>NW_024412388.1:23474254-23537276 GCF_014898765.1 Herpailurus yagouaroundi
AAGGAAGGAAGGAAGGAAGGAAGGAAGGAAGGAAGGAAGGAAGGAAGCAAGGAAGGACTAATCCAGATTGCACAAAACCTACATTCTATCTCGACTGCTAACACTTAACTGGTCACAGGACTTTGGACAGGTCATGAAAACCGAGTCTTCATTTTCTCATCTACAGAACAGGGATAATTTTATTATAACAGAGCAGTTATAAAATGATGCATATGCAAAAGGTCTGTGAAGTATAAATCATTTTACACTACAGTACTATGATAATTAGTAAAAGCTATTCACTGGGATGGTATTTCTTAAGTAACATTATTCATGATATCAAGATTAAAACTCTTAAATGCCCCAATTAAGCGGTTTAACTCTAATATAAGTATATAGCCAATCTAGCCCTCTCAGGGACACTCATTTTCACAGTGCAGTGGCTGTATGCTTAGTGTTGAACATCACAATCTTTT
Organism: Herpailurus yagouaroundi; assembly: GCF_014898765.1. NCBI lineage: Eukaryota > Metazoa > Chordata > Mammalia > Carnivora > Felidae > Herpailurus > Herpailurus yagouaroundi. The sequence goes on from NW_024412388.1 coordinate 23,474,710, forward strand.
TAAAATTTACAAGTGTCTGGGCTCTCACCCAGAGATTCTGATTTAATTGGTCTGCAGAAGCTCCCACAAGTATTATAAAAAGCTTCTCCTCCAGCAACTCTAATAAGCACTCACAAATGAGAACCACTGTAATTAAGTCCAACATAAGCATCATAAAGGCAGGGTTTTTGTTTGGCTTTTTTGGTCACATAATAGTACCGAAAAAGTCTATTATCTAAATAAACGAAAAAACAAAGAAGGATTAATAGCATCCTTTTATTGTGGGCTTCCTTTAAATGAATGTTAACTTAAACCTGTAGTATTCAAATATAGGATTCAATGAGTGCTCAAAATGCACGTAGCCAAGCCCAATCAAAATCTCAAGAGTGCGGCCAAGAAGGGTTCTGAGAGATCCCCCGCCCACACAGAGGCGAAGACTGTGTTCCACTCGTAGATAAAGAATTGACAGAAGAGCAGGCAAAAAGAAGAACTTTATATCGTGCAGATCAGAATCCATCCATTTATGGCTCAGCTTTGTCAAAAGCCTCACATAACAGGAGGAATATTTCAGGAGAATACCTATTAATTCTGAATGAGTCAGAGAAATGAGAATTTAATTTCTTCTCTTACTGCAGTGATCGTACCACAATGCTCCATGGGGCAAGTCACATTCAATGAGATTAGTAATGTTCCGCCCTTCTTTCCAAAAAAGAGCATTCTGCATATCCGAAATTAGAACAAAGTTTGAATCCAGGCCCTACCACTTTCCTTCTAAGCCTCATTTTTTGCATCTATAAACTCACAGGGACAACAGTATCTACCTCAAATGGTTGTTTCAATGATTAAAAAAGGCAATACATAAAAGTGCAACTCTTTCAAAAAAAAATTCTTCAAAGTACTTTATTCCATTTTCACATCTTTTTCCCAATGCCTTTTTCAGACACATCCACCCCCACCTCCCAAAGCTTCAAAAGTCCTAGATATCTTATGTCTCCCCATCCCCTGGGAAAAAACTTATGGCTCTAATCATTAGACCCTTTGTACCACGGATTTTCTTGAGATATGTATGCAGAATCGAGCCACCACCAACTACTACGTTTCATCAAATCAATTTATAAAACATACCATCATTTTATGTGCTAACAAGGAAATACGGGCAATTAAACTGTGATATACTATCATTTTCAGGTTGCATTCCAATTTCAAAATGAATAACGTGGGGAGGTGTACACTTTAGAAACAGTGGAACACAGAATATACACTGCGCATGTGATCACCTAATTCCTGGTGTGCCAAAAGGTAAGAAGAGTGTTCTCTGCGTAGTAGCCACCAGATCCAGGAGGGGGGAAAAAACATATATCTTGACCATGCAGAATGGTATTTGTTGTTATTACAGAGATGAAAACACAACAAAACCATTTTCTAAAAGGTGGTTGTTGGTTTTTTAACTTTTTATCTAGTCCGTATTTAAAAGCTTGACATTGATAGTAGAGCATGCAGATTTCCTGTTCAAGAGAAGTTCAAATCTAAAGGGGCTCCACCAGGGGCGCCTGGGTGGCTCAGTCGGTTAAGCATCCGACTTCGGCTCAGGTCATGATCTCGCTGTTCATGGGTTTGAGCCCCGCGTCGGGCTCTGTGCTGACAGCTTAGAGCCCAGAGCCTGCTTCAGATTCTGTGTCTGCCTTTCTGGATTTGATCCATGGCCTCCTGGTAATTTAATCCTCCAAGAAAATTACGCATTTGTCAAACTTTAGTGTGCATGCAAACCACCTGAGGATCCTGTCAATTAATAAGCAGGTTTTGATTCAATAGGTCTGGGGTAGGTCTGGGGTAAGTTCCCAGGTCGTGAGAATGCTACTGGCCCGTGGACTTGGTGGAGCAAGATTCTGTAAGGTTTACAAAGCATCTTCATATACATTACACATCCATACAAATGAGACTTTGTGGGTTTTTAATTACTCCATTTTGCAGATGAGAAAATTAAGGTTCAGCTAAAATTCAAATCCCTGACTTCTAACTGCATTTACACTACACACAATTTTTAAACAAAATCAATTAAATAGCACTGGTTACCTAAAACAAATGCAGCGAAGACTAGAAAAGCCAGTTATAAGTTTTGTGACCCAAAGGAACTGCCATGAGCGTGCACACGTCCTCCTGGTCAGAAAGCCGCCAGTCTCTACACACAAGTAGAAAGGCCGGCCCAAGGTATTTTTTTCCTAAAGATCTTTCTTCTGCAAGGTTGAGGTGGTCTTCACCTCAACTGAAGTTTAAGTAGTCTTCTCATTTCCCTAGGCACCATAAACCAGAAATGTAGAAATTATAACCCACTCTGCTGACTAGCTAGGCTTCAATCTATTTGAAGATCAGCTGGTATTTCAAAGGCCAACAGCGAGGTCCTTTGATGGGATATTTCACACAGTAGCCTCACAATACGGTTAGTCACGTATGATTTTGTAACCACTCTGAACCATGCTTTTGGGGGGACGCAGGGGAGGAAGGCCGTCTCATTCCAGGGGTAAATAAAATAAAGGATACGAAAAGACTCATCTCTGACTTAACTGGTATTCTGAGTTTCCCTATTATCCTGAAACCTGCTACCCTGGTTTTTGATTCATATGTGGAATACTACCAAAATTTTACAGTGGGTGCTAAGAATAAAATACTGCTGTGGGATTCTTACCGTCAGCCTGAAAGTACAGAAGCCAAAACTACTCAACTGAGTCCATCTGTACAATCAAGATGAACTTCAGAAAGCTCAGGCAAGTTAGACAAAGAGTTAAATACCTTCATTCAAGCTGTAACCAAGAAACAAACTTACTGAAAGTGGAAAACCACTGTAGAATGAGTAGATTACTTTAGTTCTAAACTACCCTTAGCAAAAAGTTAGTCAGAGTCTGGGTTATCTGTTGTCAGTATCCAGAAATAGCCCCTTGGTACCTGCTTTGAGGTCTACATTTATTATGCCATCGAAGATGAGGTTTTCAGCTCTTAGAATTAAAATGGAGTCTCCCCACGGCCTACTGGAGGTCCGGTCACCCAAAAAGTAAAAATATCTGAGCGCTCTGACCCATAAGCCACCAACTACCACTCAGAATAATTGTCTACAAAGCAGCTCTTCTCTGAACTCAACACTTTCAATGACAGACTAAATTAAAAAAAAAAAAAAAAGGAAGAAGAAGAAGAAGAAGAAAAGAAAAAAGAAAAAAGGTTCACCTTTTTGCATGCATTCTATGACAACCAAAAAGTGACTCAGGTTTCCATTACCAAGAGCTTTGGGTTAAATGTCATCTAACAAACAGGCAGAGCAAAGCCAGGTCATGAAGTTGATAAAAGTAGTTCACTGCTTCTCAGGCCTCCATTCACCAAGAGATTGGATATACAATGTGGTAGCCTGATGTCACTGATCAGTCCTCTGTATCACCCTTGACTCAAGTCAAATATGGGATAGTATTTCATTACCCACAGTAAGTTTTTTCTGAGAAGAAGTTGAAACACATCTGGAGAAGTTTTATTTATCTTTATGCAAATCTCAGAGGCTCAGTAAATTATCTGAGAGTTCAATTTTCTGACCTCTATATCCTGAGGTCTTAAACTCCTCTGGTGACAATACTGTACAATGGCTGAAAATTACCAATCTCTCAAGACAACTCAGACGGAAGCCACCTTCACAAAATCCAACACAAGACAATGATGCAGAAGATACTGCTTTGTCATAAGATTAGTGGAGGGAATAAATGCTTAAAAGAGAGAAGCAGGCAAAAATCGCAGTAATTCAGTCCCAGTGTTTTATCTGTCTCCTGATTCCAATTATTTTTCTACCTGCTTCCAAACTTTACAGTAACCCAGGCATGTGCCTCCTGGCTAATACCCAAGAATTAGAAACTGGGCACACACATGATAGAGAATTTATGGCAGGAGGCATACAGGATCCAGTTCACCACACTAACAATTTATCTATGCACAATACCAACCTTTCTCCTACGATAAATAACTAAATAAAAGTTATACACAGAAATTAGCAGGCAACGCTTCCTAGGAAATCTGTGCTCGTGAGACAGGGAAAGCGTGAGGGCAGAAGAAGAGGTGAACCGGGGATAGGTGAAAGAAGAGAAGAAGTAACACCATCCTTCCCACGGGACAAGAAGGAAACAATCATTTTGCCCAAACCCATTCCTCACATCCAAGGGTAAATCTTATTTTTCCCAAGTAGTCTCTTGGGAAGGTTCAAATAAAGAAGGCTTTTCCTACCTGATCCACAAGCCACTAAACCTGACCTATGTCTTTGCAAGGTCAAAAGACCCAAAAGCGATCAGGTCAGCTTTGGAATGACCAGGAGTCAAGACTCAAGACAAAAGCCGCAGTTTAGTCCCGTCATCATCCTAAGGGTTTTTATAAAAATAAAAGATCCTCTTCTGGCTAAATTCCTCACATCAAATTTCTAGGTGTGAAGCTGGGAGAAATCCAGAACATCCTCTTACAGGAGTTCATTTTTTCTGGGTTTTCTGTAGAATTAAGAGCTCCAGCCACATGGCAAGTGTCAATGTTAGCTGAAGCATCATCTTTGACATGCCTAGAATAAAGCTAACTCCACGTGAATTCTGGGTACTTTAAATGTCACCTGCTCTCTTCACGCCAACCACGTCAACAATCATTCATTTCATGTCCACTAACATACTGAAGAATTGCACTTGACACATAAGGAAGCTTCACCAAAAATGATACCCTACTACTCTAAAGAAGTTTCAAGTGGAATGAGGAAAAGAGGACCAAGCCTCTGATACCCAGCAACAGATATATGGCAAGAAAAATACTGATCATAAATGCTGTAAGGTAAAGTGAGATCATTATGGAGGCAAAATTATTAACAGGATTTGGGGAAAAGAAGGTCTTTTATAAGACTGCCAAAAACAATATTAGCCAAAAAAGACTTCACAGAGAAAGGATTCTGAAAACATACAAAGCAAGTCGAGTCAGAAGGAAAGGAGGGAAGACAGATTCAGGCTGCCTTTCATGACCTTCCTGGCTGTGACACGGAATATAAAACCAGTCACAGAACACATTTGAGGACGACTCAAATGGAAATTCAAGGTAAGACTTCTTAGATCTAGAAAGTTGATGACAAGAAAGAACCAGTTTTGAGAAAGAAAGGCTACCAAAGATGCTTGAGAGAGACTGCCTAAGACGTAAAGGGGAAGAGGCTATAGACAGAGGAACTGCTTTGGCAACAGCTGAGCATCACAGAGGTCAAACGATGATCAATCCCCTCCCCCCACCCCTGCCCCCACAAAAGTGTGCAGATCTGGAACTAACAGACATTCTAATTTCCTGACAGGCAAGGTACAAGAGGCAAAGCTGTTCAAAGAGGGCCAAAGACCATACCATAATGAAAGCCTAACTAGCAAAATAAGAATGGTCCTACATATCTGGTCCACTTTAAAGATTTCTGGGTTTTGGCAAATCGCTGCTCTCGGATCTATTCCCAGCTTCAGCTTTCTTATTTTAATTCCTTCTGTTTTTACTTTGTTTGTTTGTTTGTTTGTCTGTTTGTCTGTCTGTCTGTTTGTTTTAAACCAAAAATGTCTTCTGATAGACCAAGGAACTGAGAACTAGATTTCGGTTCTACCTCACATTATCATCAACGTATCCCCCAAAAAAACATCATGTCTCTGTTTTTAAAAAGTTCAGTATACATCTCCTACTGTGTTTGCAGACATCGAATTGCAATAAAAGTGTTTTAAAATACACTGTAATTAGTGCTGTGAATATCTAAGGAAACTAAACAGGCATGTTTTGCTTTAGGGGGGTGGGGGGGAAAGAGAGATATAGGAACAAGTTCCTCAAGCCAACTTACAAATCCTCCTTTTCTTAGACAGGAATCGCCCGGGGATGAGCTCAACACATACTCCACCATGCTAACGCCTAGTCCCCCACTCTCCGACCGTGGGGACAGTACAGAATTGACCTCACTGTTCACATGGAAACTCTGACCAGGTCTTCTCTGCACCATGATTGGCTGGGAAACTGAATGATCTACAAAAAAGATACACAAGCATGATACAGTGCAGCCAGAGGCTCAAACAAATTATGAGTGATGTCTCATGGATAAACCAATGACTGGGAATCAGGAAGCCTGCCATGGTCAGGTGAGCCAAAACCTCCTATTGTGTTTTTCCCTAAGTATAAATTCTACATAAACTAAGGAAAACGGAACACACTCCTCATATATCCAGGACAGCAGAACAATACAGCAGTTCACATAACTGGTTTACCTAGGTATAGTGGATAAATTGTTTACCCCTTTCAAGTAGCAGAATTTCTTTTTAATATATTTTATTAGTAATATTACTGAAACAAAATGTGATTTTACTGCCCTTTTTAAAACCAACAACATAATTTGATATTTTCTGATGACTCACTGTCATCCGAAGTTCCATTTTTACATTGCGCTGTAACACAGCACGTTGGCTTTTTGGGGTTTCCGTCTCCTTCCTCCCTATCCTCTGTTATTTCTTTCTGCTGTCAGTGTGTGCCTCTACAGGTCCTCCCCATCCCTCTTCAGGGGTAGTCTGTCAGAAGAGCATCCGTGCCCAGTAACTTGATTTGGCCCCAACCACATTTACAAATAGATCATCCCATACACAGTACACAGGGGGGCAAGGGGAGGAAAAAGAAACATGAACTTCAAATGGCAGGCATGGATTTTCTAATTCCGAGTATGTTGACAGCAGTACAGAACAAGAAGTTATAGCTGAAATTACGGTCATTTCAAACAGACCACTCCCCTGTGGCTAGCACTTCAATAAAATATTGAAGATTTGATTTTGCGTTAATTATGTTTTAATAAATTACATCATATAAGCTCCTTCATGGCAATTATACTAAAGGACAGCACATTGCTTGACATGCTTATGTCACTGATGTGAAATTCATGACTTGCCAATTGCTGAGGAAAGGAGCTCTAAGACAGGCATAAATCACAGTACAGATGCTAGATCTAGATTACCTGATGTTCCCCAGGCACTGTCTCGCCATTGATCACCCAGGAATATTCCTTTTGGTCCATCTTTGCTGGATTCATCTGTTTCCCAAAACTTTTTACCTGGCAAGAGCTGCTGCAAATTAAAAATAATAGATGCTTTTAAAGAATTCATAAAGGATGAAAGTACAGCAGTCAACACTTTCTTTCAGACAAGGTACTGCAGATGCTCATGTGCTCTGGAGGGCTTTAATCGCAGTGTTCTGACTACACAGACTGTGGTCAGAGCACTACTGCATATTCGGTACAAGTCACAGAGAGGCCTAAGGCAAGGAGGGGCCACAGATCAACCCACCACAATAGAGGCTCAGCTTAAATATCTAGAATTATCCATTTAACCTATGCCAAGATTTTACGGGGGGGGGGGGGGGCGGGGGAAAGGGGAGTAATATTAGACCTATTAGTTAAATACTTGCTGAGAAGACTCCCTTTTAAAAAGAATGTACCTACAACTACTAACACACTACTTCTGCCTACATGTGTACTAACTGGCCGTACAAAGTTACTCAAGCTGGCGCATGAACTCAGACCCCAGCCATGGAATGCCAGAGGCAAAACTCAGCTCCTTCGCACAGAAGACTGTGTTAACCAAAACATTTTCATCACCAGAAAGAAAAAACAAGCAAAATCTTCCCAACCACAACATTAACCTATTCCAAGATCTTGGGAAGACAGAACAGCCAATTTCCCCATTACCAGAAGGGAAATAAAACCTCCTATCCTCAGTTGATTTTAACAAAACTTAATAATACCATTAAAGTGACTTCACAAAACACTCCATGCTTCACAGAAATGTATACATCACTGGCCCTAAACCAATATGAGAACTTTAAACTGGCTGTGACCAAAGAAATGCAAAGTACCATTTAAGCAAAACCAGTACAGTTTTGCCCAAGATCAAAGCATTAGCGACCAGGGTCAGTTACAAAGTGAAATTCCACTGGAATTCCATCATTCTTCATTTTGGTCATCAGCTTTACTCACTAAAACGTCCCCCTTATTTCCTCTAAGTATGTTTTCATTTCAGCTACTACTAGTCAGACAAGAAAGACAGAAGGTTGAGACAGTAATCGCTGCTTTTGAGCATAAAAGAAGCACCTGGAGAGTTGAAGTTCTCAGAGGAACAGAATCAAAAATCAGAAAGCAAAATATTTGCTCTCCTCCTTGATAATAAAGGTTTGCCTTTCCAATTTATAACCCATACGGCAGCGATAATGGGGAGAATAACTCAACTTTGCCGTCACTGAAATCAATCTCGGCTTTCCAAATCTGGATTCTGGGTTTCTCAGCGTAATTTCAGTTCTGTCTCTATACATCTGCCTGGCAGACCTGGGTTACAACCTGGTCAAAGCAGTTTCCCACACGCTTTTCTCTTCAGGCCCTAATCTGTTATTTTCTAATCTAGCAAGATGGCGTCAAAAGACACATTTTGGTCTGGCATTCAGTAAGCTTACGTTTACCTGAAGATGAACAGTTATAAGCAGTCGGTGCCTAGAATGCCTCGTGGCTTCATTCTCTGAGGGAAACAAGGACAGACAGAGCTCGTCTGTTAATCTGAGATGGGGCAGGGGTGGGGGGAACGGCGGGTGGGCAGAAGGGAGAGCTAAGCAGTGGGGTCAGAAGCAGTGGCGTCAGGAAGTCACGGACTAGACAACTTTGATGTGTCCTGGGACAAACTGAACTGCCCTAGGCCTCTTCTTTCTGTACTGATGATGGAAATAATTTTCAGGTTGTGATGATTAGAGACGTTGTTGAGGAGTGCCTAGCACAGTGCCCACCACACAGCAGGTTTTCAATAAATGTATTCAGTGTTAGCATGCCAGGGCAAAATAGCTGTAAATCACAGAAAGGACACTGAAAATTAACGTGAACTACTCAAGCACAATTCAAGAATTCTTGTTTTTAAACTTATTTTTCTTCTTTTAGTCTCAAAAATGGCCTCTCACAAGATTACAAATATTTCCCTATTGGTTGTATCTTTTCCAACTAAAATTGTGATTTTTCTCCTGCATTTTGTAGGTGGTGTGAACAAACAGGAGTCTACGTCAACTTCTCTCTCGCTTACAAGAAAGAATGAAAGCAGAAGGGACACCTCACTTACTGGTTAATTTCCATATAATAGTGGATGTTTTCCACATAATGATGGAAAGAGAGCAAAGGTCATCAAAAAAAAAAAAAAAAAATGGCCAAGGGGCACCTGAGTGGCTCAGTTGGTTAAGCGTCTGACTTCTGCTCATGTCACGATCTTGTGGTTCATGAGTTCAAGCCCCACATCTGGCTCTGGGCTGACAGCTCAGAGCCTGGAGCCTGTTTTGGATTCTGTGTCTCCCTCGCTCTCTGCCCCTCCCCCCTCGTGCGCACGCGCACGCGCTCTCTCTCGCTCTCTCTCCCCCTCTCTCAAAAATAAACATAATTTGTTTTTTAAAGAGTCAAAATGGCGCTCATCACTCTCCACACAAATATGGAAATCTTTACTGAGAACTCAAGGAAAAGCTTCTTTGAATATCAGCCTCCGTATGCAAATACAGTCCGTCGGTAATTTGTCAAACTGCTGACAAAGCAGCAGCCCTTGAACTCAAGGCTTCAAAAATGACTTCTGGAATCCTGTCATCTTTCACTGTAGCTTGCCAGGCTGTCATAACATAACATGCAAAGCCAGCAAAAGCAGGTGAACATGTAAGCAAGGCTGGTTCCAGGCCAAGTTCTCTCAAAAGGAAACAACACAACAGACATGGAGAAAGGTGCTAAAAAGTGGAGATTTTACTTCAAAGTAGTAACAGATGCAACAAGTCTCAAAGGAACGAATACACACCAAAACCCCCAAGACCCTTGTCAGGTACTAAGAGGCAACCATTTCTCCATTAGCAATCGGTGTAAATGTAAATCCTACACAGAGACTAGGAACAGCGCAAGAAGTACTAGAACTCCACATGCTCTGGCAAAGTAGTAGCCAGGAGGTCAAGGAACCATTATCAGTGCAAACAGCTTGAACTGAAAGGGCAAGTGTGTAAGAGATCATGAAAAAAGGGGTGGGAGAAGAAGGTGCTAGCACACCGATTCTGGGAGGGAGAGAGATGGAGCCAAGTTGCCAGAGTGCTCTCCAAATGGGAGGAAAGTTAAAATACCACACCAAGCACAACGTGGGCAAAGACAGAAGCAAACTCAGCAAAGCTCTCAGAGTCTCGGGTCTGACACGGAACCTAGCCTTTCTCACTTTCCTCCGCAACATACCCATCCCCACCCCTCACTTGTGTGCTCATCAGCATCAGACTGGGACCTCTGCCCCCCGGTACTCATGGCCCTGTGTGATCCCCTCCCCTTGACTGTGGGCCGGACCTAGTGACTTGCTCCTGAGGAACAACACATGGTAAGAGGAACGGCGTGTCAGCTTCAAAATTACCTTACAAACACGGACGACCCCTCCCCTCCCGCTTGCTCACTTTGAGGAAGCTAGCTGCTACGCCGTGACCTGCCCTGCAGAGAGGCCCCACGTGGCAAAACCCAAGAGAGGCCAGGGGCCATCAATTCATTAGGAACTCAGGCCCTCCGAACGACAACCTGTTAGGAACTTAATCCCGACATCAATCTCCCGAGTGAGCTTAAAAGCAGACCCGTCCCCCGCTGAACTCTGAGATGGCCGCAGCCCCCACTGCAATCCTGAGTGCAGCTTGGGAGGGGCTCCGAAAGAGAGGGCTTTCAAAGCCATGAGTGGGTTCCCGCTCACAGAAACTGTGAGGTGTAAACAACTCTGTTGTTTTAGGCCTTGAGATTTTGAGGTAACGTGTCAGGTGGCGAGAGGAACTCGTACAGTTGTGAATGTATTTGAATACAGCTGTTCTGAGATTCAAAACCTTTCTTAAGTCTGATTTCAATAGGGGCGCCCGCCTGCGTGGCTCAGTCGGTTGAGCCGACTCTTGATCTGGGCTCAGGTCACGATCCCAGGGTCGTGGGATGGAGCCCCAGACGGGGCTCCGAGCTGAGTGGGGAGCCTGCTTAACATACTCTCTTCTCTCTTGCTGGCTTGCTCTCTCTCTCCCTGCCCTCCCCCAATCACGCTTTCTAAATAAAGTAAGTAAGTAAGTAAGGCGCCTGGGTGGCTTGGTCAGCTAAGTGTCCGACTCTTAATTTTGGCTCCGTTCATGATCTCACGGTTCATGGGTTAGAGCCCACGCTGCATCAGGCTCTGTACTGACAGTGCGGAGCCTACTTGGGATTCTCTCTCTCCCTCTCTCTCTCTCTCTCTCAAAAATAAATAAATTTTAAAAATAAATAAATAATTCAAAATCTGCTTAAAAATAAATAAAAGTTTGTTTTCAAGAAGCCCTTCTCATTCCTTTTCTAGTATCTACAGTCCAAGGACTTTTGACTTTGGAAAAAATAACATGCTTTTCATTTCCCATTTTCCCCTACTTTGTCTCATAGCCCTTCTGCATTAAAAAAAAAAAAAAGTACTAACTTCTGCAAAATTAGATGGGCTTAGATATATAAAGCTTACCGAAAACTAGTAGCAGTCAGATATTCGAGTCAACTAAAATAACGACATTCACCATTCAAATCTGATCAGAGTTAAAGAAGCTATAATCTATTGAATTATAAAATAAAACAAAGTGACGATGAGTATCTGTTATTTCAAATGCAACAGCAACCCCTCTGGAGGTATCATCTACAGTATTGGCTAAAACAGACTGACTGGCTCACCAACCCACTGGCATAAACACCAGGAGTTGCCAAACCTTCATTTAAGCCACACCTAAATCCAACACCAAAAACTTAAAACCAACCATTGTATGAAAAGTGAATTACTGCTTACCCCATAAAAAACTTGGAAATAAAATTGTTCTTTGACAGGAAAAAAAAAAAAAGGAACAGATCACAGCAGAGGTTTACAAAATTTACTTTAAAGAAAGATTAGGCAATAAGAGGATTAAAAGATTTGACAATTCTAAAGGAAGATAACTGGAATTAGGAATTGGTCCAACAAAAGCAAAAGAGACCCAGGGAGTCAGATGTAGGCAGTATTACCCAGGTGGCAAATTTAGGGAGAGGGCATATGATGCACAGTCTATCCTCATAAAAGCAATGAGTGCATCAAGCTAGATAGCAGCCTGATTACAGTAGCCACTAAAAACATCTAAGTAACTTCCCTGGCTCAGACTCTTGCTGAGCAAGCAAACTTCATATGAGAACTTGGCTCCCTCCTGTAGCCAGGCATGCCGATCACTGAACACAATTATCCTGCCCACTTGAGAGTTATTATTTCTCCTTATAAATCAGTAAACTGTATTTTGGTTTTCATATAGAAGTCTCTTGTGGTTCTGGTTAGTATATGTCAATCCCATAATCCAATCACCTCTGAATTGGTGACCAAAACCCCTTTCAAGATCTACTAACTGAGAACCAGGACTTGGGAGGTCCCAGCATCCTCCCCAGCCAACAACAGACTTTGTACTCTTCCCTGTATCGTCCCATTAAATGGGATTCCTAGTTGCCCCAAACCCCCCAATATGTGAGTTCTCAAATCTTTGAGGGAAAAAAAAAACAAAACAAAACACTGTTTATCCCAGTTTGAACCACAGGTTTATAAAAGAAAAGACACAGAAAGTAAAGAAATCAGTAAGCATACTCATGAGGCTTCTGGAGAACAAAAGAGAAACCAAGCACTGGTTTACAAGCAATGTTAGCCATTCGGAAAATCTCTGAATTTTGTTTGGAAACACCTTTTTTCTTTTACCATCTAGCAAAAGAGACAATACACAAAGCCCCACTTGCACAATCAATCACAACATTAGCCCCCACTAAGAGCCCTGTAAACAGAGGTGGAGACAATAAAGTGCTGATAATATCAAGCACCTCCAGCCTTCTTATTTTAAGCAATAATACAATAGTAAAGCCTGCATGGGTGCTCTGAAGTCACTTTTAAAAACCGACCTGCTTCTGAATCCCAACTCTGTGAATTTAACCCCTCTCGGCCTCAGGTTTCTCACCTATAAAATGAACTATCGCGAACATTAAATGAGATCTGTGCAAAAAAGTAGTACAATGCTGAACTCTGAGCAAGCACTCAAAAAATCGGCTGCCACTGTGACTGAAGAACAAAGTGGTAACCAACAGACCTCACACTATGAATGGCTAGCCAAATGAAATGCTCCTGGGGTACTCAACTAGCAGGTGTGAGCCCAGCATCACCCAGCCCGTGTGTGTGTAAATTCCATAAAATTAAGAGCCCTAACAAACCACCACAAGAAGAGCCATCATTACATCTCTGCAGAAACTAAGAGGCATGATCATTGTTAAGGACTGGGTATGTCTGACCACACCACCACGAACATTTGCACAGGGAAGTATCAGTGAGGTTTTCTGATGGTCTCAATACTCAATGCACACTCCGACAGGCACTCTGTTCTCAAAAGGAATAAAATATCAGGTAACTGCTTACAGGACTCAACACTGTCTGCCTCTCAGAGCAGAAATTAGGCTTCTTAAGGAGGAGCATTCACAGGGCGCACGCTACAGCCCTACAGGCATGCTCAGGTTTGATCATGTTATCTGGCAATGCAAACTTCCAACACAAGCTGAGTTTCATCACTGGAATGTAACCAGTGCAGGAGTCAAATACCTGATGTTTTAAACAGGTGGTAAGGTACAGGACGCCGCCCCCAATTTTTTAATCTCTTAGTACATATTCCCATTACATTCTCATGGCGTTAAAAGAATTCGACATCAACTCAGAGAAAGGACCGCTCAGAACTGACTAAAATAAAGAAGTATAATTGGTAACCACTGACAGTCACAGGTTCTAGGCAGAGTTCTGATGTGTGAACATCATATAATTTTCAGAAAGCCCTTCTCAAAATCTTAATGCCCTACCTTACCCATGCCCTTCGGACCATACAGGGTTGTAGCCATATCAAGGAAGACAGTACATCAAGTGCTTTCATAGTAAATACTATGAACTACACTCAGAAGTCATTTAAAAAGCTTTAACAAGAAACAGTTTAAATATAAAATTACATGTCAATATACTTTACTTTTTTTTTTTTTTTTTAAGGGTATATCCATTCATTCACTGTTAGGATCATTCTTTCGGAAAGGGTAAAGAAAATATATATACATCAAGAGTCATGTTCATTCCTGAGAATATATCTCAACAACAACAAAAGACTGGAATTCAAAAGAAAAGGAAAACAAAAAACAAAAAAAACACCTCTACATTCAAAGTACAAGACCAAAACAATCAGGAGCAAGGTAGCTGTGCTACCACAATGGAAGCTCACCCAAAACAGCCATAAAGACTCTAGGTAATGTTTACAAAATTAAAAGTAAAAGACAAAACTGCACAGGTAAAGACCCCTTCTCCTGGCGCACCCTTCCCTTCTGGATCAAGACTTGGAAAGAAAAATAAAAACTGAAATCGGTGCTTGCTGGGGTGGTGACATTATGAATGACTTACTACAAAATCAACGTTTATGATGCTTTAGAACTGATTTTCTAACAAATAGAAATTGAGATTACAGGGGTATGGAATTCACTACAAACAAGGCATTTTCTTTTAAGCATACACACTTCACTTCAACATAATCTCACAGTAACAAAAGTTAGTGGCAACTTTAAGGAGTGTCCACACTGTATGTTTCAAGTATTTTTAAGCAAGCACATAACATCTAATCCACTTTGAAACCTGTACCCTAAATAAGGAATGTCGAACGAGTTCAATGGTGTTATCACAGCCAGTTACTCTTTTCTTTTTTATTTATTTATTTATTTATTTATTTATTTATTATTTTTTTATTTTTGGGACAGAGAGAGACAGAGCATGAACGGGGGAGGGGCAGAGAGAGAGGGAGACACAGAATCGGAAACAGGCTCCAGGCTCCGAGCCGTCAGCCCAGCGCCTGACGCGGGGCTCGAACCCACGGACCGCAAGATCGTGACCTGGCTGAAGTCGGACGCTTCACCGACTGCGCCACCCAGGCGCCCCATCTTTTCAATAGACAATAAGTATAACGAAGGTGGTGTTTTCCTCTTCATTTTCCCTTCCAGTTTAAGGAGTAGGACCTTCTCAATTCACGCCTCCTGTTGGTCTAGCTACTAATTAAGGAAGTGTCCTCCATTCTCTTTAACCTCTTGTTCAATACTTACACGTAAAGATCACTTTTCAGTGCTAAAACGTTTCTGACTGCTTCATTTCATTCAGATCACAAAAAAACTAAGCATCAACATCTGCTATAATTTTTTCACATCTCTCTACCAGGCAGATTCGAAACCTGGCACCTAGTAATTACTGCCCAAAACTGTCCATCTATGCGTTGAGATGCTTACCACTGAAAACTGATTTCCACATGAACGGTCTCTTAAGTAAGTATCTCTTTTGGTTGAAATCTAATGTACTCCTTTTAAAAAAGAGGAATTTTTTCCATAATTATACTCCTGCAGTATGTAAAATCAACAGGTTTTTTGAAAAATATTTTCCAGCTATTAAGCACTTTTCATAAGTAATGTCAATAGTTACGCTGAATGTCCTTTAGAAACTCTTCTGCCCCTAGAGAAATGACACAAGCCACTGAGGCCTGGCCAATGAGAGAAAATTTGCCCTCTCCCACATCTGGAAAACCGCTACTGCTCTTCTGGCTACTGAAAAATTTCAAAGCTTTCAGCATCTGAAGTACTGATGTCAAAAAGTAAAGTATTACTTGACTAGGCCCTGAAATGCACAGCCTGTAGAAGCCACTACTGGAAACAGAAGTAATGAAAGACACTCTTCACCCTAAAGAAGAAAAACCTATCAGGAATCAAAGTGATACAGCTACCAGGCCTTCATTTTAAGATAAGCACACTTACGGTGTACTTCAGACTGTTGAACTTCACAACCTCCTACAGATGAAGAAAGGAGCACTAACCTGTGACAGGACTGGTCAGGACTCCCGTACGGGAGAGCGAGAAGACAGTGGGAAGGACTCTCGAACAAGAGCAAAGACAGAAAGGAAAGCACACGGGCAGGTGCCCACCAAGAAGAAAGGCATCTGGCCAGCGACAGAGGGAAGCAGTAAGGACTAGGCCAACCAGCCCAACTAGTCCAGCGACCAGTGACACCCTAAGCCAACAGGCAGTAACAGGAAGGAACGTCATAAAAATTAAGTTCAGAAAATTAATCTGACATTCCTCCATAAAATGGGGGAAGGGGAAGGGGAAGTTAAATGGACGTCAGGAGGCAATAATTAGGCACGAAAGGGTAAGAGAGGGGACCTGTGGAAATTGGGCAAGGAAGATACAAAGTGCCATGCAGATGCTTCTCTCGGCTTTCAAAGCATTAAAAAAATAATAATAACAACCAACAAACAAAAAAACCTATGTAATTTCAAAAGTGAGGATTCATAGCCCATTATGACAAGCAAGAATGAAGTCACTAAGTATACATAAGCCAGTCTATCACTGAAATTCTTTTAAGGAGAAGTCTATTCTGTAGAGTCGTGCAACAGAACCCAAGTGTGTACCAATACGGTGTTCCAAGTTTAAGTTCACAAGTCCAATGGGTAAAGTTTTCAGGTTGTCCTGAAGATCCATGGTTGGTTGCTTCCTAGGGAACAGTACGAACAAAAAGACGAATCAAGCAGACAGAAGAATTTGGTAGCTCTTAAATTTTAGGACAACCACGAGTTAGTCAGAAGTGCATTCAGTTCTTCAGCTGATGGCTGCCAAACTCCACAGTGTGCACTCTTCAAAGGAGCACAGCGGTTCCTTACCACACAAAGAGCACAATCACTGTTAACTTCATTCGTGAAATGAAAGAATACTTTCATAAAAAAATTCAGAGATACTGTTAGCACATCAATCTCCATGTGCTTTTGTGATAAATTACCCTGGGGCAAGCTCCACACTAATCCTTTCTCCACTGCACCCTCCCCACCTCCCAAATCCATTGAAAGTAAAGTTCTTTACACCTTCCCCCTTCAAATTATTGGAACAGAACCAAATGAAACTTCTTTTCCCTGCTATCTTCATAAAACTTGATAGACTGACAGTAAACTGTGTTCAGAAAATGAAGAAATGTCCAAGGTGAACTAGGCTTTTCTGCAGGATAAAGGAACGGCATGTAAGGAAACAGGATTATATTATCTAGGTCAAACAAGGTCATTTGTTTTTGCACATGTATAAGCTACATGGTTTGTCCTATAACATAATCATATACATGTTACACTAGGTCTAGACTTAATAATTATCTAGGTGATTTCCTGCAGTAATACCCAAGAGCCCAATGTGCAAAAGATAAGCCTCCAGATCACATAGGAAACCTGTTAAGTTCATGAATAAAACCATGAAAATATCTAGTTTGCTTCATGACCTACCCACCTCATATCCCCAAAGCAGGAAACAGATCAACTAAGAGAAGAGAAAGAGTCTTTTGCCTCAAGATGGGAGCAAATACTTAAACCCACCCACATGCCCAGTCAGCCTCAGGGCATTTTTAATTATTAAATTGACAAGACAAAGATCTCAGTGTGCCAGATATGGACAAGTTCCCTTTTTCATGCACTCCAGGAGATGAAAATTTCATAGATATGGCTATTATGTATACCAGGAAGACCAATACGGAAAATAAATTCTTTCCTCTACATGCTTTGCTATAATGAGAATCACAGAATGCATTAATTAATCAAGAAACAATGGATTAACTCTGGTTAATTCTGGTTCCTCGTCAGTAAAGTAACAGTAAAGAAGAGAGAATTACACACAATATTGTTTAATACACACTCGAACAAGAAATATAACAAAAGTAATTCCTGTTTTCTAAATACAATTATGTCTGGTTGTGTATATGTAATGAGGGTATTTCCACGCCCCCGCAGATAACCCAGAGAAAGTGTCCCATTGATCGAGTTACAACTATATTAAACAAAAGACCCTTTATAATAAACCCCTTATATCGGATTCAACTTGGATGATAATAGCGTTGCTGATTTACTATTCATCTTATGTACTACTCTTTGCAAAATAATCAAATAGTTTGAAAATGTAAAAATATGCAGAGAAGGATGAATGAACAGAGGCTTTTTCAGTTCTGGCAGTTCCTCATCCTCCCCCCTTCACAACCCCACATCCCTTAGGATAGAAAAGTAATCTGAATAAAGAATACAGGCAATAAATATTTAGGGAATTGAACTAAGGTCCCGTGCGGGAGGACAGCATCAACTTCTGGATAAAGGAGAAAATAAAGAGGAAGCCATGCTTAGGAAAAAAATATTTATTTTGTAAGATTCATTCAACACAGCATATGGGCAGATGCTATTTACAAAGTATGTTATTAAGCTGAAGCCCCTGCCCTGAACAAACTTATGTGCGGGGAAACAGAAAACATTTACACAAATCACTACATATGAAATAAATCAGAGCCATAAGAATGATACAAATAACTTGCTACTTGAATTCCTCTCCATAGATTCTGGTTGGTAAGAGCAAGAAAAGTTTTATAAAGGGGAGCTGATAAGTGAAGTTAAATAACAGACTCTGGACATGAAGAAACGAACAGGAGAAAAACCCAATAAGATCTGGATTGACAGAGATGTGTATTCAAATAGCTGGTTCATAATCATGTTAACCTCTCAAGTCCCTTTTTGCCTGGTCTATAAAAGGGCATCACAATATTGTAGGACCACTGTGAAGACTGTAACGTACACAAAGTAGTTGGCATAGTACCCGGAAAATTATATACGGTAATGTGCTGCAGCTATTATTACTATTCCTGAGCCTACTGAAATAGAACTTATTTGGCATTCAAATCCACATCTTAATACTCATCACCTTAGCTGGAATCACTTGGCCTTAGGACTCATTTTCCTCATGTAAAAAAAAAAAACGGTATTAATATCTCCCAAAAATCTATTCAGAGATTCACATAAGCAATGAAATCAATGCCAAAGTATCTTGAAAAGTGTTAACGCATTACTGTAGCGATTTAGTTTGCCTGCCCTCAAATAAAGCACAGTGATGTGGGTGAAAAGAATGAAAACATTTCAACCAATGGAGGATAAAGGGGGAGAAATTTAACAAACACAGACTAAGCAGTATGTGGATAAGCTCCATCCTGCTGCAAAGGATATACAGTGGTAGGTCTATCTATTCTTCCCAATACAGGAGAGAAGGCAGATATTGGAACGAGTGAGGTTCCCAACAGGTCTCAAAGTGGTGGGACAGAATTGAGAACCAGGTTCCAAATGTCAGATGCACCCACATTCTCAAGGTTAGAAGACCCCTCTTTTTCTTTTTTTTAATATAAAATTTATTGTCAAATTGGTTTCCATACAACACCCAGTGCTCATCCCAACAGGTGCCCTCCTCAATACAGAAGACCCCTTTTTCTACCTTTCTTCAAAATGCCCAGTCCCAAAACTATTACGAGATCTCAGGAACTTCCCCAAACAATACCTTAAAGAGGTCGCTTACTTCATCTCTAACCCATAGTCACTAACCTAATACAGGAAAGTCATGAACTAAGATCTCATACCTCCAGGTCACTTGGTCTGGCTAACTATGTATGTTTTCTCTTAAGGAAACATTCTAATAGCAAGATGCCAAAAATGCCCAACAACCAAATGGTATTAAGACAAGGCTAAAGGAACTAGGCAGTTTTACCATTCCTGTCTGTACTCAAAAGCTATATTTTGGGGGAAAAGGGATTCACTGCATTATTTGGTCAGATGTTTTTATATTAATACACCAAAGACTTTATTAATTCATCTTCCTTCTGCAAGAAAGGGTGCATGATTTTGCTGGCACACAATATATCTCCTGTCTAAATTCTGTCAATTTTGGAGTCAACCGAGTTACTCTTATGGGACTCAAATTGCAAGAAACTGCCAGTGTTAGGTAGCCATTCTTGGGCTGTGAATCCTAAAAGTACTTTTAGCTACTCAAAAAAAAGCCTCCAGTTCTATGAGCCATTCTGTTTGCCATGATGGAAAGATGTAGAAAAGAATTTAACAGACTTGGTATCCACATCAGGCTTCCACTTGCCTTGATTTCAGAATTGCCACCCATGAGCCCTTAGGAACAGATACGTCAACGCCTTAGACAACTGCAGACTGGTGGATGAGTCACTTAGAAAACCCAATGAAAAGTTACAGAACCTCTACATCACAAGGGGGAAGTCACTCTAAAAAGACATCTTTTAGATGCCATCTGGCATATCCTAGAAAAAGGAGAACTATCCCTCTTTTCTATCTTTTTAAAGATATAGAAATAAGGGCAAACTCCAAAATCTTAGACTTGAAAGGGTCCTGGGAAACCAGTCCAACATCTTTGTCTTACAGATGAAAAAAAAAGCCAAAGTCCAAAGAAGATGAACGTCTGAGCCAAGGCTGGACTGTGGCTTCAGGGTTCTGGTCTAGAGTGTGCTCTATCCCACCAAGTTACACCTTTCTTTGGGTGAACTGTTCTTTAGCTCTCCAAATCACTACCAAATTCCTCCCTTTACTAGCCATTTTGCTATTTTACACTTACAGATAGAATTCCTACATAATGTCCAATAAGAATCTGCAGCTATATTTTAGGGGTGCCTGGGTGGCTCAGTCACTTAAGCGACTTCGGATCAGGTCATGATCTCACGGCTCATGAGCTCAAGTCCCATATCGGGCTCTGTGCTAACAGTGCAGACCTGCTTTGGATCCTGTCTCCCTCTCTCTGCCCCTCCCCAGCTTGTGTGCTCGCTAGCTCTCGCTCTCTCTCTCGCTCTCCTTCAAAAATAAACATTTAGGGGCGCCTGGGTGGCGCAGTAGGTTAAGCGTCCGACTTCAGCCAGGTCACGATCTCGCAGTCCGGGAGTTCGAGCCCCGCATCGGGCTCTGGGCTGATGGCTCAGAGCCTGGAGCCTGTTTCCGATTCTGTGTCTCCCTCTCTCTCTGCCCCTCGCCCGTTCATGCTCTGTCTCTCTCTGTCCCAAAAATAAATAAACGTTGAAAAAAAAATTAAAAAAAAAATAAATAAAATAAACATTTAAAAACATTTTTAAGAAAAAAAAAAAAAGATTGGGGCGCCTGGGTGGCTCAGTCGGTTGGGCGTCCGACTTCGGCCCAGGTCATGATCTCACGGTTCATGGGTTCGAGGCCTGCGTCGGGCTCTGTGCTGACAGCTCAGAGCCTGGAGCCTGCTTTGAATTCTGTGTCTCCCTCTGGCTCTGCCCCTTCCCTACTCACACTCTGTCACTCTCTGTCTCTCAAAAATAAACATTGAAAAAAAAAAAAAAAGAATCTACAGCTGTATTTTAACCCTATCTCACCTTATTCTACTTCCAAGGAACATGACAGGATTCTCATTAGGGCTCCACACACACGAGCACCTCCCAGATCTGCTTCCTCAGGTTTACAAACTTGTCTATGCTTCAGCTTTCTAAAACAAAGATGAAGGGCCACGTATCTAAATACATCCCATTTATTCCAGAAATAATCACTACTATCTCAACGTCCCTGAAAATGATTAAGTTTTCTGCACATAAAACAGTAAGGAATCTTAAACAAAGTCCTCAGTTTTTAGAAAACCAATTATGCAAAAAAAACAAGGTGCCTTTTCTATCAACAGCTCTCCCCTTGGCAAATCCATCCTTTTTTAAGACACAAAAAGTAGGAACACTGCTGTCCTCTTACAGGTGAAGCAAGTAAATTATACAAAATCAGAAACCAAACCAATGTAGAAACCAAGCCCAGTTACCCAAGGTTAGTGAGCCTTTCCTCAGTACTACAAAGATCTACTCCTGAGTACTCAACTAACCGCCTAATCTTCTCATGTGTAAATTTAAGAAGCTGCTCCAATATGCGCCTTTCAACTTTTCAGGACTATACCTTTAAGTTGAATGGAAATGACCGGCAAGGAGAGTAGATGACATATTTGAAAATAATTTGTGGCCTAACCCTAAGACATTTATTTTACTATCATCCTTTTTATGCTGATTTTCTAGAATAAGAGGTAGGTAAAGCACTTGTATTGTGATCCTTCAGCTAAGAACAACGGTACCTCGGACAGCCAACAAGGTCTGAGGTGATGGTTCAAGTAGCCACTTCTTAGCAAGAGTTCTAAGAAATGCTCTACATTTTGCAGAGCCTAGCGTTGGCTTTGACGGAAAAAATGTTAACAAGAGCCAAGAAGCATTAACTTTACTAGAGCTCAATTACTCTTAACGGAACCAATTCTCTTTCAATTCTAACGATTCATAACGTTCTTAACAGAAGGAACTAGGACTCATTTTCGTTTACCAAAACGAGGTATCTATCGTTTACTGTAATGAGGACTCACACAAGTGCAAGCGCGTGCGCACACACACACACACACAAATACACACAAAATAAGTGAAACAAAAATACACTGTGCCTGGCTGAAAAATCAAAGCAATTTACTTGAAATTTTAGCGTATATAGGGGTAAAGACTACATTTATACACAGCCCCTCTCTTTCATTGCTTAAAGGGAAGGAAATTTAATGAGGTTAAACTAATTAGAAGCTGTAGCTTTATTTTATAATAAAAGCTTATTAATTCTTCGTTTCTCTTTTGCCAACTTCCCTTGTAACACTGCAGAAAACATTCTCCCATCTTGCACCTATCCAGACCCCAACTAAATAAACCAGAAAACAATTCCCAAGTCTTACACTCTTCCATTACAGTAATCACAAACTGTCCAAGCGATACCGACCACTCCCTTCTCTCTAAACCCGAAACATATATAGGCAACACTGGGCCTTCTTCCTGTTGTCAAGTGTACTCTCTGCTTCCTCAAGTAGCTAAAGAGCTCCTTGGGTACAGAAACCTCATTCTCTATACTTAGTCTGTCCACACCGTGCCTAGCCAGTGGGTTATGCTTTCAAAAACCAGGGGCACCTGGCTGGTAGAGCTTACAACTCTTGATCTTGGGGTCATGAGTTTGAGCTCCACGTTGAGGGCAGAGTCTACTTTTAAAAAACTACCTCAGTATCTGTATTTTGGGAGGAACATATATTAAGCATTTTTTTAATCCTCCCCCAAAATATCAATTTTTTATACAGCTTACTAAAATGAGATTTTCATTTACTCTAAGGGAACATGCTTTGAAGAGGAAGCCAGGTCAGAATCCCAGTTTCATCACTTACTAGATATGTGGCCCTGGGCAAATTAATTCATCTCTCTCAGCCTCTTTCTTTATCTGGATAAGAGATCCGTCCTGATAGAGTTACTGATGAGACAAACTCCTTAGCACCTGTGTAATACATTGTCAGCAAATGGTAGTTATTATTACTCTCTGAATACGTAATGAGGAAAGAAGAAGAGTGACAGCCCAGAACTGCTGGAGTACATTTTGGTTATCTACATATGCCCACAACTAGATGTGAGTATACAGATACCAAAAAAATACTATTTCCTAACACAAATAAGAAAGGTGAGGTTTGGAAGCCTTGGGTAGGGGGAAAGGTATTTTTGGAAGGAAAAAACTATTCAAAAAATATTTTTGTCAGGGTGTCTGAGTGGCTGCCAGTTGAGCGTCTGACTCTTGATTGTGGCTCAGGTCATGAACTCATGGGGTTCATGAGTACAAGCCCCACATCAGGTTCTGCACTGACAGTGTGGAGCCTGCTTGAAATTGTCTCTCTCTCTCCTCTCTCTCTCTCTCTCAAAATAAAAAAGTGTGTGCATTTGTGTGTGTGTGTGTGTGTAGTTTTGTCATTTAAATAAAATTCACTTTCTATTCGATTCTGTTCACTATTTCTTCAATTAAACAGACTTTAAGCCTTTAGAGATTATATAGTGTACACAACAGCAAAAGGCATTACTTTATTTTGAATAATTAATTTTAAGAACTGGCACTGATGTCTGGTAGAGTGGACCAGGCTAAAATCACAGGAGTGGGGAACAAGAGAAACACGGTTTTCCCATCTACACTTAATATCTGATTCATCTGTTTAACTTTCTGTTCAAATTTTGCTCCAAAAGCTGAGAAAAATCTCTTCCCCATTAACCATAGAGGATTTATTAATGTGCACTGTTTTAATATTAGGCAGGCACGGGAGACATAATGCCACCTATCTAACTTCTCTTAAAGCTCTAGGAGAAAAACCCATGAACAGGCCCAAAACCCATGAACCCAAGATGATAGGACACTGGAACTCTGATCACAGGATGACAAGGAAAAGTTGGAAACGAAATCTCAAAACACAGGAAGCAAGACCCTCAGAACCAAAACACCAGAAGAGTTTAACTAATGCCTAACCACAACGGCAGTCAATGAATATTTGCTATACATCAGGAGAAGAATTACCTTAATCCTGAACCCTCAGAACCCAGCATAGTGCCTGGATCAAAGGATATTTGCTAAATCAAAGAACAAGTGTGTTTAGTGAATGATATAAAAGAGAATCCAGAATACAGCTATTCTCCCTCCTTTAAAACATTAAACCAGATGTGGGAGCTTTTAAATATTAGATATGCAAAAAATAAAACAGAAAGAAAAAACCTAAGGTTAAGCTCCAGAACAAGAGAACCACAAGCAAATGCCCCCAGCTTGAGAACCTGTTACACCTTTGGCTCTTAATCCAAACTATATGTTCTACCTTATCACCAATACATTCTAACTGTCAACCACAAGAATGGCCAGAAGTCAGCTGTGCTTTATACTCCCATTTCTTCTAGAATTACGGCAACCCTCCCTATCAATGTGCAGATGACAGGAATTTGTTTTTGCAAATTTTAAACATTATAAACAAACCAAACTTCCTGTTCCTGAATTCTATATATTCTGACTGACACCTCTACCCTCTGGAATCATTTCACCAGAAATCTAACAACTTCCTCTCCACAATGGAGCTCAAAACAACCTCCTCAACCTACTCTAAAAACAGGTTATCAACATGTTCTGATCAGCAGCCAGTCTAAGACCCCCTTCCGCTGCAAAAAGAACCTAGCAAGTGGAAAATGAGGCAAAAGTAAGGATATGTGATGCATATAAAATTATCTTGTGAAACTTTAAAGCCTCGACTTACAACTGACTGGCTAATATAACCATCAATAATTTGTGCTCATGTTTTGGTTGCTTTGTTTTATTTTTAAGACATTAGGCTAAGGCTAACGTTCTTCTTATAATGAAATCATTTTGGCAAAATTCGGCAATATCCCATTCCTATCATGAGGATGGCAACAAGGAAAAGCAAGCACATACTTCTGGAGACTAGATTCGGACACATTTGATGAAAGACAGCTCCAAACTTCCCTTAAAAACAGGCCCACTTTTCTGACACACCAGTTTACTTACCTCTCCCATCGCTCTTCCCTCCAGAGCAAGTGCTTGAAAATCATGATTCAGTTCATCCATAGAACGCACCTATCGTTCAAAATAGAGAAGGAAAAAGTTTCGAGTTAGCATCTTGGATTGGACGCTCACATTAAACACAACGGTTTACCTTCAGATACTGACAAAGACATAACAAGAAGCAAGTGACTGAAATTAAACATTCACTTACCTTCAATCAG
This sequence comes from Herpailurus yagouaroundi, assembly GCF_014898765.1. Taxonomy (NCBI): domain Eukaryota; kingdom Metazoa; phylum Chordata; class Mammalia; order Carnivora; family Felidae; genus Herpailurus; species Herpailurus yagouaroundi. The sequence continues at coordinate 23,500,206 of NW_024412388.1, forward strand.
CAGGGTTCAGAGCCAATGACCCCTGTTTTCTCCCCTCCCATTCCTTTTTTTTCCACAACATGAAAAATACATAATCCAGAAAAAGCATATTCCATCAAATGAGCATTATGTTAGCTATTTTTCATATATTTTAAATGTATAAGAACAACATGCTGAAGGGCAGTGACCTATGATTATGTGACCTGAACATGGCTCTGGACTCAAAAGCCACAGTGCTTGCCCCCAACTGTGACAAGCAAGTAGAAACAAGGGGACTCATTTGACCCAACCCAGTTACTTCTTCGATAAACCTCAGGGAAAGGCACTGCAAACTGTGTAGTGGGGTGTCCGAACATTTCTCCATGTTGGAAGATCTCCGCAGAGGGGCTCTTGGGATCTCAACTCCAGGAGGAAAAACCAGCACTCATCACAAGAATCCCTTCAAACCTCACCTATCATTAAACTACTGCCCACATCGGAACAATCTTTTCAGGCTTCAATGAACTCCTATCTAAGGTCATTTCTACAAGATAAGGTTAAGATCAAGGAAGAAGTGTGCGATCGTTTATTCGAAACAGTAACCCAAAAAACCTTGTGTTGTCTAATATCCTGTAGGTCCTCTCAGTTATGAGCAGCAAGCCATCTCTGCTGCCTGAGGCGAGAGGACCGTCCCTTGTTTATTCACAAGGAAGGCTCTTCGACCGCTGGAGAAAGACAGCAGAGGGCCTGAAGCAGGACTCTCACAAACCCCTCATCTGACCATCACTACCTCCCCATGTAGGTGTACAATCGCCAGCAGTGGGTACACACAAAGGTCAGGCTGAGATCAGACAGGCAGAGGGAAGAGTATGGAGAACACGGGCCAGAATACAGCTAGGAGAACCAACCCAAGGATTTTATTAACAGGGCTGCCTGTTTATCACCCAGCAATCTTAACTTGACTGAACCGACACCACATAAAAATATAGCTACACCGCTGTTCGGAGTCACATACCTTCAAAACCCAGAGCTGATATACGCTACAAAATGACAACGTGTCACTAAGACAAAGCAGCTTTGGGATGCCTGCTAAAAATGGAAATTTGTAAAATTCAAAATGAAGCTAAAATTCAGCCCAATGAGAACAAAGAGACACAGATAGAGACCAAGCTTTTGACTGTGGTTAAAATACTTTCAAAGGGCCTGGAAACAAGCTGTGAACACATTACAAAGTGTTTCCGTTATTTAGGTAAACACACTGAGTAAGCTTCTAAGCTATAGGTAGTAAAGATAAAGGCCGGGCCGTGGGGGGAGGAGAGAATGAGGACAAGATGCTAACTGGAAAACTACAAATGTCAGATGAAATCATTTTGAACCTTCAGGCCAGAGTGAACATTTACAAAGCATGTAAATCAAATGCATAAAGCTCTATATCTAGCTCTTTCTGTGGAATCCAATCATACATTTAACTAGAGCTAGGCATTTCTTGAAAATCCAATCTACAAATAGTTTTAACCAAGAATGTTGGAAATCCTATTTATATTTGCCAAGGAGGGAAATATAAAGAGAGTAGTAAGGCAAGGTACAGAACATGCAGTACACATATTTATGTCATCGTCACAACAACGTCACAGCGATTGTTTCCATTTAAAAGATGAGAACACCGAACCTCTGAGAAATGCCCTTCCCAACTGTTGTTAAGAGGGCAGAGCCCTTAAATGGCACTGCCGGGATTTGAATCCGGGGCTTCCAACTCAAAATGCAACGTCCTTCCTATGTGACCACGCTGCCTCCAAGGCAGCCACAGGAAGTTTCGCCCCCTCAGATAACAGTGCCTTCTGTTTCTGCCTGGGCTTTGAGGGGTGTGCCTCCTTGGCGTGTTTGCCTTTGCTTTCCACTGTCTCCTCCCCCGCACCTTCAAAGCCAGCCCACCCTGCCCTTGGAGCCATTTCCATTCCCTTCTATATGATCTATCTTCCCATCCATCCCTCACTCACTCATTCATTCATTCTCTCTCTCTCTCTCTTTCTCTCTCTCCCCTCCCCCCCCCTTTTCCCTCTTTCCCTCTCTCTCTGTTCTTATTTGCTAGCTCTCTCAGGTCTTCTCTCTCCCTCTCTTCAGTTCCCTCTTCACCTCCTCCAGCCCTCCCTCTTTCCGGGTGTCTCCCTCTGTTCCCCTCCCCCCCCCCCCCCACCCAGAGGATGAACCACTCTTCCTCCTACCTCTGCGCACTACCCTCCTAGTTCTTGTTGGTCGTTCTCCTCACACTGGTGAGAAGGAGCCTCACTTTCCAAAGTTGGCCATGCTAGTCCAGAAACTCCATTATAAACCATTTGCCCACAGGTGACTAGACCAGACAAATCAAATCATTCTCACAAAAAAACGTTTTTAACTAGTCAGGAACGTACTGTTTATAGTAGAAGCTATACCTGGTATGGTCATGGACACCAGGCAGACTCTCCACACAAATTCTTCCTGGGAAACAGAACTAATGATCAGAAGAAGATGCTCGGGAATCAAGAGAAATCAAAGAATGAAGAAATATTTTAGGCAGGTAACAAAGAAGCTCCTTCTATCATAAAAGAGAAGAGCTGGCTGCAAATTATAATCAGAGTAAATCCTCCCATCAGGACAGAACAGTCTTGTCCAGTCCTGGTGCTCTACTGCTTTCTCTAGGTTTGAGTGCCGGGTGAGTGTTAATTTCTAGCACGACTTACTAATTTCTTCTCCATTTTTGCTAAACGTCTAGAAGACGTCCTTCCTTTCACTAACTGCTCTTACCTATCTGCTTTGGTTTCACAAATCCATTTCCTGTTTTCCGTCTCTGGGCTACTTGCCAGTAACACGGAACTTTCTCATAACCATCCAGGACTTGCTCTACCACTGCCCCTCCCCATGAAGGCATCTGCCAGTCCCTTTACTGAAGACGCGAGCAAGAGAAGCACTTTAGTGCCTGACCTACGTCTATGTTCCTCTCTTCATCCCACCACAAATACCATCCATACACAGGTCCTATGCTTCTGAGTTTCCCTTCCATTTCCCAGTTCCCAGAACTTTCTTCCGTAAACTCAACAGCTATCTCTCCTTCTAGCAGGGATCCTGTCCTAACTAGATCCTGTTGCCTAATTTGGCAAACTAAGTTGCACGTTTTACCACACGGAAGTTATAAAATAAAAACAAATAGACCCAGAATTACAGATCACACTTGGAAAATTAAAAAGTAAGCAAAAGTACCACTTTACAAATCTTTTAACATAATCAAATTCTCTTTAAGATAATCACATGGAAAGGGTGCCTGCCCTTTCCATCACCCCTTGAGAAACCCTACTTACCATACCCAACGGTCCATACACTTATCACAATCATCAATGAATGATACACATGTCACTACTGCCTCATCTGTAAAACTGAGGTAACACCAACTCTTTTACAAGTTTGTTGTAATAGTTAAAGGAGACAAAATGGCCAATACTTAGGAGGCACTTATTCAACTGTACCCACCTCACAGGTTATTCTGTTTCAAGTACCTGAAATGTCTCCTTCACCCATTCATCCCTTCTTTCCCCACCGCCCCCCCCCCACCCCCAGGGTTAAGATTTTGGCCATTCCTTGTTGGGAGGGTGGGGTGGGTGTCTCTCCAGTTCAGCATTTCCATAATCAACGTATTAAAAGTACCTAGATCATGCAAACATCTAAATTACTTTCTAAAACTTAGCATCTCAAAGTACACCCATCTCTCTGTCTCAATTCCCAGCTAAATCATCAATTCAAAGAAACTTCAACACTCACTCTCCATCCTCATCCATTCGGAAACTTCCAAAAGGGAAACAAAAAAACAAAAAAACAACACCATCGCTGGCTCAACCTCATGTTCTTTCAGTTCTCATTTCTTAAAACACTCAGTAAAACCACTTTATAAAATTCCTTCATTCCTGAACTTCCCATGCCACTATGGTCTCCTGATTCTCCTCCTACCTCACTATTCAGATGTTTGCCAACCAACATTGCCAACCAACATTGTAGTCAAAGGGGGGAAAAAAGAACAAACTCAGGCACAAAGACATCCAAATGTAAACAGTTCGTGATCCAAATATTTAATCAATTACAATTAATCCATTTTTCAAGCAGGTGTTATTGAACATTATACCTCAAAGAATGGAATGAAGCAAATAATCACGGGAGGCCACACAGTCTGGAATAAAAGCCCTAAGAAAGAAACAAGTTTTGACAGCGCTGTGGTCAGGTTCTTGGCCCTACTCTGCTAGCATTCCTCTTAACTGCCCAGTGTGTCTTTACAAAGAATGTCCCTCTACTTGAGCCAGCTTGACCAGCTCTCCATGGCTTGTACAGAAGAACCAAACTCGGACACAAAGATATCACTGACTTGGTATTTTTTTTTTAATTTTTTTTTTAACGTTTTATTTATTTTTGAGACAGAGAGAGACAGAGCATGAACGGGGCAGGGGCAGAGAGAGAGGGAGACACAGAATCAGAAGCAGGCTCCAGGCTCTGAGCCATCAGGCCAGAGCCCAACGCGGGGCTCGAACTCACGGACCGCGAGATCGTGACCTGAGCCGAAGTCGGACGCTCAACCGACTGAGCCACCCAGGCGCCCCAACTTGGTATTTATTAAATCACACTGGAAGTCTTTATTTTTTTTTAACGTTTATTTATTTTGAGAGAGACAGACACAGCACGAGCCGGGGGGGAGGGGGGGGATGGGGGGCAGAGGGAGAGAGGGAGAGAGAGAATCCCAAGCAGGCTCCACACTATCAACACAGAGCTCAATGGGGGGCTCAGTCTCTTGAACCGTAAGATCATGACTTCAGCCAAAATCAAGAGTCGGATGCTTAACCAACTGAGCCACCCAGGCACCCTAATATAGTATTTTAAAAAAGAGTAACTCAGAGCTATATAGTGCGCTTAGAAAAATAAAATTCAACAAATCAATACTTTCTGAATATTCTCTGTAATGGACATGTTTCAAGACACCTGCTTAGAAAGGACAAGTTCATGACTCCTATCATCTCTGGCCACAAGCACCTACTGCAAAAGTATTCCCCTAAATGGCCAAATCCCTGGTACCTGGTAAGAAATGATAAACTGACCTAATCAGGTTCTTCTCTTACCATGTGAGCCTGACGGGTATGGAGAGATAAAATGAAGGTTCCTGAAGATCTGGCAGTTGGGGCTATCATTTTGGATTCAAGTATCAGCTGGTGAATAAGCAGAAGACAAGCAACGTAGAGAAAGAAATGTGCTGGAAACAGAAAGCCACCTAGTGCCAAGGGGGCCCACGTTTACATTTCTACTCAGGGGTGGTCAGAGAGAATCCCTGGCATTCTTTCATTAAAGCCCTGAATTTTTGCTAGTTAAAACATATTTCTACCCCTTGAGACTAAAATTGCCTTTACTAGAATAGGTGCTTCCTCAACCACTGAATCTAAGTTGTCAGAGGAGCTTTTCTCCTCCACAACTACCTTTGTTCTCCTGGAGGATTTTCTGCACAGGCAAGCCTAGATCACGTTAGCTCTGTTTCACTAGCACAGATCCAGAACAATATAAGCAGGGGAGCTGGTGCCAAGAACCATTACAGGAAGGAGACACCAGTGAGAAAAAGCCAAGCAAAAGCCAGAGAAACTTGAGCAGTGCCTGGCTGGCTCAGATGGCAGAGCATGAGACTCTGGATCTCGGGGCTGGTCTGTTTGAGCCCCATGTTGGGCGTAGAGATTAGTTAAAAAATTAAGACCCTAAAAAAAAAAGGCAGGAGAAACTTGAGCGATAAAATATGGAAAGGGAACATGAGAATTAACTACTAAGTCTGTTCTACAGCAGCTCTTGTACCACTACGTATCAATATCATAAACAATAACTGATACTTACTAAGCCTTACTTTGTGCCAGACCCTATCCTATAAATACTTTGTATGTTTTAACAATCATAAATACTTTGTATGTTTTAACAATCATAATTTGAAAATGCAGGTACTCTTACAAAAGCACCCACTTTGTAAGAAAAGCAAAAACTGATTACGGTCCTCAAATAAAATTTAAATAAATCAGCATCCTTCTTGGCGGGGAGGGGATGGGTGGCATTGACAAAAAAACCCACTCTCTCGGCCTAAGTGGCTGCAAACCCTACTACGTGATCTTACTCATGAAGGTTTCCATTCTTTTTCACTGTCAGTGACAACACTAAACACCAGCATTTGCTGAGTTTCAAGACACTGTACTACAAAAATAGATATTATTCCACTTTATACACAAGGAAACCAAGGTTTAGTGAAGTAATTTGTGCAAAGACATATAGCAGATAGAGTGGAATTCAAATTTAAGTCTCTACCCTTTACTACCTTCTCTGTTCTCGTCAAAGTCACACAAAAGCACACCTGGGTTCAACAGCTGTTCCAGCAACAAATTACTACACTATTTTGATACTGTCTTCTATGATACACAATGAGGAAAATGAAGTCACCACAGCCAGGATTAGACAGAACGTCCACTTCATGTTTTTTTATTTTTTTAATGTTTATTTATTTTTGAGAGAGAGAGAGAGAGCGTGAGTGGGGAAGGGGGCAGAAAGAGAGGGAGACACAGAATCCGAAGCAGGCTCCAGGCTCTGAGCTGTCAGCACAGAGCCTGACGTGGGGCTCAAATTCACAGAACCTGAGCTGAAGTCAGATGCTTAACCGACTGAGCCACCCAGGCGCCCCCATCCACTTCTTTATTATCTATCATTAAACACTGCTACTACTTCTACTAATTAAGGTAAATATATTAGAATTACAGATTTCCTAATATGCTGGTGGCATTCTGCTAGGGTGATTAACAGACCCACATAATAAACTACTAGAACTAAGTTACCAAAACTGTTTTGCTACCAGACTACCAGAATATATACATCTCACGTAAATGTCAGCACTTCCTAAACATAAAAGAAAACAATTTTGAAAGCAAAAGGAATTAATACACATTTTCAAAATCATTTAATGATACTAGTGACCTTTAAACACGAAAAAACCTCACAACTGCTGGTTCTGCCAGTCTTTTTCTTAATTTCACCAATCATGTTCAAACTGAAATCAATAATGAAGGCAAGGCCATTTTTTTTTTTTTAATTTTTTTTCAACGTTTTATTTATTTTTGGGACAGAGAGAGACAGAGCATGAATGGGGGAGGGGCAGAGAGAGAGGGAGACACAGAATCGGAAACAGGCTCCAGGCTCTGAGCCATCAGCCCAGAGCCTGACGCGGGGCTCGAACTCACAGACCGCGAGATCATGACCTGGCTGAAGTCGGACGCTTAACCGACTGCGCCACCCAGGCGCCCCAAGGCAAGGCCATTTTAACTGCAAAAAGAAACGGTTTAATTGTTATGGAAGAACCTAATAAAAAGTGTAAAACTTAAGACAATGATCGGGGCGCCTGGGTGACTCAGTTGGTAGAGCAGCAACTCTTGGTCTGAGTTCAAGCCCCTCACTGGATGCAGAGATTACTTAAAAATAAAACACCTTAAAAACTTCAGATAATGATCAATCGTCTCTCTTCTTGTCTGGAAACTACTATCTGTAGCCAGAGAGCTGACTGGCATATTGCTAACCACCAAAAAAACCCAAAATTCAGAAACATAAAAGAGACTCCTACACCACTATAGAGATTACATTTACATAAAAAAAATGTTTATTTACAAATGGGGAACACACCAGAAAGCGTTCATTAGCAGTAAAAAACTTCATTCTGAAATACCAATCTCAAGAGAGAACACATGGAAAAAATAAAAAAAGATAAATGAAGAATACTCATCCAAAAGTTCCTAAATCAGGTTGTGGCAAATCTGTATCAGGCTCTTTTCAAAAAATGAAACAAAATTTAAAGGCACCATTGACCTCACTGGAATCAGGAACAATCTTACTGGCAGAGTATTAGAGTCTATGTGAAAGTAGCAAATATTTACCCACCAAAAAGGCATAGAAGTGGATTTTCCAAAGTCTTGCTAACATCAAATTTTCTGAGATTCACTTTGTCATCCCTGGGGCTCACTAACAGACATGTAAGAATTCCTACCATAAGAAGGGTTTGTCAGAGAAAACAACTTAAGGGCCAACACAGTCACTGATAAGAATTTTCCACAAATTACAAGACAGTGACTATTTTTAACAAATGTACAATTAAGACCACCAGTGGAAACTACCAATTTTGGAAAATAAGCTAGGAGGAGAAACTGTCAGCCGCAAGGTACGCCTACAGTGTCAGTCTCCAGGTGGGAGAGGTCCTTACGCAAAGACTACTTCTCTAGTTATTTGCTCTCCCTTGTTGGCAAACCAGAAGTTGGATGCAAACAAAAGTTCAAAGACCATGGCACACAGGTCCTACTGCTCTCTTAACTGCTGTCATAACCACTAAGTAGCAAAACTGCACTTTATCAATAGTGCCATGGCAGTTCGTCTTCTCTCTCTAAAAGTCACCCCCACAGTATTAAAAACATGACGGGCAGTACACACGAATATCTGTAATGTGAGAAATTACCCTTGGTCTCAGGAGTGATAAAAATAGCAGAAATAGGACTTCCAGTGCCAGCTTCTTTAAAATGGTTCTTATCCTGCTTCAAAGAATACTTTGTCATGTTTTTCTACAGCTTTTCAAGAAAGAAATCTGATGGGGCACCTGTGTGGCTCAGTCGGTTAAGCATCCGATTTCGGCTCAGGTTATGATCTCAGGTCATGAGTTTGAGCCCCGCATTGGGCTGTCTGCTCTCAGCACAGAGCCTGCTTTGGACCCTCTGTCGTCCTCTCTCTCTGCCCCTCCCTTTCTCCTTCTCTCTCTCTCTCCCTCTCTCTCTAAACTAAATTAAAAAAAATTTTTTTAAGAAATTTGACAATATGCATCAAGTTTTATAAATGTTAATTGCCTCTGTTCTAGTAACTCCACTTCTAGGATTTTAGCCAAAGCAAATAATCAGAAATACGATCAAAGAGTGTTAACAAAGATCTTCAACCTGGCAATGTGATGGCAAAAGTGGTTAAAAAGTTAAACTACAGCAGGAATCATTAAGTGTAGTATATATTCACTTACAGAATTTTATGCAGCTATTTAAAACATCTTCAAAATTGTTTGAGAAAAATGTGTATGTGTAAGGATTCTAAAGACAACAAATCTGCATATATAAAAAGAAACAAATACATTTCCATACAGAGACATAAACAAAGTAAGACTAGAAGGTTAAAAAAAAGACTAAGGTAATATACTCAAATGTTAAAATTTCTTCAGTAGTTTCTGTATTTTGTGTAATGCCTATGAAAAAAATCAGAATCTTCTAAAAACAAATTTGACAATATTTATGTCTTTAAAATATTAGTAACTTTCAAACCAACAATCCTCTTTCTAAAAACATCTTAAATAACCACAATGAGGAATAAGTTCTATAAGCCAAGGTGCTCACTGTGTAGTTACTTTTAACAATAAGAAAAAAACAGTTAAGAAATACTTTCAACAGGGGCACCTGCATGGCTCAGTCGATTAAGCGTTCAACTGCTGATTTCAGCTCAGGTCATGATCTCACTCACAGTTTGAGAGTTTGAGCCCCCATCGGGCTCCGAGCTGGCAGGGCAGAGCCTATTTGAGATTCTCTCTCCCTCTCTCTCTGCCCCTCCCTGCTTGCTTGCTCGTTCTCTCTCTCAAAATAAACAAACAAGCTTAAAAAATTTAAAGAAAGAAAGAAAAAAATTTTCAACAAAAAGTTAGGGGTAGGATAGCCAACAGTAAATAAAAATTAGGTTAGTTATGGTACATTCAGAAGCAGTTTCTACAGGGAAACACTGTGAAAAAGAACAGAAATAGGGTGGGCCTTTTATGACTGTCAGAATAGTTCGTACTTACTATGTTCTAGGTAGCAGTATGTATTATTTAATTCTCAAATTATGAAATAATTCCTAATTATCCTCCATTTCCCATTTTTTTAATGGAGGAGGAAACTGAGGTAGAGAAAGGTTAAAAACTCGCCCAAAGTTACCCAGGCAGGCTGACTCCCGTGTCTCTTTCCGGTGTCCTATATTGGGGGATCAAAATGTGTCTGGGGTACTCCAACTGTTTAAATGGGCAATAAAGACAAAAGGGCCCATCCAGATCCAACAAAGCTGCACCAGACAAAAGCCTGCTAGAAACCCAAAAGCGGAGAAGGAGCTGTGCACACTACTCTGCCACCCAACTGTGTATCTGAAGATGTAACAGCCACCCACACAGCCCATCTGTGGCCAGAACTCTCTCCGTTAATTCAAGGATGATCAAAAGGAAGCAAGTCATCATGAGGCCACAGGGAGTAAACTACTTAATGAGGAAAAAGAAGTCACATCCTGAAGATATAAAAGAGAAGATTTCTGAAAATGATTTACCTATCGGAAGAAAGAATATAGATCTACAGACAAAAATTCATAGCAAAATTCAAATCCACAAGGCAGTAAGTCAACTGGTGAATGTGTAAAATTTATATAGTATATCATACAAAGGAGTATTATTTGGCCACAAAAAGGAATGAAGCACTGATACATAAACATGCATGAACCCTAAAAACATTAGGTAAGTGAAAGAAGCCAGACACAAAAAGCCATATATTTATATGATCCCATTTATATAACATATCCACAATAAACAAATCTACAGAAACAAGAATAGACTTGGGTTTGCCAGGGACTTGGAAAAGGAGAAAATAGGCAATGACTACTAATGAGTACAAAGTTTCTTCTGGAAGTGCTAAAAATGTCTACAGTTACATAGCTGATAAGTTGCATAATACTGTGGATGTACTAAAAACCACTGAATTACAAATTTAAGGACAAATTTTAAGGTATGTGAAAAATAGCTCAATAAAGCTGTTATTTAAAAAACAGAACTTGGCACACTTTTTCTGTAACAGGCCAAAGAATATAGGCTTTGTGGGCTACACAGGGTCTTTATCATATCTTTCTTTGGTTTGGTTTGTTTTGATTTGGTTCAACTATTTAAAAAGGTAAAAAACCATTCTTAGCTCAAGGGCCATACATAAACAGGCAGCAAGCCAGATTTGGCACAGAGGCCACAGTTTGCCAAATCTAGTTTAAAAATAAATCATTCTTAAATTTTTCCAAGTGAATACATGCTAAGTTAATGCTGATCTATAAATTAAGTAAAAGATCTTTTATCAAACTTATAAATAGAGTTCCACAAATGTTATTGGATAAAGGGACCAGGGAAAATGTATCAAACAGAATTTAACATTTTTATCAATAATTAAGATCATATAAATAATAAGAATAAAACCCACATTAAAAAATAAAGATAACTGCTCACGTGAAAAGATGCTGAACATCATTAGCCATCACAGGAATATAGATTCAAACCACAATGAGATACCATCACGTACCTATCAGAATGGCTAAGATAAAAAAACGTAACACCACCACATGCTGGTAAGGGTTCAGAAAAATTAGACCAAACATGGCTGGTAAGAATGTAAAATGGCACAGCCAACTCTGGAAAACAATTTGGCAGTTTCTTCAAAAACTGAACATGCAACTATCCTATGATCGACCCAGCACCTGCACTCCTAAAGCAGTTATCCCAGAGAAATGACAACTTATGGTCACAGAAACACCTGAATATGAATGCTCACGGCAGCTTTATTTCCAGCAACTAAAAACCAGAATCTGCCCAGGTGCCCTTCCACAGGTGAAACAAACTGTGGTACATCTACAAAATAGCACAGTGTGCAGCAACAAGAAGGAATGAACTACTATATGCAACAACTTGCTAAAAGTCTCCAGGACCTTCTGCAGAGCAAGAAAAGGCCAATCCCCAAAGGTAATACGATGATTCCATTCAGAATAGTTTGGAAAAGACAAAATCGCAAAACTGGAGAATAAGAAATTAGAGTTTGGGGGGAGCTCCCCTATCCCCTACCCCTCAAGGGGAAGGTGGATGTGGTTATAAAAAGAGCTACTCAGAGGCACCTGGGTGGCTTAGTTGGGCAAGCTTCCGACTTCAGCTCAGGTCATGATCCCACAGTTCGTGGGTTCAAGCCCTGCATCGGGCTCCACACTGAGCATGGAGCCTGCTTAAGATTTTCTTTTTTTCTCTGCCCCCCACTCCACCCCGCCCCTCTGCCCCCTGCCCCATTCGCTCTCTCTAAAATAACAAAGAAAGAAAGAAAGAGGAGAGGCCCTTTATCTTAATAAAACTCCCATACCACATTTAAAATACACACACACACACACACACACACACACAAATGAGATCAAAACCGGAGAAATCAGAGGTGCCTGGGTGGCTCAGTCGGTTAAGCATCTGACTTCGGCTCGGGTCATGATCTCACCATTCATGGGTTCAAGCCCCCATAGGGCTCTGTGCTGACAGCTCTGAGCCTGGAGCCTGCTTTGGATTCTGTGTCTCCCTCTCTCTGCTCCTCCCCTGCTTACACTCTCTCTCTGTCTCTCAAAAATAAATAAATAAATGTTAAAAAAATTTTTAATTAAAAACAAAACTGGAAAAACTCAGTAAGATGGATGGATTTTTATCAATGTCAGCATCTTAGTTGTAATGTCATATTACACAACATTACCTACAAAATGTTATCTACAAATGTTATACTGTAAAATGTTACCCCTGGGGAGAAATTTGGCAAAGTGTATAAAGGATTGTACACTGTATTACTATACTCTGTATTATTTCTTAAAATAGTATGTGAGTTGACAATAACTAAATCAAAATTTTAAATTAAAAAAAGACAGGTGTGGGGTGCTTGTGGCTCAATTGGTTAAGTGCCCAACTTCGGCTCAGATCCTGATCTCACAGTTGTTAAGTTCGAACCCCACATTGGGCTCTCCACTGTCACCATGGAGCCTGCTTAGGATTCTCTGTCCCCCTCTCTCTTTGCCCCTCTCCCACTCGCTCACTCTCTTTAAAAAATAAAATAGGAAAGAAGAAAGCAAGGAAGGAAGGAAGGGAGGGAGGGAGGGGGACAGGCAGATGGGCGGCTGAGTCGGATAAATGTCTGACTCTTGATTTTGGGTCAGGTCATGATCCCAGGGTTATGGACTTGAACCGTGCACATCAGGCTCCATGTGTGGAACCTGCTGGGATTCTCTTTTTCTCCCAATCTCTCTGTCCCTTACCTGCTTATTCTCTCTCTCTCTCTCTCAAAATAAATAAACATTAAAAAAGAAAAGGCCACTATAAAGAAATAATGAAGATATGGCTTAAAAATATGGAGAATAAACAGAGGGTTGCTGGAGAGGTGGGGGGGGGGGGAGATGAGCTAAAGGGGTAAGGGGCATTAAGGAATCTACTCCAAAAATCATTGTTTCACTATATGCTAACTTGAATGTAAATTAAAAAAATAAAGAAAAAAAATAAATTTCTTTAAAAATGAGAGTTCCATAAAAAAGATAGTCCTGAGCAAAAAAAAAAAAAACAACCCTAAAATAAGCAAATATATAACCAAAAGAACCTTTTTCTCAAGCTACAAAAAAAAAACCAATGCAGATCAAAAGGTTTCACTCAAATAGCACATAAAAATCACATCCTGAACAAACTATCCTAAAGTTGGAGTATTCCTTAAGTATTCCAGCGGGGGGGGCGGTTTACTCTTGGTTCTCTAAAATACTACATGCCAGGGCGCCTGGGTGGCTCAGTCGGTTAAGCGGCCGACTTCGGCTCAGGTCATGATCTCGCACTCCGTGAGTTCGAGCCCCATGTCGGGCTCTGTGCTGACAGCTCAGAGCCTGGAGCCTGTTTCAGATTCTGTGTCTCCCTCTCTCTGACCCTCCCTTGTTCATGCTCTGTCTCTCCCTGTCTCAAAAATAAATAAAACGTTAAAAAAAAATTTTTTTAATAAAGAAAGAAAATAAAATACTACATGCCAAAGACAATAAAACATACAAACTATGGCCAAAGATTTGGTCTTGATACAACTGTCTTTCACATATAAAGGCTACAGAAACACAATATAGAAAAATAACAAAAATATGCCACCCACATTCCATCTTTCAAGTGATGAGTGTACCAAGCATTCCAGCTGAGAGAATTAAAATTAAGCACACAAAATGGATAACAGTCACAAAACCATTTAATGGAACACTACTGAGCAATAAAAAGGACGATAAACAATAAACAACAACAATAAGCAATAAACAACAACATAGATTCTCAAATGCATTATGCTAAGTGGAAAAAAAACAGATTCAAAACTACATACACTTACAGTATATGACATTTTGGAAAAGGCAAAACTAAAGGGGCAAAAAACAGATTCATGGTTACCAGTTGCTGGGAACAGAGTTAAGAAGTGACTATGAAGGGGCTCCATGGAATGTGGGGATGGGTCAAACTGATCTTGATCATGGTAGTTACAAGAATATCTGCATTTGTCAAAACCTATAAAAGTGCATACTAAAATAACATATTTTACTATACACAAATTGTATCTTAAAAAGGGGGGAAATAATTACACAAGAGGCAGAATAGCTTTATGAACATCTAGCAGTATTTTTCCCATTCTAAGACCTAAGAAAATAATTCAAACTGCAAATATTGATGAACAAAATATTCATTACAGAACCACCTACAATGGTAAAAATTTAGAAGCCTAAATGACTAATATCAGGAAATAATACAGAAAAGAATGAGACCATTAAATATAATGAAATATTATAAAACCTTAAAATTATCTACAGAAATATTCTGTCATAGGGTATTTTGATATGTTAGACCAAAAAAAAAAAAAAAGACAGAAAACTATAATCACAGAAATGTTTTTATTTTACCTGAACTTGTTCCAAAAAGGATTCAGAGTGACTTACAAAATCTAGTAAATTCAACTAATGAGAAAATTAAGGCAAAGGGAAAATGAGAAGAGCCTTGTTTATAAAATGTATGTAATTGGATCCAATATACTTGCTAGAAATGAACCATAAATTTATCTCTAACTTCTCCAGTGGTTAACCAAAACAGAAAAATAATTAGTAAAAATTCATACTGCCCATAAGATTAAAAAAAAAAAAAAAAGGCAAAACTCAAGAAGCAATCGTTCTTGTTATTAGCACCAAAGAGATTTTCCTGTCTATAAATACATAATTATTTACATTTTTAAAATTTTTTAATAAAAAACCAGATAGACCTATCATAAAAGGTTATAGAAGACCGAATTACAGTTAGTTGGTTGGTTTCCTGCATGTTTTTATAATTTTGTAATTGGATGTACTTTCCAAAATATTTACAATGAGCATTTATTGATTTTAGAAATCAAAAGTACCTCAAGTTATTTTTAATGGGAGGGAAAAACATTTTATTTGATTTTTAAATCCCTGTTTATGAGGATACACAGAATGGCATTGAACCATGGAAAGAGTCCTTAGTTGGCCCATAATGAAAACAAAATTACATTCACTGTCAATAAAAATGACCCTTGTTTTAACATATCTGCATATATACGTATTTTTTTAAGTAATCTCTACACCCAATGTGGGGCTCAAACTCACATCCTCAATATCAAGAGTTGCACGTTCAACCGACCGACTGAGCCATCCAGGCCAGGCGGCATAAAGGGAATAAACACTGGTGCGATAAAGTTTCTTGAGTTAAACACTTCATTATTATTGTTACAGTTACAAACAACTGGCACAAGAAACAGATTGTCTATCAAGTCTTCAACCAGGAGGCCTACAAAATGTCTTCCTCCATTTAGTGGCCTTGTCACAAACCCTTACTACTCCCTTGTTTCAACATTCTATTGTAGTATGTAAGGGAATAAGGAATTCTCACTGAGTAAATCTATCCAGATAAATCACAGCAACATAATTAAGAAGGCAGCTACCAAGCACATCAAATAGCTCATTCTGGACTTTATGATCCTAAAAGAGTACATAATACATAAATCCAAAACTGTATCTGTGGGAGAATATATTTCAGAGTTTTATCTCCTCTGAATTTAAAAAAGTGGTGGTGGGGGGTGCACCTGGGTGGCTCAGTCAATTAGGTCATGACTCTCGGTCATGATCTCACAGTTTGTGGGTTCAAACCCTGCATCAGACTCAGTGCTGGCAGCGCGGGGCCTGCTTAGGATTCTCTCTCTCTGCCCCTCCCCTGCTTGTGCTCTCTCTCTCATAATAAATAAACTTAAAAAAAAAAAAAAAAAAGTAAGAAGTCCTAATCAAAATAATCTCTTAAGCACTGGCAGGTATTAATTTATGTGGCTTAATTCTTTACAGAATTCCACCTGATGTTATGCAAACAGTAAACCTTCATTTGCTCCTTTTTTGAGCACAGTTAACTACCTTTAGTTCCTTACCCTTAATACACTTTGTATTACTGTGAGGTCATGAAGCATGCAAGTTTCCCTCTTGTGGTTGAGAAGAACTTCAGCTATAGCAAATTTATCAGGTTTTAAACTTGTTTATTTATGGGTGTCGTGAGTGCCATGGAATAATGTTTGAAACTGGATTTAAAAACCAAAACACAGGGGCGCCTAGGTGGCGCAGTCGGTTGGGCGTCCGACTTCAGCCAGGTCACGATCTCACGATCCGTGAGTTCGAGCCCCACGTCGGGCTCTGGGCTGATGGCTCAGAGCCTGGAGCCTGTTTCCGATTCTGTGTCTCCCTCTCTCTCTGCCCCTCCCCTGTTCATGCTCTGTCTCTCTCTGTCCCAAAAATTAAAAAAAGTTGAAAAAAAAAAATTAAAAAAAAAAAAAATAAATAAAAACCAAAACACATAGGAGTTTTTTCCTCCCATTAAAAATAATGTGTTTAGGGGCGCCTGGGTGGCGCAGTCGGTTAAGCGTCCGGCTTCAGCCAGGTCACGATCTCGCGGTCCGTGGGTTCGAGCCCCGCGTCAGGCTCTGGGCTGATGGCTCGGAGCCTGGAGCCTGTTTCCGATTCTGTGTCTCCCTCTCTCTCTGCCCCTCCCCCGTTCATGCTCTGTCTCTCTCTGTCCCAAAAATAAATAAAAACGTTGAAAAAAAAATTAAAAAAAAAAATGTGTTTAAGGTAATTTTGAATTCTAAAAACAATAAACCCTCACTGCAAACATTTTGGAAAGTACAGAAAACTACAAAATGGTATAAAGACCACTGAGAAAAAGCAGGGAAGGGGGACAGAACTATAATTTAAACAGTATTCATGGAAGGCCTCAATGAAAAAGTAACATTTAAACAAAGGACTTGGAAGGAGGTGAGGGAGCAACTTTTATAGCCATCTATGGAGGAGCATTCATCCCTTAGGGCATGGGGTATACCTGTGATTCTAGAAATAACAAGAGTTGTTTTAATGTCATTCCAAATGCCATTAAAATACAGTAATTAAAGTCTAGGCCTAGGCAGAAAGCAAATCAGCAGTTGCTGCTGGGGAATTAAAAGTGGCCCATGAAACTTTTGGAGAGATGGGAACTGTCATTATGATTAGAGTGAAAAACTATCATATTATACATCTAAAATGTGTGCATTTTATTATGTACTTATGCTTCAATAAAGGTAATTTAAAAAAGAAAAATTCTAGCCTTAGAGCCCTAGCCCTCACGGTTGGTGAGTTCGAGACCCACATTGGGTGAGCACCAGCCCCACTTCAGGTGAGCCCTGCTTCTCTCTGTCTCTCTGTCTCTCCTGGGATTTTCTTTCTCTGCCTGTCACTCACTTGTGCCCTCTTTCTCTCTCTCAAAAAAAAAAAAAAAAAAAAAAAAATATATATATATATATATACGAAAATAATATATATACCAACAGAGAAAATAAATACTCGTATAATGTTGGTAAAACTTTAAATTCGTAGAACAACGTGGAAATCTGGAGAAAAATATGGAAATATGTATCAAAATCTTAAACACATTCTTTTCCTTGATCTGTCAATTTCACCTCTGTAAATACAGTCTAAAGAAATGATAGCAGAGGGGCGTCTGGGTGGCTCAGCTGGTTAAGTGCCCAACTTTGGCTCAGGTCATGATCGCTCAGTTCGTGAGTTGGAGCTCTGCACCAGGCTCACAGAGCCCACTTCAGATCTTCTACCCTCCTCTCTCTGTCCCTCCCCCACTCATTCATTTCTCTCTCTCTCTCTCTCTCTCTCTCTCTCTCCCTCCCTCCCTCCCTCAAAATATATAAAAAATTAAAAAAAAAAAGAAAAGAAATGACCGCAGAATACAAAAATAAAACTACCTATTGTCACTATAGCATTGTTTAGAAGGTCAAAAGCTGAAAATACTCTGAAAGTTCACTAATATGAGATAAGTCAGTCAAAATAAATCACTGTAGCTCCATGCACTAAGGCCCTTAAAGAAGAATCAAACGTTATTGACCTGAAAGGATAGCCACAATGTATTAAGGGCAAAAAAGCACCTGTGTACATGTGTAATATACTCAGAATGTTCCCACTTGGCTTAAAACTAAAACACACTAATCTGTGTTTGTATATATACACACAGAAAACATCTAGAAAGAAAATGACCTGTGCTGTTAGAAGTATTTTACTTTGAAAAAGTTAATGAAAATTTTTAGATCATAAAAAAATTCCATTTTAGACAGAAAGTAGATTAGTGGTTGCTAAAGGAATGAGGGAAGTGGACAGTGACTGGTAATGGGTACACGTTTCTTTTGGGCATAATAAAAATGTTCCAAAATTTTATTGTAGTGATGGTTGCACAACTCTGTGAATACTAACAACCACTGAACAGTGCATTTTATTTTTTGAGAGAGAAAAAGAGAAAGCGAGCAAGAGCAGGGTAGAGGGG
Source organism: Herpailurus yagouaroundi (assembly GCF_014898765.1). Taxonomy (NCBI): domain Eukaryota; kingdom Metazoa; phylum Chordata; class Mammalia; order Carnivora; family Felidae; genus Herpailurus; species Herpailurus yagouaroundi. The sequence continues at coordinate 23,518,900 of NW_024412388.1, forward strand.
CAGAAGGAAAGAAAGAGAAAGAATCTTAAGTAGGCTCCTCACTCAGTGTGCAGCCCAACGTAGGGCTCAATCCCACAACCCTGGGATCATGACCTGAGCTAGAATTAAAAATCAGACACTCAGCTGATTGAACCACCCAGGCACCCCTGAATAGTACACTTTAAATGGGTGAATTGTGGGGCACCTGAGTGGCTCAATCGGTTAAGCATCTGACTTCAGCTCAGGTCATGATATTGCAATTCTTGAGTTTGAGCCCCACACTGGGCTCTGTGCTGACAGCTCAGAGGCTTGAACCTGTTTCAGATTCTGTGTCTCCCTCTCTCTCTGCCCCTCCTCCACTCATGCTCTGTGTTTCTCTCTCAAAAATAAATAAATATTAAAAAAAATTTTTAAGTAAACAAATGGGTGAATTGTATGGTATGTGAACTACATCACAAAACCTTTTAAAAAATCACAGTTTGGGGGCACCTGGCTGGCTCAGTCAACAGAGTATAGAACTCTTGATCTCGGGGTCATGAGTTCAAGCCCCATGCTAGGTGTAGAGATCACTTAACAAACAAACAAACAAACAAACAAATAAATAAATAAATATTTAAATAATAAACACATAAAATAAAAAATAAAATTCACAGTTTGTACCTTATACTATACCCCAATAAAAAGCTTGAACCCAAACAGTACCTCTTAAAAAGCTTCAAACAGGAAAAATGAGTCACTAATCTTAAAAGCAATTAACCACTGACAATACAGGGTTAAACTACAACTTTGATCCTATGTTCATAAGTATGTGATCTTCAACTATGCTAGTACAGAGTATTCACTTCAGAGAACAGGAATGAACCTTGTAAATGTATTAGGTTGAAAAAGTACAGCGCTGTTTTCCAGTAAGCGATGTAACTGTGAACAGAAACAAAGTTTTAATGTTTTACAAATTAAAGAAAGTAAACCTTGCTCCTCCAGCCCCTTCTGTTTGCCTATCTTTTAGGGTTTCAAGAAATATCAAATAGGGGAGGGGGGTGGGGGGGGGAGGAGGGGCAAAGCAAAAAGAAAAAGCATAAAACCAGAGCTGATAAGAATTTAAAAGTTCTTTAACACAACTTTTCAAGAAATGCTAACTGGCTCCTTATCTTCAAGCCCAAAAGCCTCTCAGTATTCCAAGACCATACATTCTGTTACACCTCAGACCTTATCAATTCAAAATAACATCTTAATACCCTTGAAAATAAAACACTCCACTCAATGAGTCTCTTCAATATGCTCTGAAAACATATTGTATTCACTCATCATTTATGAGGTAAACACTACTTGCCAGGTGCCGGAGATACAAGGCTAAAAGATTCTTCAAGAGGAACCATCACAGTAGTTCTTAACCAAAGGGCACATGAGGATCACCAGGGAGTGCTTTTTAAAAAAAACACATGAACTGTGTCTCATCACTGGAGATTTGGATTCGGTAGGTCTGGACTTAAGCCCAAGAATGTGTTTACTGAACCAGCTTCCTAGCACCCAATGGTGACAGAAAAAGTAAATATTTAACTCTAATACAGGGAGCTGAATGTTTCAATGAGTATGAACTATGACAGCAACACCAACAAGACACCCAACCTTCAATAAAAGAGTGGAATAATGAGGAGAGTTTATCAGAGATGAAGATACTTTAGTTGGAACTTGAAAGATGAGAAAGTGGCTAAGTGGATGAAAACAGAAAAGAGTTCCAAACAGAGAAAACTGCATAAATAAAATAGCACAACTATGTTGAGGAATCACACACACTACAAAATTAGCATGTATGTTCAGAAAATTACAAATAGTTCAATATAGCTGAACTAGGGTAACAGTAAAGACTGGTAAACTGGCTCAAAACATGAAGGACCTAAATTATGCTATGCTGAAGAGTTTGGAAGTTATTCTAAAAGCAACTGGAAAACAAAATACCAAAATTTAGGCAAGGTTGAGACAAGAGATTTGCGTCTTCAGAAATATCAATTCGGCAGCAACACAGAAAATTGGGGGGGGGGGGGGGGGCGGGGGGAGCACAGAAAACCAACCAGAAGACTACGGTAAATGTCCTGGCAAGAAATATGAGCCTATCAAATAAGGCAGTATAAATATAACCTTGGAATTGTTGGGAGGCTGGAGGGAGGAATCTAAGATTCTTAAGTTGCCTGTAATGGGGATGGCACCACAGAAACAGGCTGTAGGGAATGACAGACACTAAACAAGCTCAGTTTTGAACAGCATCATATCACTCACTGAAGACCTATTATGCATCCAGGACATACATATAATTAGACATACAAACTAAACTCTTACTGGTGTCCCTAAACTTTTAATATATGCACAGCAGATAGGGCTTAAAATGTGTGATGTGTAAAAAGAGGACTGTGTGTGCGTTTTAGGGAAAAGTTGAATACGCCATGAAGAAGAATGGTAGGTCTCCAAACAGACTGGTCTGGTAGAAAGAGCACACGGTAATCACCTTCAACATACATCATCTGAGACCATAAAGCATGAAAGCTCATTTTTCTGACCCTGCATTTCCTCATTCGTAAAATGGAAACGATGAAAACCAAAAGAGTTACTGGAGATTCAAATCATATGTAAAAAAGACTAAAACAGTTCCAGCACACAGCTTATGAATTACATGTCATTATTACTTCTAGATACAGAAAGGCAGTACTCAATACTAAAATTACTTCTAGATCTCACTGGATACACTCAACCTATCCTAGCAACCTCTGCTCAAAACACTAACATTTTTTTATTAAAACAGAGATAATTAACGTAAAGGAGATCACTGCATCAGAAAAAAAGTCAAATGATTTCCAAGATCTTTTTCAATACCAAAATTCCACTGCAAATGTATTGGCCAATTCACTTTCCCTTAATTCAGTACAATAAATTAAGCTCTTTTTTTACATATGTATTTTTCTTTGAATTTTTTTTAACAATTTTATTTATTTATTTGTAAGTAAGCTCTACGTTCAATGTGGGGCTTGAATCCATGACCCCAAGATCAAGAGTCACATGCTCCATAGACTAAGCCAGCCAGGTGGTTTAAACCTATAAAAATTTCAGGGTTTGAAATTTGGAAACTACAAAACACAAGATGAAATCGAATTACCCATAATCTCCCCACCCACCCAAATAAAAGCAATAATTTGCTGTATTTCCTCCCAGTCCTTTTCCATGTGCACCACTCTTCAGGGATACAAAGAGCTTTAAGTCCATTTTCTGGATAATAAATTAACAACTGAAGGAACTGTATTCAATATAAAATTAGTCTGGGGTGCCTGGCTGGCTCCATCAGTAGAACATGCAACTCTTGATCTTGGGGTCGTGAGTTCAAGTTGCATTTAGAGATTACTCAAAAAAATAAAATGGGGCGCCTCAGTGGCTCAGTTGGTTGACCGTCCAACTTTGGCTCAGATCATGACATCACAGCTTGTGCGTCAGGCTCTGTGCTGACAGCTCGGAGCCTGGAGCCTGCTTCAGATTCTGTGTCTCCCTCTCTCTCTGCCCTTCCCTGCTTGAGCTCTATCTCTCTGTGTCTCTCAAAAACAAACATTTTTTTAAATTTTTTTAATAAAATGAAATACACACACACACACACACACACACACACACACAATGAGTCTCATCTGATTTGTGTTACCCAAACAGGCCACAGCCCCAGCTTTAGCACTCATTTGAGTAGACACTCACTGAAATTCTCATCTGGAAAAAAATTTGTTTATAGTTTCTTCCTCAGTTCATGAAACTAAGTTTCTTCATAGAAAGAACAATATATTAATTTCATTGGTTTGCATTTTACTGGGCTTCTGACACATACAAGTAGGATCTCCTTAATTTGGCCAACTGGGGAAAAAAGAACAATTTGAATCAATAAATTCTTAGCAAATTAAAGAACATTTTTTAATTAACAGCAGGTATGGTGCTTTTAAATACATACAATACCTAGAATTAGGTTAATGAACTGTTCCCTTGTTAAAGTCCTTAGGGAACTTCAACAGAGAAAAATGATATTTCATTAGTGGATCAACTGATTGTATATTCGTGACATCTAAATAATACAGTTACCCGAAAACACCTGTTCTCTATAATTTAAGTATACCTCTTCCCAAGGTTGTAAACAAATTTATTTATGCTGTTAACCTGAAAACACTTCATAGAGAAGAAAGGTACTATCAGTTTCAGTAAAACTTATTGCTTAGAAAAATTCCAAATCCAGCTAAACGAAATTAGTCAGAGAAAGACAAAATATCATATGACTTCACTCATATGAGGACTTTAAGAGACAAAACAGATGAACATACGGAAGGGAAACAAAAATAATATAAAAACAGGAAGGGGGACAAAACAGAAGAGACTCTTAAATATGGAGAACAAACAGAGAACCGGTTACTGGAGGGGTTGTAGGAGGGGGGATGGGCTAAATGGGGAAGGGGCATTAAGGAATCTACTCCTGAAATCACTGTTGCACTATATGCTAACTAATTTGGATGTAAATTAAAAAAAATAAAATTAAAAAAAAAAAAGAAAAATTCCAAATCCATGGTGTAAAGTTGTAAATAAACTAACCCTCCCAAGCTTATTTCTAAAAAGCACTGGCACACGTATGACAAAAAGTCTCAACAAAACAGGTACAGAGGAAACATACTTCAATGTGATAAAGGTCATTTATGACAAACCCACAGCTAACATCATATCATACTTGAGGGTGAAAAGCTGAAAGCTTTTCCGCTGTGATCAGGAACAAGACAAAGATACCCATTCTCGCCACTTTTATTCAACACAGAACTGGAAGCCCTAGCCACAGGAGGTAAGAAAAAGAAAGAAAAGACATCCAAATTGCTAAGAAAGAAAGAAACGGTCACTACTTGCAGATGACATGATACTATTCCAGGAAAGACCCTAAAGAATCCACCAAAAAACTATTAAAATAAATGAATTCAGTAAAGTTGCAGGATACAAAATTAACACACAGAAATCTGTTGCATTTCTATTCACTAACAAGGAACTATGACAAAGAGAAATTAAGAAAACAAGCTCAGGAAGCCTGGGCGGCTCAGTCAGGCATCTGACTCTTGATTTTGGCTCAGTTCATGATCTGAGCCTGCTTGGCATTCTCTCTCTCCCTTTCTCTCTGCCCCTTTCCCACTCATGCTCACACTCCCTCTCAAATATTTTTTTTTAATTTCATTTACAATTGCATCAAAAATCATAAAACACCTAGAAATAAACTTAACCAAGGAGGTAAAAGAGCTGTACTCTGAACACTGTAAGACCTGATAAAAAAAATTGAAGATGACACAAATAAATACAAAAGTATACCATGCTCACAGAATGGAAGAATATTGTTTAAAATGTCTACATACCCAAAACAACCTACAGATTCAATGCAATCCCTATCAAAATATCAAGAACATTTTTCACAAAACTAAATTAATCCTAAAATGTGTACAGAACCAACCAACAAACAAACAAAAAAACCACCATCACTAAATAGCCAAAGCAATCTTGAGAAAGCACAAAGCAGCTGGAGGTATGCTCCCAGATTTCAAACTATACTGCAAAGCTATAGTAATCAAAACAGTATGACACTGGTACAAAAAGACACAGATCAATGGAGACTAGAGAGCCCAGAAATGAATCCACACATACATGGTTGATTACTCTATAACAAAGGAAGCAAGAATATACAATGGGGAAAAGATAGTCTCTTTGATAAATCATGTTGAAAAAAATGGACAACTATAGGCGAAAATATGAAACTGGACCACTTTCTTATACCATACAGAACAAAAAAACTCAAATGGATTAAAGACCTAAATGTAAAAGCTGAAACCATAAAACTCCTAAAAGAAAACAAAGGCACAGTAAACTCTCAGACATGAGTCTCAGCATGTATTTTTGGATCTATCTCCTCAGGCAAAGGCAAAAAGAAAAAAAAAAAAAAACACAAAAATAAAACAATCAGGACTACATTCAACTAACACAATGTTTTCATAGTAAAGGAAACCATCAACAAAATGAAAAGGCAACCTACTGAATGGGAGGTAATATTTGCAAATGATATAACTAATAAGTTAACATCCAAAAATATATGAAGACCTCGTACAACTCACCACCAAAAAGACAAATGATCTGATTTAAAAATGCAGAGGACCTGGATAGACATTTTTCCAAAAGACAAACAGATGGCCAACTAACACGAGAAGATGCTCAACATTATTAATCATCACAGAAATGTAAATCAAAACCACAGTGAGATACTCCCTCGCACCTGTCAGAATGGCCAGTATCAAAAAGACAAGAAGTGGGGTGCATAAGTGGCACAGTCAGTTAAGCATCTTACTCTTGATTTCAGCTCAGGACATGATCTCACAGTTCATAAAATCGAGCCCCGCATCAGGCTCTGCACCAACAGCAGAAGCCTGCTTAGAATTCTCTCTGCCCCTCCCTTCCTCTCCCTCTCTCTCTCTCAAGTGCATCAACTTTAAATAAATAAATACTTTAAAAATTAAAAAAAAAAAAAAAGACAAGTAACAAGCGTTGCTGAGGTTGTGGAGAAAAGGGAATCCTTGTGCATAGTTGGTGGGAATGTAAAGTGGTACAGACACTATGGAAAACAGTATGGAGGTTCCTCAAAAAAATTAAAACTAGGAATTCCATACAATCCAACAATTCCACTTGTGGGTATCTATCCAAAGAAAATAAAACACTATTTCGAAAAGATATATGCACCCATATGTTCACTACAGCATTATTTACAATAGCCAAGATACGGAAGCAACCTAAGTGTTCACTGATAGATGCAGGTATTAATAAAGATGTTGTGCATATATTTACAACGGAATATTACTTAGCCACAAATGAAAAAGTGAAACCTTTCCATCTGTGACAACATGGGTGGTCCCAGAGAGTATTCTGCTAAATGAAATAAATGGTACAGGAAAAGACAAATACAGTACAATTTCACTTATAGGTGGAGTCTAAAGAACAAAACAAGTGAACCAACAAAACAAAGCAGAAACAGACTCAAATACAGAGAACAAGGTGGTGGGGGGATGGGGTAGAGGATAGGCAAAGAAGTGAAGGGGATTCAGAGGTATAAATTTCCAGTTATGAGACAAGTAAGTCATGGCACAGTAAAGGGTCATATACAGAACAGTCAATAATAGTGTAATAAGTTTGTATGACAAATGGTAACTAGACTTATCGTGGTGATCACTTCATGTTTATGTCAACTCACTATGTTATATACCTGAAACTAATATGTCAACTATACTTCCATAAAAAATTAAAACTTAAAAGTTATAAAAAAAAAAATACAGGGGTGTCTGGCTGGCTCAATTGGTAAAGCATGCGATTCTTGACTCTTACTGGGCCTAGAGCTTACATTAAAAAAAACAAAAAACAAAAAAACAGGCCTACAGAAAAGTGCCACCAGACATCTGGAATTTGTGATTCAGATCCTGGGTCTGAATCAGTCATTAAAAAGGTAAAACCACAGGTGCGCCTGGGTGGCTCAGTTGGTTAAGCATCTGACTTCAGCTCAGGTTGTGGTCTTATGGTTCATGGCTTCAAGCCCCGCATCAGACTATGGCGGTGACAGCACAGAGCCTGCTTGGAATCCTCTGTCTCCCTCTCTCTCTGCCCCTGCCCAGCTGTGCGTGCACATGCTCTAAATAAATAAATAAATAAAAATTTTTTAAGAGGTAAAACTACCTTGGGGCACCTGGCTGGCTCAGTCGGTTAAACGTCCAACTCTTGATTTTAGCTCAGGTCATAATTTCATGGATTGTGGGATTGAGCCTCCCATGGGGCTCTATGCTGACAGCTTGGAGCCTGCTTGGAATTCTCTCTCTCTCTCTCTCTCTCTCTCTCTCTCTCTCTCTGCCTCTCCCCTGCACCTACACTCTCTCTCTCTCACACACACACAAAATAAATAAACTTTAAAAAAAAAAAAATTTAGGGGCGCCTGGGTGGCGCAGTCAGTTAAGCGTCCGACTTCAGCCAGGTCACGATCTCGGCGGTCCGTGAGTTCGAGCCCCGCGTCAGGCTCTGGGCTGATGGCTCAGAGCCTGGAGCCTGTTTCCGATTCTCTGTCTCCCTCTCTCTCTGACCCTCCCCCGTTCATGCTCTGTCTCTCCCTGTCCCAAAAATAAATAAACGTTGAAAAAAAAATTTTTAAAAAGGTAAAACCACCTTAAAAATAAATCAATAAATGAAAATTTTTAAATTAAATTAAATAAATAAAAGTACTGGCATCAGTGAAAAAAATTCCCATTATTTCTGTATCTGTACATATGAAACTTATGCCCTTTTAAAAAGTCTTTAGGTACCCAGGGGCGCCTGGGTGGCTCAGTCAGTTGAGCCTCCAACTTGGGCTCAAGTCATGATCTCACAGTTTGTGAGTTCGAGCCCCATGTCAGGCTCCATGATGACAGCTCAGACCCTGGAGCCAGCTTCAGATTCTGTATCTCCCTCTCTCTCTGCCCCTCCCCGGCTCACACGCGTGGGCACGCGCGCGCTCTCTCTCAAAATTAAACATTAAAAGAAATGTTTAATAAATCTTTAGGTACCCAAAAGGAATGAAAGCATACATCCAGACAAAAACTTGTATACAAAAACTTGTCCATCAATCGACAAATGGATAAATAAAATGTGGTGTGTATCCCTATATAATGCATTATTATTAAGCAATAAAAAGAAATGAGGTCCTGATACATGCTGTAACATGGAAGGACCTTTAAAACATGACACTAGGGGGGCGCCTGGGTGATTCAGTCGGTTAAGCGTCCGACTTCAGCTCAGGTCACAATCTCGCAGTCCGTGAGTTCGAGCCCCGCATCGGGCCCTGGGCTGATGGCTCGGAGCCTGGAGCCTGTTTCCGATTCTGTGTCTCCCTCTCTCTGTGCCCCTCCCCCGTTCATGCTCTGTCTCTCTCTGTCTCAAAAATAAGTAAACGTTAAAAAAAAAAATTTTTTTTAAACATGACGCTAGAGGCACCTGGGTGGCTCAGTTGATTAAGCGGCTGACTTCAGCTCAGGGTACGATCTCACAGTTTGTGAGAGCCCATACTAGGCTCTGTGCCGACAGCTCGGAGCATGGAGCCTGCTTTGGATTCTGTGTCTCCCTCTCCCTCTGCCCCTCCCCCACTTGCGCTCTGTCGCGCTCTCTCTCTCTCTCAAAAATAAACGTTAGAAAAAAATGTTAATAAATAATAAATCAATCATGATGGTAAGTGAAAGAAGCCAGTCACAAAGGACTACATATTGTAGGACTCCATTTATATGAACTGTTCAGAACCAACAAATCCACAGACACAGAAAGTAGACTGGCGGCTGCCAAGGAGTGGAAGTGAAAGTTACTGGATATAGTTTTTTGGAGTGCTGAAAATGTTCTAAAACTGTGATAATGGCTGGACAACTCTGTGAATACTTTAAAAACCAATGAACTGTACACTGTAAATGGATGAATTATGTATCAATAAAGCAGTTATAAAAAAATCTTTAGGGCCCTCAATTTCCACAAACCTAAGAATTTTCCCGATGAGATTCATAAAAACACTAAGAAGGGTACTTTAACCATAAAAGAGCACTTACTGAGGGCATTAAATAGACCAAGTCTTCTGAAACCATTACTAAGGCACTTTAAAATCCACAGTTCTCCAAAAATATGACATGGAAAAAACAAGGAAGAGCGTTCCTCTGCAATAGGTCCAGTAACTCTTCAACTGCAGACTTTATCACCAATGCCAGGTACACCCTTCAGGCCCAAGGTCTTCAGTCCAATTTCCAAACAGTAAACTCACCCCATCTAATGCCAATCACTGGCCATCACTTCTCAAAACAGTAACAGGCAGGGCGCAAACTGCCAGAGCAATCCACTGAGCCAAAGCCACACTCTCACATGGCCCCTTACCATATTCCAAAGACGAAGAAACTGAACGTAAAAGACAAAGCAAAGAGGGCCAGAAATTCCTCAACCAAAAAACAAAAACGTTACTTACCCTATCCTCAGCACTAACTACGCTCTTGGAAGTGTATTAATTGGCGGGCCTATGTTCCTCTATGAACGTTAAGCCACTCCCTAGAACGGAGAGATTCTAAGCAAGTGCTAGAACTTTTTTTTAAGTATTTTTTCCACAGTACCCAAAAGCATAACTCTGTAATCAGGCTCAACCTACAGAAAGTATTCAGTAAATGCCGTTGCCTCAGAGAAAATGGACACACACACAAAAGATGTGTCACTGTTGTGCAGCAACAGAAAAGTGCACTGAAAACCAGTATCACCACATTACTTTACAAAACACTTCAAACACATCTGAAACTGAAATCTCTTCCTGAATAACTGCTGTGGTTTTCTCTTATGAAGAGTCTCATAATTTGCCACATTTCCCTCTTTTCTTTGGCCACAAGGACACCCAGAGCAGATTCTGTAACTCACCAGTCTGATACATATTTATAAATTCTAAAATTACCCCCTTCATTTTGCTGACATACCCTTAGTTTCCCCACGGTTACATCTCATTACCACCTATCTTATGTATTTTTTTTCCCCTAATTCCACTCCAAACATCTTCTGAAACAAAACAAAGTAAAGATGTGTCACAAACTTCTGCAAGTTGCCATCTAGGGGGCACATACAATCAAGTACCACACACAGTATTAGTTAAGAGCAACTGACTGAATGCTGTTTTGTTTTGTTTTACACTGGAACCCAATTCTTAAAAATGGAAAATAGTTCTAGTCAAAGAAAGGGATCCTTTGACTGTGTACATAACACGTTGAGTCTTTGTGAACTCCAAATATAATGAAAAAGGCTTCAAGATATGAAAGCACAGACTACTCAGCTTTAGGGGATGCTGTTCAATGGCAATGGCCCAAATGCTGAAACATCTAAGCAATCTACCCAAAAAGACAAGAGGCTCATAATCTAGCACAATCATTTGGCAGGGACGCTAGAAAAAGATCTCCAGGGAACGAGGAGATTCTCAGTATGAGGAATACTTGACATCCCTCCTAGTTTAACACAACATTGTTAATTACAAATGTAAGGATTAACTAACAGACACTGGAAGACTATGGACAGACATATCAAGGGTAAGTGTCAAGATACCAACAGAAGATGACAACACCAAGTGAAAGAAAGCAGAGATACAGAGTCAAAGAGAAGGTTCACCCATTGAATTCTGCCAGGCTATCTAGAATTATCTCCCACCAACTGTCAATCTATGGTGGATACTGATATATCCTAGTGCCAAAAGACGACTAGCAAAAGTGAAAAGGATCTGTTGAGTTGTCCTCTAAATTTCTTAAAATCTTTTAAGTTTATTTATTTTTGAGAGAGAGAGAGAGAGAGAGAGAGAGAATGGACAGGGGAGGGGCACAGAGAGACAGAGACACAGAATCTGAAGCAGGCCTCAGGCTCTGAGCTGTCAGCACAGAGCCCGACACAGGGCTTGAACTCACGAACTAGGAGATCATGACCTGAGCCAAAGTAGGAGGCTTAACTGACTCAGCCACCCAGGTGCCCCATCCTCTCAATTTCTTTTCACCCAAAGTAGAACTCCCCACCTCTGTTCCTTAAAATCCAGTTCAGAGGCCACACAGTTCAATTGGTCAACCCTAAAATTTTTTTGCTATTTCATCACCCACTTTATCTCACAGCAGTTTACAGAGAAAACAGATTTCACAATAAGAGAATAAAACAATCACAAGTCAAAGACTTGACCTTGGGTTTTACATGATGAAACTTTTAATACTATTCAAAATAAAAGTTCTTCGGTTATAAAAATCACTGTTAAAAAACACAAATTTTTTGTAGGCAACGTTTTTAAAAAATATTATTTACTCACATAGAAAAGTGTGCTTTCTAGTATTTTATAATACCTTGATCCACATCCATTGTCTTGTTTGCTGTGGTTAAGTTTAACAGACCAAAAAACAAAATTCATGAGATTTCTTAACCTCACTCTCCTCCAACGAGAGAAGGGGGTCTGAAGTTTCTAACTATGCCAAATATAGTAATTTTAAGTATTAAAATAAGTGACAATATGTTTGTATTCTTAAGGTAGAAAGAAAGACAAATACAAAAAGACCAACCATAAAGAGTTTGCACACTACAACTTTTTAAAATAAACACACAAATCTAAACACATTCCTCACCTCAAAATGATTTTTATGGTGTCTAAGTTTCACCTAATTTTAAATATTTATTCAAAGATTTAATTTAAACATTTTAATTTTTAAATTTAAATTATTTTATTTTAAGCAAATTTTAAAATATTTAAAATTCAATTACTTTACATTTTAAATAAAGTTTTCAAGATTTTTAAAGTAGTGCATAGGGGCGCCTGGATGGCTCAGTCAGTTAAGCGTCCGATTTCAGCTCAGGTCATGATCTCACAGTTGGTGAATTCGAGCCCCACATCAGGCTCTGTGCTGACAGCTCAGTGCCTGGAGCCTCTTCACATTCTGTGTCTGTCTGTGTGTGTGCCTCTCTCTCTCTCTCTCTCTCTCTCTCTCTCTCCCTGCCTCTCCCCCACTCACACTGTCTCTCTCTCTCAAAAATAAGTAAACATTAAAAAAAAATTTTTTAAGTAGTGCATATTACCTCAACACATGTTCTCAAGCTGTTGTTTAAGCCTTTAAAGAACCTCATGCTGATTATGTTAAGGTTTATACTTAGAAAATAAAACTTGCATATTAAAAAAAAGTCACATACATATTTAGGCACAGCTTACAGAGCTCATCATTAAAAGAAAGGAAAACTCAGGGGCGCCTGGGTGGCTCAGTCGGTTGAGCGTCTGACTTCAGCTCAGGTCACGATCTCACAGACTGTGAGTTCGAACCCCGCGTCAGGCTCTGGGCTGATGGCTCAGAGCCTGGAGCCTGCTTCCAGTTCTGTGTCTCCCTCTCTCTCTGATCCTTCCCTGTTCATGCTCTGTCTCTCTGTCTCAAAAATAAATAAACGTTAAAAAAAAAAATTTTTTTTTAAAAAAAAGAAGGGAAAACTCAGACACTATGAGAATTTCTACATCAGGCAAGAAAATCCTAACTTCAAAAGGAAAGAGGTTTTTTTTAAGTGAAAAAACCTGATTGTTCATAAATGCAAGTAATGAGAGAAATGGCCGTAAAGTACCTGGCACAATAGTTTCCTTCCCTCCAACATTATTGACTGGCATCATAGCCTGTGATATTCTTTTACTTCACCAACTCACTTTGATAAAAGCATTCTGCCAATCTGATCTTAAATGTTGTTCCATTTTGCCAAAAGGCCTTTAAAAAAAAAAGGCTAATGAAACAGGCCCACCAAACAGTAATAATAGCCCAGGGTTATGGCAGAATGTGCTGGCAAGTCATTCTGTCTCAATATAGGTAAGTTTCCCACAATTACTGCTTAGAATACACATGTAATAAAAACAAATCTGAAAAAAAATAGACTTTAGCATTACCATTCCTGTGGCAAAAAAGGACTCTTGCAATTCTAGGAGAAATGTCAACATTATTTGTACTCCTCTCCTTATTATCAAGTTTATCATCTGTAAAATTCAAGCAAAATCATGGCTTTTAATTCTCTGACCTCAGAATGTGCTACTTTGTTGCAATCACTTTGTTTGGTTTGGTCTAGTTTTTAAGGCTGGAACTCTTCCCCAGGAGAGGCAGAAATATAGACTGAGCATGGGAACTGGAATAACAAAGACCTGATTTCAAAATCGGAGTTTACCTGGTAACTAAGTTTCAGTTTCTCATCTCTCAGAAAGAATACTACCTCCCCCATGGGACTGTCCTGAGGAGTAACTACAGGAAATAATATATGGTCCAGGGTCTATAATGTAAATGCTCAGTAAATGTTTCTATCACCATCAGTGGTTCCCACCTGACAGATCAAACACCTTTTTATTCCTCCAATCAGTAACACTGGCTGATGACGGCAGTGATTCTCCACCTAAAGATAAGCCCCTCCGGTCTTCAATTACCCTGCACTCTGCCTCACCTGTTGCCCGGTGTTTCCCAGCAGGATAGCCGCGCTCTAAGATCTACTGTTTTACCCGAGTACAAATCTGAAGAACTTCTCGTCCTCATAACCATCAACACAAAAATTACAGACACCGCCAGGCAAAGCAGCATGAAAAACACAACAGTCTTTGCCCTGGCATAGTTCAGACCAACAGATGAGATCAACACGAAAACTAGTAAATTACAATACACTATGATGACTGCAGAAGAGGTAATCTGTGTGCGGCCCACAGCCACAACACAGCAACTACCCTGAGTTTCTCCGACGCTGTTGTTCACTGTATCATGCGTCTGGCCCAACAGAATTGTGTTGTGACAAGTGCCAATTCCAAGCTGGTTCACTGGTTTAGGTCCCCAGGGTATGGAACAGGTTTTGCCGTTCAATGTTAACTCTAGTTTGCTAAAGGACCTGGATAAAACTGCTCAATCAGATATGATTCCTTATGATAAGGCCTAGCATAAGACACAGCCCAGACTAAGCCTTCAATAAACACTTGCTGACTTGCACAGCACAGCCAGATTTTTAGATCTTAGAGTTTTGCCAAAAACTAACCCAGAGTTTGATTTTCCCAACTACACAAGACAGGCAAGCACCTTGATTCTCCTTTAAGCTTTTACCCAATGGACTATCATTAGGAAAGCCAACATAAGATCTATAATAGAGATTTTTAAAACCAACGTTTATGATTTCTAAACAGTGTTTAGCCAAATAAAGCAAAGATTACAGTCCTTTCACTTTTGCCCCCTACACAGATACCATCCAAACCAAACACCCCCTACTTTGGTCTCCCCACATGTACAGCTGCCTACATCTCAAACTCAACAGGTGTATTACCAAATTTAATTATCTTGTCCCCAAACCAGATACTGTTTCTATTCCTTTTCCTCTATTACTTCATTTTCCCACAGACCTAAGATTTATAATTCAGTCACCAAACTCTGTATCTCTCATTCCCATACGTTCTTGACCATTGCTCACACCAGGGCTGTGAGAGTAGCTGTCCAGTTAGTCTCAACCCTTACCCACTCCCATCTCTTACTGCCAACTCAATCTTCCCAAACACCACTCCATACATACACACTCAAAAACCCTGCAGCCTACTGAACTAAATCTTAGCATTGGCATTCAAAGCCCTTCTCTTTGTGATAATGTCTTTTTTCTCCAATTTTATTTCAAAATTTATTTATTTATTTATTTATTTATTTATTTATTTGAGAGAAAGAACGAGCAGGGGAGGAGTAGAAAGAGAGGAGGGCAGAGGATCCGAGGCAGGCTCTACGCCGACAGCAGAGAGCCCGATACGGGGCTCGAACCCATGAACCACGAGATCATGACCTGAGCCAAAGTCAGACGCTCAACCAACTGAGCCACCCAGGCTCCCCACTCCTATTTTATTTTAAAACCAAAGAATTAAGGACTCACGCAATCAGTAAATTTCCTCTGAAGCTTTATTATACGCCGATTTCTAGGGAATAGGATAGTGAGATGAGTAAAATCTGATTCCCACCCACAAGACTCCAAGCAAATAGCAAATACACTGCCTTCAAGACAAAAAGTGTGCCAAGTGCACAAGAAGCTCGCACGTGTCTGACTTCTTAGTGTCCCTCACTTACACATAGTATGTGCTTTTGAAGCAGCACTGATATATACGACAGTTCCGATAAACCAGAGATGTATCATCAACATGCTCGATAAATCTCGTGAAGAAGAAGATAAATCCCACCTCTTCATTTCTAGTATGATAAAGAACCATGGCAGCACATGGGCTGCCTTTTTTGAAGGGTCAGGCAAAGCACAATGAGAATTCAGATTTGCAAGTGTGCTTGTGCCTGATTTACTTCTAAGGCAGAACAGAAGCAGCAGGGACCTAGCGAAAGGCTGAGAGTTCCTTTTGCTAGTCAGTACTCAAGACACTGGCAATATAAAATGAACCTCTGCAAATTCAACCTATATCCTATTTCAAAGAATAGCCTGATTAAAACATTCTAAGCCTTTCGTCACTATCAGGAAGTTAGGAAACCTAGATCAAGCTGAACTCTCTTCTCAGCAAAATAACGCTGTGATTCCAGCTGTGGTTTTGGATTACTAAAAGTAAGCATGTTAAAATTCACCAAATGAAGCCAAGCACTTACAACAAGAGGACAAAGATGGCTGAAACCTAAAAGCCACAACCACTCCCCTGACACAAAACATTAAATATACCAGTTCTATTTCAAATAAATTTCACTTGAGCAGCTAATTTGTTATCAACTTCCTACTTTCAACTGTAACATCTTAAAAACAAAAGTCACCCACGCCCAACAGAAAAGGCTTTGAAAATATGGACACATCCTTTAACAGGCCAAATACGCCTGGGTCATTCAGTCGGTTAAACGCCTGACTCCTGATTTCTGCTCAGGTCATAATCTCACAGTTCGTGGGTTCGAGACCCAGCTCTGAGCTGACAGTGCAAAGGCTACTTGGGATTCTCTCTCCCCCCTTCTCTCTCTCTCTCCCTGGCTTGTGCGCTCTGTCTCTCTCAAAAGAAATAAATGAACTTAAAAAGAAAAAAGAATATATGTCAAAGGAGAAAAAATATTATTTGTTTAAAAAGTGTACCTGAGGGGCACCTAGGTGGCTCAGTCATTGTTAAGCGTCTGACTTAGGCTCAGGCTCACGGTCCGTGCGTTCAAGCCCCGTACAAGACTCTGTGCTGCCAGCTTAGAGCCTGGAGCCCGCTTCGGGTTCTGTGTCTCCCTCTCTCTCTGCCCCTCCCCCACTCGTGCACGCGTGCGCGCGCTCTCTCTCTCAAAAATAAACATGAAAAAAAGAACTGAAAAAAAAGCGTACTCGAAAATGTAACGTGTACATCAAAACAATCTGAGGTCTTTTCTTAAATGAACTGGTTGTTACCTCTTCGGCACCAGAATGATAAATGATCCAGTGACAACATCACAACATTCATCCCTTAAAACAAGTGACTGTTAAGTTGGGACCCAATGAAATTAGCAGTTAGGCTTTTAAAGACATTCACTGAAAGCAGATATCCTGAGTGGACAGAGATTATAAAAGAGTTTCAAAGCTGAAATAGTGAACTTTTTTTTACCTGATGTTCTGCATGAATGTTATCCCCAGTAGGCCATCGATGTTTGCTATTATTATAGCCGCCTCCACCACTTCCTCCTCCCCCAAGCTGCTCACCATGCTGCCTCTGAAAGAAGTAGTCCACCATAGCGTCGTCTTGGGAACGGCCTGCAACTCCTATGGATCCTGGGACAGGGCTGGAGTGTGTCCCAGCTGCAAGAGCCTGATTTGCAGCTGGTTGTGGCTGCGCCTGCGACCCTGTTCCAGATGTCAAAACAACAGGCATGTTGGGATTAGCTGGTTCTTGAGGGTGATGTTTCAGGTGGGGGCTGAAAGAGTCCTGCCAAAGCACTGCTTTTCTCTTCAAGACACATGCAACGCTCATTCCACCAACACCTAAGGACAAAGAGGTTACAAGCATTTAAAATTTGCATTTTTTAAAACATAATTTGATGTACATAATTCAATATATTTGCTTTGATAAAACAAAAATGGGAGCCCCATGTCTTTTGCGAAACCACATCTACAACCAATTTCTACCAAGCAGCTAAATGTTTTAGAACATACACACACAATTTTGCCAAACTGAAACCTCTGTTTATAAGTTGCTGGATATGTGCACATGTGGAAATAAATGTAAGTTGGTTGGTGGCAGGCAATCTGACAAGGTATTGAGATCAGAGTTCAATACGGCAACTTCAGGGAAGCCCTACGTTGCTACCAAACATAACGATATAGAATTGGACTCTAATCAATGGCTCCTCTACCCACCTTATTTACACCGTAAGCCAACTGGGACAGATACTTCTTCAATGAACAAGAGCTCTACAAAATATCATTTTACAAATGGAGCAGACAAAAGCCAATAAACCAAACAAAAATCCAAACCTAGTATACAATTAGCAATGACTCGGGGCGCCTGGGTGGCGCAGTCGGTTGAGCGTCCGACTTCAGCCAGGTCACGATCTCGCGGTCCGTGAGTTCGAGCCCCGCGTCGGGCTCTGGGCTGATGGCTCAGAGCCTGGAGCCTGTTTCCGATTCTGTGTCTCCCTCTCTCTCTGCCCCTCCCCCGTTCATGCTCTGTCTCTCTCTGTCCCAAAAAATAAATAAACGTTGAAAAAAAAAATTTTAAACAATTAGCAATGACTCAGACTGCCTAAAATTTGAAAAGACCCTTTAAAATGTTTAATGTATTCATAGGATGCTCCTTGAAGAAACAGTAAGAACCCCCTGACCAAGCACAGCAACAGGATGTTCTTAGCCTGAACCATTTTAGCTGCTGT
>NW_024412388.1:23537376-23560304 GCF_014898765.1 Herpailurus yagouaroundi
TACCAATAATTTACAGTTGTAATCACATCATTATTCCCTTAAAAACAGGATGAGACCAAACCAAATTCAAACACTTTACTAGTATAGAACATCTCACTGTAAAAAAACAGATACCTCAATAATAACTGAATGGAAAACACAATGCAGAGAGTATCATATCAGCCCTATTTTATAAATGAAAACACTAAGGGACAGAAAAGTTATGGGATGTGCCCAAGGCCACTCAGCTAGTGAGTTGCAGAGGAGGGATTCAAACCTAAATCTGTTTTGGGGGCACCTGACTGGCTCAGTCTTGATCTCGGGGTTGTGGGTTCGAGCAGTGGATGTGGAGATAATTTAAAAAATAAAATCTATAGGGGCTCCTGGGTGGCTCAGTCGGTTGAGCATCCAACTTCAGCCCAGGTCATGATCTCGCACTTAGTGGGTTTGAGCCCCACATCCGGCTCTGAGCGGACAGCTTCGGAGCCTGGACCCTGCTTCAGATTCTGTGTCTCCCTCTCTCTCTGTCCTTCCCCCACCCTGTCTCTCTGTCTCCCAAAAATAAACATTAAAAAAAATTTTTTTAATAAAACAAAATAAAATCTATAAATAAATAAATAAATAAATAGTTTTGTGCTCAAGCTTACTTTTGTCAGCCCCTTACAGAAACTATATCTCTCACTTGCAACAACTCCTCCCTGGAAGAAACAAAGAATCTCCGAAATGTTACTATGAAACATTACTATTTAGGTTCTTAAAACCAAAAGCTACATCTGTACACAAGAGAGAACATCTGTCAAACTGTGGGTGCTTAAAAAATTGCCACAAAGTAATCAGTAACCTATTAGACTACCCCTGCCTATAGTCACTGGAGTCTAATTTCAAGACTATCAACTTAATAGTCCCACTGCTGCACATGCCTTCTCTCTACCAAGCTCAAATATAACGTCTCAAAAACAGGTATACAAGATTTATGAAAAATCTATTAAGTTATTTCTTTATGGAATTAAACCTCCTGATAAAGCATGTGCTTCTCACAATTCATGTTTCGAAGCCAGAGACACAACGGAATTTGTAATTTGTTCAAAGCTTAACTTGGAAATGCCTAGTTTCAGTTAACAATTCTAATCCATCAGAACTTTACCAGGGTAGTGGGGAGCCTAGCTTTCTAGACTACAGTTTGTGCTTTCTTGAATAGAATCGTGTTCATGCTTAAGTACCAAAACCAGAAAATCATAGCTGTGTTTACCATAGGCTATTGCAAAGTGACAACCAGGCTAATACCTTCCCATTTGATTTTCAAATGAATTAACTGCACTTTTTTTATAGACGTATTACTGCCACAGAGCCCTGTATTAGTTTCCAGGTGTACAACATAATAATTGGATATTTACATATATTTCAAAATGATCACCACAATAGTTTCTGGTTACCATTCATCAACCAAGTCACTGCCCTGTTAGTTTTCTTCTACAAGGGACTATCAATCTAATAGTCTATTCTAGGGTAAGCCAGGAGTCCCAAAACTCAAGTTTTACCACTAAATTAGCAACCTCTCGGAGCCTGTTTCCTCACCTAGAAATTGGAAGAAATCCTTTCTCTAAGACTCACAAATGTGCTTTGTTTGCTTGTTTGTTGTTTTTTTAATCAGAATAAAATTATAGAAAAGTTTTTGGTAAATTTAAAGTCACCATGCTGAGACCCCAGGAATTCGTTACCACCAGTGAAGGCAATGAAGCTCCAGTCTCTAAGAGGATTCCTAAAATAGCAAACGCAATCTTTAACTGAAATAAAAGATTTGCCACAATACATCTCTAACAAGGAATTTCCATATGAAAAAGGGTTACCTCTGAAACACAACTAAGTTCTAACAAGGGGTTGGGGAGGGGGAGGAGTTCCTCCAAAACAGTTCAAACAAAACAATTGGCTTTTGTAAAGCTATCTGTATGCCCTAAGACTTCCTGCTTTACCTAATGAGGCAAGGCAGTTTCTCAAAACAAGAGAAAACCTGGCAGAAGGGACAGTTTGAAAGTGAGCAAATACCTAAGCAATTAACATGTGTCTTGGGTAGTTGTGTAAGATCTTGGCAACTACGGCACAAAAATTAAGAAATCAGTCACTTAAATATTATAAAACATTTAAACTGCTGATGCCTTTTAGAGTTATAGCACATTATAAAAATACTGTAAGCAACTAGAAGTGCTGATTCTATACTCTTCCAAAGTTTTCAAACTGTTCACACCGAAGTGTCTTTTTTTAATATCCCTAATAGATTTTATTTCAAGCAAAGGAATACGGTTTGATCTCTCAAAAGCTCACCTTTTCTTAAAAAAAAAAAAAAACTAAACTAAAATAAGTAGTATAAAAGGTGGTTTTTGTTGATTTTTTTTTTTTTGCCACACTGAAAACAAAAAATTCTGTGATCATAAATTTACTTTAAAGCAGTTCATTTCAAACCCAAACTAAACTTCAAACCCAACTTCAAAAAGATGTGGCCTTGGACAAAATGCATTCAATTGTGGCTAAGGCAAAATACTAATTCAAAGTTCAAAATCCAGTGAGTATTTCCCCAAGGTCCAAATAAACAATCAACAGCCCCAGCGAGTGTTTTATGAAGTTAAAATTAGCAACGAGTCAAAATGTTTATTTTGTTTACTAAACGTGCACCGGGAGCCACATATCTCGGGAGTAGGCTTGTTTTGGTGGGTTTTGCGTTTTCATAAAACACACAAAACGCGAAAGCTACATGTCTATTGTTTCAGAAGCGGCTGACTTTAAAAACACAACCCCGAAAAACCCTCTCTCCACTCTCATCCTTAATCCCACGAAGAGCAGGAAGTGAACGGATTGGATTATCCACAACTAAAAACAGTGTTCTCTCAATTAGACAATGACTAACAATTCTTCAAGCTATGGGGAGGCTAAAACCTTCCCTAACACCGGGTCTCTCTCTCTCTCTCTCTCTCTCTCTCTCTCTCTCTCTCTCTCTCTCTCTCTCGTGTGTGTGTGTGTGTGTGTGTGTGTGTGTGTGTGTACGCGCGCGGGGAGGGGGGGTTGGAGGGGGTGCTACAGTGGGGGGAAAAAGTTCCAGGAGCTTATTCCTCACTTGACGTGGGAGTGGTACGACAAGGATAACAAACGATGTCTGTTTACCAAGAACGTTTGTGAGCACTAAAACTATCTGGTAGTGCGTATCTGTTTTCCTACTACCGAGGGGTGAGCCCGTCTTCGAGTTAAGACAGACACTCGCCAACCCTGGGAGGCTCAAAGAGGAAGAACCCACCAAAACCCAAGCTCTCACGGAGACAAAAGGCCACAAGCACCCAGGAGACTAAAAAGCGATCTGAAACTTCCTGATCGCCACTTCTCCACATTTAAGGCTCGCAAAGTTCCCCCATGGTGGGTCTCGCCTGTAGACAAGGGGCCAAGGCTGCTTCTAAAGCGATTTATTGTTCCTCCTGCTTCGACGCGGCCACGGAAGCTCAAGAAGTCGAAGAAATCCAGGGTGGCCCAGAATTACACTTCATGGCCACACAGAAGACTCGCGGCTTCGCAAACCCATCAAAAAAAGCAACCCGAATGGCAACATCAATCTTCGGAGGCTCCAACAGGGCCCAGCAGAAAGGTACAGGCACGTCTATGCCCACGGCCCGGGCCTAAACCCCCGGCATTTTCCTCGCTTCGACCCCGCTCCCCACCCCCTCCCTCCTTTGATAACAATAGGGGCCTTGCTGCTGACTCCAAAACATGTACGAGGAACAGCGAGTGAGAAGCCTCAGCCAGGGCCCCGGGCGGCTTTTCCAAAGCCCTTCTCACCCCTACAGCCGCTCTCAAACACCAATACAAAGGGACAACCCGCTCGCTGGGGGTCCGGAGCAGCGTTTGGGGCCGGCGGGGTGCGGATACTCACGGGCGGAGCGGTAGGATGAAGATGGATTTCAGCCCCCCGATCTTCTCTCTCCGGCGCTCTCGCTCCCCCTTACCTTTCACTCCGACAACATGGCGGCCCACTGGGGACGGGGCTGGCGCGGTGCATCCTGGGATAGGCTCTGGCCCCGGCTCCGGCGGTGGCAGCGGCATGTGCGGAGAAGGCAGGCGGCTCTGGAACAGGTTGCCTGGTTGCCATGCCAACCCAGGGCCTGTGTGAACTTGGGAAACTCGCAGGCAACACAACCGCTGCGCGCGCGAGTGCCCGCCCGCCAGACGAGCGCGCGCCAGGCACGCGCGCGCGCCGTGGCGGGAAGAAGGCGGGGTCCCGCGCCGGCCTAGGAGCGGCCGCGGTGCTCGCGACGCCCGGCCCCGCGCGCTCCCAGCTTCACCGCCAGGTTGCACCGGCCTGCGCGGGTGAAGGGACGCCGACCCGGCTCTGGCTTAGACCGGTGCCGGCCTCGAACCCCTTTGCTGTAGCTTCCTGGCTCTGTGGCCTTATTTAATCTCCCTGCCTCCATCGCCCCATTTGGAGAAGAGAGAGGAAAGCGAGAACAGCTACTCAACAGAATTGCCGTGCAAATTAAGTAAAACAATGTGGCTTCTGATTCCTTTTAAAGATAGCCAGCGCTTCTTAGGACAGGGCCCGGGACTTGTAAACTGGACCCATGCATAGTTTGCGGGGTCCAGGGCAACGTGAAAGCGCCGGGCCCCTTGTTCAAAATTGTTAAGGAATTGCAAGACCACGGCAGCAAACAGGAAGCCAAAACCGAAGACACAAAGTCAACCCTGGTTGTAAGCACTCGTACTATCTTTTGATCAAAGTGACTTTTCCGATCAGTAGCGTTTGGTAAGATATTGTTATTCTATCTCCAACTAAGCCCAAGATAGATTGAAACCTTAGGCAAACCACACAATACTACAAAAGACCAGAAGGGGATACCGGGGAAAGCTTTATAATTGGACGAGGGAAGACGTTTCTAATGAGTCCAAATCAATAAATTACTTTAAAAAGTGAAAGATGTTTAAACATCTGTCAGGAAGAGATGCCACCAACAAAGTAGAACAAGTTGAGAAAATAGCTTTAAAATATTGCAATATGCATGGTAAACAGATGGTTAATCTTCATGATAAATACAGACCGTCTCTAATCAATTAAAAAAACCCGTAATCCAAAGTAAACAGACATCAAGTCATTAGTGGCCAATAAACACATAAAGATAACTAACTAGCCCGGGGGCCCTGGGTGGCTCAGTTGGTTAGGCTACTGATCCTTGATCTCAGCTCAGCTGATCCTTGATCTCACAGTTCCTGAGTCCCAGCCGCACAGTGGGCTCTTGCTGATGGCCCCGAGCCTGTCTGGGATTCTGTCTCTCCTTCTCTCTGCCCCTCACCTGCTTGTGCTCTCTCTTTCTCTCCCTCAAAATAAATAAATAAACTTAAGGAAAGAAAAATACCTAGCCGGGGGCAGAGGGGTAGCGGAGTAGGGGAAGGGAGATGCACAGCCAGTGGGTATGGGTTTCTTTCCGGGTGTCGAAAAAGTTTAAGTTAGATTGTAATGATGGCTGCACAACTCTGAAATACTGTGTACCAAAACCCACTGAACTATATACTTTAAATGGGTGAAGTTGATGGTACGTGAAATATATCTCAATACAGCTGTAAACAAAATGGGAAAAATAATAAAAGAAACAACTTCGAAATGTAATATTTTCATCTATTAAATACACTGGCAAAAAAAATGATCAGTGATTATAAACACTCTGTTTTGTCGAGTTTTGTGAGAAAGTCAGCACTCGTGTTGTTTAACTTGTTTGAGTATAGATTCCTTTTACTTCACAGGGGCACCTGGCTGGCTCGGTCTGTGGGGCACGCGACTCTTGATCTTGGCGTTGTGGGTTCGAGCCCCATGTTGGATGTAGTGATTGCTTACAAGATGAAATCTTTTTTAAAAAGTTATTTTTATTTTAAAAGTAAAAAAGTGAGATTTTCATTTCCGAAAAAGAAGACAAACTTGAAAGTTAGAGGTCCTGAGCTCTGCCACTTACTGGCTGTGTGGCCTCGGGCAAGTCCCTGAGTCTCAGCCCCCTCATCTACAAAATAAGGATGTCAATACTCTTCTCACAGGGGGGTTACAACAGTTTAATGAACTAACATATGCAAAGCGCCAGAGACGGAATTAACACTCAATAAATGTGGCCGTTTCATTGTAGCTGTAGTCTCGTACTCATTTTTGAATCCCTGTGCTCACTAAATATTTGTTAAATGAATGAATCCAACAGCCATTTGGAGTATCAACTCTCAAATTCAACAACCCTAAAAGTAATATGCTGTGTTCAGAGAGCCAGCCCTTAAGCCAGACAAGAAATTACTTACTTAACCTCTCTGAGCCTCCACTTTCTCCCGCGAAACATGGGGTTAATATAAGAGCACTAAATGAAATAAAGCAGATAAAACATTTAGGCCCATGGGGCGGAGACACGGAGTGCTGAGGAGCCAATAATTGAAAAGCATGGATGAGGAGGAAACATAGCAGACATGAGAAAATTACAGTTTCCAGAAACTTCTCAGGCTCTGCGCGCCGTGACTTCATCCTAAGACCCACAACTAACTCCTTAGTTTTAAGCTTTAGCTTGTGTTACTCAGTCATAAAGATTCTAATATCCGTGTAGGCACCATGTGGAACTATGCCACACCCAGGCCCCTACCCAGTCGAACGTTGCAATCTCAACAGAATACTTAGTTACCTGGTTTCCCTTCATTGCTCTTAAAGGACCTGCGGCCCCTGTCCAGCCCCAAAACAACCCTGTCAGAGCATCGTCTTCCAAAAAAACTCATGAGACAATGCTTACCTGTGTGCCATGTACTGGGTTAAGACTTTTATATTCATGATTTCATTTCAAACTCCCAAATACCAAAAATAAAAAAAAAAAAAACCAAATACCTATGACATGGACAACATAATTATTCCCATTTTAAAAATGAGGAAACTGAGGCTCCGGGTGGTTAAGGAACCAGATTAGCGTTTCTCCAAACGTGTTATTATCTAGGGCTATTTCCTGAGAGTTGTCTGGTCGGCACTAATCCATTCCATTGTAACCCAATCAGAGAAAGACAGAGATCTCAAGATAGAAACTTTAGTGAAGGCCATTCAAGTAAGACTTGGGTCAAGAATTTCGATGTTTATTTTTGAGAGAGAGAGAGAGAAAGTGGAGGAGGGGCGGAGAGAGAGGGAGACACAGAGTCTGAACCAGGCTCCATGCTGTCAGCGCAAGGCCAGACGTGGGGCTCAAGCCCATGAACCCGTGAGATCATGACCTGAACAAAAGATGGACGCTCAACTTTCTGAGCCAGCCAGGCGCCCCCGTTGGTTCAAGGATTTCAAACAGTTGCCTCTTCCTTCGTAAGGTAGTGGTTCTCAAAGTATGGTCTGAAGCTAACTGGTGAGTCAGCCAACTTGGCCGTGCTGACAGCTAACAAATTCCAGAATGGACAAATGCTATTCAATTCCACAGGCCTTTATTCTCACTTACAGCCAACTGCTTTTGGCTAGCAAAGGTTGCTATAATACGGAATTTGCACATTGAATATAAAGTATTCTTGAGCAAAGTTGGAACACTCCCAGTTTTCTGGAAACATAATTTGTCATCAGTGTTGGTTTGAGTTGCTTTTTCTTTTTTTCAACGTTTATTTATTTTTGGGATAGAGAGAGACAGAGCATGAACGGGGGAGGGGCAGAGAGAGAGGGAGACACAGAATCGGAAACAGGCTCCAGGCTCCGAGCCATCAGCCCAGAGCCTGACGCGGGGCTTGAACTCACGGACCGCGAGATCGTGACCTGGCTGAAGTCGGACGCTCAACCGACTGCGCCACCCAGGCGCCCCTTGAGTTGCTTTTTAAACTGTGTTACACTTGTGTTTTTGTATATTTGTGGAATCTCCCTTCCAGGCACTTCCCCTCATTGTTTGGGTGCTTGGGTAATCGTTACACTGTTAACATTTCCATTGTCATTTTGTTTCTTAGCAAATCTCGGTTATGGCAGTACTTTTTCCATGAGAAGGTAAGAGGGAGGGTTGGTTTGGGCTTCCAGTATTGGTGACTAGGTAATTCTGACCAACTCTGCCACCGAGGAAATCTAGGAAAACTAGCAAAACTAGAAAAATCTAAAAATCTTTAAATCATTGGAAAGTTAACATTAGTGAAGAACTACTGAGCCAGGATCTGGGAAGAGAGAAATTAAGGAATGTAAGGCCCACATTTAGGACTACTTTTCCAGGTGGGGCATTTCCTGAGAGGCAGCTAAGAGACTGAGTGGTGCTTTTAGCGGCCTTGGGGAGTTAGTGGAGCAGAGACTGGAGCCCAGAAACCCCCCAGAGAGAGAGAGAGAGAGAGAACCCAATAAACAACTCTCACTTTGGATTGGGATCCCAAAGGACTCCAATTTAAAAGCAAAAGTGAATAGGGGCGCCTGGGTGGCTCAGTGAGTTGAGCGTCCAACTTCAGCTCAGATCGTGATCTCACAGTTCATGAGTTTGAGCCCCGCATCAGGCTCTGTGCTGACAGCTTGGAGCCTGGAGCCTGCTTTGGATTCTGTGTCTCCCTCTCTCTCTGCCCCTAACCCACTTGCATTCTGTCTCTGTCTCTCTCAAAAATAAAAATAAGCATTAAAAATTTTTTAAATAAAACATTAAAAAAGTTTTTAATGAAATAAACACTTAAAAATAATAAAATAAAATAAAAGCAAACGTGAATATAATAGACAAGCTCTCACAGAGATCAAAACTCCGTTTCAAACCGTCTCAAATCCTGTAATTATGTTAAGGTGATCCCAGAGTGCCAAGGCCTCCAGGTATCCAGAAGAAAACGAAGTGAATCGTCTCTGGTTAAAAGAGATCACCATTGGGGCACCTGGGTGGCGCAGTCGGTTAAGCGTCCGACTTCAGCCAGGTCACGATCTCGCGGTCCGTGAGTTCGAGCCCCGCATCAGGCTCTGGGCTGATGGCTCAGAGCCTGGAGCCTGTTTCCGATTCTGTGTCTCCCTCTCTCTCTGCCCCTCCCCCGTTCATGCTCTGTCTCTCTCTGTCCCAAAAATAAATAAACGTTGGAAAAAAAAAAAAAAAGAGATCACCATTGGGGCACCTGGGTGGCTCAGTCGGTTGTGTCCGACTTCGGCTCAGGTCGTGATCTTGAGGTTCATGAGTTCGAGTGCTGTGTCAGGCTCTGTGATGACAGCTTGGAGCCTGGAGCCTGCCTCGGATTCTGTCTCCCTCTCTCTCTGCCCTTCTATAGAGAGCTTATGCTCTGTCTCTGTCTCTCTCTCCAATATACATGAACATTAAAACATTTTTTAAAAATTAAAAAAAGAGATCACCATCCTAGGCCTCAGATGTCAGATGGTTTCTATGAACAATTATATATGTATATATATGTGATACAAAAATAATCACACAGGGGCGCCTGGGTGGCGCAGTCGGTTAAGCATCCGACTTCAGCCAGGTCACGATCTCGCGGTCCGTGAGTTCGAGGCCCGCGTCAGGCTCTGGGCTGATGGCTCAGAGCCTGGAGCCTGTCTCCGATTCTGTGTCTCCCTCTCTCTCTGCCCCTCCCCCGTTCATGCTCTGTCTCTCTCTGTCCCAAAAATAAATAAACGTTGGAAAAAAATTAAAAAAAAATAATCACACATACTGGAAGACAATATAGCATGAACAAAAACCAGCAGCAACAAAGGACAATCGAGAAGGACCCAAAAGAACCCCAGATATTGTAGCCAGCTCATCAAATTATGTAATATGTTCAAGAAGATAAATAGACTGATCACCTTAGTAGAAAAGTAGGAAATATACAAACATCCAAGTGGAAATTCTGTAACTAAAAAATATAATATAGAATTTAATAACCCAATGAACTGGATTCAACAGCAATTTACACACTGCTGAAAAGAATTAGCAAAGTTAGAGGTCTCAGAAGCAAATATCCAGAATGAAACATAAAGGGGTAAAAGGATAGAAAAGAGACAAAGGATAAAAGTCACAGAGGCAAGAATAAGACACTTTCATGTACAAGTAATTGGAAAAGCAGGACGAGAAGCGAAGAGTAGGGAAAAGAAATATCTGACACGAAGAGATTAATTTACCAAAACTTATGAAAAAATAAAGGCATAGATTCAAGAAGCATTATGAATTGCGAACAAGAAACCTCAGGAAAATCAAGGCTGGTGTGGAGGTGAGCGTTGAAGGTTGGTGACTGTCCTTTCACCCATCTTTAAGAGACATGGGGTCAAGGGGTGCCTGGATGGTTCAGTCGGTTAAGCGAGGGACTTCGGCACAAGTCTTGATCTCACGTGAGTTTGAGCCCTGCATCAGGCTCCGGGCTATCAGCACAGAGCCCGCTTTGGCTCTTCTGTTCCCACCGCCCCTCCCAGCTCTCTCTCTTTCCCTCTCTCTCTCTTTCTCTCCCTCTCTCAAAATAAGATAAACTTAAAAAAAGAAAAGTAAAGGGGTGCCTGGGTGGCTCAGCTGGTTAAGCTCAGTTGGCTCAGGTCATGATCTTGGGATTCATGGGTTCGAGCCCACATTGGGCTCTCTGCTGTCAGCACAGAGGCCACTTCATACCCTCTGTCCTCCTCTCTCTCTGCCCCTCCCCTGCTTGCATTCTCTCTGTCTCTCTCAAAATAAATAAATAAACTTCAAAAAACAAAAATAAGGGGCACCTGGGTGGCTCAGGCTCAGGTCATGATCTCGCAATTCATGAGTTAGAGCCCCACGTCAGGCTCTGTGCCAACAGCTCAGAGCCTGGAGCCTGCTTCGGATTCTGTGTCTCCCTCTCTCTGCCCCTTCCCTGCTCATGCTCTGTCTCTCTCTGTCTCTCAAAGATACATAAATGTTTAAAAAAATGTATAAACAAAAACAAAAAGAAAATACATACAGATCAAGTAAACAAAAAAATAAGTAAAAATATCAAAAATCTGAACACAATAAGCTCAGCCTACTGGTTATATGTAAAATTCTATTCCCAGCCAACAGAAGTCATAGATTGTTAAGCATTTATAGTACATGTTCACAAATAGAATGTGCATAATACTGTAAAGGGAGCCTCAATAAATTCCAAAAAATCAATATCACATAGCCCACGTTCTCCAGCTATAAGATGCAAAACTAAAAACTTTGTTTTTTATTGTTACAAATGACACATCCTGTATACTTGGAAACTAAATTACATTATTAAGCAACAATCGCGCTCCCAATGTGTAAAGGAAATCACTTAGAAATGAATCATAAGAAAAAAAAATGAAATGAATCATAAGAAAAACACTACAGTTCAAAATTTATGGAATAGAGAAAAAAAACCCACAGTATTTGGAGGAAAATATATCATTTTAAATGCTTTATTTATCATATATTTTTTGGAGATAGAACTGTTCCAAATGAACAGTCCAACCGATCCAATTCTAGAAGTTAGTAAAAGTTACAGGACAAGCCTGAAGGAAAAAGAAAAGAGAACCACGTGTGGATCCTATGAGAGAAAGCTGAGGCTATACTAACACAAAAATCAAACCGCAAAAGAAATGTTGGTTTTTACATTCCGTGGAGGTGCCCATGGTCAATTACACGATCTTGCGGGGCATTTTTTTTAATGATGGAAAATCACCAGAGAAAACTATCTATTCATGGGCAAATGTGTGGATAAATATAATTAGTCAATAGACACAAGCAGTGACTATTGTCCAGAATGTATTACAATATTGTGAGATCATGAAACCTGAAAAATTGCCCCAGTACTTGACTTCTTAAATGAATGTAATAACATATGGGAATACCACTGTTTAGAAATGCTTTAAGCATGGGGCCCCTAGCTGGCTGAGTTGGTAGAGCATGGAACTTTTTCATTTGGAGTTGTGAGTTCGAGCCCCTCGTTGGGTGTAGAAAGTACTTAAAAAATAAATTAATTAAATTGGAGCACCTGGGTGGCTTAATGGGTCAAGCTTCCGACTTCGACTCCAGTCTTGGTCTCAGAGTTCTGGAGTTCAAGCCCTGCATCGGGCTCTCTGCTGTCAGCACAGACCCTGCTTCAGATCCTCTGTCTCCTTCTCTCTCTGTTCCTTCCCCTGCCACCCCCCTCTCAAAAATAAATAAGCATTTAAAAATAAAATAAGTTAAACTGGGATACCTGGGTGGCTCAGTCGGTGAAGCATCTGACTTCAGCTCAGGTCATGATCTCACGGACCATGAGTTCGAGCCCCGCGTCGGGCTCTGTGCTGACAGCTCGGAGCCTGGAGCCTGCTTCCAATTCTGTGTCTCCCTCTCTCTCTGCCCCTCCCTGCTTGTGCTCTGTCTCTCACAAATAAATAAGCATTGAAAGAAAATTTTCTTTTTAATCTGAAATGTGATACTATCTTGTACATTAATCTCCCACTTTTTTCCCCCACATAATATTATATCATTGGAATCCATACAGTTCAAAATATGTAAATCTGGTTTACTCTTTTTAATTTTCGTATAACAGTTTGTAGTAAAGATTATTATAATCAATCCAACTATTCTCCTACTAATGTTCATTCAAGTTGTTTCCAGCTTGGGTTTTTTTTGTTTTTTTTTTTTTTTTTTTTTTGGCCAGTACAAACAACACTAAATAAATATCCTTATTCATATATCCTTAAAACAATTTTAATATAAAAAAAGAAAAAGAAAAAATTAAATTAAATTAAATTAAATTAAATTAAAAAAGAAATAAGTGCTTTGGGTATCTATTTGCTAATGTGTAGGCTTTTGTGTCGGTTCAGATGATAAAAAATAAAGTGGACTATTTCTCCATATGTAATCACACTTTTTTTTTTTTTTTTTTAAGTAATCTCTACACCCAGCATGGGGCTAGAACTCACAGGCCTGAGATCAAGAATTGCATGCTCTACTGACTGAGCCAGCCAGGCACTCTGACCATACACTTGATGAGATATTTCTGAAACATTTAACCTTGACAACAGTCTCACACTTCTTTCCTGCGGTCATCAATTTGGAAGGATACAACTGGTGTTCGCCATCAAAAAAAAATGTGGCTACCATTCTCAGAATATCTGAGTCATGGCAGGAATAAAGTTGCTACCATGAAAGTAAATGAAACTTTCAAATCTTTAATTCGACCCAGCACCCAGCATCATTTTACCTGGCACACCCCCAACAATTTCCTATGGTAGCTCCTGGGAAAACCTCACTTTGTATAACCAATTATATCCGGACTGTGCATGTACGTGTCACTTTTTAAAGGAATAATCATCGACATGTATTGTGACAAGATCGAACATGTCTGGGAGTTAAAATTCATCACGGACCAAAACTTTCCATAATTACGATAAGCGTTTCGCCAAATTTGAGGCCAAAATTCAATATATCATGTCTGAGATAAATCAATTCCACAGCCTGATGTATTTCAGTTAACCCTTTTCTCCTGGACTGTTTGAAAAGAAAGGGCAACTAACTCCATAATTTTTTTTTTTTTTGCATTTATCTGTAAACTTTAGTTGGCTTGTTAAACTGGCAAGATTAAAGAGAAGTTCGAAAGTACATTTAAGTGAAACACAATCGAACTTCCGCTGCTATTTTATTTTGTTGGAATGTCTGAGTAACTTAAGTGGAGAACAAAAATATTCCTCTTGCAGCTATGTTGTCAAAACATTTAAAGAAGAGTTCCCTATTTAGGGTGAAATGATGTAATGTCTGGGATCTGATTCAAAATAATCTGGAGTGGGGGAAGTTAGAAGAGAGTATAAATGAAACAAGATAGTACAAGAATCGATCATTGTTGAAATTGAATGACAAGTATATGAGAGTTTTAGTATACTATAGGAAGAATAAAAGACCAAGAACAGACAAGATTCTTTAAAATCGTTATTGTAGAAAATTTTAAATATATATAGTAAGTTTAAAAATAAAATTTAGGGGGTACCTGGATGGCTCAATCCGTTTAGCATCCTACTCTTGATTTCAGCTCAGGTCATGATCTCATGGTTCATGAATTCGAGCCCCACATCAAGCTCCGTGCTGACAATGTGAAGCCTGCTTGGGACTCTCTCTCTCTTCCACTCCCAAGTGCTCTCTGTCTCTCAAAATAAATACATAAACTCTAACCCCCCCCCAAAAAAACAATAACAGATAAAATTTAGAAGGCACCTGGGTGGCTCAGCCAGTGCAACTCTTGATCTCAGGATTGTGAGCCCCACATTGGGTATAGAGATTACTTAAAAACAAAATCTTTTATAAAATTAAAATTAAAATTGAAAAATAAAATTTAGTCTTCACCATTCTTGGTCTATTCTTACATATACATTTTAGAATTAGCTTGTCAATCCAATACTGGTTTTGAAAAAAAAAATGGTTGAATCTGTAGATCAACCTGTAGAAAATTGTCTTTTTCTGAATTCAAGTCTTCCTACTGTTAATATGGCATAGCTCTTACTTCTTTAGGTTTTCATTAATGTCTTTTAGTACAGTTTTATAATTTTCTTTTCTTTTTTTTTTTCAACATTTATTTATTTTTGGGACAGAGAGAGACAGAGCATGAATGGAGGAGGGGCAGAGAGAGAGGGAAACACAGAATCGGAAGCAGGCTCCAGGCTCTGAGCCATCAGCCCAGAGCCTGACGCGGGGCTCGAACTCCCGGACCGCGAGATCGTGACCTGGCTGAAGTCGGACGCTTAACCGACTGCGCCACCCAGGCGCCCCAGTTTTATAATTTTCTATGTGCAGATCTTACACCTCCTTTGTTAGGTTTATTTCTGAGCATGTCATAGTTTTGTGCTATTTGAATGGTTTCTTTGTATAATTACATGATATGATTGTGTAGAATTGCAATCGACTTTGGTACTTGGACCTTATAATCAGCTACCTTACTATATACTCTTAATACTTTAATAACTTGTTTATAGATTATTTTGTGTTTTTTAATGAAAATAGTATCATCTGAGTGTAATGATAATTTCATTTCTTACTTTTCAATAGTTGTGCCATGAGTTTCTTCTTAATGTTTTATTGTCCTGGCTAGGACCTCCCTCATATTATTGAACAGAAATAATGAGAGTTGGCATGCATATCAGATTTATGATTAAAAAAATTTTTTTCAACATTTTTTATTTATTTTTGGGACAGAGAGAGACAGAGCATGAACGGGGGAGGGGCAGAGAGAGAGGGAGACACAGAATCGGAAATAGGCTCCAGGCTCCGAGCCATCAGCCCAGAGCCTGACGCGGGGCTCGAACTCACGGACCGCGAGATCGTGACCTGGCTGAAGTCGGATGCTTAACCGACTGCGCCACCCAGGCGCCCCCAGATTTATGATTTTAAAAGGAATGCTTTTAAAGTTTCCACGCTTATGATACCATTTGCTGTAAGCTTTTCATAGATCTCTCTTCGGGTCACCATTTTATTTTTAAGTTATGTTGAATTTTGTCAAATAACTTTCTTGTATTTATTGAAATGTTTATATTACTTTTTTTCTCCTTAATCTCTTATAATCTCTTAAGTGACATCTAGAGATATTCCAACTTGGAGATATATTATTCCTGGGACAAGCCCAAGCTGGCCATAGCATACTGTTTCTTTTATTCATAATTGACTATTATTCACTAATGTTTTGTTTAGGATCTTTGCACCTATATTCACAGGTGAAATGAGTCTATAATATCATTTTCCTGTTCTTCCTTTAGTTGGAGCTGGCATTGAAGTTATATGGGCCTCATAGAATTGGCAGGAGGGGAGTATTCCCTCTTTCTCCACACTCTGGAAGAGTTTGTATAAAATTAGAATGATCTCTGGGGCACTGGGGTGTCTCAGTCAGTTAAGCATCTGACTCTTGATTTTGGCTGGGCTCAGGTCACGATCCCACAATTCGTGAAATCGAGCCCTGGGTCTGGCATTGGGCTCTGCACTGACAGCATGAAACCTACTTGGGGTTCTCTTTCTCTCCTTCTCTCTCTGCCCCTCCCCCTGCTCGTGGGAGCTCCCCCTCTCTCTAAGTAAATAAATAAATAAATAAACTTAAAAAAAAAGAATGTTATAGAAATGGAATCATATAGGATGTAACCTTTCAAGATTGGCTTTTTTCACTCAGCATCCCTTAAGTTTTATTCAAGTTGCTGCCTGTAACAATAGTTTGGTTCTTTTCCTTCTGAGTAAGTAGTATTCAGGGCTAGGCATGTAGGGATGAACCACAGATGTAAGCATTGTAGGACATTTGGTTCTTCCCAGTTTTAGGTTATTACAAGTAAAGCTGAGGGGCACCTGGGTGGCTCAGTCAAGCCTCAAATTCTTGATTTCAGCTCAGGCATTGATTTCAGGGTTTGTGAGTTTAAGCTCCAGGAGCCTGCTTGGGATTCTCTCTCTCCCTCACTGTGCCCTCTCCCCCACCACACACACACACACACACACACACACACACACACCCACCCTCTCTCTCTCTCTCAAAATAAATAAATAAACTTAAAAAAAAAGTGTAATGCACAAGCTACCAAAAACAAAAACAAAAACAAAAACAAACAAAAAAACAAGCTGCTATGACCAACTGTGTACAGGTGTTTTGTTTTGTGAACATCATTTTCATTTCTCTGTGATAAATGCTAAGACTACAATTTTAATAATTGTAAGATGACTTGCCTTTTTGCTTTTCTCTTGAGTCAATTTTAGTTGTTATATTTTCTAGGAAGTTGTCCATTTCATACAAATTTGGAAAATTATTGGCATAAAAATTATGAGAGCTTTCTCTTACTATCTTCTTTTTTTTTTTTTAAGTAAGCTCTACGCCCAACATTGGGCTTGAATTCACAACTCCGAGATCGGGAGTCACTTACTCTACAGACTGAGCCAGCCAGGTGGCCTTCTCTTATTATCTTGTATTACTTTTTGAGAGAGAGAAAGTAAGTGGGGGAGGGGCAGAGAAAGAGGGAGACACAGAAACTTTCTTCCTCTTTTCTAGCTGGAACCATGGAGGGTACAGCAGAGAAGAAAAAGAAGGTTCTTACTGTGCCAGAATCTCTTAAGAAAGAGGGAAAGGATGCTGAAAATCAAGCATCTGAGAAAGAAGTTTACCCAAAAGATGCTTTAAAAGACAAGGAGGAAGTTTGTATCTCTTTACCTGCTACAACCTACTGGAAAATATAATTTAAAAAATTAAGAAACATGTCACCACAGGTACTTAGTTTAAGAACTAAGGGGCACTTGGATGCTTCAGTCAGTTAAGCATCCAACTCTTGGTTTCAGCTCAGGTCATGATCCCGTGGTTTGAGAGTTCAAGCCCCCGCATCGGGCTCCACTCTGTGCAGAGCCTGCTTGGGATGTTCTCTCTCTCCCTCTCTCTCTGCCTTTCCCCTGCTTGCCCTCTCCCTCTCAAAATAAATAAATAAACTTAAACAAAAGAACTAAGCAAAAATATGGAGATATCTATAGAGAGAATTTAAGACCATAGTAATGAATACAGATGGATATAGATGACAACCCAGGGGCGCCTGGGTGGCACAGTCGGTTAAGCGTCCGACTTCAGCCAGGTCACGATCTCGCGGTCCGGGAGTTCGAGCCCCGCGTCGGGCTCTGGGCTGATGGCTCAGAGCCTGGAGCCTGTTTCCGGTTCTGTGTCTCCCTCTCTCTCTGACCCTCCTCCGTTCATGCTCTGTCTCTCTTTGTCCCAAAAATAAATAAACGTTGAAAAAAAAAAAAAAAGACTGTCTTTAAAAAAAAAAAAAAAATAGATGACAACCCAAATAAATGAAGAGACATGTCATAGGAGAAATAACTCAGAATTAGAGTAGATGTCAATCTCCCCAACATTCTAACTCAAGACTTGAGTAAAGTGCTGAGTAAAGAAGGGAGACCGATTGTGCTGATAGTAAGACGCTACCAACCCATCAGGCTACACGATATATTGTAGCATTGTTCAAGAACAAATAGACAAATGAAATAAAATAGGAAGCTTGGAGACAAACCCAGGCAGAAATGAGACCTTAACATACAAGAAAGGTAGCACTACAGCCAATGTGGAAGGACTCATTGATTTAGTAGGTACATTTGGGAAAATCGACACATAATAAAAATGATGACTGCTTACCACTGTATACAAAGATAGACTCCAAATGAAATAGAGACCTAACCATGAAAAAAAAAAAAGCAAAAGTCTTGAGTTAATAAGAGAGCACATTTGTGACCTAGAAGCAGGTAAGTATTCTTTCAATAAAACTTAAATCTGGGGTCTCTGGCTGCCTCAGTTGGTGGAGCATGTGAGCATGAGACTCTTGATTTTGGGGTTTTGAGTTCAAGTCCCACATTTGGTGTAGATCTTACTTTATTTTTTTTTATTTTTTTTTCAACGTTTATTTATTTTTGGGACAGAGAGAGACAGAGCATGAACGGGGGAGGGGCAGAGAGAGAGGGAGACACAGAATCGGAAACAGGCTCCAGGCTCTGAGCTATCAGCCCAGAGCCCGATGCGGGGCTCGAACTCACGGACCGCGAGATCGTGACCTGGCTGAAGTCGGACGCCCGACCGACTGCGCCACCCAGGCGCCCCTAGATCTTACTTTAAAATAAAAACTAAGGGGAAAAACCATTTAAATCTGAAGCACAAACCATTTTGACAATATTAACATTAAGGATTTTTTAAAATATTTATTTCTTGAAAGAGAGAGTGCAAGCGGGGGGCGGGGGTGCGGGGTGGGTAGTGGCAGAGACAGGGGAGGACAGGGGATCTGAAGTGGGTTCTGAGCTGACAGCAGAAAGCCGGATGTGGGGCTCAAACTCACAAGCCACAAGAGCGTGACCTGAGCCAAAATCAAGAGTTGGATGCTCAACTGACTGAGCTACCCTGGTGCCCCAAAATTAAGTATTTCTTTTTTTTTTAATTTTTTTTAATGTTTATTTATTTTTGAGAGACAGAGACAGAGCACAAGTAGGGAAGGAGCAGAGAGAGAGGGAGACACAGAATCCAAAGCAGGCTCCAGGCTCCGAGCTGTCCTCACAGAGCCCAACACGGGGCTCGAACCGTGAGCTCAGGACCTGAATTGAAGTCAGACGCTCAACCAGCTGAGTCCCCCGGGAGCCCCCAAATTAAGTATTTCTATTCAAAGCATGATACAATGGGCAAAGTTACAAGACAGAAGACAGAGTGGAAGAAGATATTTGCAACGATTAAACCCAACAATGACTAAAAACCAAGGAACTCTTGCAAATCAATACTGGCAAAGGGTATATGAGCAGATAACTTGCAGAAAAGGAAAAGCAAAAGACTAAGGATCTTATGAAGAGATGCTCAGACTTATTAGTCATCAGAAAAATGCAAATTAAACCATGGTGAGATACCACTTTACACTATTAGAGTAGCAAAAAGTAAAAAGCCAGATAATCTGAATGTTGTCAAGGAGAGAGAAGTATAAATTCCCTCAGGCCCTGCAGCCATTTATGGATCAATAGATCTGAACTTAAT
The DNA here is from genome assembly GCF_014898765.1 of Herpailurus yagouaroundi. Classification (NCBI taxonomy): domain Eukaryota; kingdom Metazoa; phylum Chordata; class Mammalia; order Carnivora; family Felidae; genus Herpailurus; species Herpailurus yagouaroundi. The sequence continues at coordinate 23,556,739 of NW_024412388.1, forward strand.
CAGATTAAGGATGAACACCTCCCAGGACCCAATCATCCGTCTCCTCATTTCCATTCCAAAGAAATGTTTGCAAGCGTCCTAACAACAGCGTATGCAAGGATATCTATCAAGGTCTTGTTTGTGGCAACAGAGACCAGGAGGCACCTGCTGTTCGTCATCCAGGCCTGGGAAGAAGGAAATGGGGTGGATACGCTCAATGGAGTGTCATGCTTCCATCCACGTAACACCATGAATAGCTCTCTCAATCATATTGTTACAGGGGCACCTGGCTGGCTCAGTCGGTAGAGCATGCAACTCCTGACCCTTGACCTTGGGGTCATGAGTGGGAGCTCCACGTTGGGGGTACAGTTTGTAGACCCTCTGAGCAGTTGGGGTACGGTTGTAGACCCTCTGAGCTGACCCTCTTAGGCCAACAGCCTTGAGCAGTGGAAGGAAGAAGGGCCCACAGTGACCCCCAACTCCTTGGCTGCATATAGACTGGCCTATCAGGCAACAGGCCCTAACTGACCAATGAACTACTCACAACGAGGCACAGTTACCAAAAAAGGGAAAATTTCATATGTCCCCATACCTCCTCACTTTTCCACTTTAAATATGGCCCCCCGCCTAATGCCTTGTTGTAGACGGCCTCTCCTCCGCTGTCCTGCCCACCACTCCCCTGTCGCATATTCAATAAACTTCTACCTCCTTTGCTCTGCTTCAGGTGAATTCTTGTCACTGCCTGCACCACCAGTTTCTACCTGATTAGTTGCCCCACCTTTGGGGGCACCCCCATAGGATCCAGAGAAGCACCACACAGTTTACTTAAAAAGGAAACAAACAGGGGCGCCTGGGTGGCTCCGTCGGTTAAGCGTCCGACTTCGGCTCGGGTCATGATCTCACGGTCCGTGAGTTTGAGCCCCACGTCGGGCTCTGTGCTGACTGCTCAGAGCCTGGAGCCTGTTTCGGATTCTGTGTCTCCCTCTCTCTCTGCCCCTCCCCTGTTCATGCTCTGTCTCTCTCTGTCTCAAAAATTTAAAAAAAAAAAAAAAATTTTTTTTAAAAATTAAAAAAAAAAGGAAACAAACAAACATACTATTACAGGAAAGAAAAAAAATTTTAAGGAAGAAACACGGTCCCGTTCTCATAAATTAAACTCAAACCCACACAAATACTAGTACTAACATGTAATTTACAATTTTACCTAATTATAATTCTAAGGATATACATTAAATGATTGTCTTTAAGGGGAGAGGAGGGTTGGGGAGGATGGAAATGGGGAAGGAGATGTCTTCTAGCAGCAGTAGGGAGACTGTATCATAAAGGGTTCAGAATGAAAACAAAGAGGTAAGAAGTATGATGGAAAATTCTGGATGGGGACAGCTGTGCTGTCAACTATATATTTGGATCCCTTTGATGCAGAGAAGCTGAAGGGACTCCATTATATACATTTAAAAAAATTTTTAATGTTTTTTAAAATTTATTTTTGAAGCAGAGAGAGAGACAGAGCATGAGCAGGGGAGGGGCAGAGAGAGAGGGAGATACAGAATTCGAAGCAGGTTCCAGGCTCCATGCTGTCGGCACAGAGCCCGACGCGGGGCTCGAACTCACGAACCGTGAGATCATGACCTAAACCGAAGTCGGATGCTCAGCCGACTGAGCCACCCGGGCTCCGTTATTTATTTATTTATTTATTTTTTTTTTTAAATTTTTTTTTCAACGTTTTTTATTTATTTTTTGGGACAGAGAGAGACAGAGCATGAACGGGGGAGGGGCAGAGAGAGAGAGGGAGACACAGAATCGGAAACAGGCTCCAGGCTCCGAGCCATCAGCCCAGAGCCTGACGCGGGGCTCGAACTCACGGACCGCGAGATCATGACCTGGCTGAAGTCGGACGCTTAACCGACTGCGCCACCCAGGCGCCCCTCCGTTATTTATTTTTTTTAATATTTACTTATTTAGTTTTTGAGAGACAGCGAGAGTGCGCGTGCATAAGCAGGGAAGGGACAGAGACAGAGGGAGACACAGAATCCGAAGTAGGTTCCAGGCTCCAAGCTGTCAGCGCAGAGCCCGACCTGGGGCTCGAACTCATGAACCGTGACATGAGATCATGACCGGAGTCAAAGCTGGATGCTTAACTAACTGAGCCAACCAGGCGCCCCTTTATTTTTTTATCTATTTATTTATTTTTAAGTAACCTCTACACCCAGCATGGGACTGGAACCCACAACCTGAGACCAAGAGTCACCTGCTCCACTGGCCGAGCCACCCAGGAGCCCCGGGACTCCATTTTAGAAAGACTCCATCTGCGAGGCCCTCCTTACTCATGTTCCATAATTTGCCTCTGAATAAGCCAAAGAAACTATGTTCCCACTCCAAGCAGGAGACAAGAAAGTTAATCATTCTCTGAGTTTTGTCCTGGGCTCCAAACACCCGATAACATCTAAGAAGAGTTGGAACCAAACAGGTTCCAAGACATTAGCTTCAAACAAACCTCAGCCAACGCTGACATCCATATCCCCCACCTTCCGTGATTTATAAAATAACACCCATTATGCACCTGGCACCCCCTCCCCTTTGATTGGACCCCCGCCCTGGATTCCTCAAGGAACACGTATCCTCGACCCCTTTCCAGTATAAACCCCTAACCCAAAGCGACAAGGACACTCATTCTTTCTTCTGAGTCTCCCAGACACTCTGCCATCCTCTTCCTGTCCCTTACCCTATCCAACACACTCTGCCTTCACTTTCTCCTGTTCCCATTTGATTTCTATCCTGCAGGGAGGCCAGGACCCTCTGAGCTGGTCCTACAGGACCCTCCTCTGGGTCCCTGGACCCAGCGTGCTTGCACCAACTTCAAAGTTTTCCAGATGAGCAAGTGAAGACATTGGACCCTGTCTGCGTTTGTTGGCTGGGGAACAGTTGTGGGGGACACCCAAGAAGCCACAGAAAACAGCACCTTCTTTCACCACTGGTTGGGATGATAGGTGTCATTTTCACCAGAGCTTTGGGATCCATCAGTAAATAAATAAACAAAGAGCTTCCGCCCTCAGGGAGCTTGCGGTCCAGGCCCGGAGAGAAAGATAAGAAACAATACACATCATAAGTAGATTAGGTAATACCTTGGGGAGGGAAAGTGCTAAGAAAAAGGAAAAACAGATCAGAGATTAAGGCAAGAGGACTCACACGGCCCCTCTACCCTCCAGAAAGGTAGTCTCAACCAGTCAGCCAGGATTTTTCCACTGAGCGCCAGTCTGTCACGCAGCCCTCTCCATTCCCCAAAGGAAGAGGTAATCTGTGCGATAAGGCCCCTCCCCCCAAGGGAAAGTGACCTGGTCTGGAATAATCCTTTTTTTCTTTTCTTTTCTTAAAGTAAACTCTAGGCCCAACATGGGGCTTGAACTTATGACCCCGAGATCAAGAGTCCAGTATCCTACGGACTGAGCCAGCCAGGTGCTCTAATCCTTGCTTTTCCTTATAGCTTTCTCGCGCCACCCTCCTTCCTATAAAAACCTTCCATTTGGGGGCGCCTGGGTGGCGCAGTCGGTTAAGCGTCCGACTTCAGCCAGGTCACGATCTCGCGGTCC
>NW_024412388.1:23570304-23593387 GCF_014898765.1 Herpailurus yagouaroundi
GGGCAGAGAGAGAGGGAGACACAGAATCGGAAACAGGCTCCAGGCTCTGAGCCATCAGCCCAGAGCCCGACGCAGGGCTCGAACTCACGGACCGCGAGATCGTGACCTGGCTGAAGTCGGACGCTTAACCGACTGCGCCACCCAGGCGCCCCTAAAGTATGTTATTTCATTTCAGATGGAGAGAGGCCGCACCTGACTGGGGGGAGAAGGGCAGAGTGAGAGAGACTGAGAATGTTCAGCGGGCTCCACGCCCAACCCTGAGCCTGACACAGGGCTCAATCCCTGACCCTGGGATCATGACCTGAGTGAAGTGAAGAGTCAGACGCTCAACCGAGTCACCCAGGCACCCCACTCCTAAACATTTCTGAAGCAAAATGGTTAAAATATGTATTATTATTATTTTTTAATATTTTCGTTTATTTAAATTTTTTTGCAGTGTTTATTTATTTTTGAGAGACGGGGTGGGGCGGGGGAGGGGCAGAGAGAGGGAGACACAGAATGGGAAGCAGGCCCCAGGCTCTGAGCTGTCAGCACGGAGCCTGACGCGGGGCTCAAACTCATGAACTGCGAAATCATGACCTGAGCTGAAGTCAGATGCTTAACCGACTGAGCCACCCAGGCGCCCTTATTTTTATTTATTTTTGAGAGAGAGACAGAGAGAGACAGAGAACAACTGGGGGAGGGGCAGAGAGAGAGGGAGACACAGAACCCAAAGCAGGCCCCAGGCTCTGAGTTGTCATCACAGAGCCTAACGCGGGGCCCAAACCCACGAGCCATGCGATCATGACCTGAGCAAAGTTGGACACTTAACCAACTGAGCCACCCAGGAAGTCCCAATTATTTTCATTATTTTTAAAGTTTTGTTTTGGTTTGTTTTTGTTTTTATTTGTGAGAGAGAAAATGTGAGCAGGGGAGGGGCATGGACAGAGGGAGAGAGAGAGAAGGCCAACCAGACAGGTACTGACAGTGCTGAGCCTGTCTCTGGGCTCAGTCTCACCAACCGTGAGGTCATGACCAGAACCGAAATCAAGAGTCAGATGCTCACCCGACCGAGCCACCCAGGTGCCTCTCAAAGAATCCTCTGAATGGAGCTCTCTCTCACTTATATCTCTGTGTGGCCATCACACGGGGTCACTGGGGTGAGGTAGGGGGCAGGCCAGGGCCTGAACTGGGAGGGTCCCGCCAGACCTGCCTCCGCAGGCTGCCATCTTGGCGGGGAAGAGAAGCAGTCCCCTCAGGCCAACAAGGAACCGATCCCCCCACAAAAACGCGCGACCCTCCCAGGGACTTGCACAAATTGACTTTACAACCAGCATAAAAATTCTGAGGATTGTGGCGAGCGGAGGAACTTGCTTCTGGTTTCCCTCAGGCTGCCTCCTGCTTAATTAAGGAAACCACTGCTGTGCTCAACAGCTGAGGAAACACAGGAAGGACCAAGAAGGGAACTTCTCCCAACTCCACCTCCCCATTCTGCCTCAGAGTCCAAGTGAAAGGTTGGCTCCCAAAATAGGGCTGACTGGAAGGACCCAGCAGGTGCTGAGTGCTCAGTGTCTGGATCCAGGCCAAGGGATGTGGGCACGAATCCCTGCTGACTTGCCTCAATTTCTTTATCTGTAAAACGGTGTCAGGCACCGTTCTAGGAGTCTGAGGCACATCAGTTCACTCCATCTTGACCATGACCCTAAGTGGGAAGTGTCATTATCATCTTCATTTTTTTTTTTAATTTTGTTTTTCATGGTTTTTTTTATTTTTGAGAGAAAAAAGATACTGAATCTAAAAGAAGGAAGGGGCCCCTGGCTGGCTCAGTAGGAAGGGCATGTGACTCTTGATCTCAGGGTCATGAGTTTGAGCCCCACATTGGGTGTAGGGATTCCTTAAAAATAAATATCTTAAAAAATAATGATAATAAGAGAGGAGTAAGAGAGAAGGAGGAGAACTGGTAAAGGAGGGAAGGGAGAAGAGAAAAAAAAAAAAAAAAAACAAACCCTGAATCCAGACCCCAGTGATTTAGGCAGACTGCTGAATTTTTCTCTTTAGTGCTTTTGTGCTAAAATACCATTTATGTTTCATTAACTTTTCTTGTTTTCTTTTGAAAGTTATAATTCTAAGATGTGCTCGTGAGTAACATTTCAAACTAAACCAAAAGAGTTACAGCCATTATGGAAAACAGTATGGAGATTCCTCAAAAAATTAAAATAGAAGTACCATATGATCTAGCAACCCCACTTCTGGGTATAAATCCAAAGGAAACGAAATTAGGATTTCGAAGAGACATTCCACACTCACTGCATAGTATTCCATGGTGAAAACTTTTTTTCATGCACCCTGCTTATTGGGGAACATTTATTTTGTTTATAATTTTCTTTTCATCATGTCCTATAATGCTTCAACAGATATTTTTATTTTCTAAAGATTTTATTTTTTAAGGAATCTCTACACCCAATGTGGGGATTGAACTCACAACCCCAAGATCGAGTCATCACACACTCTACTGACTGAGCCCCTTCAATAAATATTTTTAGAGGAATATCTTTGTCCCCTCATGAAAGAAGTTTTCAACAGATTCTCTGGACTAGAGTTTCCACGCTTAGAGAGGGACGCCTATGTGGCTCAGTCGGTTAATGGTTTGACTCTTGATTTCGTTTCAGGTCATGATCTCACAGTTCGTGGGTTCAAGTCCCACGCTGTCAGCGCGGAGCCTGCTTGGGATCTTCTCTCTCCCTCTCTCTCTGCTCCTCCTCTGCTCACACTCTCTGTCTCTTTCTCAAAATAACTAAATAAGTAAACTTAAAAAAAAAAAAAAGAATTTCCACACTTAGAGAAACGTGAGTGTAAAATTCATGCCTCCATTAAGTTAAGTATTTACTCAAGGCCTATTATGCCATACCTATACTCTTCCAGGTTCTGGGAATACAACAGCAGGGATGGCCACTGAGGTCCTTGGATCCCTCTTGGATCTTACGTTCCTGGGGAGTGAGGGGAGGGAGAGAGAGCAAATCATTCAAATATTAATACATACGGTCAAATTATCCTCCAAAGTAGTTGCCCAATTTCAAACCCACTTAAAAAGGGTACACAGGGCGCGCCTGGGCGGCTCAGTCGGTTAAGCGTTCAACTTCAGCTCAGGTCATGATCTCGCGGTTAATGGGTTCGAGCCCCGCGTCGGGCTCTGTGCTGACAGCTCGGAGCCTGGAGCCTGCTTTGGGTTCTGTGTCTACCTCTCTCTCTTGCACTTTACCCCTCCCCTGCTTCCACTTTCTCTCTCTCTGTCTCTCAAAAATAAAAAACATTTCAAAAATTAAAAAAATAAAATAAAAAGGGTACACGGGAGCCCTGGCTAGCTCAGTCAGTGGAGCACATGACTCTTGACCTCACGGTGGTGAGTTCGAGCCCCACATTGGGGGTAGAGTTTACCAAAAAAAAAAAAAGTACACAAATACAGACACACAGATGCACCATTACCAACACAGGCTATCATTAACCTTCATGAAGTTTGTCAATCTGATAGATAAAAAAGATCGTATTTTTTTGTTGGATTGTTTGTAGCTTCACATAGTAAGAATGATAAACATCTTCTTGCGTTCCCCAGCCATTTCTTCTGTGAGTTGCCTATTTGCCCTGTCTTTCTGTTGCTATTTGCAGGTGCTCTGTGCTTACACTACACACATGTTACATTTATTATAAATATTTACCCCCAATCTGTCATTTGCTTTTGGTTTTGGACTCTTGTGCAGTACCTGTGTTTAGACTCCACCCCCCCCCATCAAATTAATCAATCTTTTACAACATGGCTTCTGGCTTGGTGTTTAGAAGGAACCCCTTCTTCAACTCTACACTGTAAACTTATTCACATATTTCTTCCTGAGCTTTTTAAAAAAAATTTTTTTTAATGTTTATTTATTTTTGAGAGAGAGAGAGAGAATGTGATCAGGGGAGGGGCAGAGAGAGACACACACACAGAATCCCAAGCAGGCTGTCAGCACAGAGCCCAATGGGGGGCTCGAACCCATGGACAGCGAGATCAAGATCTGGGCTGAAGTCCTCTGCTCAACCGACTGAGCCACTCAGGCACCCCTCTTCCTGAGCTTTGATGGTTGTAGGTATAACATTTAAATCTGTAAGGGAGCTGGGGTCCATCCGGATGACAATCCAGCCTCTCTCAGAGAATTGTCCCTCCCCCACCATGAGTGACCTGGTGAGTCCTAAAATCTTACGGCCGTGCCTTGCCCGCTACAGAGGTTGACACATACTGAGCCATCCTCAAACAAAGAACTCTTTTCCTTATAATCCTGCGAAAAATCGTCGCTGGCTGTGGGAAAGTACCTTCCCAGTCTGCCCTCCGGCAAGCTCTACTAATCCAGAAAACCTACCCTTTGTTCTGGGTGCCCGCCTCCCCAGTGTCTCCATCACCCCTAACTGGCAATTAGAGGCCCCCCGCTCCCGCCTGGCCTTGTCACCTACACACAGCGCTCTGTTCACACCACAGCAGATGCCTCCCACCCTCACCCAGTGTGAATCATACTGGGAACTTCTTCAGGGCTCAAATCCCACAGACACGTTGTTGTAGCCAACAGTAGACAGCAGGTGCTCCCTGTTTGTTGAACAAATACATATACAGGCAAGTGAAGTGAGTGCTTACTGTATGCACTTAGCTTGCGTGTATGTGTGTGTATATATGTTCATCTATACGTATTTTTCTACTGACAAAATAATACACTATTTTTGAAGATACTTCCCTCAGAAGTAACTTTTTTTTTAGTTTATATTTATGTATTTTGAGAGAGAGAGAGAGAGAGCGCTGAAAGTGGGGGAGGAGCAGAGAGGGAGGGGCAGAGAGAGAGGGAGAGAGAGAATCCCAAGCAGGCTCAGCAGTCAGCAGCACGGGGCCCCACACGGGGCTCAGGCTCACAAACCGGGAGATCATGACCTGAGCCGAAAACAAGAGTCGGACGCTTAACCGACAGAGCCACCCAGGTGCTCCCAAATAATACACAATTATTGTAAGATATTTACAGTCACAAAAGTTTGTGAAATATGTCTCCCCTAATCCTGCCCCTTAGTGATCACCACTGAGAAGAATCTGACATACAAATATTAATCTGAATTCTTACAACAGCTGTGAGAGATAAGTTCTATTGCCCCATGTTCCCGCCGAGGAAACTGAGGCCCAGAGAGGTAAAGCAACCTAACTGGGGCTGCAGACCTGGTGAGTGGTTGAGCCAGGATTGCCACGGGCAGCGGTCTGACCCCAGGGCCCTGACTCCCTTCGCTGAGACCTGCTGTTGGGGCCACAGATTCGCAAATGAAAGATTCTGGAGACTTCTGCGGGATTGAATGGAATAACAAGTGCCAAGCAGCCAGCAAGGCCTGGCACACAGACACGACAGAAGTAGGAGGGTCCCCTGATGGCCTTTCACGGACTTGCCACTTCTGAGCTTCCAAGGGTTCTAACGTTGTGGGATTTGGTGCGCAACCGAAGATCATACGCGGTGTTCTCGGGAAAAACCAGGTCTTGGGTAACCCATCCAACAGAGGAGGCTGCAGGCCTGGACAGAGTCTGAGAGACAGTGTGCTCGTAGGATGCACCCAGGCAAGCTCCCGGAGTCCGGAGCCCCGATCCTGACTCTGCCACACCCTCGCCGTGTGACCTTGGGCAAGTCACTTTACCTCTCTGAGTATCTGCTTTGTGTTCGTAAAATGAAGATAATCACATCTGCCCTCACTGAGTCCCAGGGTTATCGGGAGCATGTCTGGAAGTGTTGGGAGATCTTTTTTGCTCCTAAAGGCTTCTGCATTTCTTTCTTTCTTTGTGCTTCTCATTCTCCATTGGAGATACCTTTCTCCAATCTGGCACCCGTGAGATGAAAAAGGGAAGCAATCATATATAAATCAATACGTAAGTGACAAGTCCTGCGTGTGCCTTAACTCCCCAACAAGGTAGTTAAGCTGACAAACCCTGGAAGTGGACTGCCTCGGTTCAAATTCCAGCTCCGGTAAAGAATTTTGTGAATTTGGGAGAGGGGCTTGCAAAAAGAGAGAGAGAGAGAGAGAGGGAGAGAGAGATTGAGAACTATGTGAATTTGGGGGATGCTTGGCTGGCTCAGTCAACGGAGCATGTGGCTCTTGATCTGACAGTTGTGAGTTCGAGACCCATGTTGGGTATAGAGATTACCTAAAAAAAAAAAAAAAAAATCTTTTAAAAGATTTTTTTAGGGGCGTCTGGGTGGCTCAGTCGGTTGAGCTTCCGACTTCGGCTCAGGTCATGATCTCACGGTTCGTGGGTTCAAGCCCCGCGTCAGGCTCTGGGCTGACAGCTCAGAGCCTGGAGCTTGTTTCAGATTCTGTGTCTCTCTCTCTCTCTGACCCTCCCCCACTCATGCTCTGTCTCTCTCTGTCCCAAAAATAAATAAACATTAAAAAAAATTAAAAAAAAAAAAGATTTGTTTAAAATGTGTATTTAGGGGCGCCTGGGTGGCTCAGTTGGTTGAGCGGCCGACTTCGGCTCAGGTCACGATCTCGCGGTCCGTGAGTTCGAGCCCCGCGTCGGGCTCTGTGCTGACAGCTCAGAGCCTGGAGCCTGCTTTGGATTCTTTGTCTCCCTCCCTCTCTGCCCCTCCCCTACTTGTGCTCTGTGTCTCTCTGTCTCTCAAAAATAAATAAATGTTAAAAAAAATTTTTTTTTTAAAAAGAGTCTTAAGTGTCTCAAATATGAACTCTTCTTAAGAAATCATGTGTGGGGGTGCCTGGCTGGCTCAGTTGAAAGTGTGCTACTCTTGATCTCAAGAATTGTGAGTTCAAGCCCCATGTTGGGTGTGGAGATTACTTAAAACAAAATCTTTAAAAAAATAAAAATAAAAATAAATTAAAAAAAATTTTTTTAATAAAAAAATAAAAATAAATTAAAAACATTTTTTTAAAGAGATGGGGCACTTGGGTGGCTCAGTCAGTTAAGCATCTGACTTCAGCTCAGGTCACGATCTCGCAGTCTGTGGGTTCGAGCCCCGCATCGGGCTCTGTGCTGACAGCTCAGAGCCTGGAGCCTGTTTTAGATTTTGTGTCTCCCTTACTCTCTGCCCCTCCCCTGCTCACGCTCTGTCTCTCTCTCAAAAATAAATAAACATTATAATAAAATGTTTAAAATATTTTTTTAAACACACACACACACACACACACACACAGAGACTATGTGTGATGAGTAATGCCCTTTTTACTTCTTTATCCATTTCTGAAATGTAGTTCTGTTTTTCTGCATCATAAAGTTAAGACCAAGCATGGAAGAGCCACAAAACTGGAGGAAACCTATTTCCTGACAACAGAACGACACAGAAACCCTGGACCACCACCAGACGCAGTTGATTGGGGCTTCATTGCATTTGCAGCTAAATCTAATAAATATAGCTTGGTTTTTTTTTTTTAAGTTTATTTATTTATTTTGAGAGAGAGAAAGCAAGCAAACAGTGGGGAGGGGCAGAGAGAGAGGGAAAGAGAGAGAATCTCCTCCAGGCTCCGCACTATGTCCGCACGGAGGCCGAGCCGGGGCTCGAACTCATCAACTGTGAGATCATGATATCAGCCAAAACCAAGAGTCGGATGCTTAACTGAGCCACCCAGGCACCCCGAATATAGCTTGTCTTAGAGTCTGTCTCTCCCAATAGACTTTAAGTTCCATCAAGGGAAGCACCCATCAGCCCTGACTGCCCTGTTCACCCTTGTATTATGAATATTTAGCACCGTGCCCAGCACAGCATCAGTGTTTAATAGTCAGTTGAACAAATAAATGAGGTAATTGAGCACCAGAGCAGTTGATTACCTTGCCTAAGGTCACACTGTATACCTGATGGGAGGCAATTTGAATCCAGGTCTATCTGCCTCAGGAGTCTGTGCCCCGAGTCCCCTGGTGGCTCAGCTGGTTAAGCGTCGGACTCTTGGTTTCGGCTCAGGTCACAATCTCACAGTTTCGTGAATCTGAGCCCCGCGTCAGGCTCTGCACTGACAATGCAGAGCCTGCTTGGGATTCTCTCTCTCCCCCTCTCTCTTTGCTCCCCGCCCCCCACTCATGCTCTGTCTCTCTCAAAAATAAATAAATAAACCTAAAAAAAAAAAAAAAAGTCTGTGCCCCTAAAGCTCTGCTCCACTGACCAGGCTCATTCTCAAGGATAGCCTTACTTCCATTTCTCTACATTTCTTTTTTTTTTTTTTTTTAATTTTTTCAACGTTTTTATTTATTTTTGGGACAGAGAGAGACAGAGCATGAACGGGGGAGGGGCAGAGAGAGAGGGAGACACAGAATCGGAAACAGGCTCCAGGCTCTGAGCCATCAGCCCAGAGCCTGACGCGGGGCTCGAACTCACGGACCGCAAGATCGTGACCTGGCTGAAGTCGGACGCTTAACCGACTGCACCACCCAGGCGCCCCTACATTTCTTTTTTTTAAGATTTTATTTTCTTATTTAAAAAAATTTTTTTTAATGTTTATTTTTATGATAATTTTTTTCAACGTTTATTTATTTTTGGGACAGAGAGAGACAGAGCATGAGCGGGGGAGGGGCAGAGAGAGAGAGGGAGACACAGAATCGGAAACAGGCTCCAGGCTCTGAGCCATCAGCCCAGAGCCCGACGCGGGGCTCGAACTCACGGACCGCGAGATCGTGACCTGGCTGAAGTCGGACGCTTAACCAACTGCGCCACCCAGGCGCCCCTTAAATGTTTATTTTTGAGAGAGAGAGACAGAGACAGAGCATGAGTGGGGAGGGGCAGAGAGAGGGGGAGACACAGAATCCGAAGCAGGTTCCATCCAGGCTCTGAACTGTCAGCACAGAGCCCGACGCGGGGCTCGAACTTGTGAACTGTGAGATCATGACTTAGCTGAAGTCAGATGCTTAACACACTGAGCCACCCAGGAGCCCCTAAGATTTTATTTTTTAAGTAATCTCTACACCCAACGTGGGTCTCAAAGTCACAACCCCGCGGTCAAGAGTCACATGCTCTACCGACTGAGCCAGCCAGATGCCCCAATTTGTCTCCTTTTTTAAAGGATTGACAGTATTGAAAGGCTTACGGTTTCCCAGACGTATCTTGCTGTTTCACATCTTTGGATGTTTGCCAAGTTGTTCCTTCTGCCTAGAATGCCTCGCTCACCCCTTCCCACCTTGCCTTGTCAGCCTGGTGAACACCAACCTATCTCTCAATACCCAGCTCATGTATCACCAAGTACCTCCCTGGAGGGAGTGACCTTTCCTCCCTCTTCGTTCCGGCTGTAGTCTGAACAGATTTCTGTCAACCTACTGATAACCTTTCACGGTGCGATAAATTGCAACAAGTTCACACCATTTTGCCCCATATTCTCTCTCTCAAGCCTTCCTCTTTTTTTTCTTTCTTTCTTAACAGCTTTATTGAGGTATAATTCACATACTGTACGATTCATCCACCTGACATATACAATTCCTTGGTTATCATTATACTCAGAATTGTGTGACCATCACCACGATCAATTTTTTTTTTTTACAATCAGTTTTTTAAGTTTATTTATTTACTTATTTATTTTAAGAGAGAGAGAGAGGGCGCAGGAGGGGCAGAAAGAGAGGGGGGGAGAGAGAGAGAGAGTCCCAAGCAGGCTTCGTGCTGTCAGCACAGAGCCTGATGCGGGGCTCAAACTCATGATCTGTGAGATCGTGACCCGAAATCAAGAGTCAGAAGCTTAACCAACTGAGTCACCCAGGAGCCCCAACTTCATTCCTTTTTTTTGCAGAACACTATTCCGTTGTACAGTAAAACTTTATTTACTTGAATAAGTGTTAAAAAAAAAAAAAAAACAACTTTATTTACGAAAACAGTCTAGAGGATTTGGCCCAGAGGCCCCAGTTTGCTGATCCCTGCTGCAGACTATTGTCACACGTCGAACTGGACACAAATTGAATATCTGAAAGTGAGTGAGAACTTATGGAATCTGACCTAGATGCCCCATCATTAAGGGCTCTCTTACTCAAGGGGGATAAAGAGGGAAGAAATATTTTTTTCTTAACGTTTATTTATTTTTGAGACAGAGAGAGACAGAGCATGAACGGGGGAGGGGCAGAGAGAGAGGGAGACACAGAATCGGAAGCAGGCTCCAGGCTCTGAGCCGTCAGCCCAGAGCCCGACGCGGGGCTCGAACTCACGGACCGCGAGATCGTGACCCGGGCTGAAGTCGGACGCTTAACCGACTGAGCCACCCAGGCGCCCCGAGGGAAGAAGTATTTAATTAACACGTTTGTTACACCAGCAACGGCAATCAAATGGCATGAGTGCTGTGGAAACTCACGGTGTAAGTACCTAACTTAATTCAGGATGAGGAGGGAGCATGGGGGGTGGGGGAGAAGGGAAGCGGGGTGTAGGCTGAAGAGTGAATGAAGTGTAGGAAGAGTGTCCAGGTAGAGAAAACCCAGTAGCAATAGCAGAATTACTATGTTTGAAGGAACTGAGAAAACTTCAGTGCTGCTGAAGCTGAGTGTGCAAGGCAGGGTGAGGGATACGTAGGGGCTGGGCGTTAAGTGCCTTGTAACCCAAGCTGAGGGATCTTTTCTCTTTTTAAAAAATATTTTATTCTTAAGTCATCTCCATACCCAGCATGGTGCTTGAACTCACAACCCTGAGATGAAGAGTCGCATGCCCCACCAACTGAACGAGCCAGGCGCCCCACGCTAAGGGATCTTGAGTTTCGGGCCACCTGGGTGGCTCAGCTGGTTAAGTGTCTCTTAATTTCGGCTCAGGTCATGATCTCACGATTGGTGGGATTGAGCCCCTCGTCAGACATTGTGCTGGTAGAATGGAGCCTGCTTGGGAGTCTCTCTCTCCCTCTCTCTCTGCCCCTCCCCTGCTCGCTCTCGCTCTCTCTCTCTCTCTCTCTCAAAATAGATGAACAGACTTTATTTTTTTTTAATGTTTTTTATTTATTTTTGAGACAGAGAGAGACAGAGCATGAGCAGGGGAGGGGCAGAGAGAGAGGGAGACACAGAATCGGAAGCAGGCTCCAGGCTCTGAGCTGTCAGCACAGAGCCCGACGCGGGGCTTGAACCCACAAACTGTGAGATCATGACCTGAGCCAAAGTCGGACGCTTAACCAACTGAGCCACCCAGGCACCCCAGATGAACAGACTTTAAAAAGAGAAAAATAGGATCTTGAGTTTGACTTTTGTTCTAAGGGTAACAGGAAGCCTCAAACAGATTTAAGGATTTAAGAGCTGTATTTCAAAAGGATCACTCTTACTACCCAGACACCCTCATCTATAAAACGGAAAAGTAATATCAATGAAATACAATTATGTTCATAAATTACTTAGCACAATGCCTAATAGTAAATATGCAGTAAAATTGTCACCAGCAGTAGCAGTAATAAAAGTGTCCCATAAATCAGTTGTGATTAAACACCTATGGGATTAAATTAGAAGTAACAAATGTGGCCTTAAAGCATGTTTTCTTCAGTCAGAACAGGGTTTTAAATTAAAAAAAAAAAATCCATTGCCAACATTTAAAAATCTGGAATTTTTACATCAATTTTAGATTCCCAGTTTCTCTTAAAACTCAAAAGATCTGCCCCCCCACCCCCTCCCACCCCCCAAAATCAGAAGACCTGGCAACTTTGGTCACATGTCCACATGGCAGAGATCTTGTGTTGTTTGGTGTCAGCTGTTCCTCTACGATGCATAAACCCTCTGTTTGCCCCCGTCCCCACTTAGCCCACTTCATTCGTTGGTGACATATGCCTGGCTCCCCCAGGTATTTGGATTTGAGAATCAGAAAGGAATCTTTTTTTAATTTTTTTAATGTTTATTTTTGAGACAGAGAGCATGAGTGGGGGAGGGTCAGAGAGAGAGTCTGGAGACCCAGAATCCAAAGCAGGCTCCAGGCTCTGAGCCATCATCAGCACAGAGCCCGAAGCGGGGCTCGAACTCATCAACTGCGAGATCATGACCTGAACCCAAGTCGGACGTTCAACCGACTGAGCCACCCAGGCGCCCCGAGAATCAGAAAGGAAATTAACTGTGATGGAGGATTTTAGGAGCAACCAAAACTCTGATGCAAGGTGACCGGGCAGTGATCTCACGCAACAAGCCAGGACGCTAGTCAATTGCATTGTAGTGCATTTGCAGAAAGGCGGAGGGAATGAGAAGGGATCCTATGCCTACAGCAGAGAGCTACAAATTGACCATGCCTTTCTATCTTCAACATATTTTGGTTACAAGTAACAGATGCAAATTTTGGTTAGTTTAGTACAGGACATTTTTATGAAAATGTAACTGGCAAGGCGGTGGCCCAAGATGACAGCCTGGCCCTTGTATTATGTCCTGTCTGGGATGCCACCGAAAGGATAGCAACATTTTTTTACATTATATATATCTGCACCTAAAAAAGGAGATTGATCCCTGGGGGAACTAGAAGTTTCAATAAATTTCAGGGTGGTGGAAAATGGGCGGCAAAGCAGATTGGTGAAAGCAGCGAGTGAGAAAATGCCGAGAAGGGGCTGCAGGAAGACAGGGAATCTATTTTTTCGGCAGAATTCTAGAGAGGTTCCTGACTGGCAAATTGAGAACTGGGATAACGTGGTAGAGTCAGAGATGGGCTGTAAACGGAGGCACTCACTGCACGTCTCACCCAGACGCCCTTCCGCCACACGAAATGGCAGGCTGTAACGTGGGGGCTCTTGTCTGCACAATTAAGCAATTGAACTCTGGTGATGGTGAAGACGGATGGGGAAGACGGCGGCTACTGTCTGAATAAGTCTCCCCTTGAGATCCTCCAGCACCGTGAGGGCCCCTCCCATGGCTCCAAAAGTGAAGCTTTCAGCCAGAAAGCCTCTAGCAAGTTCGTGCAAGGCCCCTGAGAGCTTTTACACCGAGTCCTTCTTAGAACTGCACACACCAAACAAGACTTGCCAGGCATTTGAAGAAAGCTTCCATGGGAAAGAGGGAAAGAGGAAGACCAAGATAAATGAGGAGGAGGGGTGCCTGGGAGGCTCACTTGTTAAGCAACTGACTCTTGATTTCGGTTCAGGTCATAATCTCACAGTCCATGAGTTCGAGCCCCGCGTCAGGCTCTGTGCTGAGAGCTCACAGCCTGGAGCTTGCTTCGGATTCTGTGTCTCCCTCTCTCTCTGCCCCTCCCCCGCTCATGCCCTGTCTCTCTCTGTCTCTCAAAAATAAATAAACATTAAAAACAATTTTTTTAATAAATAAAAAAATATATATATAAACAAGGAGGGAAAAGATCTTGGAGGCAGCAAGGGTACTTTAGGGGACCCTCGATTATTGTCATCTCTTCAACAGTGACAGCACATTTTAAAAAATGAACAGAGGACAAGAAAGTCTTCTTGGAATTAATTACACGATTGCTTGAGTTGTTTGTTGTTGTTTTTTTTTTTTAACGCAGATAAAATATTTTTAATGAAAAGTGACAAAATTCCACAAAATGGAGAGCTAAGAGGACAGGCAGAACATTTTAAGAGCTGACTCAAGGACAGAAAAGTTGGAACACCGATCATCGAGAAGGGGCTGGAAGGTAATGAAAGTTCTATTATTTTTCTAAAAGGGGTGAGGCCAGATGTTCGAGGAGGAACAGGGCAGTTAAGTGGACTCAAAGTAATGTCCCATAAATATTTATTAATTATAAGGAGAAAAAACAGTGACCCTGCAGTGAAGAAACAGAGGACACCAACTTAAGCAAATGGTCAGAGGTAACACCCCACGACTGGGACAAGCAGTTTCCTGGGGTCCTGGGCCCTGACAAGGACACAGCTCGCTTGCGTGATGCTCTAGCCAAATGCATAACTTGGATCTAATCACAAGGAAACATCAGACAAACCCACGCGAAGATAATTGGCCCGGGCACTTCCCAAATGCCAAGTCAGAAAAACAGAGAAAGTCTGAGGAACTGTTCCCCAGATTATAGGAGACTGAAGACAGGACAGCCAAAGGCAGTGTGTGACCTTGGACTAGAGCCTGGACCTGGAAAAAAACAGCCCCAAGGAGCATTACTGCAACAAGCCATAAAATGTGAGTATGGACTGTATATTAAGTAATAGTAATACACTAATATTAAATTTTCTGATTTTTGCTAATTGTACTGTGGTTATATAAGAGAATGGTCTTGTTTCACATACATAGAAAGAGGGAGAGAGAGAGAGAAAAGGAGAGGGAGAGAGGGAGAGAAGAATGAGAGAATTATGTAGGGCAGAATGTAAATGTTTATTGAATCTGAAATCCTTGTACAGTTTTTATGACTTTTCTGTAAGCCTAAGGTTATATCAAAATGATTAAAAAATAATTTAAAAAAAATTTTTTTTTCAACGTTTATTTATTTTTGGGACAGAGAGAGACAGAGCATGAACGGGGGAGGAGCAGAGAGAGAGGGAGACACAGAATCGGAAACAGGCTCCAGGCTCTGAGCCATCAGCCCAGAGCCCGACGCGGGGCTCGAACTCCCGGACCGCGAGATCGTGACCTGGCTGAAGTCGGACGCTTAACCGACTGCGCCACCCAGGCGCCCCTAAAAAATAATTTAAAAAAGGATATCAGATCAGATGCTTTCATAGCTGAATTTTCTCTAACCATTAAAACTCAAGTATATCTAACGCTATTTTTTGTATTTTTTTGATGTTTATTTATTTTGGAGCGAGAGAGAGACAGAGCACAAGCAGGGGAGGGGCAGGGAGAGAGGGAGACACAGAATCTGAAGCAGGCTCCAGGCTCCGAGCTGTCAGCACAGAGCCCGATGCAGGGTTCAAACCTATGAACCTTAAGATCATGACCTGAGCCAAAGCGGGAGGCTTAACTGACTGAGCCACCCAGGCGCCCCTAGTGCTATTTTGGATCACAAAATTGAAAGCCTCACAATTTATTTGTATGAAACCGGCATAACCTTAATATGTAAATTAATAAACTTGATACATGCCGAATTCACATTACATAGTTGTAAAAGTTCTTAATAAAACCTTGACAATTCAAATCTAGCAATATAATGAGAACATGATACACTACGGCCTCCTTCACAGGGTACGTGACTATAATATAAACAGGCTTCATTGTGAGTATGTGAATGCATTTGCTGTGAACGAATACACTGATATTAATTAAGGAAGAAAACCCGTAAGATTACATGAATTGAGCCCGAAAAGCATGATCGGTTGTTCCTAATAAAAACTCTTAAGTAAAATATGACATATTTGTAGCTGTTTTATGATAACAGCTCCAAAATAGAAACTATCCAAATATCCATCAACAGGAAAACTCGAAAATAAATGTTTTATATGTATTTATTTTCAAAGATTTCATTTTAAAAAAATGTTTATTCTGAGACCGAAAAAAAAAAAGAGAGAGTGCAGTCGTCGGGGAGCAGCAGTGAGAGACAGAGAGAGAATCCCAAGCAGGCTCCCTGCGGTCAGCACAGAGCCCCATTTGGGCCTTGATCTTATGAACCGGGAGATCATGACCTGAGCTGAAACCAAGAGCCGGCCCCTAACTGACTGAGCCACCCAGGCGACCCAAGATTTCTTTTTTATTTAAGTGTATTTTTATTTATTTTTCAGAGAGAGAGAGAGGGAGCACAAGCAGGGGAGGGGCAGAGAGGGAGGAAGAGAGCGAATCCCAAGCGGGCTCCCCCACTCTGGCAGTGCGGAGCCCAACATGGGACTCGAACTCACAAACCTTGAGATCATGACCTGGTCCGAAATCAAGAGTCAGCGCTTAACTGACCGAGCTACCCAGGTGCGCCAGATTTTACTTTTTTTTTTTTTACTTTTTTTTTTCAACGTTTTTATTTATTTTTGGGACAGAGACAGAGCATGAACGGGGGAGGGGCAGAGAGAGAGGGAGACACAGAATCGGAAGCAGGCTCCAGGCTCCGAGCCATCAGCCCAGAGCCTGACGCGGGGCTCGAACTCACGGACCGCGAGATCGTGACCTGGCTGAAGTCAGACGCTTCACCGACTGCGCCACCCAGGCGCCCCAGTTTTAAGTAACCTCTACACTCGACCCGGGGCTCAAACTCACAACCCTGAGATCAAGACCGGCATGCTCTACTGACTGAGCCAGCCAGGCGCCCCAGCATGTTTTATATTTATGTGGTAGAATGTCACAGAGCAATGTAAAAAGAATCTACTCTGGCCTACACAGTAACACAGGGGAATCTCATGGATACAATACAGAGTAAAAAAAAAAAAAAAAAAAAAAACGGATGTCAAAGGGTACATCCCGCATGGTTACATTTGTACGAAATTTTACAACAGACAACACTACTCTATCACAATACAAAGTGGTTGCTTTTGGAGAGGTCTTACTGCAAGGGGCAAGAGGGAGAAATCTGGGGTGCTGGAAACGTTCCCCCTTTTGATCCGAGAGATGATTCCATGGGTATGTTCATTTTTGTTTTAAATAAAGTTTATTTAAGTAATCTCTCCACCCAACGTGGGGCTCAGACTCAGAATTGTGACATCAAGAGTCACATGCTCCGCCTGAGCCAGCCAGGCGTGTCAGGTATGTTCATTTCTAAAATTTAACGAGTATATGTTTCAGATTTACGCACTATAGAGGTGTTATAAGTTCAAGCCCCCTGTTGGGTGTAAAGATTACTTAAAAATTTTTGTGTTTATTTATTTCTGAGAGAGAGAGAGAGAGAGAGAGAGAGAGAATGAGCAGGGAGGGGCAGAGAGAAGAAGACACAATCTGAAGCAGGCTCCAGGCTCCGAGCTGTCAGCCCAAAGCCCGACGCGGGCTCGAACTCACAAACTGCGAGATCATGACCGGAGCTGAGGTCGGACCCTCAACCGACTGAGCCACCCAGGCGCCCCTCCAATTTTTCTAAATTGACTTCACACTTGGGAAAAGAGAGAGAGAAGTGAGTTCAGAAGGAAGAACATCTAACTACGAGGAGTTCCAGAAAGAGAATAGAAAGAGAGAAGACACGTTAGTCCTCCAGAAATGGTCGAAGATCACTGACGCTCATGGGGAAGGGGGCAGGTCTCAATCTGGTCATTCCTAGAATGCAGATTTCCTTACTTCTGTCTCCTTCAGGACTCCAGTTGGAGAGGAAGCCCCTGTCAGGTTACAAAGGGTACCTACACACACACACACACACACACACACACACACACACACACACAGATAAGGAGCAAACCAGTCTTACATTTACATATGTAACAGGGGTCACTCCAGGAATCCTTGCCTAGACTGCTCCGCACCTAGGTGACTTTCTATGTCCTTCTAGGGTGGGAAGCAGGCAGTAATTTTAAAATAGCAGCTTCTCTTGCCAAACTAAAAATTAAGGCCTGTCTCACTAGGCAGCCTTCTACATTATTAATGGCTAAGAGACCATTAAAATCTGTCTGGTCCGGCCCTTCTCTGCCTGGGTCCTTCGGTCTGGAAGAATCAGAAAGCCCCAGGTAGATGTGCTATCTGGACCCTAACTCCATGTGCCCTGGCTTGCTCCTCCCTTCATTTTTCAGAGGACCAACCTGAGACTCAAGTGTGAACGATGAGCTCGAGCTGCCAAAGTCAGATCGGACGCTGGTCTCCTGTGCCTATTCCGTTGGGCTATTCAGGGGGGCTGATCTGGCAGCGGACGATTCTGCAAGGAAAGGGCAGTCGGCATGACGGGTGTCACCAGCAGCGTGCCAGTAAGTGTTCACCAAGCGGCTGTCAGGAGTGAAGAGACGGCTCCGGTCTGTAGCGTTGGCTGATTTCCTCGCTGTGAACGCTCTCACCGTGGCGGATTTCAAGCTGACTTTCTGCCCTGCATCAGCCTGAAGACGGAACGGTCGGCTCCCAGGTGAGCAGACTCCAGCGTACCTTCCCGAAGGCCTGCAGCCCCAGGGTTCTGGCACCTTCTAGGGCAACTCTTGCCTCTGCCCCACCCCAGCAGGGCCCTGTTACTTCGAAAAACACGTTGCTCGTAAGGCTTTATGTTGAGGCAATGTGAGAAGAATGGGACAGGAACTTGGGGGTCTCGTAGCCTGGGTCCCTCCAACAGCGGCCCCGCCCCTTACAATCTGTGCTACCAATTATGCTTCACCAACCTGGGCCTCAGTTGCCTCACCTGGAAAATTGGGATATTGATACCTGATGAGGTTGTTGTGAGAAATAAATGAGGTAATACTTGTGAAGCACTTGATATTGGGGCGATATGTATGTTCATACGTTACCACGAACGGCTGCTGCGCTTCTAATACTATTTGCAAATATCAGAACGCCAAACTCCTCCTATGTGTTATTATCAGGGACGTACAGGTCGCCTGGGACGGAGGTGGGGGAGATTAATAGGAAAGCGCTGAGGCACCTTTCTAGGGTGATGAAAATATTCTTTTTTTCTTTTTTTTTTTCAACTTTTTTTTTTTTTATTTTTGGGACAGAGAGAGACAGAGCACGAACGGGGGAGGGGCAGAGAGAGAGGGAGACACAGAATCGGAAACAGGCTCCAGGCTCTGAGCCATCAGCCCAGAGCCCGACGCGGGGCTCGAACTCACGGACCGCGAGATCGTGACCTGGCTGAAGTCGGACGCTTAACCGACTGCGCCACCCAGGCGCCCCTCTTTTTTTCTTTTTAAGTTTTATTTATTTTCAGTGATCTCTATACCCAACGTGGGGCTCGAACTCGCAACCCTGGGATCAAGAGTGTCATCTTCCAACTGAGCCAGCCAGGCGCCCCGAAAATATTCTTTATCTGGAGAACGGTGTGGGTTACAGGGCTGTATGCCTTTGTCGGACACATCCGACGGCATACTTACAATCTGAGGACATCATTCTGCAGACATTTAAGTCTGTTAAGAAATGAGGGGCGCCTGGGTGGCTCGGTGGGTTTAGCGTCCGACTCTTGATTTCGGCTCAGGCCACGGTCTCTCGGTTCATGAGATTGAGCCTCGTGTCGGGCTCTGCATTGACAGGGTGGAGCCTGCTTGGGATTCTCTCCTTCTCTCTCTGCTCCTCCTCTTCTCCTGCTCATGCTCTCTCTCTCTCTCTCTCTCTCTCTCTCTCTCAAGATAAATAAATACACTGAGAAAAATTGGAAAAAAAAAGTGGGGAGAGGGGTGTGGTGATTTATTACAACGGACTTCAGAAAGCATGCAAATTAACACGTGGACGGGAGGCAGAGCTGGGTGAACAGCCTCACTGGGCCAGGCCACCTCTCATCCCTGCCCGGAGTTTGCCCTCATGGGGTTTAGGCAAGGGTGCTGTGCCCAAGCAAGATATACCACCTCACATCTATCAGGTTACTGTTCCCAGACCACACGTCTTCATTCAAGACTTCCATGGTGCGTGGGATACTCAATCCAGGCAGTGTGACTCCACTGAGACACCCTGTAGAGCTGGCTGTTGGATCGAGGTCGTCTGACAGACATGGTGATTGACCTGACCATGCCTTTGAAGACTGTTAAGTGATGCCTTCCTGCTTCCTAGGTTCCTACAGCCAGTGCCTTGGATACCGTGCTGATCCAACCCTCCCCAACCCATGGGCGTCTGTGAGCTGACCGAACGCTGTTGCCAAGAGACCAAAGGCTTAGGAAGCCCAAAGGAAACCTATCCTGCAATATTAACAGGAAAAAAAAAAAAAAAAAAAAAAAGGATGTAAGAGACATAGAGACATCGTCCTGATAAGAAACCAATATGATCTGGCCTCATTCATATCCTTTCCTACAAAAAAGCAAACAAAGAAAAGTACCACAAATAAGGTAGAAAGCAGCCGTTACTTCAAGATGAAAATTGGGGGCTAGGGGCGCCTGGGTGGCTTGGTCTGTCAAGCGTCCAACTTCGGCGGCTCAGGTCATGATCTCACAGTTTGTGAGTTTGAGCCCCGCCGTCGGGCTCTCTGCTCTCAGCACAGAGCCTGCTTTGGATCCTCTGTCCTCCTTTCACTGCCCCTCCCCAACTTGCTTTCTCTCTGTCTCTCAAAAATAAATAGGGGCGCGTGGGTGGCTCAGTCGGTTAAGCGTCCGACTTCAGCTCAGGTCATGATCTCGCACTCCATGAGTTCAAGCCCCCGAGTCAGGCTCTGTGCTGACAGCTCGCAGCCTGGGGCCTGCTTCGGATTCTGTGTCTCCCTCTCTCTCGCCCCTTCCCTGCTCATGCTCTGCCTCTCTCTCAAAAATGAATAAATGTTAAAAATTTTTAAAAATTTTTTAAAATAATAAATAGGGGCGCCTGGGTGGCGCAGTCGGTTAAGCGTCCGACTTCAGCCAGGTCACGATCTCGCACTCCGTGAGTTCGAGCCCCGCGTCAGGCTCTGGGCTGATGGCTCAGAGCCTGGAGCCTGTTTCCGATTCTGTGTCTCCCTCTCTCTCTGCCCCTCCCCCGTTCATGCTCTGTCTCTCTCTGTCCCAAAAATAAGTAAAAACGTTGAAAAAAGGAAAAAAAAATTAAAAAAAATAAATAAAATAAAATAAATAAATAAATAAACATTAAAAAAAAGAAAAAATGAGGAATTAGTAAAATGAGCAGAACTTCCTTTTCCTGTCATTCAGAAGACACTTTACCTAAGACCCTAGCAGATATAAATTCATTCTAATAGTGTTCCCATTTCATTTCCACTGATTTTTAAAAAAATTTTTTTTTAACTTTTATTTATTTTTGAGACACAGAGAGACAGAGCATGAACTGGGGAGGAGCAGACAGAGAGGGAGACACAGAATCTGAAACAGGCTCCAGGCTCTGAGCTGTCAGCACAGAGCCCGACGCAGGGCTTGAACTCACGGACCGTGAGATCATGACCTGAGCCGAAGTCGGACGCCCAACCGACCAAGCCACCCAGGCGCCCCTCATTTCCACTGATTTTAATCTGGATACCAAAAGATGGGCACAAGAGCTCAATACTTAGTTTTTGTGTGTGTGTGTGTTTAATTTATTGGGAGAGAAAGCGTGAGAGGGGCAGAGGGAGAGAGAGAATCTGAAGCAGGCTCCACGCCAAGCATGGAGCCCAACTCGGGGTTCGATCTCACGACCCTGGGATCGTGACCTGAGCCAAAATAAAAAAAAAGAGTCTGACACTCAACCAACTGAGCCACCCAGGTGCCCCTAAGATTTAGGTTTTGGGGATTTTTTTAGTTTATTTTTTGTTTCTTTTAAGAATGTGGATTTTTTTTAAGTTTATTTCTTTTGAGAGAGAGACAGCGCGCGAGGGAGGGGAAGAGAGAGAATGGGAGACAGAGAGCCAAGCGGGCTCTGTGCTGACAGCTCAGAGCCTGGAGCCTGCTTCAGAATCTGTGTCTCCCTCCCTCTCTCTCTCTCTCTCTCTCTCTCTCTCTGCCCCTCCCCTGCTCACGCTCTGTCTCTCTCTCTCCAACATAAATAAACATTAAAAAAAATTTTTTTAATGTTTCCAATCAAAAGTAATAGAGCAACCCATTGTTACCTCTTTTTTATCTTTCAGAGTAATGTGTTTATAGCATTTCCATGTTTTTCTGGGAAAGTAATAAAAGATTACATAATACTAATTTGGGAAAGTATCTCAACAGGACTTTTTATGTGGACTGATGTCAAAACACCACATTTCTTACTCTAGAATGCAGTTTGTGATGCTCTGTTATCTACAAAATGCAATTCTTAATAAAAACAACCTGACTTGTGGATCGAATGTTGCAGAATATAAATTCACTAGTGCCTTTATACATAAAAACCTTGTAAACAAGTTGGCTACATGTGCTGAATTTATTTTGTTGGTGAACACATTTCAGTTTGTCTGTTTCAAAAAATACTCAGGCTTGAGTTTTGGATACTCAACCTGCTATAAAAACCCATCAAATGACATTTTAGAAAACATTATTTTTAAACGGCTCGCTTTTATTTTTCTGTTGAAAGTACATACGTCTGGAGGGCTGTGATTTATGCTCGAAATTGACACCGCGATCTGCATGCTTGAATAAACACCAAAGTTGCTTGAATTTTCTCCAGGGGCAAGCTAAATGAGGTCTTGTGTTATCGGAGGTGACTCAGCTTAAGAAATGTGTGCGTCCTGATGGACTTCCCAGCTTTGCTTTCTGCCCCCCAAATACCTTTGATGGGTAACAAACCAAAGTACAATAAAAGGGACAAAAGGCAGCCCGTGGCCCTGTGTACAGCCAGTGTTCTCTGTCATTAGGAAGCAGAAATACAGCAAGCCTGTCTGGAAAAAAACAATCTCTTGAGACACATTGCGGTCATAATTAGTAAACAGGAAAAGCAATAAAAAGACTTCACATGGTTGGGGTCCTAGGTTAAGGAGGTCTTGGAAAGTAACTTAGTTTGCTGCAGAGAGATCTTTGTTCCTGGCGAAAGCAGATGGTACTGGCTAGCTTCGCGGGCCCTCCAGTCTCAGGGGCCCTGGAGTGTAATCGGAGTGGCCATTCTGTAATCATGGTGCCGGATTCCCAAGTGAGGCCAAGGGGTTGCATGCGTCAGGCATGGGGCCCGGTGCGGGGCAGGATATCAGAGACAGAGGGGTGACGTGGCTATTTCTAAATGGCCCGTTTCACCTTTACTTCGCTTTGGGCTAAATCCAGATAGCATTCACAAGCTGAATGTCATTACTTGCCTTGGAAAGATCCTTCCAGCTCCTAAGAGTTCACTCAAGGCACTTAGAATTCGATGTTCGCCCATGGCTCTTGAAACGTTTTGGCGAGAGAGATTTTTTCCCCCACCTAAAATTGTTAAATTCGATATCCACCTTTTCCAAATGGACGAGACTTTTTTAAAAAAACGTTTTTAACGTTTATTCATTTTTGAGAGATAAAGAGAGACAGAGCGTGAGCCAGGGAGGGGCAGAGAGAGAGAGGGAGACACAGAATCCGAAACAGGGATTCAAACTCATGGACCGAGATCATGACCTGAGCCGAAGTCGGATGCTTAACCGACTGAGCCACCCAGGCGCCCCATAATGGACAAGACTTTTTTTTTTAATTTTTTAATTTTAATTTTTTTTATTTTTGGGACAGAGAGAGACAGAGCATGAACGGGGGAGGGTCAGAGAGAGAGGAAGACACAGAATCGGAAACAGGCTCCAGGCTCTGAGCCATCAGCCCAGAGCCTGACGCGGGGCTCGAACTCACGGACCGCGAGATCGTGACCTGAGCTGAAGTCGGACGCTTAACC
>NW_024412388.1:23593787-23596803 GCF_014898765.1 Herpailurus yagouaroundi
TCAGAGCCTGGAGCCTGTTTCCGATTCTGTGTCTCCCTCTCTCTCTGACCCTCCCCCGTTCATGCTCTGTCTCTCTCTGTCCCAAAAATAAAATAAAACGTTGAAAAAAAAATTAAAAAAAAAAAAAGAAGTACAGTTACCTTTTACATTGAACATTTCTTTAAGTTTTTATATTGTTACATTTTAATATTCATGTCTCATGCTTTTCATAATTGTTGTGACGTGTTAGACTTATTCTTCATCACCTATGAGAACACAGTCAAATTTCAGGGAAATAAAAAATGAAGATAGCACTAAGGAAGATAGTACTAAGTACTAAGTACTAAAAAATGAAGATAGTACTAAGTCTTCCCAAAAGGAAAACAGAGGAGGGAAAAGAGAGAGAAATGAAGACATTTGGAGGCCAGACTGAGGCCATGTTACAGGCACTCCAGAAGAGGAGAATGGCAGAGAGGCAGTACCTGAAGAAGTCAGGGGCGAGGACTTTTCCAGAACACAAGAAAGACGTCAGATCTCAGACCGAAAGTACCCAGCTACTAAGCAACTTCAATGAAAATAAGCCATCAGACCGGTAATAGTGGGAATCTCTGAAAGGGTTGGAATTGGCATGAGGCTCCAAGCGGATTTCAGTCTTGGCGATAATCCACACATTTTTAATAAGGAGATGGGATTTGTCCCCAGGGACGCCTGGGCAGCTCAGTCGGTCAAGCGTCCGACTCTGGCTCAGGTCACGATCTCACGGTTCGGGTGGTGCGTTCGAGCCCCACAGTGTAGAGCCTGCTTGGGATTCTCTCTCTTTCCCCCTCTCTCTGCCCCTTTCCGCACGCACGCTTTCTCTCTTCCAAAATTAAATAAATAAGAGAACCCGACCAGACTTACACGTTGGGTTTCTAACTGGGAAACCAATCAGTTGGAAAGGCAGGGAGAGGTCTTTCGGGGAACAGCCGCTTGGATCGCCGCCTCCGCCCCGGAGATGCCAGTGCTGGGGGCGGAGACAGAGCCGCACGGAAAGGTGCGTCGTGGAAAGTCTCGAAATAGATGGAGACATCAGTCTCTGGCAGCGGCCGCGGGTGTTCTGACCACGGCGCCAGGTGCTTCACCAGCAGTGGCTGATCTAAATCCCACGCCAGTCCCGAGAGCTGGGCCGTCGTGACGTCCCGCTTATGGATAAGGAATCGAAGGCGTAGAAAGAGTAAGGCAGTTGCTTGAGGATGAAGTCATGGGCTGGTAATCACGTTAGCTGACGTTCAGCCAATGCTCTTTACGACACGGGCACTAAGAACTTGTCGTGGGCATGTGTTCAAGTCACTTAATCCTCACGAAAACCCCATCAGGCCGCCCTAGTTTATCCCCTTCTGCAGAGGAGGAAAACTAAAAAAGCCCAGGTATGTTCAGCGGGCCAGTGCTAGAGCTGGGATTTAAACTCCACCGGAACAGAGTTTATGCCCTTACATTTCATACTCTCGTGCCTACGGGGCGAGGAGAGGGAAGAGGTTAGGGAGTGATCTTCTGCGTTTGAAGACGAGTTCCGGATGGCCCAGGGCAGGACGCTTCTAAGCAGGCTCCGTGCCCGACGCGGGGCTCGAACTCACGGCCCTGAGATCAAGAGTCACATGCTCCTCCTCCCCCCGCCAGGGACCCCAAGGCAGGACACGTTTGCGTGGGTCCTGGAGGACGCATGGGATCTCTCCGGAAGAAAGGGCATCCTGGCAAAAGACAAAACAGGAGCAGGGCTTGGTGGGGGGGATGGAAGTGTGGGCAGGAGGGAGGTGTCCCTTTGAGGGGAGGGTCTCTGAGGGCCTCTTAACGTGCCTTTGATCTCAGGGTGTGAAAACAAGAAGTAAGCCGCCCGCTCTGTCCTCAGTTGCTTTCTCTGTTTCACTGAAAACACGCTCACGGTGCCTGGCACCCCGTCAGCCCCGATACACGTCAGTTATAATTATCTGTTGCACAGGTAAGTCTGGTTGCCCTTTACATTTCTGTATTAGGCACAAGACTTTGCTCCAGTGATGGAAACCCAGGTCAGAGAAACGTTGGGTTCTGCTGTTTTGTTTTGGAAGACCTCACATCACCCGGAAAGTTGTAAGGGTCTAGCTTCGACTACGTTCGGGGACGGCCGGATCTCAGGTGCTCGGAAACTGCCAAATCTCATCTCTGCCTCTCTCTGCCGGGACTCTAGGCTTTCAAACATCTGCTAGGCTCGTGGTGGCCAGCCGCCAAAGAAACTCCCGTCTTTCCCACCCAGCCGGAAATCAGTAATGACTTTCCAGCCCCGGGTCTTCACAATTTTGGAGGTGGCTCTGATATAACGTGGCCAGGGAGGAAGGAGCCTAGCAGACCGGGGAGTAGCCACTCGACACGCAGGGTGTACGTGGAGGAGAGAGGGGCAGAACCTCTTCCCAGAAGAGTGATGTGTCCTTCCGGGCACACAAAGCGACAGTTCACCCCCACTGCCCTCCCTCCCACAAAAAGTACGTCCCCGCACCCACACGGCGTTTTGCAGAGTGAACAGAATCAGTGTCCTTTGTTCAGCACGTCTGAATACCGTCACCGGACTCCCTGTGCGCGCGTGCCTGTGGAAAACTTGTTTTTCTCTCTGGAATCTTTTAACATCTTCTCTCTGTCCCTATTGTTCTGAAATTTCCTGCCGATGTAACTTGGCACAGGCCAATTTTCACCTACTTTTCTGGGAACTTAGTGGGCCGCGCTATGGTAACCAATGTTCTTTAGAGTTCTTGAATGTGCTCTTGGAGGATTTCCTCCACTCTGTTTCCTCTGTTCTCTTTGGAACTCCTGGGACTGAGATACTGCACCTCCAAGGCTGGCCCTCTGGTGTTCTGGTGATTTCTCTGTTCTTTTCCATCTCTGTCATTTGGACCAAAGGAAACATCACCTTTGGAAGTAATGGAAATGAGAAAGGTGGGTTTGTGAGTTCGAGCCCAGCATCGGACTCTGTGCTGACAGCACGGAGCCTGCTTGGGATTCTCTCTCTCTCTCTCTCTCTCTCTCTCTCTCT
>NW_024412388.1:23596903-23605000 GCF_014898765.1 Herpailurus yagouaroundi
CCCCCCCCCCAAAAAAAAAAGAATTCCTTCTGGGAAACCTGACTCAGGTGATACTTGCCTTATTCTGGGAAAAGCTCTTCCATGTGAGCTTGTAGACGTTTGCCGATAGATCTGAATGCCTGGCACGTGAGGTTATTGAAAGGATGAATTTAAGGAATAATCCAAGCTGTTACAATCCCTTCTCCTTAGGATCAGACTATCACTTCTGATAGTTCACATCAAAGTACACGGACTTCCACGAGATACATTTTATGGCTCAAACAAATACTTGTTGTGAATAATGCTTACTGTTCAGCTCTGTTGAAGGTGGCGACCGTCTTTACAAAAGGTTTTATTCATTCGACCTTTTTCTTAACCCCAAATTTCAAAGAGGACAGGAACACAGTTCAGCGGTACCCTAAGTGTTCATAACCTTAAGGCAGAATTCAACTTTGGGAAGGAGAGATTGGAAGTTGGTGGTGTGTAAAATGGGGAGGCAGGGGGGACCTCAGGCCTCCTCGCCTCCAACCGAGTTTCAGCAACTCTCGCCCCTCTCGTGTAGACCAGAGCTACCCGGTCCTTCCATGCCCTGAACTTTGGGGTCCGCTGCGGCGAAGTCGGGCTGCGTCTCCGCTCTGCCCTCGCCCGTGTAGATTCGGCTCAATGGGCTTTCCTCTCGTTTTAGTTCAAAGGAACACAGAGTAAGTGTGCGTCCAGTCTGCCCCACTCACCTGGAAGCGGGCAGGTTGTCGTCCACCTTTTTTGAACCAGGGATATTTCTGAGCCAGGCCCTGTGCTAGCTCCCGGGGATGCAGACGTGGGCAGCAAAGCCCCTGGCCTCAGGGAGCCCGTGGTCCAGCGGTAGACGGACATGCATATAAAGTATTATGAGGCTTGGGGCGCCTGGGTGGCTCAGACGGTTAGGCGGCCGACTTTGGCTCAGGTCATGATCTCCTGGTCCGTGAGTTCTAGCCCCGCGTCGGGCTCTGTGCTGACAGCTCAGAGCCTGGAGGCTGCTTCATATTCTGTGTCTCCCTCTCTCTGACCCTCCCCTGTTCATGCTCTGTCTCTCCCTGTCTCAAAAATAAATAAACGTTAAAAAAAAAAAAAGTATTACGAGGCTTCAGGCCCCTGAAATGACACATGAACAGGTGTATCAGGAGGGGCTTGTCTTTCAGCTGGTCCTGAATGGAAACCCCTTTCAACCAGCTTACACGGATGGAGTGGGAGTGGGGTTTTTATTTATTTATTTTTTAACGTTTATTTATTTTTGAGACAGAGAGAGACAGAGCATGAACAGGGGAGGGGCAGAGAGAGAGGGAGACACAGAATCGGAAACAGGCTCCAGGCTCTGAGCGGTCAGCAGAGAGCCCGACGCGGGGCTCGAACCCACGGAGGGAGTGGGGTTTTTAAAGAATGATATGAGTGCAGGGGTGCCTGGGTGGCTCAGCTCAGGTCATGATCTCACGGTTTGTGGGTTCAAGCCCCGTATCTGGCTCACTGCTGTCAGCGCGGAGCCCGCTTCGGATCCTCTGTCCCCCTCTCTCTTTGCGCCCTCCCCTACTTGTGCTCTCTCTCTCAAAAATAAACATTAAAAAAAAAAATCCCCAGGGGCGCCTGGGTGGCTCAGTTGGATAAGCGTCTGACTTGGGCTCAGTCGACCCCAATGATCTCGCAGTTGGTGAGTTCGAGTCCCGCGTCAGGCTCTGTGCTGACAGCTAGGAGCCTGGAGCCTGCTTGGGATTCTGTGTCTCCCTCTCTCTCTGTTCCTCCCCCACTTGCTCTCTCTCTCTCTCTCTCTCTCTCTCAAAAATAAATAAAGAAATTCATTAAAAAAATTTTTTTTAAGTAAAATATATGTTAAAAAAAAAAATCCCCGTCTTTGTAAAACCCTCGCTGGACAGCTTAATTAACATTTCAGGACTTGCCCTCTCTTGCCCCTACACTTCCTGCCCTACTTCTTAGCCTGCTTTCTTTTCCCTCCTCAGCTCCTATCACCATTTATTATTTTCCTTGTTGATATGACGTACTGTCTGTTCCCTATTAAAATGTACCCTCAAGAGAGCAGGGATTTTTCCTTTGGTGTTTCACGGCGTGTCCTGAGCACACGGAATAGTGCCTGACTTAGTGAATATTTATTCACTTATTTTCAAAAATCAATTTTCTTTTTAAGTCATCTCTACGCCCAGTGTGGGACTTGAACTCACGACCCCGAGATCCAGAGTCGTGTGCTCTTCTGACCAAGCCGGCCGGGCGCCCTGGTCAGTGAATATTTACTGAATGAATGAGAGTCTGGTCTAGCTTCCCTCTGTAGTCTGCCTTCTCCTCCTCCTCCTTCTTGCTTTCCTCAGCATCTGGTGGTAAATTGCCGGGTCAGTTCTGGAGCTCTGCAATAAATTCCAAATTCTCGGCCCAAGGACTCTGAGTGACCCAGTTTGAGACAGGTTTCGAGCTCAAGACTCATCAGCTATGGCCTCTGGGGAGGAACCATATGTATAACACGCTTCTCTGTGGTAGGGGTCAATTCTCAGAGGATCAGAGCTGGACAGATGGCCCCAAATGGCTCTGGATGTGAAGAAGCAAGCTAAAATTTATCTAGAAAGTGGTAGCTGCCATCTCAATTTTCTTAAACCCAAAACAAAACAAAACAAAAAAGCCCTTTGTATTTTTTTTTATATATATATAACAAAAAAAGACAAGAGACAAGAGTCAGGGCTGCCTCACGGAGACGGAAACAGAGAGAAGCCGTCTGGTGGCTTTTCCCTTCTTCCTTCCACTCACTCAACAACCACTGAGCTTCCTTGCTTGGAACTGTGCCGGTCCCTCGCGAGGTGAGCGAACAAGACAGAAGGGAGGCCTCCCTCCTGGAGTTTGCACTCCAGTCAGGGAGAAAAAAAATGAATAATTAACTCATTAATTAGCAGCACGATTACCAATGCAAATTAATGACAAGACGACTTAATTATTTACAAGGACTCCAAAGGCAAAATACAGGGTATTATAAAGACGAAGGGCATGAGATGTCACCCAGCCTGGGGCCTCAGGGAAGGCTTTTCTGCTGGGACCTCAAAGGTAAGTAGGAGTTAGCTAGGCAAAGGGGAGAATATTCTAGAAAGAAGAAATGGGCCGTGCAAAGGCCCTGAGGCACATTCAAGTAAACAAGGGGAGTCCAGCGAGGCTGGAGGGGTGTGAAGAGGGTGAGAGGAGGCGGAAGTGGTGGGCGGGGCCTTCAGGAGCAGTGGGGAGCATTACTTCAAAGGCCCCTAAATTGGGGAGCTGCTTTAAGTCACAGGCAGTTTAGGAAGGTCACCCTGGAGCCTGGGCTAAATGTGCTGACACGGAAAAATATTCAAGACAGATTCTTAAAGAAGAAAGGCAGTTGGTCAAGTGAAACACACAAAGCTATCCCAGCAGACAAAACACGCGTCTGAGTGAAAACATACAGTCGAAGGTCTGAAAGGCCACACCCCTCATCAAGAGCAGAATTTGCCTCCTCAGGGTGCCACCGACTTGGGACTTGGGACATTTAACATTGCTTTGGGCTCAGTTTCACTTGAATTTTTACAGCCAGAGTAAATGTCTGTATGATGTATTTACTTAAACAAAAAGATAGATGTCGTTTTCATGAAAGCAAATAAACAAATATGTTGGGTTTGTTTTTTGTTTTTTTCCTTCCAGAAGCAGACCCCAAGATGAAGCTTCTTGTGCAGGTGATTTATTAAGAAAGGACCCCCAAGGGGCGCCTGGGTGGCGCAGTCGGTTAAGCGTCCGACTTCAGCCAGGTCACGATCTCGCGGTCCGTGAGTTCGAGCCCCGCGTCGGGCTCTGGGCTGATGGCTCGGAGCCTGGAGCCTGTTTCCGATTCTGTGTCTCCCTCTCTCTCTGCCCTTCCCCCATTCATGCTCTGTCTCTCTCTGTCCCAAAAATAAATAAAAACGTTAAAAAAAAAAAAAAAAAAGAAAGGACCCCCAAGAGAAAGAAACCGGTAAGGGAAACAGGACAGGGCCAGGGAAGAAGGCAAACAGGGATGTGATTTCAGACAAAATCCTGAAGGGGGCGGGGGTAACATCTGCTTGATCCCCCTGGGCATTGGGGGTTCTAGAGGGGAGGTCACGGTCTCTGCCGTTGTCCTGCCCTGAAGCATTGGAGTGGGGCTTTCCTTTCGGCTCTGATCCCTCACGGGCTAAAGCACACGGGGGTAGGGAATGGGGCCAGGCCAGGAACTTAAACTCTCCAGTTTTTCCAGCTCCCCCCAGGACAAAGTGGTTGCAGAAGCAGAGTCCAGGCTTCTGTAGACGGCTCCCCCCCCCCCCCCCGGGGGTGGGGGTGGGGGGGGGTGAGCACTGGAAACTGAATCACCCGCATGCAAACAGGGGAGGTGCACATAGAAATGGTAAAAGGGATCCAAGGGAATCTGGGCTAAGCATAAGTGTCCACTAGGATATTAATTAAAAAAAATAAATTAATGGTGGGGGCGCCTGGGTGGCTCGGTAGGTTAAGCCTCCAACTTCGCCTCAGGTCACGATCTCATGGTTTGTGAGTTTGAGCCCCGCACTGGGCTCTCTGCTGTCAGCGCAGAACCCGCTTCAGGTTCCATGTCCCCCTCTCTCTCTGCCCCTCCCCCGCACACGCACCAGTTGGTACAAAAGAATGTACCCTGTCCCTAGCCATTTTTGCTTTGCCTCAGGAGAACTAGGTTACCAGAGATACTCTGTGCCTATACAAGCATACATTTATATTTATATTTATACTTATATTTATATTTTTTCTACTCTTTTTTTTTTTTTTAGTTATATTGGGAGAGAGAGTGGGGGAGGGGCAGAGAGAGAGGGAGAGAGAGAATCTCAAGCAGGCTCTGCATTGTCAGCACGGAGCCCAACATGGGGCTCAGACTCAAACCGGGAGATCATGACCTGAGCTGAAATCAAGAGTCGGGCGCTTAGCTGACTGAGCCACCTAGGCGCCCCTCTATTTCCTACCCACTTTAAAAAACAAAACAAACTAATAGAACAATGTATGTTGACTAACTGGAATTAAAATAAAAACTTAAAAACAGGATTCTCTGTCTCCTCTCTCTGTTGCTTCCTTGCTGGTGCTTTCTCTTTCAAAATAAATAAACAGACATTTAAAATAAAATAAAAATGTAAGGGCATTTGGGTGGCTCAGTTGGTTAAGCATCTGACTCTGCTTGGGTCATGATCCCATGGTTCATGGGTTTGAGCCCCACATCGGGCTGTGCGCTGATAGCTCAGAGCCTGGAGTCTGCTTTGGGTTCTGTGTCTCCCTCTCTCCCTGCCCCTTCCCCCACTCATTCCCTCTCTCTCTCTCTCTCTCTCTCTCTCTCTCAAAAATGATATTTATTCCAAAGCAGGCTCCAGGCTCTGAGCTGTAACACAGAGCTGGACGCAGGGCTCGAACTCACCAACCACAAGATCATGACCTGAGCCGAAGTCAGATGCTTAACTGACTGAGCCACCCAGGTGTCCCTTAAGACTTTAATGTAAGTAATCTCTACACCCAACATGGGCTTAAACCTACACCCCCAAGGTCAAGAGTCCCCTGCCAGCCAGCTGGCTGAGCCTGCCCGCTGCCCCTATGCAGTTAAAATTTTTAAATAGATATTAGCCAATAGCCTTCTACAGGCCTGGTCCTAAGTTACGCACCCACCAAAAATTATGAAAATCCTGACAATTTATTTAACCCAGATAAGGGCATC
The DNA here is from genome assembly GCF_014898765.1 of Herpailurus yagouaroundi. Lineage (NCBI taxonomy): Eukaryota > Metazoa > Chordata > Mammalia > Carnivora > Felidae > Herpailurus > Herpailurus yagouaroundi. The sequence continues at coordinate 23,602,599 of NW_024412388.1, forward strand.
TTCTGTAGAAGTCTCTTACCTCTCTCTGGTGCTTCTGTCTTCCTGGGCATTGAAACAAAAAGCAGATTAGAATTTATGAAAAGGAAAAGAAAGAATTTTAGGTATAAGATGATTCACTGGAAGTAACACGTGTGTTTTTATTCTTTTTTTTTTTTTAATTTTAGGGAGAAGGAGAGCATGAGTGGGGGAGAGGGGCAGAGGGAGACAGATTGAGAGAGAGAGAGAGAGAGAGAGAGAGAGAATGAATCCCAAGCAGGCTCCACGCTCAGTGCAGAGACTGACACGGGGTTCGATCCCAGGACCTGGGGATCATGACCTAAACCAAAATCAAGAGTTGGAACGTTCAACCGACGGAGCCACCCAGGCGCCCCAGCATGTTTGTTTTCAAAAAGCAGCCCACTGCAGTATGGTGAGCAGGTAGAGAGAGGCACCGGAGCTGGGGAGACGCTGGGAAGTGTCTTACAGTTCTCCCCGATCATTTCACAACCCTTTTTTATTTGATCGAGCTTGAACGGAGCTCAGTTTCAGTTTCTTGCAAACAAATAGCCTTCACCAGGTCCCTGCCAAAGACCTTGTGATCCCTGGATGGGACAGCTCTCTGACATTGGCCTTCTTTGGACACGCCATCTGATCACAGTATCAATTCCAAGACAGAAAGAGAAGGGAGCTATTTGTAGCTCAGCACCCACCAGGCCCTCGACATCTCTTATGTAAATTGGTCCCTGGGGGCAGCCTTAGTCCCCACCTCCCACATCCATTCCACACCCAGATGATGTATCCAAGCTAATCATGATGATTCCATCCCTTAGACAGCGATGGCTCAAGATTGGTCAGGAGACCCAATTCTGCCCAATGGGACCTGGGCGGGCTCTGCCGGAGAGCTTCGGGGACATGTCTTCTCCTAAGAGACGGTCACAGAATGGTACGGACTCTCCTCTTTCCCTCAACACGGTGGTGCTTGGGTGTGTGAATTGGGATTCCTGTTCTGTGCTACAGAATGCATTGTGACCGATTGGTGCTGGTGCCATCAACTGCCCCTCCTCGCTCCACGGTCTTCACAGGTACGTTGCTGAATTTGGATCAATGTGTGAAACGCATTTACTATGCTCTCCCTGGGCATACATGCTGTTATGATGATGTCCGGCAGACAGATGGCTGAGAGGTGTAACGCCCCCAACTGATGCCCCGGAGAGACTGTGTCTTGACTGTAACATGCAAGACCCTGGCCTTCTGAGTATGAAAGGACATGGTGAAGGCAGGAAACTGTTCTCAAACAGAGAAGGCCCTTGACCCAGCCTGATACTTACAAGCATTTTGAGCACATCATGCGATGTCAAAATTCTGTGGCCATCTTACACTGTGATTACTTCTTTTAATCCTTTCAAGGTTGCTACCCAGAATTTCAGGAATGAATCACTACATTACAATGCTGCGAGCTAACAACGGAGGTTCAAAGAGCTCAGTGTCAGACCTTGGGCTTGAACTCAGACCTGTCTGCCTCCAAAATCTGGCCTCTTTTCAGCTGGAGGCGCCAATTCTCCGGTTGAACAACATAAAATAATGATAGAATGGTCAGAGTTTTCTAAAGTAGACTGGTTGTACTGGTCTGCCCAGAACTCCTTCCTTATTCTTTTGGGGGAGAAAATCCTCCCTTATTTTCATTTTTATTTTTTATAAGGAACTGTTCTTTGTGGTTTGACCAATACTAATTCTAGCCTACCTGTTCTTGGTGACAGGGGTGGGCATGGCCATGTCCTGCCCAACAGGGTATCCTATTTGCCTAATCTCAGTGACTGGATCAGAGAAAGAACAGATACTTTCTCTAACTGAGTCAAATAGAGTCCGCCTGAGATATTTTTCCCCCCAGAGCTTTTGGAGAAAATTATCTTTCTTCCTAAAATTGTAAGCGAAGTCTTGGACTGTTGGAGGCCATCATCCTTCTCACACAGAGCACCTGTGAAACAAGAGAAATGGAAGATGTGATCTGAGATCCTGGATCCACGATACCCGAAGTCAGTAGTGTTATATTTTGAGTTGCCTAATGTTTTTCTTCTGCTTCTTTGATCTAGGCTTCTGCCTCTTTTAAGAGAATCAGTCCTATCGTACTTCGCAGCCTCCCGTACTGACACACGTGCTCTTTGCATCTCTCACATCCATGCAGAACTCAGGGTCGATACTAAACTTGCTTGAGAACTTTAAGATCCCCCTCATTTTACACAAGTACGGTGTAAACAGGTGAGTGGGATTCTGACCCCTCGAGGGTTCCTTTGGAGCACAAGATCACACACCAGACCATGAAAATAAAAGACCTTTGGTTTTCCTTTAGGGTAGAGCAAAAGGAACCGAGTGCCAGTCAGAAAGATGATCTAAGACTAGGGTGGATGGGGCGGGGGGGGGGGGGG
>NW_024412388.1:23605100-23658193 GCF_014898765.1 Herpailurus yagouaroundi
GGGGGGGGAGTTTACAATCAATGGCCTGTAGGGTTAGTTGCACAGGTTTTGGGGTTAGTGACTTGGTCTGGATCCTATCTCTATCATGTAATCTCCGTGTGGTCCCGGGCAACTCACTTTCCCTGTCTAAGCCTCAGTTTTCCCAACTGCAAAATTGGCTAATAGTGGCAATCCTAAAATCTGTTCTGAGGATTAATAAAATAATGCACATAATCCCAAATCAAACTATCTTTAATCATAAAAAAAAGAATTTCTTGGCTCATATATACCTGAAAAGTCCAGGAGGAACAGCTTCAGGCATAGCTGGATCTGATGGCTCAAATATTGTCATCAGAAACAATTTTGTAGCTCTGCTTTCTTTTGCTGTGGCTTCATTCCCAAACAATCCATGCTAAATCGCTCTACTTTTTTTTTTTCTTAATGTTTAATTTAATTAATTTATTTATGTATTTATTCTGAGAAAGCACGAGCGGGAGAGGGGCAGAGAGAGAGGGGCAGTGGATCTGAAGCGGGCTCTGTGCTGACAGCCCTGAGCCCAATGTGGGGCTTGAACTCACAAACCGTGAGATCGTGACCTGAGCTGAAGTTGGACGTTCAAACGACTGAGTCACCCAGGTGCCCCTAAATCACGCTACTTTTCACCACCGCTATGACCCTAGTCCAAAACAGCACGGTTTCTAGCTTGATGATGGCAACAGCCTCCTAACTGGTCTCCCTTCTTCCCACACCCCTGCCTCTCACTCCAAGCCTCATCTCCACAGAATGATCTTTTAAAAATGCGACGCCTGTGACTCCTCTGCTCGAAACCTTCTACTAGCTTCTCCGAATAAGATCCAAACCCCTCTCCGTGGCCTGCCTGGCCCCTCAAACTCCACCCGCTGTCTGACTCCCTGAAGGTTCTTGCTCTTTCACTCCATTGCACTGGGCTTCTCGTTTTTCCTCGGGCTGGGGGTGTTCCTCTGCCAGGACCTCACCCCTACGCCGCGTTGCCTAACTTCATTGGTAATTCAACTCCCTTGATCTCCTCTCTCCTAGGTCTCCACCCAGGATTCCAAGTCCAGTAGAAGGAAGAGCGCCTGCTTGCCCACCAGTGGGAACCCAAGTCCAGGGCTGGCTTTCATTGGCCAAAGGGCACATCCCTGAACCAATCACTGTGGCCAAAGGAGTGAGATTCTCCGATTGGTTAGGCTCAAGTCACATGCCCACCTGGAGCTCAAGCAAGTGTGGGCTGAGCGGACAAAGACAGTTCCCCTGAGAAAAATTGAGGTCCTGTTACTGGAAGGGTGAAATAATGCTGGGCAGCAAAAATAACACGTGTATTTTTCGGTTTGCTCAGAGCCTGACATGTAAGAAATGTTGGGGGGGAAAAAAGAAAGAAAAGAAAAAACCGAGTTGCACTGCCTGCAAGAACACCCAGGGGTCCCCTTCATCAACATTCACTCATTTAACAAAATCTTATTGATATCACTTAATTCCAGAGTCCAAAAGGACTCTGCTACTCTCTTGATTTAAAATGATAATGTAAGGGTGCCTGGGTGCCTCAGTCAGTTGGGGGTCTGACTCTTGATTTTGGCTCAGGTCATGATCCCAGGGTCGTGGGATTGAGCCCCACGTCGGGTCCCCACTGAGCGTGGAGCCTGCTTAAGACTCTCTCCCTCTACCCCTCTCCCCCGCTCATGCTCTCTCTCTCTCTCTCTCTCAAATAAAAAGAAAATTAAAAATGGGGGGCCCCTGGGTGGCTCAGTCAGTTGAACATCCAACTTTGGTTCAGGTCATGATCTCACCGTTCATGGGTTTGAGCCCCACATGGGGCTCTGTGCTCTCAGTGCAGAGCCCGCTTTGAATCCTCTGTCCCCCTCTCTCTCTGCACCTCCCCCGCTCACGCTCTCTCTCTCTCTCCCAAAAATAAACATTAAACAAAAATTAAATGGCATAATGTAATTGGTGATACGTCTTTTCTTTTTTTTTTTTTTTAATTTTTTTTCAACATTTATTTATTTTTGGGACAGAGAGAGACAGAGCATGAACGGGGGAGGGGCAGAGAGAGAGGGAGACACGGAATCGGAAACAGGCTCCAGGCTCCGAGCCATCAGCCCAGAGCCCAACGCGGGGCTCGAACTCACGGACCGCGAGATCGTGACCCGGCTGAAGTCGGACGCTTAACCGACTGCGCCACCCAGGCGCCCCAATACGTCTTTTCTAGAACAGTGCCTGCCATTCATTCAACAATATTGATTGGGCTTTGATTTATCATTGGAGAGGAGCTCAGCTCACAACTGTGAATACCATAGGTGACCCCTCTCCTCCTGGGGCTTGTACATTCTAATAGAAAGGAGACAGTCAAAAAGAACAGTTTGAATGGAGACCAAAGCCACTCATAAGGCTAATACCTTAGGGTGAAAAATCGAGTGAAGTGGGCCTCTTCTTTACTGAATAGCTTTTTGTACCTTTGGAATTGTATACTTTTATTAGTAATTTAAAACAACATTGATTCATTATCTTTAGAAGTAATGCCATAGAGATACACTGCATCCATTAAGTGGGTAAAGTAAAAAGTCTGGCAACGCCAAATAACCCGGAGGATGTGGAACAACCGAACCTCTCATGCACTGACGGTGAGGACGTAAAATGCTACAACCACTTTAGAGGACTATTTGGCAGTTCTTACAAGAGTAAATCTACAACTACCCTATGATCCAGCAACTTCACTTTTTTTAAAAATTATTTTAATGTTTGTTTTTTTTGAGAGACAGAGCACAAGCAGGGGAGGGTCAGAGAGAGAGGGAGACACAGAATCTGAAGCAGGCTCCAGGCTCTGACCTGTCAGCACAGAGCTCGATGTGGGGCTCGAACTCACGAACTGTGAGATCATGACCTGAGCTGAAGTCAGATGCTTAACTGACTGAGCCACCCAGGTGCCCCTATTTTATTTTATTTTTTAATGTTTATTTATTTTTGAGAGAGAGAGAGAGAGACAGAGTGCAAGAGGGGAAGGGGCAGAGAGAGAGGGAGACACAGAATGTGAAGCAGGCTCCAGGCTCTGAGCTGTCAGCACAGAGCCCGACGCAGGACTCGAACCCACCGACCACAAGATGGTGACCTGAGCTCAACCTAGTAGGACGCTCAACCTACAGAGCCCCCCAGGGGCCCCCAGCAATTCCTTCCACTCTTTTATCCAAGATAAATAAAACCTCAGGTCCACAAAAAGATTTGTGTAAGAATATTGATAGGGGCACCTGGGTGGCTCAGTCAGTTGAGCCCCTGACTCTTGGTTTCAGCTCAGGTCATGATCTCACAGTTTCGTGAGTTCGAGCCTCCAGTCGGGTTCTGTCCTGGCAGCGCAGAGCCTGCTTGGGATTCTCTCTTCCTCTCCCCTGCTCACACTGTCTCTGTCTCTCTCAAAATAAATAAGTAAACTTAAAAAAATAATAATATTGGGGTGCCTGGATGGCTCAGTTGGTTGAGCGTCTGACTTTGGCTCAGGTCATGATCTTGCCATCTGTGGGTTCCAGCCCTGCGTCAGACTCTGTGCTGACAGTTCAGAGCCTACATCCTGCTTTGGATTCTGTGTCTCTCTCTCTGCCCCTCCCCCACTCACACTCTGTCTCTGTCTCTGTCTCTCTCTCTCTCAAAATAATAAATACACATTTAAAAAATTAAAAAAATAATAATATTGATAGTTGATATAACCCTAAGCTGAAAACAATACAAATGTCCATCAACAGAAAAAATGGTTAAGCAAGTTATATTATAGTTATACAATGAACTACTCATCAGTTTCAATTTTTAAAAATTACTGACACATACAACAATATGGATGACTCTCAAAAAAAGAAGAAAAAGTGTATGGGTGAATCTCGAGAAGATTATGCTGAGTGAAAGAAGCTAGACTCAAAAAAACATATTGTATGCTTTAATTTATATTGTTCTAGATAGAACAGGCAAAACTTACCTGTTGTCAGAGAAGGGAGTCCAGTGGTTGCCTGGGGTGGGGTGTGTGGGATTCATTGGGTAGGAACTCTTAGAACTTTCTCTGGGGCTGGAGATGTTCTGTCTTGATAGAGATGTGGGTTACAGGGGTGTTTTCATTTCTGGGAACTCGTGGAACTGCACGTGTAAGTTCTGTCTGTGCATTTCATCGAATGTAAACGATAACTCCTTAAAAAAAAAAGTATTTGAATAGGGAAGTTACCGTATACTAGGGAAATGTACGACAGGGTAACTCCTGGGGGGTATGGGGGTGTGGGCGAACTGGGGGTAGGGTAGAGATCAGGGAAGGTCTGCACCAGAAAGTGAGATTTCAAAGCCCCTAGGGGGACGTCAAACTGTCCTGATGAAGCAGGATAAGGGAGGGGCGACCTCAACACAGAAATGTTAGCGTTTGATCTGTGGAGACCTTCCAAAAACAAGTATCTAACGTTCATTTTGTACCTGCCGCTTTATATTGGTGTTTTCGCACTTAATCTCATAGTGACCCTTCCACATCAGCATTTTGGCTCCCACTTTACAAGTGAGGAAACTGAGATTCAGGGAGGGGGTCGTCGAATGGCTTCCTGAAGACCAACAACCAGGACGTGGTGTCAGGGCTGCTTCCTCGGTGTCAGTTTCCCTGAAACATAACCTGAAACAGTAACCGCAGACGCTGCAGGTCGGGAGGACTGGAGCAAAGGAAAGTCCTAGGGAACAAAAGAAGGGCTGGGCTGGCGCGCTCGCACCTCCCACCTCCCCAGGCGCCGGCTCCCAGGTCTCCAGAGAAAGCGGGGTGGGGGCGGGAGCGCGGAAGGCTGGCTCCACTCCGCTGAGTCAGCGGCTCCCGAGACCCAGGCGGGCGGCTCTGGAACAAAGGGAGTCCGCGTGGGACTGGTCGGGGGTTGGGGGGCCAGGGCGGGGGAGAAGGAGCCGGGCCGGAGCCGGGGGAGAGGGGCGGGGAGCGGCGGGGCCCACGCAGAGTGGGGCGGGGCGTGCCCCTGAGAGTAGGGGCGGAGAGGCGGGGCCCATGCAGAGTAGGGCGGGGCCTGCGCCTAAGAGTAGGGGCGGAGAGGCGGGGCCCATGCAGAGTGGGGCGGGGCCTGATTCTGAGAGTGGGGCGGAGGGGCAGGGCCCATGCAGAAAGAGGCGGGCCTGCGCCTGAGAGTGGGGGCGGAGGGGCGGGGCCCGGGAGGAGTGGGGCGGGGCCCGAGCTCGCAGGGGCGGGGAGCCTCGGGGTCCCGCAGGGGCCCCTATCCCAGGAACGCGGCCGCTGGAGAGAGCCGAGCGGTGGGGAACGCGCCAAGGGGCGCCGGATGGGCTCCCCGAACCTGCGCGCCGCCCGCTCCGCAGCCCCGCGCGTCCCCAGTGTGCTCAGGCCCGAGGCTCCACCGCTAGGGGCTGGGTCCTGGACCGAGTCCTTCTCCTGCGTGGTCCTGTTTCCTCTTCTGTGAATTGACGATGACAGGTCTTGTTTTGCCGGGTGTTGGGAGAGTGGGTTGCGAGAACGGAAGTGAGGAGGAGGGCTTGCTGTCATCTCCTTAACAGACGTCTATTTTGTACTTGCTAGGAAGAACTGTCTTAATAACTGTACTAACACTTCACTCACACATTTCCATTTATTGCACGAAACAATCCATAAACTAGGTAATATTATCACCCCCATTTTACAGCTGAGAAAAATGAAGCTCACACGCGCTTATGTGGCATGCCCACATGAAGACAAGTAAGTGGCAAGCAGCAGGACTTAAACCTTGGGTCTCACTTCACGTTTTTGGAGTCTTTCTCACCCTAAGGTTCATGCTCTAAACTAGCATTCATTTGTTCATTCATTCATTCATTCAAAGATATTTATTGATCACCTCTGTGCTAGGTCATGTGTTGGGTGTAAGAATACAGGGAACAAGTGACAGTCCCTACAGAAATGAAGATTACAGTATAGTTGGAAGACAGTGAGCAAGTAATGACAACAATAATTACTCGGTTAAAATTGCAGTATGTAATTGCATTTTGGTGGGAAAGTAAGGGAACTACAAGAACAGTGTTTCCTCAACAATGAGTGCCTATCATGTGCCAGGTTCTATCCTAAACCCTTTATGATTTGACTTGGGTTTCCCGCCCACTTAAGATCTTGACCAGACTCCTTTCAACATTGTATTAACCAGATTTCTAGCAGTTGCAAATGACAGAAACCTACCACAAGCTAAAGCAAAGAAGGAGGTGAGGGGGAGGAGAATTACTGGCACACTCTAGAAGTACAGGAGTTTTGGGTATGGCTGGATCCTAAGGGCTCAAGAGAAGTTTCCAGGGCCCCCTCTCTCTCAGCATCCCTCAATTCTTCTTTCCATGCAGCCAGGCAAGATGGCTACCAACAGCTCTAGGCTTTCATTGACTATAGCTCTCAGTCCTCAAAGAGAAAGCATACTTTCCACTGGGGCTTCAGCATAGAAAAGCAGTCTTGGGACTGTTTCCCCCAAATTCCCTGAGGTCGTCCTCAACCCGTGCACAAGCTGAATCCCAAAGCCAAGTCTGTCCGAAGTCCTCCCTATCTGCTAAGATTATAGCATATTTGCTGAGCTTTTCGTGTGCTAGGTATAGGCATATTTGCTCAGCATATTTGCTGAGCTTTTCATGTGCTAGGTAAAACCATCTGGTGAGCAGAGCAGACCCCAGTCTTGCCCTCACGGGAACTTACTGTCTGGGTGGAAAAGAGCATGGTTTGTTCAAGAACTTGAAGGAAGGTCAGCAGGGTGCGTGCAGACAAGAACTAGCATGAGATGAGGCTGAAGAGGTAGTCACAGTCTGGTGGATTTTCCCCAAGTTCAGTCTGAGAAAAGGGGGTGTGCACAGAGGCTAATCAGGACCGTGCTATGATGTTTTGGGGGGTCAATTAAATGAGGTGATGTGTGAAAGGGATTCTGTGTCTCCCTCTCTCTCGGCCCCTCCCTGTTCACACTCTGTCTCTCAAAAATAAATAAATATAAAAAAATGTTTTTAAAAGAAGAAAAGGAGGAGTAGAAAGAGCCCTTCTGGCTAAGTGACGGTCCAGGCCAAGGGCAGGAGGCGGGAACAGACTTAACTGATTTGGGGGAGGGGGAAGAGACTTCAAAGGCTGACGGAAAGTGGAGGGGGTTTGCACCATAATGGTCATTGGTTGGATGCCTCCCTAGCATCCATCTCCAACCTGTTTATTTAGAGCCACTGTTCCCCTCCAACTTAGAGAGTCTGGCGACCTTGGGTCAATACCCTCAGCATCAGGGATGAAGCAAGCACCTGACTTGGCTTGGCCCATCCTTGGGTCACATTCTCTTGCCTGTGATGATTGGTACGTGCGTGGTCACATGACATACACCAGTCCAACCAGAATGGGTTTCAGAAGTTAGGCCAGCCTCCCAGCGTCTGGCTGGCTCAGTCCATGTTGCTTGCTTGTGACTCTTCAACTTAGGCTTGTGACGTGGAGCCCCATGTTGGGTGGAGAGATTACTTAAAAACAATAAAAAGGTTCAAAAAAAAAAAGGAAAGAAGTTAGAGTTAGGACAGCCCCGCGAGGATGGGGGCTGTAGCATCCATTCACAAGAGGGTCTGAGAGCTGAGCCAATCCAGAGGCCTTGTCACTGCAGGCTGAAGATAGAAACCAGTCCCGGTGACGTCCCGCGAGAGCCTACAGCCAGGCCTATTCCTGGGTTGTTCAGCTCCGGGGCTGATAACTTTGTGCTTTCGCTGCTGAGCATTAGGCTTTCTGCCACTTGGTTCCCGAGGTTGGGAAGCTGGTGAAACCAATCTAGGAAGGGCCTGGATGTGGGCCCGTCCTGGCTTTTCGATGAGGCGATGCCTTAGCTCCTTGCTGTGGAACCAGGAGACAGGCACAGGCATGTGGAGTGGGGAGACGAGTTCACCCGGTGTAGGGTGACCTGGCAGGAAAGGAGCCGGCAGCCAAGGTGTGAGGGCCTTGCAACCGTAGAGAGCTTTTGTGATGACAGTTTTACCGGGACTGGCCCAGGTCCCTGAATAGCTACAGGGAGCAGAACCACCCACCCACAGGGACTATTCATACGGGGGCTGCTCTGTGAGAAAGACCCTTCCCTGTTCTTGAAGCCCCTGCATTGTTGGGTCTCTCTCTGTAAAAGCAGCCTGGCCTTATACCAATTAATTCACTCTCCCTGAGGCCTAGAGAATTCCTTCTCCACCTCTGACGCTCGGCTCAAAGGTCCCCTCCACCGTGAAGTCCTCTCTGAACTCACCCAGAACTATCAGCTGTCCTTGCAATGTGTGTCGAAAAGAGAACCACGGGCCCAAAACGATGCCACTTGGGCCTGTTCAAGTCACCAAACCAGGACTTCATACCTAATCTAATTGCATTTGCAGTTGCAAGCTCCTTCAGAAATACGAGTCTTAACCGCTCAATCCAGAGTTTTTCAGCTAAGCACCAGCAAGGTAATCTGTCACATGGCCCCTCTCCATTCCCCAAAGGCAGATAAGGTGGTCTGCCTGAATAGACCCCTTGTCCTTCTGCCCAAGGGAAACTGACCGTGCCTGGAACAATCCTTTCTTTTCTTTTGGTCATAACTTTCTCGGTCCTCCCTCCTCCCTATAAAAATCTTCCATTTTGTACACCTCGGAGCTGCTCTCTCCTTGCGAGATGAGATGCTGCCCGATTCACAAATCATTTAATAAAGCCGATTAGATCTTCACATTTGCTTGACTCCTTAAAGTTTACTTACTTAAGTAATCTCTACACCCAATGTGGGGCTCGAACTCATGGCCCCAAGATCTAGAGTCACATGCTCTTCCAACTGAACCAGCCAGGCACCCCTGAATTTTGTTTCTTGTTTGCGTGCGTGCGTGCATGCGCGTGTGTGTTTTAGCTTATTTATTTTGAGAACGAGAGGGTGGGGGGAGGGCCAGAAAGAGAGGGGGAGAGAGGATCCCAAGCAGGCTCCACACTGTCTGCACAGAGCCCAATGTGGAGCTCCGATCTCTCGAGAACCGTGAGATCATGACCTGAGCCGAAAGCAAGAGTCAGACGCTCAACCGACTGAGCCACCCAGGCGCCCCTGAATTTCGCTTTTGAACATGCCTTTCAAGGTTGTACTCCCAAGTCCCTCCTCTAGGCCTCAGCTACAGGCCATGTTGGACTCCAGTGCGCTCTTGTGAGGTACAGGGCACCTCCCCCATTGGAGTGTGACCCCTCAAGGGAGGTGAAGTCAGGTTGTAATGGATCATTTGACTCCTCCATTCATACTCTGTGGAGGCCCATGGTGCTTGCACGTTGTCTGCAAAGCCCTGGAACATGCTGTGGGGGGTGGAATTTGGATTCTTGCCGTCAGCCGGCAGTTTGAGGTCCTGTTCATCCTGAGTTAGTTCGGGTCACGGAAACATTTCCATCCTATTCCCCTGCTCCGGAAGACGTCTTGCTAAACCAGATTGAGAATTCATCCTCTTTCTCTGATAGCCACCAATCCCCGTCACGCGGGTAGCAGACTTTCCTGAAGATTTGGGGTAGGTTGGGGGCGGGGGGGGTGGTTTAATATATAAAGCTGATCCCTATTTTATTCTCTTTCTCAGCAACTCGTGAGTTTGCTTCATGGGACTTATCACGATTTGCAATTACTTCACATGTCTTTTAACTTGTTCTTGGTTTGTTTCCTCCGGTAGTAAGTAGGAACTAATCTTACCATGATGCTGGCAGAGCTCACTGGGTGCTAGGGAGGCAGCTGTTGAATGAATGAATGAATCAATATGGAATCAGACATCCGTCTTGAATGTTCATCCTCCACTGGGAAACCCCCTCAAAGTTTCTCTCAGGTCTTCTGCTTGTCCCCTTTCTCAACTTTTTTTTTTCTTAAATTTTTAATGTTTAATTCTGAGACAGAGAGAGACAGAGAGAGAGAGAGAGAGAGAGAGAGAGAGAGAGAGACGGGCAGGGGCAGAGAGAGAGAGGGAGACACAGAATCCGAAGCAGGCTCGAGGATCCGAGCCGTCAGCACAGAGCCCGACATGGGGTTCGAACTCGCGAACCGTGAGATCATGACCTGAGCCGAAGTCCGATGCTTAACCAACTGAGCGCCCCCCTCCCTTTTTTTTTTTAACACCAGTTTGTCATGGAAGGCCTCCAAAATTCTCAGCCAGTCACGCAGAACATTAACCATTCTCTCCAGCCCCTGGTTCCAAACCCGTCTGTGCATCTAACCCCCTCAAGGAATTCAGAGGAAACCAGAGGCCCGTGAAAGGAGGGACTCTCCACTGCCTAAGACACAGCTGTGGGTTTAGATGGCCCCTTTCTTGTGCCTTTACAATGTTATCACTGTTGTCCCATGCAGGGCTCGGCACATTAGGAGTTGAGGCTGTACGTGTTATATTAAATTTCAAGGGAATGGAGAACAGCACCTCGAGAGGGGAGACTTCGGGTGGTGGGGCCGGTGACCGTGGTCACGAACTCTGTGCCACGCTTCCTGTCTAAAGGTAGGGCCAGTGAGTGGTTCCTCCTCTTGACTCTGAGCTGGCCTGTGGCTGCTGTGACCAATGGATTGTGGTAGAAGTGATACTGTGCCAGCCGCACAGCTTTTTTTTTTTTCTTTTTTCTTTTTTCAGTTTATTTATTTTGAGAGACAGACACAACTCAAGTGGGGGAGGGGCAGAGAGAGGGACACAGAGACTCCTAAGCAGGCTCCATGCTGTCAGTGCAGAGCCCAATGTGGGGCTCGAACTCACAAACCATGAGATCATGACCTGAGTGGAAATCGGGAGTTGGAATCTCAACTGACTGAGCCACCCAGGTGCCCCTTTTCTTTTTCTTCTTCTTTTTTTTAAAGTAGTCTCTAAGCCCAATATGGGGCTCGAACTCATGACCCCGAGATCCAGGGTCACATACTCCATCAACTGATCCAGCCAGGTGCCCCCCCAACCTAGGCGGTACCCTCCTTGGTCTCATGGAGCTCTCAGTCACCATGGAAAACTCCAGCGATCCTGCTGGAGCCACCGTGTGGGAACACTCAAACTCACAAGGAGGGTCCGGCTGGGTTCACTGTCACTGCTGATGTCCCCAAGGCACCAGACATTCGAGTGAAGCTTCATGGGTGTCTTGGAACCTCAGATCAAACTAGCCACCCACTAAACATTGCCAGATGACCCCAGCTGATGCTATGTGGAGCTGAGCCCTGCCTACATTCCTGACCCACAAAACTGTGAGATCTGTTGAAATGTTTGAAGCCACAAAGTTTGGAGCTGATTTGTGATGCAGCAATAGATAATTGGAACCGAGGGAACAAGACCGTTGGGCAGCCAGACCAAGGATGCTGGCTGGGCAGCCACCGGGACTCAGGAGGGCAGGTGAGTGATCTTCTCTCCCTGACTGGCCCAAGCTGAGAGAGTTCTTAGTGGTCCATGGCATTGACCTCACATTGGAGGTGTTGACTTACCTCACGCTGATGCCATGGAACAGAAAGGGCTCACATATATTGAGCTCCTCCTGTGTGCCAGGCACAGCGATGCGTGGTGTTTTACCAGCTCAGCACAATCCAGAAAGAGAGCGAGAGACAGAGAGGGAGAGAAAGAAAGAGAGGGAGACGCACACACACGCAATGGATCTGCATTTCAAACATGGAAAACTGAGGCTTGTTGGGGGAGACAGCCCTGGGACTGGAGCCTGGGCTCCAGCCCTAGAACTGTGGCCTGGCCATGTCAGAGGGGTTAGAAGGCCTTGAAGATGTCACGGCAGTGGGGGACAGCTCCCAGGGGGACAGAGTGGTGGCCCCCAGCACATGTGCACTAACCCTGGAGGAGGGGCTGTGGCGCCCCCTGCCAGGAGAGAGGAGGATGGGCAATGTGGGGAGCCCAGGTCCCTTAAAACCCAAGGCATTGGGCCAAGTGTTCCCACCACACCCATGGAGAACACAAAATGCTGCACGAGGCAGGCAGCGGAGACCGGCCTGTCAAGGGAGAGGGCACTTTGCCTCACCATGCCTCAGTTTCCTCATTTGTAAAAGGGGAATAACCATAGCACCTCCCCTGCTATTCCTTCCTTCCCTCCTCTCTTCCCTCCCTCCCTCTTTTTCTCTCTCCCTCCCTTTCTTCTTTCTTTCTTTCTTTCTTTCTTTCTTTCTTTCTTTCTTTTTTCTGTTTCTTTCTTTCTTTCCTTCTTTTTTTTCCTATCCTTCCTTCAACTCTTTCTTTTGCTTCCTCCCTTCCTCCCTCCTTCCTAGCTATCCTTCCTTCCTTCCTCCCTTTCCTTCCTTCTTTCCTTCCCTTACTTACTCAAGGAACACCTACTGACTTCTGACAGGCCCAGGCCCAGGACCACACTAAGGTGTGACCCCGGCAGTAGTGTGCCAGTCCTTATAGGCAACGGGATGGAGGTGATCATCCCTGGGGCCTGGAACCGTTTTTTTTCCTTCCAGGGGCCCTGCTTTCACCTCTAGGTAATGGGAGTGCTTATCACAGTGGAGGCTTGGAGAGACTTCACAGGGCTTCTGGGCAAGGCTGCAGGGAGGTGAGCAGATCACGGGCTGGAAAGAAGTTGACTGGTTCTCAGGGCCAAGTTCTGGGACAGCGAGACGGGCCCTTTGCCCATCGCCCTCCCAGGGGGCAGCTGGGGTTGCAGAGGCAGGTGGAGGAAGGCTGGGGCTGGCAGGAAAGGCTGAGCAGCCCTGAGAGCTGCCCCCAGGCCAGGGAAGCCTCTGTAAGCCCCACAGGAGGCGGAGCTGAGACTCTGGTCCCTCCAGACCAGACTGTGGGTGCCATCCCGCAAGGAGGCCTCGGGCCACCCCAAATATAATGAGCTCTTCCCCTGTGGACAGCTCTTACAGTTTCCAGAGCCCTTACTCTTACTCTATATGGCCTGAAGACACACATTATTAGGGCCGTTTTACAGATAGAAATGCTGAGGCTCCGAGCGGCAGGCTAACCTGCCTAACGCGACCCATTAAACAGACAGGAACTTGGGGCACCTGGGTGGCTCAGTCAGTTAAGCATCCAACTCTTGGTTTCGGCTCAGGTCTTGATCTCACGGTTCGTGGGATCGAGCCCCACGTCGGGCTCTGCACCGACCGCTTGGAGCCTGCTTGGGATTCTCTCTTTCCCTCTCTCTCCCTGCCCCTCCTCCACTCGAGCGCCTGTGTGTGTGCGCTCTCTCTCAAAATAAATAAAGAAACATTAAAAAGAAGAAGAAGAATCACCGTCCGGCCACGCCCACTCCTTCCAGCTCCCCACCGACTTACTCTCAACCCCAGCTCCCCATCTACCCTCTTCTTGGGGCCCCCAAACCTCCCCACCCCCATCCATGGGGATCCCAGGGGCTGCCATCTTTCAGGAAGGGTGAGGTGTCAGGGAAGGGCAAGATTCGGAGGTTCACGGAGCGGGATGCCCCTCTGTCACACCCAGGCTCTAGGCAGGCAGAGAGGACACATTCCAGGGCCCCAGACTCCGCCCGCCTCCCCCAGCCCCCTCTGTAGCCCCTCAAACACGAATGCCTACAGGCTAACGGAAGGGAACTCACCCCTCCTATCTTACATTCACCACCACCTGGGATCCTCACAGAACCTTGCCCAGGGAGGCATTTTTCAAGTGAGAGATGATAAGACTTGGCTGAGTGTGCCCAGGTAGCAAATGGCAGAGCTAGACCGCAAACTTCAGAATCCACGATCCTTCCTGGGCCAAGAAAGGAGAGGGAGAGGGAGGGCGCTGACCGGGCAGCAGGATGTCCAGGTATTCGGGGGAGGGGGGGGTCTTAGGACTCAGGGGTGCCTGGGTGAGGAGGGCCGGCTGACGGGCAGGGAGGGGTGCATTGCCAGCCAGCAGGTGTTGCTGGGACAGACGTGCTCCCAGACACCCCGCCCCCCCCCGCCCCTTGTTCTGATGGGAGGGGTAGAGTGGGCTATTCAAGGGCAAGGCTAAGAGATGCACGGTATCACTTACGACAAGTGCCCACGAGGCACGTTTCACTTTACCACCTGGGAAATCTTACTGCATTTCTCTATGCCTCAGTTCCCTCATCTATCAAATGGGAATACAGCAGCTGCTTCACAGGGTTGCTCTGGGGATTAAGAGAATTATGGAAGTCGGACACATTGTAAGGACACAGTGAGTGTTTAACGTTGATCCCGTCCCTCCTCGTCAGTAGCAGCCCTCCCTGCTGGGTCCCGGGGGCTATTTCCCACTTTGCTCACGAAGCCTCGAGTCACTCCAAGGGTAGGATGCCGAGGGGGGCGACAGAAGTGCATACAGGGTGTTCACCTAGAGGGTGGGAGAGTTTGGAAGTCCGTGTCCCTGGCAGGTGCTCGGAATTTCTGACCCATTGAAACTGTGTGAGATAATGTCTATGGATTTAAGCTGCTGCATTTGGGGTAGCGTGCGAGGCAGCAATAGAAATCTAACGGGGTCCCCCCAGGTCCTAGAGCAGTGGTTCCCAAACCTAGCTGGGCACCGAAATTCTCCGCAAGGCAATGTGTGTCCATGGCTAGAGAAAGAGCCTGGGGTCAGAGTGGCTGGATTGGAACACCTATCTCACCACTTAGTAGGTGTATAACTTTGGGTATGTGTCTTAACCTCTCCCAGCTTGAGTAGCTCCATCCATAAATGATAGTAACAGAACGTACCTTCTCGGGATTGTTACGAGACTGAACAAGAAAATGCATGTCAATTCTGCCTAGAGGGTAAGAGAGCTAGGGCCTTGCCTGTCTTCTTCTGTTTTGTTTTGAAGTTTAGCTTTTTATTATTTATTTTGATGGGGAGGTGCAGAGAGAGAGAGAGAGAGAGAGAGAGAGAATCCCAAGCAGGCTCCGGGCTGTCAGCCCCGAGCCTGATGCGGGCTGCAAATGCACAAACCATGAGATCATGGCCTAAGCCGAAATCAAGAGTCGGATGCTTAACTGAGCCTCACTGAACCACCCAGGTGCCCCTTTGCTTGTCTTGTTCATTGCTGTAGCCTCAGTGTCTACAATGGTGGCTGGAACATAGTAGGTGCTCAATAAACATTTGACAGAGAATGAAATCAGTCAACTGAGACGACTCACTGATGCTAGTTTGCTGGTTTCCTGACTTCAGCCTTCCCTGGTGGTTCCATCAAATGTTCTCCAACTCCAAACGGGGAAATGCCCCAGGACTCAGGCTGCAACCCTCCTCCCTGTCTGCACTCATTCCTTGGTGGCTTTATCCATTTGCATGACTTGAAACGTCATCTTAACGCTAATGATGCCAAGCTTTCTGTATCAGCCCAGAGCTCTCCTCCTGTACCCAACTACCCCCTTGATATCTCCATGTGCACGTCTCACAGGCATCTCAGACTTTCCTGTGCAAAACCAGAATGCTGAAGGCCACCCCCACACCTTCGCTGTGTGGTCATCCCATCTGAAGGGCAATCCCGTCCCCTACGCGCTCAGGCCACAATCCCTGAGGTCCTGTTTGACCTTCTCTTTCACTCACATTCCCCATGCAGTCTACAAATAAATGCCCGCTGGCCCTGCCCTCGAGATGTATTGAAATGCGGTCATTTCACTGCTGCCGCCCTAACTAAACCACCAGCGTCTGTCACCTGGATTACCTTGATGGCGTGTGCCTGGTCTCCCTGGTCCAGCCCCTGACTTCCTACCGTCTATTCATCACACAGTACCCACAGTATCCATTCATTGCACATCTCCCAGCTCTGTGCTCTATGACCCCAGTGGCTCCCCATCTCACTCAGATTAAATGCTGAGACCCTTACGATGTCCTTCGAGGTCAAGAGCGCCTGACGTGCCACCTCCCACCCCTCCTCTCTCTGTGACTTCATCTCCTACCACTCTCCCTTTCCCTTGCTTTGAACCGCACTGGCTTCCTTGCTTCCCTCCAACATTCAGGCACGCTCCCACCTCAGGACCTTTGCACGTGTTGCTCCCTTGGCTTCCTACTTAACCTTCTTCATGTCTTTTACTTCTCTTCCCTGCCACTTTGCCCTGTGACACTTCTCTGATATCCCATATATTTTACTGGTTTACTTATGTATGCCTCTTCCCAATAGATACCCTCTCCAGAGCAGGGATTGCTTTTCGCTTTGTTCACTGTTGTACCCCCAATTCCCGGCACACTGTAGGTACTTAATAAATATTTGAAGAATGAATTCAGATGCTTGGGTCCCCTTGAATTAGTATGCAAGGTCCCCTTGAACCTGGTGTGCAAGTGGCGTCCAGGAATCGTGTATTTTAAAAAAGCATCCCGAGTAGGGTTAGGTTGGATAAGCCCTGTTCCAGAATGTCAGCAGTTTGAAGAAGCCCAGGAATGTCGTGCAAAGTCCAGCCCTTTGATTTCCCCCACGAAGTCACCGAGGCCAAAGGCGGAGGAGCTGCCCTGTGGCCCAGGTGGATGCGGGGGAGGGGAAGGAACTAGAACTTAGGTACGGGACGCCCGGCACAGGGCTCTCTCTGCAGCTCCAGCCTGCCTGAGCCTGCCCGGTCTGATTCCAGGGAAGGCTCTGGGGAACCGCTGAGTCACTGGAACAGAGGCTCGGGGCAGGGTGTGGCCCCCAGCTCAGGTGGCAGTGGGGCAACTTGAAACTGCCCTCATCTCCTCCAGGTGACCGTGACGGAGGCTGAGGGCGGGATAAGGCAGGGCATGGACCTACCTTTGCTCCCACTAACCTAGTGGCGAAGTTATGTCAACGTTTACACTCAGGAGTAGAGCGCAGCCTTTAAAATGACTAAGCCATTAACACACACGCACACGCATATGCACGCTGATTGTCGGTAACAAGTGAAATTGAGCTCAGGGGAGTCTTAAAGTCCAGCTCTGACATGAGGAAGCTGGCAGGCATAATTTGATGGGACGTCCAGGACATTGGCGTGAGGGGGAGTTTCAAAAATGTCTGGATGTCTCTTCACCCAGGTCTAGGATTTCCCAAACCTTGAGCACAGGGGGCACTTGAAAAAAAATGCAGATTCCTGTCACTGCCTAGGAGCCGTTGGGTCTGTGCTTTTGGATCAGGATCAGGAATTTGGATGTTAAGGGGTTCTTATGCTCTGGAAACTTGAGAAACCCTGTCCTGCGCCCACAGCCTGTGGACTAGGGAGTCCTGTAAGGCAGTGAGGCCTTGGTGTCCAGCCCTCTCTCATTCCTAACATGTTTAGAAACTGCAAGGTCTTGGGACACCTGGGTGGCTCAGCCGGTTAAGCTTCCAACTCTTGATTTCAACTTAGGTCATGATCTCACAGTTTGTGAGTTTGAGCCCCACATCGGACTCTGTGCTGACAGTGTGGAACCTGCTTGGGATTCTGTCTCTTCCTCTCTCTCTGCCCCTCCCATGCTCATGCTCTCTCTCTCTCAAAATAAATACATCAACTTAAAAAACAAAAACAAAAACACTCCAAGATCCAATTCCAATGCATTAAAGAAAACACTAGTGTGTCTATAAATCCCAGTAGACTATTGCACTTGTCAAATGTACCTTGGGGAATTCGTGTCTTCTTAAAGAATGCCTTGGGTACCTTTGGGATTCAGCAGTTACTGGAAGATGGCCCCTCCTACCTGGATTATTCTAATGTGCGGAGGTTGCTGGGCGGGGAATGGCAGAAGCTGGGATCTTCACCGGGTTTGGTAGGAAGACCGGCTTGACTGGTTCCAGAGTGACGAACTTGAACCCAGGCACAGCCTGACTCCTGCAGTTCATGGTGATCATTGCCCCACTGTACTAGCCCTCCCAAGTTCACACATAGAGCTCATGGCCACATACGTATCCCCGAGAACACACATCCACACAGGGCTGTGAGAAACCCGAGGTCGGTTCCTGACAAAAAAACCCTGCTTCCCGCTTCCCTGCTCCACTCCAGCCTTCCAGCCCTGCCAGTTCTCGCGAAAGGGCAGCTCTAATGTTTCTTAAATTCCACGTGAGTGAAATCATGTGGTGCTTGTCTGTCTTTGACTCGTGTCGCTAGGCAGAATACAGTCTAGCTCCACCCACGTCATTGCAAATGGCAAGATTTCATTCTTTTTTTTTTTTATGGCTGAGGAGTATTCCATTTATATATAAACACACCCCATCTTCTTTATCCATTCATCAGCCAACAGACATTTGGGCTCTTTCCGTAATTTGACTATCGTTGTTACTGCTACTGAAAACTTTGAATTAGTACTTTTGTGTCCTTTGGATAAATACCTAGTAGTGCCATTGCTGGGTCGTAGGGTGATCCTATCTTTGAGGGATTTCTGTCCTGTTTTGCACCGTGGCTGCACCAGTTTGCATTCCCACCAATACTGAAAGAGGGTTCCCCTTTCTCCGCATCCTCACCGCCACCCTGCTTTCCTGTGTTGGTAATTTTAGCCATTCTGACCGGTGGGAGGCGGTATCTCATTGTGGTTTCGATTTGTAGTTCCCTGATGAGTGACGTCGAGCATCTTTTTACGTGTCTGTGGGCCATCTGGATGTCTTCTTTTGGAAAAATGTCTATTCACGTCTCCTGCCCATTTTTAAACTGGATGATTTGTTTTTTTGGGTGTTGAGGTTTAAAAGTTCTTTATATATTTTGATATATATATATATATACACCCTTTATCGGATATGTCATTTGCAAATAGCTTCTCCTAGAAGGACAGCTCTAAAAAAGTGGCTTCTGCTCAAAATCCTTCAGGACTTCCCATCAGCTAACATGCCCTGATTTGACATCAGTGTGGCTATAGCCTGGATTCAACTCCTACCCCGGAAGGCAGAATGATGGCCTCCAAGGGTGCCTACATTCTCATCCCTGGAACCTGTGAATGTGTTACTGGCAAAAGGGACTTTGAGGTGGGGGAGATAATCTGGTTGGGCCCAGCCTAATGACATGAGCCCTTCAAAGTGGAAAGCCTTTCCTGGCTGAGGGAGATGTGAGGATGGAAGGAGGGTGAGAGACACAGGGCCTTGCTGGCTGGGAAGGTGGAGGAAGGGGCCACAAGCCAAGAAATGCAGGTAGCCTCTAGTAGCTAGAAATGGCAAGGACTTGGATTCTCCCCGAGCCTCCAGAAAGAAATGCAACCCTCCGGCCATCTTGAGTTGACCCGTGAGACTCATGTCCAACCTCTACAACCATAAGATAACAAATTGTATTGTTTCACGACACTAACGTTGTGATCACCTGGGAGAGCACAACTGAAGCTTCCTCCAAGCACGTGGTCCTTCGCTCTTCTTCCCCATGACACCATGTGCTCTGCCCCCTCCACATCTGGCTCATGCTGCTGACCCTGTTCGGGACACTCAGGTCGCCTCTCGCCTGAGCCTCTTAGTAACAACTGCCTTTCACCCCACCCGGTCCTCAGCCCTGACCCCCTGCCAGCGGCATTCACCCTTCTGCCCCGCCCATTCTGTCCTGCCCCGCTAAACCATAAAGTCCTTGAAGGCGGTGTCTGTGGTTTGTTTTCCCCTGAGCTCCACGGCCAGGAGTGGCCCACAGAGGTCTGTGTAGCGAACCTGGGGCATCTTGGGTAGTACGTCTGGTTCCCAGCTTCTAGCCGCATCAAGATGACCTGGGAATCTTAACAAGTCCTAATCCTCCCAGACTGCCACGGAAGAATGGGAGGCAGCCCCATGTGTATCGTTGGGCGGAAGGTCTCCAAGATTCAGAGTTAAGTAAAAGCAGCGGGAGGAAGCTGAAGATTGAGGAGAGCATG
Source organism: Herpailurus yagouaroundi (assembly GCF_014898765.1). Lineage (NCBI taxonomy): Eukaryota > Metazoa > Chordata > Mammalia > Carnivora > Felidae > Herpailurus > Herpailurus yagouaroundi. The sequence continues at coordinate 23,624,673 of NW_024412388.1, forward strand.
TTGCCATTTGTGTGAAAAGGGGAAAATATATTTACATAAGCCAGCAACGAATGGTCTACCTTTGGAAAGATATGAAAAATAAGCAAAAGGACATCAGTGCCTGGAACTTTCTGAATTCTGTAGCATCTATACATACGATCTATTCACAAAAGTAAATAAAATTGTAAAAGTTCAAAAATATGGATTCTGGCTGTATTGCCAGGAAGGATCCAGGAAACTGTGTCTAAAGCACTGTCAGCTCATTCTAAGTCAGAAACTGAATTGTCAGGAAGAGGGCAGGGTCGAGATGCAAAGGATATTTGGAAGCATAAACTTAAAATGTACTTCATGAAAAAAAAAAAAAAAAGAACTAGAAAGCTCTCCCAGGGGTCGCGAAGCCAGGGTTGGGAACCCACCGACTGAGTCCCACCTCTGCATTTTATGGATGAGGAAAGAGAGGGAGAGTGACTTCTCAAAACTACGCAGCCAATCGGAAGCACAGGCCGGTGCCCCAGGAGTGATAATGACAATGACATTGACCCCCAGCCCCTGCTCACCTTCAAGCAGGGACCCTGCTCACTCACAGGGCCGGAGGACAGAAAGATAGAGAAGAAGTCACCATCTTTAATCAACCCACCTGCACAGAAACCAGGGGAGCACTCCCTGCCTTGCAAGGTCCCAGTGAGACAAGAACTTGGGTCCCCTTGCAAAATCCATCTCATAAAAACAAAAGGCTTCAAAGCACCAGTGGCTAAACCCGGGGAGTCGAAAGGAGGCGGGGCGTGTGGGGGTGGGAGGAGAGGGCTGGAGGCAGGGAAGCAGTCAGGTCTGAAGGGAGCTGCTCCCTTCTTGAGCCGTACGCACAGTTACCTAGGCAGACCACCCGGGACTCAGTGCCTGGGGGAACCAGAGGAACTCCTGGGGCCGGCTCCTTGACCCAGCACTACAGATGGGATGGTGGGGTGGGGTCCTAGCCAAGGACATTCTGGCCGCAGACGGTAGGGAATGCTAGATCAGAGGGTGGAGAGCAAGGAGGAAGTGTTCACCACGGACGGGCTCAGGTGTACGAGCCATCTGTGTTTCCCTCCAAGTCCCCCACGCCTCCTGCCCTCCTTCCTAACCCAGGGCCACTCCTGCATCACAGACTGGGAGCTGAGGCCTGACCCTCCTGCCCTTGGACTCCCAGCCCGTACACAGGAACCAAGGTCCTCAGGGGTGTCTGTGGGAGGAGGTGGGGAGAATGCGCTCTCATCTCTGTTTGCTCTCAAGGGTGCTGGCCCTCCCGGCCCCACACCACGCCCCACTCCCCCAGTCTGCCTCTTCAGAACTCCTTCTGGGCTTCTTAGAGGTTTCTCCTGGACACTGGAGTGGTCACAAACGCTGGTGATCTTTGAAAAGTGGTGACTGGGCCGCGCCGACCAGCCCTCTTCTATTCCGGAACCACAGGTCTTCCATCTGGAAGGTGGATGGAACCATCAGGGGTCGGTGGGGTTGCTGACGAGGTAGGGATCATGGCTGCAGCAGACCCGGCCTCAGGGACCTGGAAGGGGGTGGCGTGACTGAGGTGTGGCCTCCCCTCTTACTGGAATGAGCTTGAAATGTTTGCCAAGGGTGGGCAGGGGCCGAGCCTAGGAGGGCTTCCCTGTGGGTCAGGCTGAATTCAGGGCTCTGGGCTCTGTTCATCTGGTTCCCAACAGGAGAACAGGTATATTGCTACAAGAGAGGTGGTGTAGATCATGTGGGTTCTAGAGTGTCCCAGATGGGTGGGGGCTCAGAAATGGAATTCAGAGACCAGACCCCAGGGGTTCTGGGGCCTGTAACTGCAGAAAGTACACTGTGTTCAAGGCCTGCCTCCACCCAAAGCCTAGCTGTGTGGCCTCAAGCAAACGCTTCACATCTGGGCCTCAGTTTCCATATCTGAAAAATGGGAATTATAATCCCAGCCTCGCCCTGGGGACTTAAGAGTCAAATGAAAAGGCTAGAAAGAGTTCCATCTGCTAAGAGATTATTTTAATTATTTGAGGGAAACTGAGGCCCAGAGAGGGCAAGGGCCTTGCCAGATGTCACACAGAGAGTCAGTGACGGAGCTGCAACTGGAACCCAGGACTCCTGCTTCTAGGTCACAGTAACTCTCCCCAAGGCTGGTGAACCAGTGTGGTAAAATGAGGTGAATGCCATTTCTCTCTGGACACGGGACCGGAAGTTGGGTGAAGGGTTTCAAAACGAAGAGGCTGGAGCAGGGAGGGAGGCCCCCAGCGCACACCAAGGCTGAGATAAAAAAAAAAAAAAAAAAAAATACAAACCCCCGCGATCCCCTCCCCCGCCCGGCCCGCCCCACCCTTGGAGTCGGGCTGCGAAGGGCCAGGTCCATGTCCGGCGGACCCAGCCAGTGCAGGCTGCAGTCGGTCCGCTAGCCGCCAGGGGGCGCGCCTGCCATTTGGGCCCGACCTGGTGGCCTCAGCTTCAGTCTAGCCAGCAAGCACGCGGCGCCCGGGTGGGAGCGCGGCTACCCCGACCTGCAGAAAACAAAGGCAGGTTAGGGAAGTGGACCCCGAAAATATGGGGGCAGGCAGATCCGGCTGCCCTCCCCGCTCCTCCCTGCCCTTCGTCCCCCAGCAGCAACGCCCCGGTCCCTCCACCCCACCCCACTGGGCGCCTGGACCCACGTGTACAGAGGCTGCAGTTGTAAATGCGACGTCTTCTGGGGCGCCTGGTATCCGTAGGAGTCAAAGCCACCGATGAAGTCGACTGTGGAAGGGGAGGTGGCTCATAGTTAGGGATGGGCCCCTAGGGTGCGAGTTATGGGAGGGTGGGTCCTGAAAAGGAGGAATCTGAGAGCCAGATCCCATACAGGGTTTTAGGGCCAGGCTTTGCTGCCAGATCCCAATAGGTGGACCTATGGGGAACAGGACATGGAGAAGCTCAGCCAGAGGGGCCAAAGCCCTAAGTGGACAGAGAGCCTGGAGGGGCGAGGCTGTCCTTTAAGGGAGCAGGGCTTGAGCCACGTAAGGGGGCAAGACCACGGAGGTGGGTGCGTGGTGGTGGTGGTGGTCTGTTAATGGGGGCAGAGACTGGGCATGGGAGGTGTTTGGTAGGGGTGAGCCTCATGGAGCTCCTCCGGGGGGCAGAACCTGAGAGAGGTGGATAGAGAGCGGCGCTGGAACCATGGGCTGGTCACCTGGATGTCTAGGTCACAGCTCAAAATGTGCTACGTCGACCCCCACTACCCCTGCCGCCTTTTCTCCCCCACCAAGAGGGTCCAGTTGGCCAACCCAGGGCTCTCTCCCTGGAGGGAGCGTGGTGGCGCTGTCCAGGGTGCTGAAGGAACAGGATGGTGTGCGGCCAGGCTTCCCCATTCCCTAGGGGCTCCCCACTCACAGCTGTCCTCCTCCTCCAGGAACACTTTGCTCACGTAGCAGGCGAACACAAAGCCGAACAGCTGGGAATGGAAGGAAAGAAGACAGAAGCTCTTCCTCCACCCTCTGCCTGGCTGGGCCTTGTCCGACTGGAGGGGCACGGTATGCGAAGATGAAGGCCAACCCGTAACAACTTCCAGTTAAATGACTGGGCCTTACTGTCAAACATAGTTGGTTCCATTCTCCATTCTGCGAGTGGACTTTGGACAAGTAATTATTTTACCTCTTTGAGCCTCAGTTTCCCCAGCTGGACCTGGGCAATACTTTACTGACTTGTTAAGAAGAAAGAGGAGTATGTGACTTTGGGCATGTGGAGTGTGGAGGGCAAGACTAGGAACCAGAACTGTCTTGGATCCACTCTCACAACTCTTATGCACTTGATGTGGTCATTCCATTCTGTGAATAAGCAAACAAGCTTAAGAGAGGGCAAGTGACTTGTCCAAGGTCACACAGCAGATACACTAGAGATCGGGTTGACTTACAGTCTGATGACTCATCCTAGTCATTAAACTTGCTCACGCCAGGCTGGGGCAGGGGTGAAGGGAGAAGATACAAGATAAGGAGACAGAGCCAGACAGAAGCACAAGAAGGCTGGGAGATCTAGGTTCTTCCCTTCTGAACTAGAGCTAAACAAAGGGGTTAGGGTAGACTCCACCTCTGGGAGTGTGTGGGTCAGGGGGACAGGAGGACTCACAGCCAGGAAGATCTGCAGAGCACTGCTGAGTGCTTCGATGTAGGGATAGTCAAGCAGGCAGCCGGTGACAGAGATGACATGGTGGTCTTCCAGGGCCAGGCGGGAGTTCAGGACAGGTGTCACTAGGCAGCCTGGCCCATTTTCCATCCACCAGGAGCGGTGCAGGGACGTGTTGAAGGTCATGATGAAGTCCCGGTCCTGGGGGCAGAGGGGCCTAGGATACTGAGCTGGGGCCACGAGGTGGCGGGAATCTTCCCCAGGCAGCAGGGAACTTTATATAAAGCCTACTTCACACCTGGACTGCTGAAGCAGCCTCCTCTCCTGACTTGACTTCAAGGGTCTGGAAGGGGGTCTGTTTCCACAAGTCTCTACTTGGCCAGTAGGTGGCGCTTGATGACCATGCAGGTCTCACACTTCCCTCAGAGACCGAAAGGGCTGGTGCTGACCCACAGAAAGCCCCAAAATTTCAGGGATGGAAGGGACATCAACAGTGACTGAGTCCAATTTTCCAGCCCTGAGCGGAATTCTCAACACAGACCCCTTCATGGCCCATGCAGCCTCTCCACTGCTCTCTCTGTGTGACCCTGGGCAAACGTTTCCTCTCTTTAGTTGTTGGTCTGCCCATCTGAAATGGAGAAGGGCCTGGCTTAGATCCGAGGTTCTCACCCACGGCGTCTATGTGTTTACCCATCCAGTCACTCGTGCAGCCTGTTAACAGATATTCACCGAGTGCTGACCAGGTGCCAAGCACTGAGATGTGTCATCTCATTCTATCCCTTCCGCAACCACATGAAGTAATTATCTGCACTCATGAGACAGGGAAACTGAAGCTCAGAAGGTAAACCACTTGCCCAGGGTCACATCACTTGGAAATGTTGGAGCTGGGATTTAAATCCAGCAGAACTACAAAGCCAATGTTCCCATTCATGTATTTTGCCTTCTTTTTGTCTAAAGTTAGAAGTTGTGCCCTCTGGGCTTGCTCTTCTACGAGCCAAGAAGTTCCACTTTCTTCAGTGGTTCCGCACGGGCCCTGGGCCACTCGATTGTCCCCGAAGTCTACCCTCTTTCTCTTCCGAAAATATTGATCAGAACGGGACTCAAATCGGGGCACCTAGCTGGCTCCGTCGGTGGAACATCTGACTTGATCTTGGGGTCGGGGGTTCAAGCCCCAGGTTGGGTGTGGAGATTACTTAAAAATGAAATCTTGGGGGAAAAAAAAAAAAAAGAACTGGGCCCAAATCTTTGTGGCCTTAGCCGTACAAAGTGCATAGCGTTTTCATCTCCCTTGCACCGAACACCTGTGGGGCCTGAGAGCAGTTTTCAGGGCCACGACGTGAGGCTGGTTTCTACCGAGCTTGGAATCACCTGGGACCCCAGGCCATCTTCATGCAGATGGCCCTTCAGCGTTGTCTGCTCCATCATTCGTTTCTGGCAGGTGCAGGGGCGGCCAAACAAAAACGTGGGGGTAGGGTTTGCGGAGCAGATTATTCGGATGTGTCGAGGGAAGTCTCTTCAAGAGACGATGTCCCAGACCCACACCTAACTTGGAGCCTTTGGGTAGGGGACAGGAAAGGTCCGGCTCTGCCCTCTAGCACTGCCAGGCCCGAGGCTTACCTGGGACAGCTGTCCGACCTCCAGGTAGAAGCAGATGATAAATGCATTCCAGCCAACCCAGAGCACCAGCCAGGCTGCATACTGGGGAGAGGAGAGGTGGGATCAGGGTGGGGCCTGGGAAAGTGGGGACAGGGCATGTCAACGCAGACAGAGCTCAGGGACTGAGGGGACCTTTGCAGGGGGAAATGATGCCATCCCCCTTAGACGGCACTTTATAGTTCACAAGTCATTTTTATATCCGTCCGGTTCTTACAACAACAGCCCTGCATGGAAGGCGCCATCCTTTCTTTAAAGATAACTCATGTAAGCCCTAGAGAGGAGGTTTAAGGTTTCCGAGATCACACAGCAAGGAAGAGATAGGGCTGCCACTCAAACTCCAGTCCTCGGGCAGCTAATCCGATGCATTCTGCAAAGAACAGCAGACACGGCCTGGCTCTGGAGCGCTGGAGAGGATCTAGATATTTCCACCCAAGTCCCATGCCTGCAATTTCCGTGCCGCCACACGGCAGACAGTGATGCTTAGAGTGGTACCTGGGGCTTTCCTGAGAGCCAGAGAGAAGGAGCCTCTCATCCCAGGTGACACAGAGCTTTGGGAGGGCCCTCTTCACCTGGCTTCCGGGAGCTCAGCCCGTGGGAGGTGGGAGAAGCCCAAGAATGAGCCGGAGGGGGCTCTGGCGGGAGCATGGCGTTGCATGGCACTGTTATCACAAGTGGCTAGCATTTTATGTAATAAACCTACTGAAAAGCCTTTTCCCTCAAAAGAGGCGTGTGAATGGGCCACTGAGGAAGAGCAGGGGAGAAGGGTGAGCCTAGCTGAAAGCAGGGGTTTAACAGAGACCATCAAGGACCAGGGCTTAGAAAGAGGAAGCAGGAGGAGGGAGCCAGGGACACAACACAATCCACACCTGGGATCGGAGCACAGGGGACACTGACCTCAAGCCACACTAGCCGCTCGAGACCATATTCCTCATGAACAGCAAAGGGCAGGTCTTCCTAAAGCAACCTGAGGAACTAAACCAGATGAAGTCTGTCCCTCCACTGGCTTCCGGAGGCAGCGTGAAGATGTATCAAGAGCGTTCACTCCGGACCTGATTGCTCTCTAATCCTGCCTCTGATTAGCTGTGTGGCCTTAGGAAGCCTCATAACCTTTCTGAGCCTCATTTCCTCATCTGGAAAACAGCGATGGTAAGCCATACTTTGCAGGGCTGTTGTAAAGATAAGCAAAACGTGCGAAACTCTCAGCACTGTGCTTGGCGGATGGTAGGCACTCACTAAAATGATATATCTTGTTAATATCTGGATTTTTCCCTAGGAAATTCTTTAGGGAGAATACCGCTCTTGTCTCTCTGCTGAGCAAAGAAGCATTGGTGTTTGGGCATCCGCACCAGCAGCCGGGTTGGAGCTAAGACAGAGCAGGGGTCTGGGTGTCCAGGGTAGGGGGCAGTTCTGGCTGGAGGAGCCAGCGGGGGGTGGGGGTGGGGGAGGGGGAGGGGAGGGGCAAGTGAGCCATACCAGAATGAGGTACCGGGAGCGGTACTGCACGGTGCCGAAGATGCCCAGGATGACGGCCATGATGTGCAGGAAGTTGGCTAAGATAGGAGCCCACTGATAGCCCAGGAAGTCAAAGATCTGCCTCTCCAGTGCAGCCACCTGTGGGAAAGAGCAGGCTGAGACCACAGGGACAAGGGAAGGCCAGGGACTAAAGGGAAGGGAAGGGATTCCTCCTTGACCTTGTGGAGCGGGTGACGCCACCTACCGTGGTGATGGGGCACCACGGCCTGACTGTACACGAGTCTTAGCATCATCCTAACTCTGCAAGACCACAGGGATAAGGGGGAGTGAGGGCAAGGCTGTGGGGGCCGGCTGAGACTGAGCCCTGATCATCACTTCGGGGAGGGCTAATGGGAGAAGGGAACCACAGTACAGAACACCTTCAGAGCCAAGAGGCTCTGCCCACTAGTACCTGCCCCTGCCCCATGTGGGGCTCTGAGCAGGTGGAGTTAGGATCCAGACTGCTCCCCGCCCTCCCAGCTCTGGCCAAGGGCTGAGCCATAGCCCTGAAGGGCTAGAAGTCCTGAAGTCCCTTCTTCCAAGGACTCTTGTCTGGAGGTTGCCCTGGCCCATGGGATCCATGGGATGCAGAGAAAGGGATTTTTTTTTTTTTTTTTTTTTACTCTCCTTCGCCCAGGGAACTGTAATGGGTTGCAAAATTGACCTCAAGTTTTTCCTCTCCATGTTTCCATGCTCTTCGACAATGCCGTCCCACACTAACTCTGCATGGTTATGTGACTCGCTTTGCCCAATGGGACTTTAGCAAGCCCAATGCAAGTGAAGACCCCCAAAATGCTTGTGCATTGGAGCTTGCCCACCTGCTACACGTGTAACACAGAGAACACCACGTGAAAGAGCCTGGGTGCCCACCCAGAGCCTGAGAGGAGAACCAAGGCGCCCTAGTTGACAGCCAATCAACCTTCAGACGTGTGAGGCCATTTAGATCATTCCGCTAACCAACCCAGCAACTGACCTAAGACACGTACCTAGACCAGAAAAATCTCCCAGGTGATCCGCAGAATCATGAGCTCGATAAAATGGTTGTTTTAAACTGCTGTCATGGAATGATTTGTTACCCAGCAGAAGCTAACTGATATATAGGACCCCATCAGCACTCCCTTTCCCAGTAGCCCCGGTTCAACCTTGCAGCTGCTATACTTAAGAACAAAGGTGCCGGCGTGCCTGGGTGGCTCAAGAGGTTAAGTGTCGGACTCTTGATTTCAGCTCAGGTCATGATCTCACAGTTCATGAGTTCAAGCCCAGCATCAGGCTCTGCACTGATTGGGATTATCTCTCTCCCTCTCTCTCTGTTCCTCCCCCCGTTGTGCTTGCTTACTCTCTCTCAAAATAAATAAACAAACAAACAAAAAAAAAAAAAGAGAAGAAGAACAAAGGTGCCAGGGAAATCCATTGTTGTTGATTGCCCAATACCTCTTTTTCTGGTCTTTGTTTTGGGAACCACCTTCCAGACCCTTAGTTCATGTGGTTTGGGTGGGGCTGAGCCCACCTCTAATTTCAGCGGAAGGCTCAGGACCCAGTCCTGACCAAATAATCGGCACATGGGGATCCGTGCAGGGATGGACACTCGTCCCCGTGCCTGCCCCTGGCGGTCACTGTGGATGGTTGCTGGAGTAACTGGGACAGAGATACCCTCTAGCTGCCAGGGTATCTGAACGGGCATAGTGTCACCCAGAGCTGTTGGTGGATGTCCTTGCCATCTCACAGGGACAACCTGCTTGAGGAAGCAGCCCAAAGCTAAGGGGCAGAGAGGGAAGCAGAGTGGACAAGCGAGGTGAGTGTCCTGGTAACGTCATTTCCGGTCTCAGGATCTAGCCATCGCTGAAAACTAATTCTCCCTCCTTGCACTTGCGATTTCCGTCCCTTGCAAGCGAAAGTCCTGACCTAAAAGAGAAGGTGAGCGGAGGGGATCTGGCTGGGAAGGGACAGGGAGGGTTCTGATTGAGAAGATCCTAGAAGCCTTTCTCCTGGCGGGGAGGCAGGAGGAGGTGGGGCTGACGCTACCGCACAGATGGCAGGGCTTGGGCAGAAACCCAGGAAGCCGCGGGCCCAACCCTGGCACCCACCCACCTGGCGCCAGCCTGCCTCTTGTTGGTGACTCCTCTCCCGGGGCCCTGCAGATTGGAAAGAGCTTTCCAAGTGCACCTCTCATGGATACTCCTTGGCAGAAAGGCACGGCTGAGACCATTATCTCATTCTGAAGAAAGAGACCACGAGGCTCAGAGAAGGGAAGCGACTTGCCCAAGGTCACTCAGCAGGTAGGTGGCAAAGCCAGGCAGTCATTCTGCTTTTCTCTGCCACCTGTCCCATCAAAGCCCCTCACTTTGCCCTGTTGCCACTGGCCTGGGAGTTAAGAGGTTGACAGTATGACAGACTCCTGGGTGACTTTGGGCGGGCCACCTTCCCCACTGGGTCTCAAGCTCCTTCCTCCATACATAAGAGGTCACTGGACTACATGACCTCTAAGGGCCCTTCTGGTTTTGACCCTAACGGTCCGCTGACCTTGGGAGATAAACTCCCCAGATCGCTCCCCCTGCTCCCAAAAGATCCTCCCTCATTTCCATTCTTCTCCTTTCCACCCTGACTCTGCCGGGCCTGGGAGAGCCCTGGTGGTTTGGGGTTCCCCTGAGGCTGTCAACTCTGCTGGCATCTGGTCCTGGCAAGGAGGATGCCATCAGAGGACAGAGGAGGTGGCTGAGACAGACTTGCCCAGGCTCATCGTGTAGCTGGGGAGACATCTTGCCTGGGTATGCCTACCCAAAACAGGACATCACCCTGCCCTGACCCTGGCACTTGCTCAAAGCCCTCTTGGTTCTTGGGGACCTCAATGACAAAGTAAGCAGCAATGACAAAGTATGACAGTTACCACAAAAAGCTTTGGAGTCTCTAAAACTTGGGTTGAAACTGCAGCTCTGTGCGACATGGGGCAAGTTACTTTCCCTCTCGGAGCCTATTTCTTCAACTATAAATGGGGAAGACAATCCTTCCCTTGAGAAGTTGTGAGGATATGGAGACATCACATAAACTAACAGACAACTAGACTTAATCCATGGTGGCTAATTAGGAGAAGACTCAACAGTGGAAGCTTCTTAGTTGGGCACCGAAGGTTTCCTGGGAGCTGGCACAAGCCTTTATCCCCAGCCAGCTCCTGCCCCCAAGTGGCTGAAACAATGGTTTTTTTTTGTTGTTGTTGTTGTTTGTTTTGTTTTTTTTTAATTTTTTTTTTCAACGTTTATTTATTTTTGGGACAGAGAGAGACAGAGCATGAACGGGGGAGGGGCAGAGAGAGAGGGAGACACAGAATCGGAAACAGGCTCCAGGCTCCGGGCCATCAGCCCAGAGCCTGACGCGGGGCTCGAACTCACGGACCGCGAGATCGTGACCTGGCTGAAGTCGGACGCTTAACCGACTGCGCCACCCAGGCGCCCCTGCGTATTTATTTTTGAGAGAGGGTGCGTGAGCAGGGGTGGGGCAGAGAAAGAGGCGGAGCGAGGATCCGAAGCAGGCTCCGTGCTGACAGCAGCGAGCCCGACGTAGGGCTCGAACTCACAAACTGTGAGATCGTGACCTGAGCCAAAGTCTGACCCTCAACTGACTTCACCACACAGGCATCCCTGAACCTTTCTTTTTTTTTAATTTATTTATATTTTTTTAAATTAATGTTTATTTACTTTTGACAGAGAGAGAGAGAGAGAGAGCGCGTGCGCGCGCATGAATGGGGGAGGTGCAGAGAGAGAGGGAGACACAGAATCCGAAGCAGGCTCCAGGCTCTGAGCTGTCAGCACAGAGCCCGACGCGGGGCTCGAACTCATGGACCGCGAGATCATGACCTGAGCTGGTCAGACGCTTAACCAACTGAGCCGCCTAGGCGCCCCTCGAGTGCTTTTTCTAAAATACAAATCTGGTCCAGTCACTCTGTCATCAGGGCAGCCCACAGAGCTTGGGGTAATCCCTGCCGTCTCTGGGCCTGCCAACTCCCCAGCCACACAGGACCCCAAACCAGGATGAGAGCCCTGACCATCCCAGAGTGACAGATGAGAACGGGTCACCAGATCCTGTCTGCATCGGTCAAGACCCGCATGCCTGCCCCTCAATCCTCTCTACCCTCATCCCCTCAAGGCCCTGTGCTGCTCCCCCGACCCAGCCCTCCCCCACCCTTTCAAAAGTCCTCCCAAACCAGCCTGCGCCCCTAAAGGCTCAGCTCCTTCCCTGAGGGGTCCCCCCGCCCCTATGTTTTGCACCCAAGGATGCCGTTTCTCTGTGCTCTTCTCAGTGACCATTTCTCTTCTCACATCCCATGTTCCTTGGGCCCAAGGGTGGGGTAGGATCCTCTGGGGTCCCTAAGTTGCTTACAGAACTGGACAACCCTGTGCCCCCGGGGCTCGGGCCCTAGGGCTATACCACTCCCCCCACTGCTGACCTCGTCATCCGCTGGCCTCCAGGTCCTGCCTTTTCCTGAAAATGAGTTTCATCCCTGCATCACCCCAGTTGCCTTGGACATCGGGGACCACCCCCTCCAGCACCGTGACTTCTCAACTCTCAAACACCTCTCCTGGGACCTTTCCCTCCATTTCTCCTCCTACACGGCCACCACGTGGACTGTGGCATCACCATAACTGCCCCGCCTCCAAAGTCACCAATTCGGCAGCCCCTGCTGGACCACTCCAGCTTGCTTCCCAGCACCTGTGGACGGTGACGGTGATGACCTGGGTCCAGTGCATCAGGTCCCCTGCCCCTCACCCTCCACCCCTTCCATTCTCCATTTCCTCACTCACGCCCCAGCTCGGCTTGCTGGGACCGCACGATGCTTCCTTACTTCCGGGTGAGCTTCGGCTGTAAGCCAAACTCCCATGCCCTCTGCCTTTCCATTGCACCTGTCAGGAAAGGCCCACACCTGCAAAAACCCAATTAACAGTGTTCTCACTGCCTGCAAAGCAGCCAAGCGCTGATAGAGCATGTCACTCCCCAGGCAGACAAGGTGCGTGACAGATCGACAGACCCTGTAATCATCAACTTTGAGAGCCCCCCCCCCACCCCGCCCACCGCCCCACAACCCGCCTAGGCCTCTCTAGGGAACTCACTTTCTCCACTATCTCAGATCTTCTCACTGTCCTCAACCCTCCTGGGCCCCCATCCCCACCCCAGCCTCACTCTCAGAGGACCTGGCCTCTGTCTTCCCCTCCTCCACCGGTGCCTCCACCTACACCCTGGACCCCATCTCCTGTCTTCTCGGGAGCTCACACCATCCTCTTCTTGCCTGTAAACTCAACCTCAACCTCTCCCTCTGCCCAGGATCCTTCCCATGGGGTCCTAAACACATTCAAGCCACTTCTATTAAAAAAATGAATGAATGAACGAACGAAAGAAAGAAAAGCCCCGCATGGTCCTCCAGCTACACCTCCTCTATCTCAATGCTCTCACGCCCAGACTAAGGGTCTCAACGTCCTCCCTACAACTCGTTCCTCTGCCCGCTTGCACGCTGCAGTGTGGTTCAGTGGTTAGGAGCTGGGTTAGAATCCTGGTACCACTGGCCAAGTCACTTAACCTCGCTGCACCTCGGTTTCCTCTCCAGCGGAATGGGTATAATTCACAACACCTCCCTCATATGGTTGTGAAGAGATTCAGAGTTGTTTGTTTAATTTGTGAACACGATGCCCAACGTGGGGCCTGAAACTCACAACTCTGAGATCAAGAGGTGCATGCTCTAGGGGCGCCTGGGTGGCTCAGTCGGTTGAGCGTCCGACTTCAGCCAGGTCACGATCTCGCGGTCCGGGAGTTCGAGCCCCGCGTCGGGCTCTGGGCTGATGGCTCGGAGCCTGGAGCCTGTTTCCGATTCTGTGTCTCCCTCTCTCTCTGCCCCTCCCCCGCTCATGCTCTGTCTCTCTCTGTCCCAAAAATAAATAAACGTTGAAAAAAAATTTTTTTAATTTAAAATTATATTCTGCTGCAGAACTCCCTTGCCTCCCCCCTTGCTTTCCGTTTCCCATGGCACTTATCACACACTAACATACTACCCACTCCCTTTTACTGCCGGACTCCTGCATTAGAAGGTAAACCCCACGGGAGCAGGGATTTCTGCCTGAGGTGCTCCCGGCTGCATTTCCGGCAGGGAGAGCTGTGCCTGGCACGGGGGCAAGTGTCAAGGTTAAGCTGGTTCTCCACCCTTCCTGGCCACTCCTGATTCTGGCGTGGCTCATCCTCCCGCGTAGCCAGGGCCCTAAATGTCAGAACACCCCAAGGCCATTCCCTGGGCTCTCTTTATGCTCCCTTTGTCCAAGCAAACGCACGCCCACCCAAGCTCCAGGGGCTATCTGCTCGTGTTTCGGCCTCCAGCCCCTTTATAAGTGGCTGCTCATTGGATGAACTTCACATGCCCAAACGTGGACTTAATGAACCTACTATGCCCCAAACTGGTCCATTTCCAGTGTTTGGGTCCCATGATGTGCTGCAAAAGCCAGAAAGCTCAACTTCAGGTCCTGGTCTCCCTCCTGCCCTCTACAAGACTACCAGCTGCCCCCCCCACCCCCACCCCGGCCTGCCTCAAGCCTAACCGGGCCCCTCTCCTTTCCCAAGTGAAGCCACCACGGGGCTCCCCTGCTGCCCCTCCCCCTGCCCTTAGCTCCCCACCCCCACCCGATTATTTATTTATCGGGTAGCTGCCAGCTGAGGGGGATGCGGTTGCCATGGGAACCATCAGCCCCGGGTCAGGGCTGCCTCTGTTCTCAGTAGGATGCTCTTGTCTGTCTAGACGCCAACCCCAGGAGCCCAACACCAGGTGGGGGGTGGGGGTGGGGGTCAAGGGATAAATGATGCGGACAGGCCCACCCCAGCCCCCAGGAAGCAGGCTGGGGGAAGAGAGGGCGGAGAGGGGGCTGGGCTCCAGCCCCAGAACCCATCACAAGCCTCTCGTGCCCAAGCCCTTGCCCGCCAATTCTGCAAGTCAACTACTTTGCTGGCCAAAATTCCAGCCATGTCGCCGGGGGACACAGAAGTCAGGCCATCTGAGGGAGGGGTCCCTGAAGTTTCTGAAGAATGGTTTGGTCCGGCCCGGGTACCGTTATTGACCTTAGTTCACAGAAGGCTGAGGTGGGAAGAGCTCCCCATTTGGGGACCAGCAAACCTGATTCTGTCCCCAGTGAGTGATTTCACTGTGCGACCTTGGGCAAGTTACCCCCCCTCTCTGAGCCGGAGCCTGGGAAAATGTCCCAAAGCGCATGGAAAGCTCTCGGCCCAGCGCCTGGCACACAGTTGGTGCTCTGTATACGGCAATAGCCTTTGCTGCAGCCCCAGACTCCAACCCCCCTTTTCCCAATGGATTTCTGAGGCAGCTGACAAAATTAAACCCGACTTAGGCCCTCATCCATGAAATGAGGGAGTGGGACTGAAGCCAGACAGGAGGACCCCTGGAGATCCACCAGCCCAACCCCCTCATTAGGGAGGTGAGCCAACTGGCTGCCGTGAGTTGTCTGAGAGGAAGGACTTCCCACTCCCCCTGAGCTCTGCCTCCTTCGCTGGCTGCAGTGGTCCCAGAGATCAGGTAGTCTTTGGCAGGGTCAGGGAACAACAGGCCTGGCAGGGACTCAGTTCCTCGAAAAAATATTTCTTGAGCACCTATAATGCGCCAGGCTGTGTGCAAGAGTATCCGGTGATGAACAAGCTGGTGTGGCACCCTCCTCAGGAGCTCAAGTCTGGAGACAAATCCCATAGTCCTCTGGGAGCTGATGATGGGAGCTTCTCTGCCAGGTTCCCCGCCCGCTGTGTGTAGCGACCTGTGGGGACTCCTTCCTACCCCAACACACACACACACACACACACACACACACACACACACGCACACACACGCGTGCGCTCCCTGTCGCTGTCTCTTCTGGGGCTCCTGCGGCCCTTCTGCCTCTCTGCCCTGGTCTGATTCCTGATGGAAAATGGCCAAGGACGTCACCGGTAAGTGAAAACAAAAAACAAAAACACAACAACCACAGAGTAATAGGATTCCATTTACATTACAAAAAAAAAAAAAAAAGAGAGAGAGAGAGAGAGAGACAAAGCCAAAAAATAAAAATAAATAAAAAGACGCGAAACGTGTTTGACTAAATGCAGAATCAAGAGCTGGGATGGGGCGCCTAGGGTGGCGCAGTCGGTTAAGCGTCCGACTTCAGCCAGGTCACGATCTTGCGGTCCGTGAGTTCGAGCCCCGCGTCGGGCTCTGGGCTGATGGCTCAGAGCCTGGAGCCTGTTTCCGATGCTGTGTCTCCCTCTCTCTCTGCCCCTCCCCCGTTCATGCTCTGTCTCTCTCTGTCCCAAAAATAAACATTGAAAAAAAAAAATTAAGAAGAAACGTCTTTCAGCGTCGATTCGTGTGCAAAAGCAGTGAAGTGGCTCAGACGATCTGAGGTCTCCTTCTCTGATGTGAAGGTGCTGGGGGGGCCCCGGGCAAGTGTCCTCCTCTGGGCCTCAGTGTTCTCGTCTGTAGAGTGGGGGCCTCGGTCGCTCCAAACCACTGTCTGGGCGCTGCAGCCTGCCTATGGGCAGGGGGCCTGGCCTTGGGGTCCTGCGACCTCTGCTGAGGGCCTAACGGCCCCTCTTCCCCAGAAGCGGGTTCTGGGTTCAGCCAGCCGAGGCACTAGGGCTCCCCATAACCCTTGTGGAGCCGCCGGGATACGAAAGGTGGAGGCTCAGAGTGGTCCCGGGTCTCCCAAAGTCACTCAGACAGGAAGTGGTAGAGTTCAGGTTCGAGTCCTTGTCTGTGCGCTCACTGTTCTTCCCACCCACCATACGTCTCGCCAGAGACAGTCGGGGGCAAAGGAAGGGGCAGATCCGAGGCGGGGCGGGCAGAGCCTGGCTTGGATCAAAAGCGGGCAGTGATGTAACAGCTAACATTTATTAATCTCCTATTAATGCCAGACACTATGCTGAGTATTTCACACCTGTTCACTCATCCATTCTACAAACAGCTCTCCAGGGCCTTTTGTGGGCTAAGAGCTGAGAAGTAAGGGGACCCAGATCTTGTCCCCATGGGATGACAGTCCTGCCTGTTCCCTCCTCAGCACTGACACCAGAACACCTGCCTGAGCCCAGAGAGCCCGGAAAGCAGAAGAGGGGTAAGATGGTGGGGGGGGGGGGGGCGGTGTTCTTTCCCATTAGAAAATAGAAGAAAACAACTCTCAATGGGCTTCAGAATTGTACAATCATTTATTGAGCGCCTAGTGTATATTACCCCTCATACCCATGTCTCTAAATCCTACCCCCATTGCTGGATGAGGAAACCGTGGCCCAGAGAGGTAAAGGGGCTTGCCCAAGGACACACAGAAGAGCTGAGCCTGCAGCCAGTCTGTTGGGGTCCCAACCCTCACTCTTCCCTACCACATGGCTGAGACCGGGCTGCCAAGCCTGCTTGCATGCCCTGGCAGATGGGGATCTCACCCCTTATAGCCTTGCTGGAGTAATCTCCCGCCCTCAGTCCTGCTCCCTCCTCCTAAGGTCAGCTCCCCCAACCCCCCAGGCTCCAAGACTGCCATCTGTCTGTCCTTATGCCCTCCTGCTGTGGCCCAGCCCTGGACCTCAGCTGGGCCTGGGGGAGCGAGGGAGCAGCTGGCCACTGGCTTGTGCGTAATTAGCCCTCAGAGACCAGCCTGGAGCTTAAGGGAGGCCCAGGACTGTCTCAGAGGGCTGGCTGAGGCCAGCCTCGGTCCCTGCAGGAGGCAGCCGCTGGGGCTTGGCCTCTGTCTCCATGGCAACCCCACCCCCTCATCCCAGCGACAGCTGACCCTTCCCAGCTGGGGGATTCCTCAGACCCCTTCTGGGCAAATTCATCCCCGCTACATCTCTGAGCTGGCAGCTCCATTAGAACAGGCCCGGTAGTGGTCTAATTAGCATACATCTACATTAATTTGCATAAACCCAGCCTAGAAGCCCAGGGTTATACCAAGGTCAGTCCGAAATCAAAGGGTCCCTCCAAGTCACCGGGCCTATCTCTTCATCCACAATCTGGTCCAGCCTACAGGCACCCCAGGGGGAGGCCACTGGGCGTGCAGAGAAGGGTCTTCAGGACAGTGATTCTGACCACGTCCCCTCTTCCGTGGACCGGGGACCAGGATGCCTACTTCGCAGCAGTGAGGGTCTTCCAGGCCCCACCCCACCCCCTTCAAGTGCTAATCTCCACTCCTGGAGCTCCTTACTTTGTGCCAGTGGGGCAGGCCCCTCTTACAGTTCCAGAAAAGCCCACAGGACCCCAGGAGAGCTGCCCCTTGGATCTGGGGCTCCTATGCCACCTGCCTGCCACCAGGCCATCCCGCCCTAACTTCTGGGGTCTGGCAGCAAAAGGACTAGAAGCTGGCAGCTACCAGCTGCGGCCTTTCCTCAACACCACCTCCTCTGGGCTTTGCCCTCGTGACCGTTCACAGCCCGGGAGCAGGGGGCATCTGACTTGGCTCCGGCCCCCAGCGCCATCCACTTCGGTGCCCTCTTTGGAGAACCATGAGAGGCAGTGTGATGCAGTGGGGCAGAGGGCGTGCTTGGGTTTGTCTTCCGTACGAGCCTCAGTCTCCCCATCTGTAAAATGGGGAGGACAGCCCCCACACTTGCTGGAACTACTGTGAAAATTCAGTAAGACAACATACGTCACGTGTCTGACGTAGTAAGCGTTCCATAAACATTGACTGTTTTTTTTTTTAAATGTTGACTTTGAGAGAGAGAGACAGAGGGTGAGTGGGGGGAGGGGCAGAGACAGGGAGACACAGAATCCCAAGCAGGCTCCGCACCTGCCCCACGCCTCAACTACCGAGACCCGCAGCAGGCTCTGGAGTGGGCAGTGGAAGCCTGGGAGGAGGGCGTCCTCTTTAGAAAACACTTCAGACAGGATAGAGGGGAAGACAACCCGGGCAAAGCAAGTCCAGCAAAAAACACACTCACCCAGAAGATGCTGGCTGCAGATCAATGGACTTCTGGATAAATAAAAAGGTGATTAATCAGATCCTCCATTAAGTACAACGAACGACACCGTATAATTAAGCCAAAAAACTCGCGGCGGAAAGCACCTTTAAGGGAGCAGGCACTTAGGCAGGGAGAATTAAGGAGGCACTGAGGATAGGAGGAGCTATAAGGCTGGAGGTGAGGCGGAAGAGACCAGAAGGTTGACCAAAACAATCAGGAGTCACAGCATTAGAGGAGGCCAGAGCCCCATAGTTATCAGCTCAAGCTCCAGAGTCAGGCAGGCTTGGGATGGGGTCCCAGCTCTCACTTGCAGGCTTGTAGGACCCGGGAAAGTCATTTCCTGGAGTCTCAGTTTCCTCATCGGTAAAATGGGAACACAGCTACCACTGATACCGATCTCCTGGGGTTGTGGCCGACTCAATGAGAATGGGAGTAAACAAGTTTGCATATAGTAAGTGCTCAATAAATTCTCCTTGATTGGACAAGTCACTTTCCCCTCTCCGGATCTTAATTTCTCCTTGGCAAATAGGGGATAATGCTGTCCTGTCTTACAGAGAAACTGGCGGACCAAGTGAGATCACAACCAGGAAAGCAGTTTATATACCATAACGTGCTTTTTAAATTGTAAAGTGCCGTGTCCCCATCGTCATTATTAGGATAATGAAGTTCTTTGGTTTCATACCAAGGTCAGATCCCTGTTGCTCGTTTCCTGAGAAGCTGCACGGTGTCGTGGTTAAAAGTGTGGCTGGCCTAGGAGCCAGACTGCCTGGGTTTGAATCCTACCTTTACCCTGATTATTAGCTGTGTGACTTTCAGCGACTCACTTAACCTAACCTCTCTGTGCTTTAACTTCTCCGTCTATCAAATGGGGATAATGATAACAGTGCCTATTTCATGGGATTGTCGTGAGGCCTCAGTGAGGGAACATGTGTAAAACGTTCAGAACATTGCCTGGCCCGTACTCACGGGTAAAGCCACGTCAGTTGCAACGAGTCACCACGAGTGAAGACTTTGGACCTGGGTCCCCTACAGGCTCAGAGGCCTCAAGTGCTGCAGAAGAGACCACAGTTGTCCTGGTGTGCACGCCCCAGGTAGCGCCCTCTCCCCGACCCACCCCATCCAGTCCAGCAGCTGCCTGACCCAGCCTGGCCCCTTCTCCACCTGGCTCTTCTCATTCACCCCCCCAAGCATCCACGAACGCTGACCTTGCACTGGGCCCGCCCTGTCAACTGTCAGTTCGGCACAACCCAGAGAAGAGAGCAGGGACTTCCCTCCGGGGACGTGCACGGAGCCCACCCTGCACACACTGCCTCATGTCCGCGCGTTCCGTGTCTTCCTCCCAACGCTTGAGAGCTGTCCTTTTCCGTGTGTAAAAACAGAGGCCCAGGGAGGGTGTGGGAGTGGTGGGGGCAGGACTCGCGCCCAGCTGTGTCAGGGCGATGATATTCCCAAAGTGAGCTAGAGTCAGCGCAGTCGCTGTCAAAATTCCAACGACTTGTTTTTGCAGAAGTAGAGAAGCTGGTCCTAAAATTCAGAGGAACGCTCAAGGGACCCAGAATAGTCAAATCATCTCAGAAAAGAAGAACGTTGGAGGGTGAGACTTCTTGATCTCAAACCTTACAGTAACATTACAGTAATCAAGACGGTGTGGTATTCACGTAAGGTTAGGCTGACAGGTTGAGATGGAATAGAATTGAGAGTCCGAAAACAAACCCATGCCTTTAACTGATTTTCAACAAGGTGCCAAGACCGTTCAATGGAGAAAGCGTAGTCTCTTCAACAAAGGGTGCTGGGACACCTGGATATCTGCGTGCAGAAGAATGAAGTTGGACCCCTACCTCACACCAGATGCAAAAACTAACTCAAAATGGATCACAGACCTAAACGGTAAGGGCTAAAACTATGACACTCTTAGGAGGAGCCATACGTGTGACCTTGGAATAGGCATGTGACAATATGACAGCAAAAGCACAAGTAGCCAAAGAGAAACCAGATACGCTGGATGTCATCAAAATCAAAACCATTTGAACCTCAAAGGACACCATCAAGAAAGTGAAAGCCAACCCACACAGAATGGAAGAAAATATTTGCAGATCAGAGATGTGATAAAGGTCTAGAATCCAGAATATATAAAGAATTCTTAAAAGAAAAAAAGAGGGGGGCACCTGGGTGGCCCAGCCGGTTAAGCATCCGACTTCGGCTCAGGTCATGATCTCGAGGTTCGTGGGTTCCAGCCCCACGTCAGACTCTGTGCTGACAGCTCAGAACCTGGAGCCTGCTTCAGATTCTGTGTCTCCCTCTCTCTGCCCCTCCTCCACTTGCTCTCTCTTTCTCTCTCAAAAATAAATAAAACATTAAAAAGTTTTTTAAAAAAAAGAATTCTTACCACCCAACAAAATGATACATAACCCAATTAAAAAAATGAGCAAAAGATTTGAATGGAAATTTTTCCAAAGAAGATCCAAAAATGGCCAATAAGCACATGGAAAGATGCTCGCCATCATTACTCGTCAGGGAAATGGAAATCAAAAGGACCATAAGATACTACTTAATACCCATAAGGATATCTAAAATTAAAAAGACAGGGACGCCTGGCCGGCTCAGGGGGAAGACTGTGCGACTCTTGATCTCAGGGTTGTGAGTTTGAGCCCCACATTGGGTGTAGAGATAACTTAAATATCTAAACTTAAAAAAAAAAAAAAAACGACAATCACAAGTTTGGGTGATGGCGTGAAGAACTAGAACCTTCGTGGCATTACTGGTGGGAATGTCAAATGGTGCAGCCACTATGGAAAACGGGCACGGCCCTGTCCCTCAATTAAGCAGTTAGTACATGGCTCAGCAATTTATTCCCAGGTAGATACCCTGAAATTGAAAACAAAGTTCATATAAAACTTGTACAGAAATGTTCACAGCACCGTTGGTCACAGCAGCCCCAATGGAAACAACCCAAAGGTTGATGGACTGATGAACAGATTAAACAAAATGTGATAGATCCATACATGGAATATAAAGTCATAAAAAGGAATGATACCCGGATACAGGCTACAACAAGCATCAACTTTAAAAATACCATGCTGGGGTGCCTGGGTGGCGCAGTCGGTTAAGCGTCCGACTTCAGCCAGGTCACGATCTCGCGCTCCGTGAGTTCGAGCCCCACGTCAGGCTCTGGGCTGATGGCTCGGAGCCTGGAGCCCGTTTCCGATTCTGTGTCTTCCTCTCTCTCTGCTCTTCCCCCGTTCATGCTCTGTCTCTCTCTGTCCCAAAAATAAATAAACGTTGGAAAAAAAAAATTAAAAAAAAAAATATCATGCTGAGAGGGGCGCCTGGGTGGCTCAGTCGGTTGAAGAGTCCAACTTCGGCTCGGGTCACGATCCCATCGTCCATGGGTTCGAGCCCCGCATCAGGCTCTGCACTGACGGTCCGGATGGCCCGCTTGGGATTCTCTCTCTCTGCCCCGCCCCTCCCCCAGGCACTCACTCTCTCTCAAAATAAGTAAACTTAAGGAAAAAATTATGCTGAGAGAAGCCAGTCACAGAGGACTGCATACTGTATGATTCCACTTACATGAAATGTCCAGAGAGACAGAAAGCAGATGAGTGGGATAGGAAAATGGGGAGTGACCGCTGATAGGTTTGAGGTTTCTTTTTGGGGTGCTGACAGCGTTCTGGAATTAGAGTGTGCTGATGGCTACACAAGAGTGTGACGCACTAAGAGCCCTGAATTGTACACTTTAAGGTAGTGATTTTTATTTACTTATTTATATTTATTCATTTTTTAATGTATGTTTGTTTCTGAGAGAGAGAATGACAGAGCGCAGGAGAGAGGCAGAGAGAGAGGGAGACACAGAATCTGAAGCAGGCTCCAGGCCCTGAGCTGATGCGGGGCTGGAACTCACAGAGAGCGAGATCATGTTGGATGCTCAACCAGCTGAGCCACCCAGGCGCCCCTATTTATTTATTTTTCAATGTCTATTTATCTTTGAGAGAGAGAGCACGCGCGCAAGTTGGGGAGGGGACAGAGGGGGAGACACAGAATCTGGAGCAGGCTCCAGGCCCTGAGCTGTCAGCGCAGAGCCCGATGCGGGGCTCGAACTCACAAACCGCAAGACCATGACCTGAGCCAAAGTTGGACGCTTAACTGACTGAGCCCCCCAGGCGCCCCCTAAGATGGTGAATTTTATGTATGTGAATTATACCTAAAAAAAAAAAGAAGACGACGATGAAGAAGATGAAGAAGACGAGGAAGAAAAAAACCCAGACACAGCTCTGGGCCTCACAGAGCTTACATTCAGTGGGGTGGGGTAGGGAGAGGGAGCCAAACACACACACACACACACACACACACACACACACACACACACACATTACTGTTATGCTAAGTGTCTGAAGGAGGGGTGACAAGAATGAGAACTATAATGGAAGTGGCTGAGAAAGACTTCCTGGATGGAGTGAACTGAAGGAAGAGGGGTTGGCAAGGGAAGGGAGAGAGGGAAGGACAGGCAGCAGGGAAAGCATGTGCAAAGGTCCTGTGGTGGGAGGGAGCTTGGCAAGTAGAAGGGTCCAGAAACGACCCCTGTGGCTAGAGCACGGGGAATGAGCGGGAGCAGGATGCCAGAGGGAAGGGCTGGGAGGGCTCTCATATCCTGTGGCCTGATGCCAACATGGCAGTGTCAGAGACGAGCAGGAAAGCAGCCTGGAGCCAGAGAGGAGGCACCAAGCCCTTTGGAGGGCTCCTGTGGGTCAAGCATCGTATTGGAGGTGTCAGGCACCTACTGCGGAGGGTCAAGTGCTGGAAGGAGCTGACAGGTCATTTCTCCTGACTGAGCCGCTCGTCATGTGACCTGACGGACGGAGGAAAAAATCCAATTCCCTGACTTATTTAGCAGCACCTCCTGTACGGATGCTCCCAGGAAGAAAATAATGATGAAAACCAGCCTCACTGCTATGGCAACAGCGGCCACTTCTGACTTCCCCTCCTGACTACAGGCCTGGTGAGGAAGTCTGCCCGGTGGGGGAGTGGGGGTGTGTGTGTCAGGAACCCCTCCCCCAGGGCTTTTGGGCCCCCCTTCCACTACCGCAACAGTCTTGGGCTCAGATCCCAGCTCCCCCACTTCTTCCAGCAGAGAATCACCGCAGCCACCAACATCCGGACAGCCCTTCACAGCTCAGACTGATTGATGCCCCCACGTGGGTTACTAGCCCCACTGGACAGATGAAGACACTGAGGCTCAGAGCAGCGAGGGGCGATGTCTATCAGCCGGGTATCCTTCCGTCTGTACTGCCCTTACTCCCATCAGGCACAGGGCCGTTGACCCGTGCAGGTATCCCACTCTGATTCCTCTGTGGCACAAAGGAATAAATGAGTGGAAGGAATGTCACCCCCACCCCATCCTGCCCCCCTCTTCCTCTCCAGGTAATCTATCCGCCTCTTCGGGGCAGGGGGTGCTCTGCTCTGGTCTAGCCCAAGTGGGCCGGACAGGGGTCATATGGGGCCTGGGGGAGTCTGCACAGTGAGAAGGGTGCCCCCAGGTGCCTGGGCGGAAGTGTTTCCCTTCAGAATGCCTGGCCCTGAACTTTAGCACTAGTCTTAATGCTAATATTTTGTACACGCTTACTCTGGGCCAGGCTTCGTGCCAGGCACTTTGCATGCACCATCTCCTTTAGCTCTCACAAGCAGGGTGAGGAGTGAGGGATGGGCCATCATCCCTGTTCTATGGTGGGGGAGTGAGGGGCGGGGGAGGGAGAGGAGCCCGAGATCTCAGGGCTGGAGCAAACCCAGGTGGTCTGACCCCAGAGCCCAGAGCTTTTAACAGATACCTGCAGCCCTGGGAGACTGTCTCTTCCTTCTCCCTTCCCCCACACCCAGGCAGGCTAGGAAGATTAAAGGGGGGGGGGGGGGGTGCAGAGGAGCAGAGGGGAGGCTGCTGAGCTGCCGCCTGCAATCATCTCCTGGCCCTGGGCCAGAAGGCTGCAGGCAGAACCTGTTGGAGGAAGAGGTGTTTGCTGTCTGTGGGAAGTGGGGTGCGGGAGGGCCCCCCTGGGAACGGGGCGGGGCCTGTCTCTAGGCCCCGGGGTTCACAGGAGGAAGGAAGGGGAGTACCTACTATGTGCACGTGCTGAGCCCAGCACTTTACAGGTGGCATTTCATCTTATCCCCAAAGTGACACTAAGAGATAATAGCTAACACTTATGTGCCGAGTGTCTCTTGAGTGCTTAGCATATGCTTGGATTCATTTAATCTTCACAGAGACATGGCAGGTAGAGACTGAGATCACCCTTGCTTTGCACACAGGGACACTGAAGCATAAAGAAGGGATGTAACGAGGTCACAGGCTGATACAGATCTGACCCAGGTCCCCTGGCCCTAGAGTCCATGAGTAAGAGATTCACTATCCGGCCAGGGCAGCGGCATCCCCATTTTCCAGAGGAGGAGAGTGAGGCCCAGGTGTCAGAGTGGGGGTCAAGTCCCATGTTCTGGGACTTTCTGACTTTTTTAGTGGCACATCTTCCACTGATGGGCACCTTTGCCACCGCTCCCCAGTAGCTCCTGCCTGGAAACATCGAGAGCATGGGGAAGGTTCTAGCTGCGACTCTTGGCCCACGGTTGCCCAGACTGAGCAGAGGAGCTTATTTTTGTTCAGGGTATTTTTGTCTGGATTCACACACCTAACCACGATCCTTTCCAGAAATGGCGTCAGCCCACTTCCTAGAATAGTTCACAAATGGTGCTCCACTGCCTTCCTGGGCCTCTGTGTACCCATCTGTACAAAGGGTTGGAGGATTGTTCTCTGGGAAGCCATCTGGCTTCTGGCCTGGGAGCTTCCCATTTAGCAAACAGTCATGACTCTGCGCCTTACAGACACGCCACCCTCCAAAAGGCTTCTGGTGATTTCTATCGGCCGTGTCCTAAGTATTGACTAAATGCCAGGCGCCGTGCTGAGTGCTCTCCCTGGATTCTCTCACTGAGTTTGCTCGGGAGCCCTAAGAGGCAGGTACGATCGTCTCCATTTACAGAGGAAGAAAGCGGAAGCGGGACGTCTCAGCATCCATTGCCTGGTTCGGCTGATCGCGGATGTCCAACATTTGGCCATAGCAGGCCCTGATAAACAGAGCCTCCCCCCCGCCCCCCCCCCATCCTATCCCATCAGGCCTGGGGAGCCAACCAGCCCAGCCTGTCCCAGCCACAACAGCCACAGTGTGAGCCCCGGGCCAGGCCCCAGACAGCCTCTCACTTTGAGGGGGCGATCCTGTCTCCTCGGTGGCCTATCTTGGGGATGACAGCTAGTGGCAGCTTGGGGACAGCAGTCTGCTCAGAGGGCTCATGGGGCTGCTGACAGCAGACAGGCAGTGACAGGCTGGAGCAGCTGGCACCGCCCGAGGCAGATCAGGCACCTGGGAGCCTCTGCAGGCACCCCACCCCCAAGTCCAGACCCTTGGGGGTGTTCAGGACCAAAGCAAGAATACCCACAGAGCACCGTGTGTCTAAGTATTTAAGTTACGAACCAAGCTAACAAACTCCCAGGTAAAATATGTCCTATCTTCCCTTCTAGACATCATGGTCCGGAAGGCCGGGCTGTGAATTTAAATCCCTCTGTCTCCTCAGAATACTGTGCTAGAACACCGTAGTGTCCAGCCAGCCCTGGTCAGCATTCCTACTTCTGTCTCCCTTCTGGGCAGGGGCCTAACACACAGGTCTGGACACCCCCGGATACATGTCGGCAACATCCACACCCGTCCCCCGCCCTTCACAGTCGGCCTTTGTCCTCCGGCCTGGGGGTGCACACACACCAGCCACACACTCTGTCCTCTGGAAAAACCCTGGCAGGTCCTGAAAGTGAGCCTGGGGCTGACGGGACAGGGGACTGGGACCTGCCGGTGAGCACACTGGAGAATCCTCACGGGAGACGCATTCCCAAAGCAGAGCCTCAGGCCACACAGGTGCCGGGGCTCTGGGAGCAGCTCGGGAGGATGAGGAGGGCTTGGAATTTAGCATCGGGAAATCGAGGCAAACCCCAGCTCGTGCCTTGCTTACAGACTCCTTGCGAGGCCACACTGACCCACTGACCAGCGTCTCTTAAGAAGTCCTCTGCCTCCAGGGGCACCTGGGTGGCTCAGTCGGTTAAGCGTCCGACTTCAGCTCAGGTCACAATCCTGTGGTTCGCGAGCTCGAGCCCCGTGTCAGGCTCTGTGCTGACGGCTCAGAGCCCGGCACCTTCTTCGGATTCTGTGTCTCCTTCTCTCTCCGTCCCTCCCCTACTCGTACTCTGTCTCTCTCTCTCTCTCTCTTGCGCTCTCAAAAATAAATATCAGAAAAAAATTATAAAAAAAAAAAAAATAGAAGCCCTCCTGCCTCCTCCACACTCCTGAATCCGCAGTACCTAGCACAGTACCTGGCACGGGGTAAGCACCAATAACCACCTGACTGACGGAGTGAGCGACGCAGGCTCTTGATTATTCACCCAGGCTCTCCGTCTGCTCACAGGGGTCAATCAAGCACCACAGGTTCACGGAGGGCCAGAAAACTCAGACGCCAGGCTCCCAGTCCAGGGAGTGAAAGTCGAGGTGGAAACACGAATGTATGTCCAACAGAGTGCAGCAAATGCAAAGGCACTGTGCTGTGAGGCACGTGCAGCTGGGATGCTTACATCAATGTGGCCTGAGCCCAGCGACCGGAAGTGGTGAGCGTTAGGGTTGGCGGACCTGCCTGGGCATCCTAGTGTCCCACTGGCTAGACCAAGTAATTCTCCCTTGTATGGTCCCCGGACCGGCAGTATCGGCAGGCTTTATCTTAGCCCTACTAAATCAGAAACTCAGGGCAAGGTCCAGAAATCTGTATTTTAAGAAGCGGGGGGGGGGGGGCCCCCAGATGATTCTGCTGCACGTTCAAGTTTGAGAAGCCCCACGTCAGACTTCTTCTTGAAGGCAACAAGGAGCCATAGACTGCTGTACACAGAGGGAGGCCGGTCCAGAGCGGCACTTCACTACGGTCACTGGGGGAGTCTGGTGAGGGGCTGGTAAAAGGCCCACGTCGGAAAGCTGGCCCCATGTGGACCCTCACCTCCACCGGGACAGGGCCGCTGCCTCTGTCCGATGCCCAAACTATCGGCACATGTGAGGGAAGGGGCCACTGGGAAGTCAAGACCCTTGCTGGGCACAGGGCCTGCTGCCAGGGTGACCACCTGTCACTGGGGGAAAGGGGGCAGTGCCCCACGGAGGGTCAACGAAGGAGAGCTGGGTGATCATGGCAACCTCCCCTCAGGTGGGACAGGGTAATGGAAGGAGGCCTGGCTGTCCCACATACCCCGCTCCCATTCCCAGGAGGGAGCACCACTGACCCCACAGTCCTCCTCTGCCCGCATCTAGCTCATCATCCTCTCCTCTGTCCATCTGGGCCCCAGGTGGCAGTGTCTCCCCCCTCCACATCCTGAAGACACAGCTTCCTTGCCATAGCCTAAGGGCTGGGGGGCTCTCTCCTTGGTTACAGCCCTAGCTCCCGTATCCATGGTGATCCTCTCTCACGAGGCCTGAGACCCTCATCTGCCAGGCCTTCACCTTCCTTTGCCGAGACTGGTCCTGGGGTCGGTGGCCCAGATCAGTAGCAGGGCCCTTACTCTCTTTAGCGGACACGGGGTGAGGAAAGGGGACAAAGGGCATTCAACGTGCTGCCTTCAACCAGGAGATGGATGCAAAAGACGCATTCAACGGCTTCCCAAGGCCCAACAGGGAAGCTCAGAACAACTCAGGCCCAACCCGAAGCTCGGGAGAGAGCAAATCACCCAGTCAAACCTGATAGAGCATAAAGCACGAGGAGTCTAGAGTCCCACAGGCCAACACTGTGTTATCCTAGGCAGGCTCTGTGACTTCCCAAGCCTCAGTTTCCACACCTGTACGTCAGAGATATTCGTCTCCACCCTCTAGGGTTCCTGCAAGATGAAGTGAGGAGAAGCATCTGAATCAAGAGGCACAGTGCTCAGGGGCGCCTGGGTGGCTCAGGCGGTTGAGCATCTGACTTCGGCTCAGGTCGCGATCTCACAGTTCATGAGTTCAAGCCCCGCGTCAGGCTCTCTGCTGTCAGCCCGGAGCCCGCTTTGGATCCTCTGTCCCCCTATCTGCCCCTCCCCTGCTGGTGCTCTCTATCTCAAAAATAAACATTAAAAATGAAGAAGCAGCAGAAGAGGAGGAGGAGAGGCAGCAGCACAACACCCAGCACCTCCTTTGTCTTCCTGTCCCTCTGGAAGCCAGGGACCGTCTAGCTGGATCATTCCCCCACTGACACCCTAAAGTCTGGGTTTTCTGAGAGGAGGCTGTCAGACATTACCTTTGTTCCTACACCAGACAGCCTGTCCCTGCCTCCTGGGTGACCTCTCTCTGCTGGTGGGACACCTGGTGGGGAAGACAGTGGCTCTGGGACCAGAAAACACTCCATAAACACTTCTGGTACTGGTATTATTACTGCTAGTCATCTGACGGGCGAACGAGTACTGCCTGGTAAATTGCTTCCTGCAGGTAATTTACATTTCCTATTGTCAGTGTAGTCTTCAGTCACTACCATCTGATACAGGAGTTTTCCAGAGAGCAGGAGCCAGGCTGGGCTTCTGTTTTCCTGCAACCCCCGGCCCAGGCCCTGGCAGGGAGCAGCCAAGGAGCCCAGCACAGAAGGGACGAGGCAATCATCTGCTCTAACTTAGCACGCAAAGCAGAAAGCTCTCCTTCCTAGTCTTTACCAAGTGTTTGAACGCCTCCAGGGATGGGCTCCTTAGTCCCTGCTGCACAGCACTCCAGGGAGGCTGAGCTCCATGGGGTGAGCAGGGGCTAAGTGGGCAGCTGCAGGACTTGGGGCTGCAGGGAACTCCGGGGCCACCCCCACCCCCATGGCCTAGCAGCCCCCCTTCCCCTCCCACTGAGAGTTGATAATAGGAGTGGTTCTAATTATGCTCTAATTGCTTTCTTCCAGGCAGTTTCTCTGGAGCCAAGGAGTTCAGAGTTCATGAATAAATGAAGAGGGAGGAAGCGGGAAGGGATGTTTATTGATCCACAAATCTCTACGTGCCAGTGTCTCTGCCCCACAAATGCTTGGGCATGCAGCTGTGTGCAGTTTTGAACACATACACACAAACACACAGACGTGCACACTACAGCCCCAAACCTCTCTCTCCAAAGGACGAGCAGGGGGTAGAAGGAAGGTAACAAGAAATCTCCTAAAGTGGCTTTGGGTCCCAGTCCCAGCGCTGCCACTGACTTATGGCCTCGGGCAAACCGGGGTCTTCCCGCCTGTATGGTGGAGGAGCAAAGGTAACGTCTGACAGCCTCCTCTCAGAAAACCCAGATGTTAGGATGCCAATGGGGGAAAGATCCCGCTGGACGGAACCCTGGGCTGGGCCAGATGGGCACTGCTGCCCTCAGACTCCCCCCGCTTTCCTCTAGATGCCTCCTTCCCTAAGAAGAACCCGGTCAAACAGCCGGGTGCTCCAGGGACATGGTGGGAGGAACACCTATCTCCATGCTGGCGGGTCACCTGGTGGGGGAAGGGCAGGGCTCCGGACCGGATGTCTGCACTGCCACTCACCAGCTCAGTGGCCCCGGCCACGCATTTTTTGAGGCTCAGTGGTTTCATCTATTAGATGGCAATGGTAGACTAGGCAACAGCCTTAGCCGAGCGCCTGGCACAGAGTAATAAGCATTTGGTAAGCGGTGGCTATTACTGCTAATAATGTTACAAACCTGCACAGTACAGGTTGGTGCCTTCATTACAGGTGAAGAAACTAAGGCACAGAGAGGTCAAGCAACTTGCCCCAAATCACGCCTTAAGTGACAGAATTTGAACCCAGGCCCATCGGACCCCGAAGCCTCTGTGCTCCAGCCTTGGTTCTCCGCTGTGTCTGATTCATCTCGTCCCCAAGAGGTGGCACACAGTAGGTGACCGCAGTAATGTACTGAATGACAGAGAAATGCAGGAGAAAGACAAGCATAAAAAAATCAGGCTCTGTTTCCAGTGACCAGGGTGAGCAGCTTGATGGAGGGAGAGCTAGGACAAGGTTTCTTTCAAGGTCAAAGCGAAGTGCTGGGTCTGAGGGACCCCAGGACGCCGTGCCTCCTCAGCAGCTGGGACCAGGTGAGGACAAGGGGGATCCTTTGTATGTGGTTGTGGAAGGAGATCTTTCTACTCCTTCACGACTTTTCTCTGAGCTAGGAACCCTGGCTTTTGGCATCAGCCAGCACCTTGCTGTGTGACTTCGGGCAAGCGACTTCAGTTCTCTGAGCCCTGGAGTTCTGCATCCAGGAAACGGGAGTGACAAGGGTCCACGCCTGGGGCTGCTTCCAGGGGGACAGGAGCACATATGTGAGGCAAGAGTGGAGGCTTGGGGATCCGACTGCCTGGCTTGGAATCCCAGCTCTGCCGCGGCCTGATGGAAGAATCTGCTTCCGTCAGATTCTGCTTCTGTGACACCGGGATGATGCGTCTACCACACCAGGGTGGAGCAGGGGGGTGCGGGGTGCGCTCCCAGGGGTAAGGCGGCTACCACGGTAAGCAGTGTGGCAGAAATGTTCGATAAATCTCCCTGCTAGAATACCCACATGCGGAGACCCTGCAGTCCATTTCACATGTGGGGACGCAGCCCCAGAGAGGGGCAGGGACTAGTCCAAAGTCACAGAGCCAGTTCAGGGCAGAGCCGGGCCCCTGTGGGAGCTAGCTGTATGCAGGGCCCCCTGTCCACACCTCAGCTTGAACAGATCACCACGAGACCCTTCCCCGCACCTGGGCCACCCTGCTTAAGGCTTGCTCAGGGCTGGGGGGTGCTGAAGCTCCCTTCTCCTGTCTTCCCGGCTGGCTCCAACCAGCGGGGTGTGTCACAGAGCAGGGAGGGTGACCCACCTTCCTGGCCCACCCCGTCAGCCCCTTCACTCCCGGGGCTGGCTGCAGAGGCCTCAGAAACAATCCAGGGGCCCAGGACTGGAACACCATTTGTCAGCCCTGCATGGTGGTGGCGGGCTCGTTTCCATGGCAACCGTGCGGTGTGAAGGCATCCTGGCATCATTAGGGAGTGCGCTGAGTAGTATAAACAGAGGCTGCAGTAGATTACACGCCTATTATGAGCAGTCTCGGGCTCTGAGCACTGGTAATTATGCCTAATTGTGCATTTAATTGTGTAATTGAAAACCCACATCTCTGACTCAGGCTGGGGCTGCAGAACCTACCCCCCCTTCAAAAAAAAAAAAAAAAAAAAAAAGAGGCTTAGGAGCCATCACTACCCTGAAAATCCCAGGGCTGCCTCCCTTTCTAGAACAACGGGGTAGCCAGAGTGGACGTGGAGGTAAAGAGCTCGGCCAGGCTCTGTGACTTGGGATGGGGTGAGGGGGAGCATGCTGAATTAAGGCAGAGCAACTGGCTAGGAGCACAAAAATGCCCACCAGATTTTCATTATTCGTAACAGATACCATTTTATGTTATTGCCACTGCCCTCTCAGGACCTAGAACCAGCATCTGGTGGTTTCCAAGGGACCTGGATCATCATCAGATCCATCACACATCCAAGGGGCCATCCAATTTACAAATTCTTCACCCCTGCCAGGGACAGGGAACTCACCACCTGACTGTCGGTCCGCCACTGCAGAGCCTCGATAGATAACCTGAAGACCACTGATGGAGTTCAACAATCTCCTCTCCAGTTCCCAGTTTCACAGACTGGAGAAAATGGGGCCCCGGGAAGGGCAGGGCCAGCTCAAAGATGCACAGGAAGTGAGTTCCAGAACCCCGGGATTCTGACTTGCAGCAGAGGGCATACTTTGTACCCCAGGGTGACCTCGCACCTAGAATTGTGCCCGGCACTTTGTGGGTGCTTCATAAATATTTGCTGAATACAATTCCGGGTAGGGTTAGCTGGTGGCAATTCTTACTCTCTGACCCAACAGGATTTAGTTTTTTTCTGGATTTGAAGAAGTTGACCTGCAGCGGCCCGGGGTTTGGGATAGGTCAGAACCTCCTGCTCTTGAAACTCTGTGGTCTGAGACTTGAGTTTACAACCAAATATGCCGTGTGGGCATCCGGGACGGGGACAGTATGGACGCTCACCCAGAAGGCAGAGGAAAGGAGAGGTCACGTGAGCCCCTGACTACCTGACACCTGGGTGTAAAGCCTTGGGCAGGCCACTCGAGGCAGGAGTGTCCCCCTCTGCTCAGAGCCCGATTCTCACATCCTCGCCACTGCCCTCCAGCACGACAGGCTGGTGTAGCAGCAAGTCTGGTCTCTACCTGGGAAAGGATGGAACTCATTGCTAACTCAGAGCTGGAGGTCCTCCTAGATGATGAGTCCAGCTTCTCCCTTTATAGAGGGGCCACACCTTCCTGTCTGCTCCCCTCTGATTGAGTGCTGGGCTCTGTGCCCAGAGCTCTCTCTCTCTGCGTTATCTCAGGCCACCCTGTGAGGGGGTGCTATTATTATTCCCATTTTATGGAAGAGAAGACTGAGGAGCAGTAAGGCCAAAGCCACATAGCTTTAGAACTTCTGCTTCACCTGTGTCTTCTACTCATTCAAAAGAGGGCACGCCCCCTCTCCTAGATGCCACAGTATTCAGATTCATAGAACGTGCTATGCCATTTCTGGAGCATTTAAGAGTGTGAACCCTTTGTGAGCTCCACTCAGCACAGTTTATCTCAAAGGAGCCTCCTGGCAACTCTCAGAGGCAGATTATTATCCTGATTTAGAGAACTGCAGGTGCAAGCTCAGAGAGGTTAAGTGTCTTGCCCAAGGTCACCCAGCTACAAAGAGGCAGAGATGTAACTCAAAGCCCAGCCTGACCCCAAAGCTCAAGCTCTTCCCTGTTGACCTCTCTGCCTCTCGTTCACCAGCTGCTTTGAGAGGCAGAGGCCAGGAGGCCAGGTAACACAGTCAAGCCTGCAGCCACATTAACACCTCTTCTAAAACCTTGGTACTGGGGCGCCTGGGTGGCTCAGTCTGTTAAGCGTCCAACTTAGGCTCAGGTCATGATCTCGCAGTCTGTGAGTTCGAGCCCCGCGTCGGGCTCTGGGCTGACCGCTCAGAGCCTGGAGCCTGTTTCGGATTCTGTGTCTCCCTCTCTCTCTGCCCCTCCCCCGCTCATGCTCTGTCTCTGTCTCAAAAATAAATAAACGTTAAAAAAAATTAACAAAATAAATAAAAATAAAAATAAAACCTTGGTACGCACTGGCAGAAGCATCTCTGATTCACCTGCCCTCTCCCTCTCCAGGTCAAGGCCTGGAGGGCTGAGGGCGCTGCTACTGGGCTCCCTCTTACCAAAACTGGCTCCGTCCCCTGTGGCTGGGAACTAGCTTTAAAAAAAA
>NW_024412388.1:23658293-23665931 GCF_014898765.1 Herpailurus yagouaroundi
AGGCGCCCCTGGAACTAGCTTGTAAAAAGCACATCTCGGGGCGCCTGGGCAGCTCAGTCGGTTAAACGTCCGACTTCGGCTCAGGTCATGATCTCGCCGTTTGTGGGTTCGAGCCCTGCACTGGGCTCTGTGCTGACAGCTCAGAGCTTGGAGTCTGCTTCGGATTCTCTCTGCCCCTCCCCTGCTTGTGCTCTGTCTCTCTCTCTCAAAAATAAATAAACATTAAAAATAAATAAATAAACTGGGAATGCAAGCTGGTGCAGCCACTCTGGAAAACAGTATGGAGGTTCCTCAAAAAACTAAAAATAGAACTACCCTACGACCCAGCAATTGCACTACTAGGCATTTTTATCCAAGGGATACAGGTGTGCTGTTTCTAAGGGACACATGCACCCCCGTGTTTATAGCAGCACTATCAACAGTAGCCAAAGTATGGAAAGAGCCCGAAAGTCCACTGATGGATGAATGAATGGATAAAGAAGATGTGGTATATATATACAATGGAGTATTACTCGGCAATCAAAAAGAATGAAATCTTGCCATTTGCAACTGGGTGAATGGAACTGGAGGGTATTACGCTAAGTGAAATTAGTTAGAGAAAGACAAATATCGTATGACTTCACTCCTATGAGGACTTTAAGAGACAAAACACATGAACATAAGGGAAGGGAAACAAAAATAATCTAAAAACAGGGAGGGGGACCAAACAGAAGAGACTCATAAATATGGAGAACAAACTGAGGGTTGCTGGAGGGGGGATGGGCTAAATGGGTAAGGGGCACTAAGGAATCTACTCCTGAAATCATTGTTGCACTAGATGCTAACTAATTTGGATGTAAATTATAAAAATAAAATGAAAATGAAAAAAAGTGGAATGAATATCCTACTCATATCCAAGATATTTTCCATTACATCATACAGACTGTTGTTTTAAAAGAAAAAAACCCCAAGGGGCGCCTGGGTGGCGCAGTCGGTTAAGCGTCCGACTTCAGCCAGGTCACGATCTCGCAGTCCGTGAGTTCGAGCCCCGTGTCGGGCTCTGGGCTGATGGCTCGGAGCCTGGAGCCTGTTTCCGATTCTGTGTCTCCCTCTCTCTCTGCCCCTCCCCCGTTCATGCTCTGTCTCTCTCTGTCCCAAAAATAAATAAATAAAAAACGTTGAAAAAAAAATTAAAAAAAAAAATAAATAAAAAAATAAAAGAAAAAAACCCCTCAATCCTATCATTCTACAAATAAATTTCTAGTTTAATTTAAAAAATAAAAATAAATAAAATAAATAAGAAGCACATCTCTGGGGCACCTGGATGGCTCAGCAGGTGAAGCATGAGACTCTTGATCTCGGGGTTGTGAGTTTGAGCCCCACACTGAGCATAGAGACTGCTTTACAAAAGGGATAAAAATAAAAACCCCAAACAAAAACCACATCTCGGGTCTCAACTTGCTCATCGCCCCTATGCCCCTGAAGCCAGAGGACAGAAGAGGTGTCAGTCATCACGCTGAGCATCCCTGCTTGGTCCAGATTTTACAAGCATTCTCAAATCGTCTTCCCTCGATCACTCATCTGAGGCCCAGACTGTATCTTCTGTTTCCTCGGTGACAAGTCACTTCATGTCCGGCCTCAGTATGCCCATCAAGGAAATGGGTCGAAAAACCACACCTGAGCCTGAGGGCTCCTGGGTCTTCAATACAGGTTAATTTCTTCCCGGGATAACTTTCCCTCAACCTGCCTCTTAGCAACCTTCCACTCAGCACAGGCCTTGGGGTGCGCAGAAACAGGGGACAAGCAGCTCAGAAGGTCTGGGGTTTAAATGCTCATTCTGCCCCTGCTATGTATGTGGCTGTGGATAATCCAGACGGCAACGGGGGATTAGGTATGTGAAGTGCTGAGCCCAGGGCCTGGCTCATAGGACAGTAGTTGCTGTCACTATTTCCCTCCAAACCGTCCATTTGCCACATAAAGAAGCTGAGACCTGAAGAGTTTATGGAAATGACTCTGACCGCTAAAATCTCTGACCCCGGCAGACAGCGGGGCTGCGGTGGCCTGTCCGAGTCTCGAGGCAAATGGCAGGGAGCCATAGGGAGCAATCCCCACTGGCACGATGCCTATACCGTCTCATGGGGTCCCCCCAAGCTGCCACGGGGTACGAGCTGATGTTCTGACTGCTTCACAGGAGAGAGGCGGAGGCTCGGAGAGGGTAAGGGACTCGCCGGGAGTCACAAAGCGAGGCAGCGATGTCGATCTGACTGACCCCAGAGGTAGGGCTCCTGACCCCTGTGCCAGATCTCAGAGCAGCTGCCAGTGACGGGGCACTTATCTCGAAAACCTGCACCCGCCTACCCCTACAGAGGAGCCAAACTAGGGCCCTCCCGTGCCCCACCCCTCCCCCAGGCTCTCTTTTCTCTTCCACTTTGCTCTACCTGCCTCGTAAGGGTCTTCAGGGCTGTTTGCTCTCAGCCTGTCCATCTGCGGAAGGGAGCTGACTACCCCCCGCAGTGGTGCAAAGGGATGCGAGGAACAAAAGCGGTCAGTGTCCCAGACAATTTTCTGTGCTCTGTGCTCCTGACTCCAGAGCCCAGCTGGAGAACCCGAGGCACCTAGAGCAGAGCAGACCCTCCCCGGGAAGCCACCAGCTTGCGGACGAAGCTGCTTCAGAGCGCGCTCCCTCCAGTCCTTACCATCACTATTGCTAATAACGACATCAATCAGGTTGACCACGTTTCACACCATTACTCCCAGCTCAGCAGGAAGCTACATATTTTCCCCCTCATGCACCACCTTCCAGAAAGAAGAGCTTTCCAGAAGGGACGAGCAGGCAGCGTTTCTCTAAATACCTACTATGTGCACGGCACCTGGCTAACCCCTTTTCTACAACCCTGCAAGGTGGGGTGGGGGGGACTCTTTCTCTTTGAGGGAGGAAGAAACTAAAGCCCAGAGGAGTGAATGCAGGTGTCCAAGGTCACCCAGGGCTGGGACGGAGAACAACCGTGGCAGTGATGTATCACTGAGCACTCAATGGCTCACCGTGCCAGGCACGTGCACGATCCCACTGAAATATTACCATGTTCAGATGAGGAAACTGAGGCTTGAGGCAGTGAAGAGACCGGTCTGAGGGCACACACTGCATAAACAGGAGCGGCCGACGGGCGCAGGCGGAGAGGGTGGCTCTCCGCTCGGGCAGGAGAGTGCGCCCATCCTGGTCCTGCCACTGGCTAGCTTAGAGACCTCGGGCGAACTTCGTCACCTTCCTGAGCCTCAGTTTCCTCATCTGAAATAGGGGATAGCGAGAACATCCATCCCACTGTGTGGAATAACAGTAAGGATAAAGACAGTAGGCAAAAAAAAAAAAAAGCTAACGTTTATCGATCATTTAACATGCACCAGGCACTTTGCCAAACACTCTACATATGTAAGCTCATTTGGTTAAATGAGGTAATGCATATAAAGTGCTTAGCACAGGACTCCAGAAATGGGAGCGATAATGATGATGAAGAAGAAACTGATGAGGATTCCCTTGGGCAAATCTCCTTGGTTCATCTTACAGGAAGAACAGAGTGGCCTGTAAGGTCTCAGGAAGGAGGCGGACCTGGAAAGAAGGGCAGGGGTTGGACAGGGGGGAAGGAAAGGAGACACACGTAACATTCAGGGAGTGAACGGCATTTAAAAGGTCAAGACGAGGGGCGCCTGGGTGGCGCAGTCGGTTAAGCGTCCGACTTCAGCCAGGTCACGATCTCGCGGTCCGTGAGTTCGAGCCCCGCGTCAGGCTCTGGGCTGACGGCTCGGAGCCTGGAGCCTGTTTCCGATTCTGTGTCTCCCTCTCTCTCTGCCCCTCCCCCGTTCATGCTCTGTCTCTCTCTGTCCCAAAAATAAATTAAAAAAAAAAACGTTGAAAAAAAAAAGGTCAAGACGATACACTAAGTAGGAGCACGTGGGTGGCTCAGTCGGTTGAGCATCTGACTCTTGATTTCGCTCAGGGCATGATCTCAGGGTTCATGGGTTCACCGGGGCTCTGTGCTGACAGCTGGGAGCCTGCTTGAGATTCTCTCTCTCTCTGCCCTTCCCCCGCTCATGCATGCTTTTTCTCTCTCAAAATAAGTAAATAAACATTAAACAAAAAAAAAGAAAAGATGATACACTGAGTAGAACTCGGGAAAGGAAGGGACCCAAGACGTTCTGCAGAATGGCACCGGACGGAGACACCCTGAAACCTCCAGGGCCAGCTGGACGTGGTCCCACAGTCCCCGATGGATAGAACTGGCAGGACCCCAGAGACACAGACCAGGGGTGCTTCCCATTTTACAGATGGAAGAAACCAAAGCTTGCGGTGGGAAAAAGACTTGTCTGAGTTTACAGGATGTCAGTGGCAGAACTGTACTTGAATCCAAGCCTTCTGTCAGCTCAGCACCCAGCTACCTGCTGCTTCCCACAAAGGAAGACTGCAGGGCGAGGGGGACCTGGATACATTTGGGCCACAATTCCAGGAAAGCGCCCCATGGTATATATCATTATGATGACAGGAAGAAGCTATAGTTGATTGAATGCTCACTCTGTGCCTGGCACAATGCTAAGTTCGTTATATGCATTTACCCCTCACAACAACCCCAAGAATTCAGAACAGTTTATATTATCTCTTTTTCACAGGGGACAACATTGTGGCTCAGAGAGGGTAAGCAACTTGCCTAAGACCACACGGCTAGGAAGTGACAAAGCCAGGACTCGAACCCAGGCCTGTCCTATCAAACTCCCCAGCCCTGTCCCTACACTTGTCCCTCTGAATGGTACAGCTCCCACTTGCCCCTCCTACCCTCCAGTAAACACTCACCCCTACTCCCTCACCCAAAGCCAGTCTATCCCAACTACAGAAGAGTGTTCAGAGCTAGCCTGTTTCATCATAACGATCAAACCCCGTCCAAAAGAGAGAACTGACAGCTCGTCTTCTAAAGTTTTCAGCTGAGAAACATTTAACAGCCTTTTCCTTCTCGGCCCCTTTCCACCGGGTGAGAAAACAGGCTCCCTTCTCTCTGGGATGATGTCAGGCTGGTGGATTCCAGCATCCAGGAGTACATGACAGAAGCTGCTAGGCAGCAGAGGCTCCTGGGAGTCAGTGACAGCTGAAGGGACCCGCTCTGCAATCCGCCCAGACAGAACAGAGGCAAGAGATCGGTTTCCAAGTCCCTTCTTGGAGCACGCCCTCCCCCCACATTATCTCACGTAATTCCCATAAGTTGTCCGAAGCCACCCAGCCAAGATGTATTAGAGTCAGAATCCGACCCAGGTCTCGCCTACTTCCAGAGTCCCTATGCTGGCAAACTCTCTAAGCAGAAGGGTGGGGTTAGCTTAGCTGGGGAGAGTTCTGGAGGCTGGGAGTAGTAAGGACAAAGAACCCCTGATCGCTCTGGGCCAGAAGTACTTATTTTATAATTAAGAAGGCAACAGAGAATGCTGGTCACCTGCCTGGCTTCAAAGCCTGGCGCTTAGCTGTAGAACTTTGGGCAGGTTACTTGACGGGATATGAGGATTAAATTAGTAAATACGTGGAAAAGGGCTTACAAGAGCACCCAACATCCTAGTAAATGCTCCCCAAAGCTAACCGCTGTCGGCAGCAGCAGAGAACGAGCACGGGGCAGACTAACAACAGTGCCTACCTTTGGGGTGTGGGACAGGCATGGAGGCGAACGTAGTTTAAGTTCTGCCGTTTGACTGTGGACGGGTTCGTTTTTACAATATGTATGTAACTTTTTTTAAGCATGAAAAAAGTCCTAGCTTAAAAGTTAAAAATTAACACACAGGAAAAAAAAAAACCAAACAAACCTCCGAAAAGTTTCATCACTCCTTGGCATTTTATATTCCTCCAAGTAGATAAAGAAGGGTGTTTCTACTGTGAGCCAGGCGTTGCCAGATACCTGATTCATTAATTTATTTTACAAATATTAATGGAGTGCCAGGCACTGTTCCAGCTGCTGGGGATTTAGTCGGGAACAAAACAGATAATCTCTGCCCTTCTGGAGTTTCCACTCTACCTGATTTTAATTAATCCCCCACCCCCACCCCGCCCCCCCGCAACCCTCAAGGATGGGCAATTTCCAGACAGGCAGACCAAAGCAGCCTGGCGAAGGGAAGTCGCTTGCCCTGCATCCCACCGCTGGGAGCAGGGCTACTACCCTCAGGGCCTGGCTGTTTCTACCACTGCCCAAGAGAGCAAGTCTGTGGCTGGCAAGTTTGGGGCTGGCGTCCCCAAGAGGAGAGAAGCAAGATGAATGAGGAGGTCTGCACATCCAGACTCAACGCGTCACTCGGCGCTATTGTGTGCACCTGTGCTGGAGGAGCCACCGGTGGGCGCAGGCAACCGTGGAGACGAGGCTGTGGAGTTAGGCACCAGTGAGGCTCAGGTTCCCCCACCTCACACCCAGCCCGGACTCCTGCCCGTGGAGGTCCCCACGCACCTCTGCCTAGAAGCTCAGCACAGCTTCAAAACCCCCCAGTCGCCAGGCCTGAGCTCTAGGGTTAGGCGGGAGACCCTGACCTCTCTTTAACCCGCTTCCCAACTTCACCTGCTGGAGCCTGAAGGGAAGAGCAGACCTGGTCCTCGTGAGCCCCCAAATTCACTCCACTGGCCTCCCTCAGAGGAGAAGCAGGGTTGCCTAAGCTGGGGTTGGGCATGGTTTCCCCAGATGCTCCCCTCCCCACCCAGGGCACCCAACCCCTCACTGGTGCCGGTCAAGGCAGAAGGGCTTGTCTGCGGGTCCCCACCCATGACACTCAGGCGCGACTGATGGAGAGCACCCCCCCCCCACCCCCCCCCCCCCCCCCCAGCCGCAGTGGCCACAGCCAAAGCAGTTTGTCAGACTGGCCCAGGACCTGGCAGCTCCTGGTGACTCTCCAGAGAGGCGGGTCTCCATTCCCACCCAGGCTTGCTCAGTCAGGAGGGGGGAGGCAGGCAGCTACAGCACAAAGGAGGAGTGAACGGTTCTTGGAGTCTAAGATCCCAATACGCACAGATGAACGTGGACCAGGAAAGGGTTAGAGATCTAGAGACACAGCAAGGAGAAAGCCGGAGACAAACACACACACACACAAACACACACGGAGGAGCAGAGACTTTGTGAGCAACACTCGCGCGGGCACAGACCCGGAGGACAGGAGAGCCGCGCACTCGAATAATCTAGAGGAAAACACCCAGCAGGGACCTCAAGGGATCCAGCTCAGCAGCCCGGGACACACCCCCGGCCCCAGCGAGCCACAGTCCCACAGCAGGCCACTCGCACGGTGCCGGGCGGGCGGGGGACCGGCGCACAGGACGCACTCGGGGACTGGGGAGAGCCGGGCGAGAAGCGCACACAAAGAGCCAGCCGGGCCAGCAGGAGCAGGCTCCGCCCGTCCGCCCCGTGACTCCAGCCCACCCCCCACCCGGGACTCGCGGCAGACACACACGGAGACACACACGGGCTGTGGAGCCCACCCGCACGCCCGGGACCCGCCCCGCCGCGCCCCACCCGGCCCCGGCCGCCCGGCGCTCACCAGCTGCAGGCAGCAGAAGGCGACGAGCGTGCAGCGCCCGCTACACTTGCCCATGGCTCCGGGGGCCGCGCGGGCCGCCCGCCGCGGCGCCCCTCTAGCTCGGCGGCCGCCGCCTCCTCCTCC
>NW_024412388.1:23666331-23804023 GCF_014898765.1 Herpailurus yagouaroundi
TGGCATTTACTGAGCCGGGACTGCATACACACCCCTGGGGGCGCCCGGGATCCAGAGATGAGCACTGCGGCGCTGTTCCAGAACCCATTGAGCTTCCCAGGGAACAGACAAGCTCCCAGAGGCATGTGGGTGAGCTGCCTGATGGCAGAGACAGAGGTTGGCGCAGGGGGGCTGTGGCCTGCCCCTAACCCCTAACTGAGGCTGCAGTGAGGAGGGAGTCAGCAGAAGACTGCCTTCTTCAAGACACTCTGAAAAGCACTCCAACTTCCAAACACATGCCAAATCCATGTAATCCTCCCCCCCCCACCCGCCTCACTCCTAACTTCTGAGTCATCTTGGTGGTTAGGATCACTCAGGTGGGAACCCCTGAGGCATCCTCTGGGCTCCTCTATATCCCATCTGACCATTCTGTGAACCGTACCTTCCAGCTAAGGTCTATGAAATACCTACTATGGGCCAGGATCTCCGCTGGGGAGAAGGGGATGCACCAGTCTCTGTGCTCAGTGAGAAAACAGTCCAATGAGGGGTTGTCATTACAAGAAACATACAAATAAATACATAATGATGGATTCTGAGGAGTGCCTTAAAGGACAATAAAGAGGAAAAGAGAAGAAGGGGGCACAATCCAGGTGTGGAGACCAGGAAGGGCCTCCTTGGGGAAATGACGTTAATATTGAGAAGACAATAGGAGGGAAGGAGAGGCAGGGGAGTGGTGAACAGTGTTCTGACAGAAGGAACAGAAGGTTGCCAATTCTTCCCATAGTCTCCATTCTGGCCAGCCCTCCTGACCCGGGGGCGGGGGTGGGGGGCAGCGTGATACGGATTCAGACCCATGGTTCTGGACCCGAATAGCCAGAGGCCAGCCCCCTCTCCTCCCTGGACTACTAAAATGGGCTCTTCTCTGGTCCCCCTCCCCCAGCAATTCCCCAGCATGCTGCTTGGTATTTTAAAACACACAGGCTGCAGGCGGGCCCCTGGGTGGCTCAGTCCGTTCAGAGTTAAGCGTCTGACTTTGGCTCAGGTCATGATCTCACAGTTTGTGAGTTCAAGCCCCGCATCGGGCTCTGTGCTGATGGCTCAGAGCCTGGAGCCTGCTTCGGATTCTGTGTCTCCCTCTCTCTCTGCCTCGCCCCCACTTGTGCACACGCTCTCTCTCAAAAATAAATAAACAGAACACACACACACAGGATATTCATAGAGTTGAAAGTACGTGTGCTGAGGTTTTCACTTGGAAGAATAAAATAAGGTAACAGTGGGAAATTTTTTTCAGTCATGCTTGGCGAGTAACAGCTGTGTCCAACCAGGTTCTATGACTAGACAGGCTTCCAGGAGTCTGTGAAGTCCCTGAAATAATACGCAAAGCTTCGTGCGAGCAGATGTGCCTTTTTCTGGGGAGAGGCCCCGACAGCTTTCATCAGATTCTTCAAAGAGTCTGTTTCTCACAAAAGAATAAGAACTAACCCCACGAAGCCTCGGCCCAGATGTAATGGTTCTCTAGCAGGCCCTCTCTGGGGCCTCTTCCAGATAGAGCCTCTGTCAGTTCCCCCCGAGACTCTAACAATGCAAATCGGTAATAATAACAATAATAGCGATAGCTTATTGAGCGCTTCCTCTGAGCCAGGCACTTGGCATATATCATCCCATTCAGTCCTTCTGCTGGGGCTGTGACCAGCCCTTGCCAGGCTCTCGGCTGTATCGCATCATGTTCCCAGGCCTGGCTGACTCGCTTTTAAGTCTGACCCATGGGCCAAGAGATGGCTTGTCTGACCTCAGAATTAGCCTCTGGCCCCCGGTCGTTCCATTTAGCCCAAGTCCTGCCCTGATGAATCCACGCACACACAGGCTTCGCCCATTTTGTGCTGTCTGGAGTACATCTCCCGTCCAAATTCCCAGCCCGGAGAACTTCCCATTTCGAATCTTAGCTCCACAGTCACTTCCCCTCAGAGGCCTTCCTTAACTCTCTGTCACCTGGAGCAGTGCCTCACCTTTGGGCTGGCAGTGGTCTGTGCGATACCTCCGTTAGCACTTTTACTGGGATTTGCTGTACTTTTCTGATGTCACTGGTCTCCCCCAATTGACTGTGCGCTCTATGGGGAGTCAGCAACAGTGTCATAAATTACCTCTGCATCCCACGGGGCTGGGATCACGTCGGGAGTCAGCAAACACGTGGTAAATGAATGATCTTCAGCATACTTTGTGCCCTCTTTATCACCTGGAAGTTCTAAGGGGGAAGGCAATCCAATTGTAGGAACAGCCAGAAACAGCCTTGAAAGACGTCGGGTGGGGGGGGGGGGTGGTTAGGAGCTGGGGATGACGTCCGGAGGGGCTCGTCATAGCTGGCGGCGTGAAGGATGACTAACCCTTCAAGTAGGGAAAGACTGTGGGGCAAACAAAGCAGGATTTAGAAATAAAGGGCAGAGATGATTCAGAGCATACCCACGCTTCCTGAGTGAGGAGGCAGAGTCATGGTCAGCCCTGGAGAGAGGCCCAGGGGGAGCTGTGGAAGGCCTGGGATTTATGAGGTGCTAAGGAGTTCCTCCTTGGCCC
Source organism: Herpailurus yagouaroundi (assembly GCF_014898765.1). Lineage (NCBI taxonomy): Eukaryota > Metazoa > Chordata > Mammalia > Carnivora > Felidae > Herpailurus > Herpailurus yagouaroundi. The sequence goes on from NW_024412388.1 coordinate 23,668,879, forward strand.
TAAACCAAGTGGTCACAGGGTCTGAATCTTCCACCGTGGCCCCTGTGAGGGTTGACACGGAAAGCTTTTGAGAAAGTTCGCTCCTAAGATGGCCGAAATGTGAAGCCAATTAATTTCTCCTTCTTCCACGTTAGAGGCCGGGACATGCTCACCAACGATAGTTTCTGGGGTATTTTCTGACACCAACCAATTCTCCAACACCAGCCGATCGTTCAACAATTCACTTCAGGTCTGACACTAACTACCCAGAATGAGCGCAGACCCGCAGCTGAATTCAGGGTCAGTCCCCACGTGACCGCCTGCGTGTCGGATGCCTGCGGCAAGTCTGTGGTCACCCCTACTTCTGCCTGACCAGCTCTAAGTCGGGGGTGCCCGTGATCTCCTCCTTAGGTCCGATAATGTGCTTGTGAACGGCTCAGAGAACGCAGGAAGGTGTTTCACTTACCTTTACTGGTTTCTTAGAAAGGATACATAGTGAATAGCCGCTTTATGCCAAAAATGGGGACAAAGACCAGATGTATTTTATATCATATCACAACAGCTAACATCTCTTAAGCATTTCTATACTAGGCACTGTTCTGGGCAATTTCTATACAATGACTCATTAAACCTCCCAGCAAACCTTTTTTTTTTTTTTTTTAAATTTTTTTAACGTTTATTTATTTTTGAGACAGAGAGAGACAGAGCATGAATGGGGGAGGGTCAGAGAGAGGGAGACACAGAATCTGAAACAGGCTCCAGGCTCTGAGCGGTCAGCACAGAGCCTGATGTGGGGCTCGAACTCACGGACCGCGAGATCATGACCTGAGCCGAAGTCGGACGCTTAACCGACTGAGCCACCCAGGCGCCCCCAGCAAACCTTTAAGGTAGGTGCTATGATCATCATCCCCTTCTTTTTCCAGATGGGGAAACTGAGGCTCAGAGAGGTTAGATCACTTGCCCAGGATCATGTAACATAGAAATGGCAGAATCAAGATTTGAACCCAGGCAGAACCACTTTACCAACAAATTCCTATTCCATTCCTTACGCTTTCCAAACTTTTCTTTCTCTTTTAAAAATGCTTATTTATTTTGACAGAGAGAGAGAGAGAGAGAGAGAGAGCACAAGTGGGGGAAGGGAGGGACGGAGAGAGAGAAACAGTTAGTTGTGTCCGACTTCAGCTCAGGTCACGATCTCACGGCTCGTGAGTTGAGCCCCGCATCGGGCTCTGTGCTGACCGCTCGGAGCCTGGATCCCGCTTCGGATTCTGGGTCTCTCTCTCTCTGCCCCTCCCCCGCTCGTGCTCTGTCTCTCTGCCTCTCAAAAATAAACGTTAAAAAATTTTTTTAAAAAATGAATAGGCTATCCCGAGAATCCTCGGGATAATGGCTTGGGGGTTAGCACACTGTTGGCCAGTCGTCTGGCATCGAATGGCATCGTCTACTATTTCTTTCTTTCTTCTTCCTTCCTTCCTTTCTTTGAAGTAATCTCTATATACAAAGTGAGGCTCGAACTTACAACCCCAAGATCAAGAGTTGCATGCTCTACCCACTGAGCCAGTCAGGAGCCACCATTGCTTATTTTCTTGAACCTGGCTGCTTCACCCATTGCCTTCCCTCTCTGGCCCCTGATGGCACCTGAGTTTGGGACTCGTGGGCCTGTGGCCGAGGCAGAACATATAAACAGGCAGTTACTAGCAATGAATAGAGAGGCCTAGCGCCTACAAGAATGGTGGAAAGAATGGTTAACTCTGCTTGGGATTAGGTAGTGATGGAAAACTTCAGAGAAAAGGTGATGCTGACTGAAATACAGGTTGCCAGGCCAAAAAGAAATGCAGACACAGAAGCGTCTAACAGCCAGGGGTGTTTCAGGAACTGTGAGCCCTTCCTTTCTTTAACTTCGGCACATACTTCTTCCTATTGCCTCCTTACTGCCACCTCTCCTCTCCAACCAACTCCCTTTAAAATCCCAGTTTTAGAGCAAATCTTATTTTTTTTTTTTACATTTATTTATTTTTGAGAGACAGAGAGAGAGCACAAGCAGGGGATGGGCAGAAAGAGGAGACACAGAATCCGAAGCAGGCTCCAGGCTCCGAGCTGTCAGCAGAGCCCGACACGGGGCTCGAACTCACAAACCGCGAGATCATGACCCGAGCCGAAGTCTGACGCTCAACCGACTGACCCACCCAGGTGCCCCTAGAGCAAATCTTAAAAGGAAAAAAAAAAAAAAAGCTCTGATAAGAAGGAATGGTTGAGAGAAAAAGAATAGGATGGAACAGGGCAGGGTTTAGGGTCTAGGTCAGGAAAACCCTAAACAGCTCAGAGAACGTTTCGTCTCCTTGTCTGGGGCTCTGGGGTCCAGAATCCCTAGCACAGCATCTGCTGACAGCCGAGACAAATCTCCCTTTCCACTAGCCCTTGGTGGCCACATGGGCTTCCCGTTAGTTTGCCCTCAGGCCAGCTGAGCTGGGGACATTGTGAGATGGCCCCTCCAATCAGCCCCACACTTCGCTGGGCCTTCATTATACACAGGGCTTGTCTAGGGGCCACCTGGGGATAGGAAGACAGGCAGGGTTAGCTCAGGCCTCAGGCCCCCAGGCCCTGACAGGATTCCCAGTCCCCTGCTGGCTCCCCACCCCTTATCATTTTCCATAAGCCGTCACCCAGGTGGCCTTTCACAGAAAACAATTCACTGAATCCTAAAATTACCATCTTAGAGTCTGAGGCAAACGGCATCTATAATCATGGGACAGCGGAGCTGGGAAAGGGGTCCTCTAATCGCATGGCTCCTGATGCTAGTGTGCAGACCATCTGTGTCTGGATCAGGGCCCCCACACCAGCCCAGCCCAAACAACATCTCTGGAGGCAGGACCTGCTTACCGGGATTTTGAAATATACTCCCCAGGGATTCTATGAACAGCCTGGGCCCTCTGAATCAATACAACATAAACACTTCTGTCAAATGGTCACCCAGCTTCCGCCTGCACACCTCCAGAGGGGAAGAACTCTCTATCCTTCTATCCGTGGGCAGCTCTGCTTTCTCTGTTGAGTGCAAATCTGCCTCTTAAATTCCACTTTGCCTTGGCTCTGCACTTTTGAAGCTTCCCAGAATGAGTGTTTTCTCTTGTCCAGTGTAGCCATTTGCCTTACGAAGACAGTGATCTGTCTCCCCTAGTTCCCGCAACCGTTCCTCGCGATGATCTTCTGAGAGGGTACCCAGAACCGACAGCATCCTCAGGCGTGGTCGTCCTCCTGTGCGGAGTCACGACCTCGGCTGGCTCCCTTTCCACAGAACGAGCCCCAAATCTGCCACCCTAGCTTTTGAAACCCTTTGCAATCCGGCTCCAGTGCTTCCCAAGGTTCCTCATCTGCCTGCAACTCCCCCAGCATCCTGTTACCACTACCCCGTGCGGTGTGTCATTTTTGAACACACCTGATTTGGTGATCTGTGCTGCTGTCCCTGTTTTGTTTTGTTTTTTTTTCCCCATCACCTCAACTATACTTCCCAGCTCCCAGCTCCCACGTGCTTCTCCCCGGGTTCCAAGCCTCCTTTAAGATTCTTGGGGCGCCTGGGTGGCTTGGTCGGTTAAGTGTCCGACTTCGGCTCAGGTCATGATCTCATAGTCCGTGAGTTCAAGCCCCGCGTCGGGCTCTGTGCTGACAGCTCAGAGCCTGGACCCTGTTTCAGATTCTGTGTCTCCCTCTCTCTCTGCCCCTCCCCTGTTCATGCTCTCTCTCTGTCTCAAAAATAAATAAACGTTAAAAAAAAAAAATTTAAGATTCCTTAAGACTCATTTCCTCGGTAAAACTTGCTCTAACTCCAGAGCTCTTTGGTACTGCCTCTGACAGTATGGATTAGATTATACTCGAATTGCTCATTTGTTATCTGTTTCTAGAGCAAGTACAGGAGAGGACACAAAGCCCAGATAAATGTGGTACGTTGTCCTGGAGTGTCAATTTTACTTGGTGCTCAGTCATTGAAAACATTTATTAATGTAAAACAAACAGAGCTACATCGTGAAGCAGCACACAAAACCACATACATTTAAATAGTCAATTTCACCAGGAAAAAGGTAGGGGGGCTGTTCCGAGGTAAGAGACACTAGAGACACAGAATAGCCAGATACATGAAACCTGATCGATTCCAGATTGGAAAAAATAGCTATAAAAGACATTTTTGATACTGAAGACATTTTAATATGATCATTAGATAGTACTATGGAATTGCTGTTAATTTTCTTAGGTGGGGTAATGGTACTGTGATTATGAAGGAGAATATTCTTGGCAGATGCTTGTCGAAGTATTTAGGAATATTTGGGAGTGAAGAATTATGAGGTCTGTATCTTACTCTCAGTAGTCATTCAAAGTCATATATATGTGTGTGTGACAGACAGAGATTATTGAATCTAGGTGGAGCATGAAGAGATATTCATTCTACTCATCTTTCAATTTTTGTTTGCAATTTTTCAAAATAAAAAGTTAGCGGGGAGGGTCTTATATTTTATAGATACGAAGTAAAATTTCAAGGTTATTAACTTCAATAGTCTCTCTGCCCCAGTTCATTCTCCTCTGCCATTTTTTTTTAAATGAAAAAAAAATTTTTTTTTAATGTAAACAGAGACAGAACATGAACGGTGGAGGGTCAGAGAGAGAGGGAGACACTGAAGCAGGCTCCAGGTTCCGAGCTGTCAGCACAGAGCCCGATGCGGGGCTCGAACTCACGAGCTGTGAGATTATGACCTGAGCCAAAGTCGGATGCTTAACCGACTGAGCCACCCAGGCGCCCCCATTCTCCCGTGCCATTAAGGACACTTGCCAATTTTTTTTTTAATGTTTATTTATTTATTTTTGAGAGAGAGAGAGAGAGAGAGAGAGAGAGAGACAGCACAAGTAAGGGAGGGGCAGAGACAGAGGGAGACACAGAATCTGAAGCAGGCTCCAGGCTCTGAGCTAACAGCTGCAGGGCTTGAACCCACAAACCATGAGATCATGCCCTAAGCTGAAGTCGGACACTTACCGGATGCCATGTATCATGTATCAGGCGCCCCATGCCATTAAGGACACTTAAGGGGAAAAGTTTGAGAGGCCCTGATTTTTGTTTTTGTCCTCACCCTCTGCCCTGGGAACTCCCAAAGAATATATGACTCAGTCATTTCTGTATTCTCAGAAGCCAGCACAGGGCTCGTCACAGAGGGATGTTAAATAAATGCTTCCCGAGTGAGCAGAACCCCTAACTTAATAATAGGCACGTAAGCTGTATCTCCCCTCAGTTTCCCCTTCTGTAAAATGAGGTTGGACTAGATGACTGACCTGAGTAGCTGGGAGGCTCTTTCTAGCTCTAGCACCTTCCGAAGCTATACCTGGAGTTCCAAAGGAAAGCCACACGTCTTTTTTTCAAAATAAAGCCCCGGAGCCATCAGGCAGAGATGATCACACTAGATCAATCTCTACTCTCTGGCCAAGGTCCAAAGTTTTAGCTCAACCATAGGCTTGGGAGAAGTGGGCGTAAGCTCACGCAGACCATGAGCCAGAGCTGTTTCCTGGAGAGCCAAGGGGTCGCAGGGGAAGCCAATTTGGCTTTGTGCTGTCCTCCTGGCTATAGCTGCAGCCATGTCCTTAACCTTCATTTCATATTGCAATCCCCGAACGAAGCTTTAAAAGAATACTCCTGGGGGCGCCTGGGTGGCGCAGTCGGTTAAGCGTCCGACTTCAGCCAGGTCACGATCTCGCGGTCCGTGAGTTCGAGCCCCGCGTCGGGCTCTGGGCGGATGGCTCAGAGCCTGGAGCCTGTTTCCGATTCTGTGTCTCCCTCTCTCTCTGCCCCTCCCCCGTTCATGCTCTGTCTCTCTCTGTCCCAAAAATAAATAAACGTTGAAAAAAAAATTAAAAAAAAAAAAAAAAAAGAATACTCCTGTTCACCCTGGAGATTCGGATTTAACTGGCCTGGGGTAGTATGATCTAAGCCTCTGGATTTTTAAAGGCTCCCCAGCTGATTCTAATGTGAATTCAAGGTTAAAAGCCACTAAGGCTACATTGTGGTGATGGGGTTAAGATCTCCAGCTAGGTTTACATCCTGGCTTTGCCACTTACTGGTTAAGCTTGGGTGTTACTTCTCTATGAACCTGTTGCTTAGTACTTGACAATCAAGTGAGATAATGCATGTACGAAACTGAGCCAGAAAGAACGGCTACGTAGTTAGGGGTAACTATGAATGAGTGAACAGAAGGCTCTGTGGCTCTCCTAGGAAAGATTAGAACTCTCTGAGCCTGTGGAGCAGTGGCTCTCCAAGCTTGCATCAGAATCACTTGCAGGGCTTGTGAAAACAGATTGCTGAAGACTTCCTTCTCCCTAGGTTTCCGATTCAGTAGGTCTCAGGTGGGGCTCTAGAATGTGCATCTCTAGCATGTTCTCAGGTGATGCTGCTGCTGTTGTCCCCGAGAGCACACTTGGAACATCACTGCTCTGGAGTAGGGTTTCTCAAGAGCATCACTGATATTTTGGAGCAACTAATTCTTTGAACATTTCTGGCCTCTACCCACTGGATGTGCACGGCATCCCTCCAGTTGCGACAATCAAAAGTCTCCAAACAGGAGCGCCTGGATGGCTCAGTGGGTTGAGCCTGTCTCTTGACTTTGGCTCAGGTCATGATCTCAGGGTCATGGGATCGAGCCCTGTGTTGGGACCTGGGCTGAGCATGAAACCTGTCTCTCTCACTCTCCCTATGCCCCTTTTCCCAGCTAGCTCTATCTAAAATTAAAAAACAAAAACAGACACACACACACACACACACACACACACACACACACACGTCTCCAGACATTGCCAAATGTCCCTTGGGAGGCAAAATTGCTGAGCTGAGAACTACTGATTTGGAGGATATAAGTTAAAGAACAATCTAAGGGTCTAGGTGGGTATCAGAACCAAGTGATGAAAAGTTGAAGCCTAAAAGAAAGAAGAGTTGGAGATGGCTCAGGGCTTGATGCAGAGGGGGTGGGTGCCTATCAGGGCTTTTTTGAGGGATCATTATGGGTCTAGAGTACAGAGACAATTGACCAGAGGGCAGAGGGCAGGCTCAGAGCTGTCTTGGCTTTATTTGATCCCACAGGAATAGGGGCTTTAAGTCTGGCCCCTCCTTTTGTTCTGAGACACAGTTATCCAGCCCTGAAGTCTCCTAGAAGGGGCAATTCCGTCTTAACTCAAATGGCTTGATGGCCTTTCCCTAAGGCTCAAGTGCCTGCAGCCCCAAATTGTTCAGACGTCTCTCTCACCTCAGTTTCCCATTCATGCACTTTTGAGATATTAACAAGCAGCAGACTGTAGGTCTACCCGTGAGAAACCAGTAACTCTGTAGTTTTGCTGTGAAGAAGCAACTCTGGTAAGATTCCTGACCTGTCCAAACCCACCTCTCTCAGAACTCAGCCCACAAAACTCAACCACCCAGCAAAAAAAGACTTGGCTCTTTAAGTGCCAATGATATTAAGTGCTAGAGACTGTGGAAGTCATAAAGGGAAATTAACTGAAAACCAGAGATGCCATTACTCATTCGGGAGCAATCTATCTCTCCCAAAGTGAGAATACAATTTGCACCCTCTGGGGATGTTTTATACTCAAATCTTTATTCCCCAGGCAAGGGCCTCTATTCCCTTCAAATTCTAAGTGGTGTTGCTATTTCCTGCTAATGGCTTCTAGCCAGCCTTTGAAGAAGGCACTTGGGAGGAGTGAAGAGGCTGAGGTTGGAGGAAAGCCCTTGTGGTCTCCAGGGCCTTGGTTCCTCCCAATCACAGCCAACTTCTCAAGGGATCGGTAGGCTTTGAAAGTGGTGTTAAGGTTCAAGCCCTGTTCTACCCCAAGCCAAGGGAGATGAGGATGGGTGGAGGGGCCTGGGTGAATGATGGGGTAGGTGGGCCTGGTGTTTAAGAGGGATCAGAGAGTAACCTGTGACAGTGCTAGAGGTGTGAAGAAGAGCCTGCAAACCATTCTTGGCTAAATCTCTCCTGGGTAAAGGCATAATCTTCTATATAATAATTGCTCAGGCCTGAAATCTGAGTCATCATTCCCTTTGAAGATCCAACTAGGTTTTGTGTATTAAAGGCTCTGAGCAGTCCTGCAGTAAAGAAACTGGTTTTTTATTGAACCCAGTTTCCTCCAAACTTATCTGAGCATGGGATCTTCATGCCCCAATGGACCTCACAAATCAGGGAAACTGCTCTGTGGAATACACTTTAGGAAACCTCAACCTATAGGATCTAGCACGTGAAGGACAAACTCTCTGAGATTTGGCTCCTACTGAATTCTACCACTTTCCTGTCCCTATCACCTCTGACCAAGCTGAAGTTCTTTTGGTTCAGGAAATGTGCTAGGCTTTCAAGCTCATGCCTGCAGTTTCTTGGAATGGATACATTCTTTGTCCACCTGGCAAAGCCCTTGTAAGTCTCAAACTAAGCATAGTTGCACCATCGGTGAGACTTCCTTAATTCTTATAGGCACGATAAATTAAAAAAAATTTTTTTTTTGTTTTTACGTTTATTTATTTTTGAGAGAGAGAGACAGAGCACTAACAGGGGAGGGGGGGAAAGAGAGAGAGAGTCTCGGAGACACAGAATCTAAAGCAGACTCTAGGCTCTGAGCTGTCAGCACAGAGCCCGATGCGGGGGGTCGAACCCACAAACCGCGAGATCATGACCTGAGCCAAAGTCAGACACTTAACTGACTGAGCCACCCAGGCTCCCCACAATAAATTTGTTTCTAGGCACTTTATTGAAATTCCATTGACTGTATTAAAAGTACTTGCTTTGTGGGGCGCCTGGGTGGCTCAGTCTGTCAAGCATCAGACTCTTGATCTCAGCTCAGGTCTTGATCTCAGGGTTGTAAGTTCACGCCCTGCATTGAGGGCATGAACTTTTAAAAAATAAATTAATTAAAATAATAAAAGTAATTGGTTTGACAACTTTACTAATTGGCTCCTTCCTTAATGACTTAACTAAATCTTGGACATGTGCTCACTTAAAACTACCCTCTCTCTTACAAAAGAGAAATCTATTTCTTGAGAGAAATAGATGACTGAGGTTTGGGTGCTAAACATATAAAACCAAATTATGTTCCAAACAGGCTGGAGATGTGAAGCCCTCTGTGTTCTGACAGGAGATCCAGAAAAGACACATGAGGGCGTCTGTGAGGCTCAGTCAGTTCAGTGTCCAACTCTTGATGTCGGTTCAGGACATGATCCCAGGGTCATGGGATACAGCCCTGTGTCAGGCTCCCTGCTGAGTGTGGAGTCTGATTAACATTCTCTCTCTCTCTCGAGATCACAACCAACACACCAGGAATAAAAACAATAATAAGAGAATATTATGAGCAATTATATGCCAATAAAATGGGCAACCTGGAAAGAAATGGACAAATTCCTAGAAACACATACACTACCAAAACTGAAACAAGAACAAATAGAAAATTTGAACAGACCCATAACCAGTAAAGAAATCGAATTAGTAATCAAAACTCTCCCAAAAAACAAGAGTCCAGGGCCAGATGGCTTTCCAGGGGAATTCTACCAAAGATTTAAGGAAAAGTTAACACCTATTCTCTTGAAACTGTTCCAAAAAATAGAAATGGAAGGAAACCTTCCAAACTCTTTCTATGAAGCTAGCATTACCTTGATTCCAAAACCAGACAGAGACCCCACTAAAAGGAGAATTTCCCAGACCAATTTCCCTGATGAACATGGATGCAAAAATCCTCAACAAGACATTAGCCAACCGGATCTAACAATACATTAAAAAAATTATTCACCACGACCAAGTGGGATTTATACCTGGGATGCAGGGCTGGTTCAATATCCACAAAACAATTAAGGTGATTCATCACATCAGTAAAAGAAAGAACAAGAACCGTATGATCCTCTCAATAGATGCAGAGAAAACATTTGACAAAATACAGCATCCTTTCTTGATAAAAACCTTCAAGAAAGTAGGGATAGAAGGATCATACCTCGAGATCATAAAAGCCATATATGAATGACCCAACGCTAATATCATCCTCAACGGGGAAAAACTGAGAGCTTTCCTAAGGTCAGGAACAAGACAGGGATGTCCACTCTCGCCACTGTTATTCAACATAGTATTGGAAGTCTTAGCCTCTGCAATCAGACAACACAAAGAAATAAAAGGGATCCAAATCGGCCGGGAGGAGGTCAATCTTTCACTCTTCGCAGATGACATGATACTCTATATGGAAAACCCAAAAGATTCCACCAAAAAACTGCTAGAACTGATTCATGAATTCAGCAAGGTTACAGGATATAAAATCAATGCACAGTAATCGGTTGCATTCCTATTCACCAGCAATGAAGCAACAGAAAGAGAAATCAAGGAATCAATTCCATTTACAATTGCACCCAAAACCATAAAATACCTAGCAATAAATCTAACCAAAGAGGTGAAAAATCTATACACTGAAAACTACAGAAAGCTTATGAAAGAAATTGAAGAAAACACAAAAAAATGGAAAAAGATTCCATGCTCCTGGAGAGGAAGAACAAATATTGTTAAAATGTTGATACTACCCAAAGCAATCTACATATTGAATGCGATCCCTATCAAAATAACACCAGCATTCTTCACAGAGCTAGAACAAATAATCCTAAAATTTGTATGGAACCAGAAAAGACCCCAAATAACCAAAGCAATCTTGAAAAAGAAAACTAAAGCAGGAGGCCTCACAATCCCAGACTTCAAGCTATACTACAAAGCTGTAATCATCAAGACAGTATGGTACTGGCACAAGAACAGACACTCAGATCAATGGAACAGAACAGAGAACCCAGAAATGGACCCACAAACATACAGCCAACTAATCTTTGACAAAACAGGAAAGAATATCCAATGGAATAAAGACAGTCTCTTCAGCAAGTGGGGCTGGGAAAACTGGACAGCGACATGCAGAAGAATGAACCTGGACCACTTTCTTACACCATACACAAAAGTAAACTCAAAGTGGATGAAAGACCTAAATGTGAGACAGGAAGCCATCAAAATGTCCGAGGAGAAAGCAGGCAAAAACCTCTTTGATCTTGCCCACAGCAACTTCTTACTCAACACGTCTCCAGAGGCAAGGGAAACAAAAGCAAAAATTAACTGGTAGGACCTCATCAAAATAAAAAGCTGCTGCACAGTGAAGCAAACAATCAGCAAAACTAAAAGGCAACCAACGGAATGGCAGAAGATATTTGTAAACGACATATCGGATATAAAGGGTTAGTATCCAAAATCTATAAAGAACTTATCAAACTCAGCACTCAAAGAAAAAAATAATCCAGTGAAGAAATGGGCAAAAGACATGAATAGACACTTCTCCAGAGAGGACATCCAGATGGCCAACCGACACATGAAAAAATGCTCAACATCACTCATCATCAGGGAAATACAAATCAAAACCACAATGAGATACCACCTCACACCTGTCAGAATGGCTAACATGAACAACTCAGGCAACAATAGATATTGGCGAGGATGCGGGGAAAGAGGATCTCTTTTGCACTGCAGGTGGGAATGCAAGCTGGTGCAGCCACTCTGGAAAACAGTATGGAGGGTCCCCAAAAAACTAAAAATAGAACTACCCTATGACCCAGCAATTGCACTACTAGGTATTTGTCCGAGGGATACAGGTATGCTGTTTTGAAGGAGCACATGCACCCCAATGTTTATAGCAGCACTATCAACAATAGCTAAAGTATGGAAAAAGCCCAAATGTCCATCGATGGATGAATGGATAAAGATGTGGTATATATATACAATGGAGTATTACTTGACAATCAAAGAGAATGAAATCTTGCCACACGCAACTACGTGGATGGAACCGGAGGATATTATGCTAAGCGAAATTAGTCAGAGAAAGACAAATATCATATGACTTCACTCGTATGAGGACTTTAAGAGACAAAACAGATGAACACAAGGGAAGGGAAGCAAAAATAATATAAAAACAGGGAGGGGGACAAAAACATAAAAGACTCTTAAATATGGAGGACAAACAGAGGGTTATGGGAGGGGTTGTGGGAGAGGGGATGGCTAAATGGGTAAGGGGCATTAAGGAATCTACTCCTGAAATCATTGTTGCACTATATGCTAATTTGGATGTAAATTTAAAAAAATGAAATTAAAATAAATAAAAATGTAAAAGCCAAAAAAAATTTTTTTTGAGTAACAACATTCTCTCTCTCTGCCCCTCCCCCTCCCACTGCACGCGTGCATCCTCTCTCTCTAAACAAAAATAAAAAAGACACACACTACTCCCCCGTGCCAGATGGGACTCATTAGTGTCAATCTGTGTGCTGGGCGCAGTCATCCAAGGATCCAGGGGGACAGTAACCTGTTTTGAGGATAGAAAGCAACTAACAGCATTTCTTACTGTCCCTAACGTCATGGTCCAGTTTCGCCAAAACCTTCACATATTCCTTCTGAGTGGAGACCGGTGCGGTGTTCCAGCCCATCACCGCTACTGGCTGAGACTGCCCACATCTGTTTGCCCACTTCAGGAGCCCTGACTGTAGGGTCTGCTGCTCAGAACTGTGGCAGAAGGCAGAGTCGAAGTAGATCCTGTTCATTAAAGATCATGTAAAAGTATACAAAAACTAGGTTCTTTCAGACCTTATTACCTTTTGACTGCTAGTCTCTAAGTAGGAGAGAAAGCATTCGTTATGGATACTCTCTGGGAATAAATCTTCACGGGAGTAAATCAAGAAACATGAGAAGGGGGAAAACCTCTAAACATCCCTGTAAACGGCATCCTGTAAGTTCAAATGGATTGTATCCCTTGGCCACATCATGCCCTGCTCAGATTTACAGCCATCAAGCTTCAAAGAAAAGACAGCAATAAATCCAATCCACATGGCTCTTGTAAAAAGGCATCTATTTGGTTTTTAATACAAAACGACTCAGAGAAACACAGAAAGAAAATATCATACAAGCCAGTTATTGAATTAAAAAAAAAAACAACCCAACAAACAAATTTCAGTCACATTTCCTGTTTTCAGCCTGGATTAGAAGACAGGAAACTGCAAACCAACCAATGTCTGTCTCTTTGAAGAAATCTTATTTAAAAAAAAAAAAAAAAAAAAAAGGAGGCAAAAACCAAACAGTCCCTGAAATCTGGCAGGTGGTTTTTAGAGGCCACTGTAAGCTTGCCTTAATCATCCTGGTAAAATGGGATACCAGTGGTGGTTGGGATATGGCCACATCCTCCTTGCCTTTTGCTATGAATGATCTTCGTCTGCAGGTAGGATGCTGGCCTGGGCACTATTCGATGCCGCTTCTGTAGTCTGAGGTCTCAAGGCCAAGCAGCGGTGGAGTCTTCCATTCTGTGTCTCACTGAATCTCCCCCATATACAGTCTCTTGTCACTGGACGCTGACAGAACTGAGGTGAGAAGAACAGAGAAGATGAGATGAGGGGAGCTAATGAAGGCTCAAGGAGACTTGGTGCTCAAGGGCTCTTGTGTCAAGAGCCAATTTTGGTAAAAAGAGCCATTGGATTTAGCTTAAATTCCCCTCCTCTCCAACACCATTCACAGGAAAACTGTAGCCTGGCTTTTTAGTTCAAGTCCTCCTTTTTTTTTTTAAATGTTTTATTTGCTTTTGAGAGAGAGAGAGAGAGACAGCGTGAACGGGGGAGGGGCAAAGAGAGAGGGAGACACAGAATCCGAAGCAGGCTCCAGGCTCCGAGCTGTCAGCAGAGCCCCACGTGGGGCTCAAATTCGTGAACCACGAGATCATGACCTGGGCGAAAGTCGGATGCTTAACTGACCGAACCACCCAGGTGCCCCAGTTCAAGTCCTCTTGAAACCAACCACAAGGGTGGACTGTGCTATGGGAAATGCATCTATCAGGGTCTAAACCCCGATGTCCCTCTTCAGCCACACCCTATGAAAAGACCTTCTCAGGGGCGCCTGGGTGGCGCAGTCGGTTAAGCGTCCGACTTCAGCCAGGTCACGATCTCGCGGTCCGTGAGTTCGAGCCCCGCGTCGGGCTCTGGGCTGATGGCTCAGAGCCTGGGGCCTGTTTCCGATTCTGTGTCTCCCTCTCTCTCTGCCCCTCCCCGTTCATGCTCTGTCTCTCTCTGTCCCAAAAATAAAATAAAAACATTGAAAAAAAAAAAACAAATTGAAAAGACCTTTTCAGCCAATCTCCAGAAGAATCAACGTCTGTGCCAGTCATTTTGTAAATGTGCTTCTGCTGGTTCTATTTAGCCCTGGAGAAAGTTATACTTTCTCCTTTAATTCAAGGCTCATTGTTTAATTAGCTAGCCAATATAACATAAGCTGCAATTTATATCTGAACATTAAGAAACATTATTCTTTTACCCAAACGTGTAACTGAAACACAGACTTGAAGCAAGTAAACTCAAGAGAACTAGAAATAGATTAACCAGTCTTCTTTTGAGAGTCACTGGAAATGGAACATTGCTCTTGACTTCATCACTTAAAACACTGGTGAGGCTGTCAATGGACAGCCATAAAGACAACAAGGAAATTCACATAAAACAGACATCCACTTCTGCCTTTGTATTTGCAGGGCCCCTTGAGGGAGATTTCCCCCAGTTTCCCTTTCCCCAAAGTCGGGACAGACTTACTGATGGGTTCATCGGGGTGGAAAGCCACTTCATTGATGGAGCCAGCGTGTCCAGGCAGCTTATACAAAATCCTCCTGCTTGTGGTATCCCACACATACACAAACCTGCAAGGTATCATGAAGAGCAGTGTTAAAACTTCCCAGAGCTGAGGGTAGGGTAGAGGCACGGCTTTTTAACAGAGATGGAAGCAACAATTTACTCATTCATCCACCCCATATTTATTGAACTGTGTTCTGGTGTTTACAGACTAGAAATACAGATTCTGAATAACGGATGGACCCTTGAGCAACTGAATAGAGAAACTGGAACAGCTACAACTATAAGCATTCCTTGTATTTCAAACGTAAGCTTTTGAAATAGGAAAGAACGTGGAGGAAGACCGTTTTTCCTACGGTCCCCACACAGAAATCTTCAAAGGGCATCTGATAGGCATCTAGGATGTCTTAAAGCTAACGCAATTCTCAGCAGGCTGGGAGCCTAGGGTGCGGGCCCATGTGAGCCTCCCAGGACTGCGTTCAAATCACAGAGCTGAGAGAAGGGACAGGAAATTTCTGCAGTATTAACCCACACCAAATACAGACTTGACCCAATCTTGCCCTGAATTCATGGGAACTCCATGACCAGCTGGTCAAAACTCAGTTTACAGATAAGAAAACTAAGGTATAGTGACTCTTCCAAGGTGACACAGTTCATCAGAGGCAGAACTAAAATTGGAACTTTTTTTTTTTAAAGTAGGCTCCATGCCTAATATGGGGCTTCAACTCGCAACCCTGAGATTAAGAGTCACATGCTCCACTGACTGAGTCAGCCAGGTGCCCCTATAATCAGAACTCTTAATATATTCTAGTAATCTCCTTTCTCTTACCACCCTCAAACATCTTCTAATTCCTCTCGCCCCTCGGAAGTTCTTCTGACCTTCAACCTCGCTTGGGTTATTTTGGGGCTGAAGGGTAAAATAAAGAGACATTATCTTCACATACCCATGCAAAAATAATCTGTGGGTAAATTTAAAGGGCTGGTGGTTTTCAAGCAGGTTATAAACATTACTTGCATATTTGTTTTGTTCAGTCAACATCTAAAAGGGTAGGTACAGTTACCAGCACTTGATATTAAAATGTCTAGTGCTGGGGTGTCTGGGTGGCTCAGTCAGTTGAGTGTTCAACTTCAGCTCAGGTCATGATCTCATGGTCCATGGGTTTGAGCCCCGTGTTGGGCTCTGTGGGACAGCTCAAAGCCTGGAGCCTGCTTCGGATTCTGTCTCTCCCTCTCTCTCCCCTGCTCGTGCTCTGTCTCTTATCTATTTCTCAAAAGTAACCAAACATAGGGGCGCCTGGGTGGCTCAGTCCGTTAAGTGTCTGACTTCAGCTCAGGTCATGATCTCACGGTTTGTGGGTTCGAGCCCCGCATCGGGCTCTGTGCTGACAGCTCGGAGCCTGGAGCCTGCTTCAGATTCTGTGTCTTCCTCTCTCTCTGCCCCTCCCCCACTTGCACTCTGTCTCTCTCTCTCTCTCAAAAATAAATAAACGTTTAAAAAAAAAAACAAACATAAAAAAATAATAAAATAAAATAAAATGCCTGGTGTTGAAGTAACATCACACTTGTGGTTTAAAATACAACTAAACACGAGCTTATTTACCCTGTTTAGTTCTCAAGTGCTAGGCTCCATAGGAACTTAATAAAAGTTCCAAGCAAGATGGAAGGGAAGCAGGAAGCCCATCTGTCTCCAGACTTCTTGGCTCCGATGTTCCCGCTCTCCCTACTGTGTTCGTTCTTGCTGTGCACAAATAACGTCCTCATTAACCCAGCCCAGGAAGATATGACAGAGTAACAAAGTGTATGAGCTCTGGGCTCCAAAAGACCTGGGCTCAAGTCTCATGCAACTGTTTAATCACTAAGTAAGCTTAGACAATATTTAACTTCTCTGAGCTTCTCTTTCTTTAGTTGTGATGATGGATACTATACTGATCTCACAGCTTGGTTGAGAGAAAAGAGGAGATAATATATGCACAGTGTTTGGCACACACATGACAGCTGTTGTTATGATGAAGACATTTATTATCAAAACAGAAGAACATGAAGTCAGGAGGCTGACTAACTCACTCATGGCAGACAGACTGACCAGTCTTCCCACAGTCCTGGATAGGAACTGTTGAAGGGTTTCGAGTTTGAATGTGAGGCGGTAGGTGATTTGCGAGTAGAGAGGGGAAATGTGCCAAATCCAGGCCAAGCTAAAAAGCAAATTTCTGAGAAGGATACATTTCCCAGGCACATAAAAGCCAGCAGAACCCCAGATCTCCAAGGGTTTACTTGAAGGCCTCACTCTCCATGGCTGCCAATTAGGTGCTAAATTTAGAGGGGTTCCTTGTCCTCTCCTTACTTTGGCACGGGAACATTCGGCAGGAACCAGGTTCCTTATATAACAGAGTTGCTTGTTGACTTGGGGCTAATTGGCGAGGTGGCCTGTGAAATCTGGCCAACCCCAGCAGGTAGACACACGGGCTGTGCCCAGACCAGGGCCATGCTTCCCGCATGTAAGGTTTAAAGGAACAGTGGGGAGGGAAAGAAGAAGAGAGGACACTGAAAGTCAGAAAGGACCAATGTCAGAAACAAACTGCTCAGAAGAAAAGCTTAGGCAAATATCATTTAAAAGCTTAACTACGTTGGGGCGCCTGGGTGGCGCAGTCGGTTGAGCGTCCGACTTCAGCCAGGTCACGATCTCGCGGTCCGTGAGTTCGAGCCCCGCGTCAGGCTCTGGGCTGATGGCTCGGAGCCTGGAGCCTGTTTCCGATTCTGTGTCTCCCTCTCTCTCTGCCCCTCCCCCGTTCATGCTCTGTCTCTCTCTGTCCCAAAAATAAAATAAAAAACGTTGAAAAAAAAAAAATTTAAAAGCTTAACTACATAAAAAAAGAGATCTCTGTTGAGAATTATGTAAAAACACTTCGAATCATTCTTACTCTGTTAGAATGCAAGATACCTTAGGCTGTGGACCTGTTTCTTAAGGTCTTCTTTAGTAACCTGACTACTGAAAATCCCTTAGATTTCCTCTGCAAGGCAGCTCTCTACACCAACGGGTTACAAATCATCAATGTGGCACTGATGGCCTGGACCTTTTACCCCCAGAAAACACCCCAGTACTTGGCCTTTTATCTCAGTATGAAACTTGCTAGGGAAAAAAAGTGGACTCTGGAATCTTCAGGTATGTTCAGCACTGTCCACAAGAAACAAGGTGTAGGACAGACCAACAACATGAGGCTTTTCTATGGCTGTAGTAGGGCCCCAAATAGAGAAGAAAACCCTGGAACATGCTGAAGAGTCCAAGCTATGCCACAAAAGGCTTCATGTTTGTAAGATGGTGCCTGTTTTAGTACGGTAGTAGGAAAATCTCTCAACGGAGAGAAAGATGGGGTTAAGCTAAAAAGGGTTAAGACATCTCTCAGTGGAAGTTAAAGCCAGAGTCGGCCATCAGAGGGCCTTAACAGTCTTCACCACTCCACATCTGTGGCCCATTAGTCTGGCATGGGCACCCACACCCCCGCCTCTGACCCCGTCCTAAGTGCGGGTCACCACAGATATACTAAACAGCAGGGTCTGATAGAAGAATTCTCTCCCTTCTCTTTCTAATTCATCACCGAATGGCTGAGCCAGTTTAAAGTGACAGCTAAGAAAGTCTCATGGTCTCTGAATTCAGGGGTGGAAAATACCGAGCTCACGTGTTGACACAACCCTCATCTAGCAATCATGGCACTTTTCCTATTGAGCCCACACCCAGCTCTGAATCACCCCCAACACAGGCAGCCATTACCAATAGCTGAGCTGATATGTAGAGTAAAATCTGACTGCCATCCTTGAGCTAGGAATTCATTCATGTAAGATTCACTAAGTGCTTAGAACAGGTCAAATACTGCTCTGGGTTCAGAGACGACTAAGACTCATTTCCTGACCTCTAGGAACAAATAATTAGGTGAGGGTGCCCCACTCTGTTTATCTCACGGTAAGACGTGTTGGATGCTGAGAACGGTTTGATGTATAAGGTGTGACTACAGTGCAGAGTAAAGAGCAGTTAGTCATACCCCAGAGGAAAGGGAGAGAGGACCAGGGAAGTTTACAGACATAACACAGAGGTGATTCATAGGGAGACACAGAAATCTGGAAAATGGAGAAGAGGGGCTAGGAGAAGCCTGGAGGCACGAGGGGTGTAAGAACAGGGAGAGTTCCGTGTGAGTGAAGCACCGTGGCGATGGTGAGGGAGGAGAGGACACAACACGCATTTGAGCGAACTGGAGCGCCGCGGAAGAATCTGAGGAGGGAAACTGGAGCTAGATTAGGAGTCTAAATTTCACTCTGATGGCAAAAGGAATCCAACAGAATTGAAAAAAACTGTTTACCTTCCAGGTCAAAAAGGTATCCATAGAGAGCAGAGAAGCTGTGTTTGTCTGACATGGTCCTTAGGCCCTTCTTACTGCATCTGGCTTCATCGCTGAGCACGGCTGTAGCTCTACGTCCGTGCTGGCTCGCCATCTGCACTTAATGGATTAGACACAAGCAGGCACCTGCAGAGCTCCATCATTCTTCACCGCACACCCGGTAATCCTTACCTGTCAGCTGAACCAGCTGCTATCTTGCTTCCATCAGGTGACCAAGAACATCTCAGGAGATTCTATAAAGATTGGAATTCAATGAATACAGTGATTAATGCACCACACCCCTCTTTACTGGACCACAGAATCACCAAGAGACTTTAAATTTCTCATTTAAAAAAAAAAAATTTTTTTTTTAACATTTATTTATTTTTGAGACAGAGAGACAGAGCATGAATGGGGAAGGGTCAGAGAGAGAGGGAGACACAGAATCGGAAACAGGCTCCAGGCTCTGAGCTGTCAGCACAGAGCCCGACACGGGGCTTGAACTCACGGACTGTGAGATCACGACCTGAGCCAAAGTCGGAACTTAACCGACTGAGCCACCCAGGTGCCCCAAGACTTTAAATTTCTTAAGCAGAGTTTCAATTAGTCTCCCCAGAAAGATGATCAGCAATCATCTTATATTGTGTGGCCTAAGACAGCATACTTTATTTCATACAACATTCAAACCAACTGTAGAAAATGCGTCATTCACAGTAAATTAGAGTGGACCTGGCAACAAAATGTTGTTCTGCCTACAAATGAAGGTTTTCTGTGCTCACTGATCTCGATCCTCATTAATAATTTCATTTTGGGGGCGCCTGGGTGGCTCAGTCAGTTAAGCAGCCGACTTCAGCTCAGGTCATGATCTCGTGGTCCGTGAGTTTGAGCCCCACGTCGGGCTCTGTGCTGACAGCTCAGAGCCTGGAGCCTGTTTCAGATTCTGTGTCTCCCTCTCTCTCTCTGACCCTCCCCCGTTCATGCTCTGTCTCTCTCTGTCTCAAAAATAAATAAATGTAAAAAAAAAAAAAAAATTAAAAAAAAAATTCCATTTTGAAGGAAAATAAAAATAAAACCAAATCCAACAAAAAACAAGATTTGATTTATAAAGTGAAACTGAATGGGCGCCTGGGTGGCCCAGTCAGTTAAAGCGTCTGACTTTGGCTCAGGTCATGATCTCATGGTTCATGAGTTTGAGCCCCACATCGGGCTCTCTGTTGTCAGTGCAGAGCCCGCTTTGGATCCTCTTTCCCTCTCTGTCTCTCTCTCTCAAAAATAAATAAAACAAAAAAACAAAACAAAACAAAACAAAAAAACATGAATAAATATATTTCTAAATATAAAGTGAAACTGAATCATACAGACTCTCAAAAGAAAAAACATTAGTCTTATTATTAACAAAGTATCTGGAGGAAAAGCTGCTATCAAAAACTGACCTAGGACTTGAGATTTAAGAAAAATTTCTCTCAAAATCTGGGCCATGGTCCTTACTGAGGAAAGGGATGTATTCTCAGGGCTCTAACAGTGGGTCACTGGGAAGGTGAGGGAAGCCACCTGAGTAACAGACAGGAAGCCTGAGTCCCATATGTAACACTGACCCAAGAGGGTCAAAGTTTCCAAGGAATGAAAAGGAGGTTAAGACTATCTTGTTGAAGTCAGAAGTCTTGAATTTGAAGGCGGTCACACCACCGTCTATCTATGTAACTTTCCTTCCTCCCTATGCTTCCATTAGTTTTATTTCTGGCAAGAACGGTTTTGATGGAGAACAGTGTTCACTGGAATATAGCCCCTTCCTAGTAGAGCTACTGCCCTCTATCCTTAGCACCACTTTTTTTTTTTAATTGAGATATAGCTGACATATAACACTGTTTTAGTTTTAGGTGTACAACATAATGATTTGATATATATAAATATCGGCCTTGGCACCACCTTAAATGTATCTCCGAGTCAAATGGACAGTAAAACTCTTTAGCCATGCAGGACTCACCTTTTCAAAGTTGTGCACATTTCCTTGAAATATCTTCACACACCTCTCTTTGGGAGCAAATGGCCGGACATCCCAGACCCGCACTGCAAACGGAGCAAAACATGTTATCAGCTGGAGGCCTCCTGAGAACCCAACCGAAGTCAGTGTCATGTCAATGACAGATGCTGTTTCCTGGACGAAGGAGGGCCAACACGGTAGAAGGTACATGGGAAGGCTCTCTCTCTCGTTTTTTCTAACAAAAATGAAATGCATACAAATTCCATGAACAGTGACTAAGGGCACAGAGGAAAGCTGAGGAGGCAGGAAGGGGAAATGCCAAACACATAGCTGGGGGTCTGCAACAGAAAGTAGGTGGGTGTGACATTAATTTCACCAAACATTTGCAAAGGATTTCTCTTGCCAACCCCAAAAGTCACATCTAACAAAGCCTTAAACATGACACTCTAAATACCATGGACTACTGTGACAATCATCTACAAAAACCAAACCCAGGACTGACCTTTTCTAACTTCGCTCACAGGGACACCTGACAGTCTGAACTTGAACAAGGAAATATATCCAGAGAGTACCATACTAAGAATTAGAAAAAGTGAGCTGTGATTCTCATTCTAGCTCTGTTATATGTATGGGTGATATCAGGTAAAAAGTGAGTTTTTGTGTTTTGTCTCTGTAAAATGAGAATACCATCTGTTCTTTTACTTTTTCATGAGTATTTTCAGGATACAAGGGACAGGGCTCTAAGAGAGTGGAGGCAATAAACAAAAGGATTTTATAAATTTTATCATACAGCCATAATAAAAATTCTTATTATTTTACTAACCATTCAGGGAATCTCATCTTTCCTTATATAGGGCGAACACTGCTACAATTAGTCAATGGTAAACACATCACGATCAGGATATAAACATGCGTGGTAAGCAGTGGCTACAGTTGTTAACAAACGTTATAACTATAGTGGAATTCAAGTGACGATGTCATTTTAATTGAGTGTGAAAAACAAAACAGTCCTTGAAATCAGGCACAGAAAGGTGAAGGTATGCATGAAAGTTTGCTACTGAGTTGAGGACAGTCAGAAAATAAGGGTGCTCATTCATTCAAGAACCCGCTGAATGCTAGGCTCTGTTTGTTTTACAAAATGTCAGTGAAAGCATTTCAGTTCCTGACAAGC
The DNA here is from genome assembly GCF_014898765.1 of Herpailurus yagouaroundi. Taxonomy (NCBI): domain Eukaryota; kingdom Metazoa; phylum Chordata; class Mammalia; order Carnivora; family Felidae; genus Herpailurus; species Herpailurus yagouaroundi. The sequence goes on from NW_024412388.1 coordinate 23,691,036, forward strand.
CTATGAACTTGTACACCAGAGGGGCATCTCTAAGCTCTCCCAACACAAAGCATATACTCCATCCTCCTTTTTGCTATAGTAAACCCATCCTCCCACATAGCAACTCAGAAACAAGCAGAGGAGAGTGTTTGTGTGAATGCGGAATGTTGCGATGTCGTAATGAGGACCTCTTGTCACACCAGTCAGTGCTCTGAAGTGAGGGCAGACGCGCTGGCAGAAAGAGCACAGTTCTACCCACAGCTCTGCTGACCAGCCAAGCTCGGTGCTCTCTGAAATGCTTGCGAACTGCTTTGGATGGATCTGCAGACCCACGTTTCTCAACAAACTAATGATCACCAAGAGTTTCTAGTATGCTGCCTACATCCGCAGCACACCAGACGCTGAAATGGGTCTTAAAAGCTTGTGTCAAGTTGCTCAGGGATTAGATGGCAGATCTGGGACCAGAATCCTGGCTTCTTGACCATATCTTTTAAAGCTTTTTCTGTTACAATGTGTTTTCCTAACTGCCCTGGTAGAAACCTGCGAGCCACTTTTGACTCTTTCCTTGGATCCACGTTTATCCCAGCACAATTTCTACCACCCAATGCCCACTTTCTTTAGGGTCCACAGTGACTGGGCACTTGGAGGGCTTTCCTTTTTAATGTTACCTGTATTGTCCATTGCATTGGACAAGAGATAAGAGCCTTCAGAACTTAAACTCAGGCCCGTCACTGAATCTGCATGGCCTCTCATGGTGTAGGTGAGCTTGTTTTGGCGCAAGTCCCAGACCTATAAAAACAAAAAAGTTGCTCCCAGAAATCAAATTGAGAATAGCAAAGAAACAGAGTTTTTACTAAAGACTCAATGGCCTGGAGAAACTGGTAACCCTTCTCAATCTGGCTGTGGGCCAAGTATAACTTTAGCACAAAATAGAGGATTTCTGTCAAAGAGGAAAAAAATTCTTGTCTTTCTAAAAAGGGAGTCAAAAGTGCTATGTCTGACCAGAAGGCTAATAAATGTCAAGACTTATGTTTAACAAAAATTAATAAAATTTACAGAGACTGTTCTCAAATCATAACAAAATGTATTAGAAATTAAAAAACTAGGGGCGCCTGGGTGGCGCAGTCGGTTAAGTGTCCGACTTCAGCCAGGTCACGATCTCGCGGTCCGTGAGTTCGAGCCCCGCGTCGGGCTCTGGGCGGATGGCTCAGAGCCTGGAGCCTGTTTCCGATTCTGTGTCTCCCTCTCTCTCTGCCCCTCCCCCGTTCATGCTCTGTCTCTCTCTGTCCCAAAAATAAATAAAAAAACGTTGAAAAAAAATTAAAAAAAAAAAAAAAAGAAATTAAAAAACTAAGTAGCATTTAAAATGCTTCAACTATGATTCTTAGCAATTTAAACTATTAGAACTACAGAAGGGGCACCTAGGTGGCTCAGTTGAAGCATCTCACCCTTGATTTTGGTTCAGGGCATGCACGATCTCACAGTTCGTGAGGATGAGAACTGCATCAGGCTCTGTGCTGAAAGAATGGAGCCTGCTTGGGATTCTCTCTGTACCCACCTCTCCCCAACGCCCCTAATCATGCGTACACACGCGCATGCACGCTCTCTCTCAAAATAAATAAACTTAAAAAAAAAAACAAACTACAGAAAAACAAGTGAACATGTCATTTGAAAAGAGCATTACGATTACATGTAAATGTATCTTAAGATAATACTCAGAAATATACACGCTTAAAAATTTTCATTTAATGTTACAGGTACACAACACACACACACACACACACACTACAGAAAAGCATATTTATTAAAAGAAAAATGAACTGCAGATTCACTGTTGCCTGGGTAGGAAACGTAGAAGAAACATTTCAGCTAAAAATAACCTAACATCAAACAGGGAATATAAATGGTTCATTAAGTTACAGCCCATGAACACACTGCAACAGCACAGGACTTTGCTAGAGACAGTACAGCAGAGTGAGGATTTAGGGTCAGACTGACCCAGTCCTAAGAGTTCTGTCTTATTGGGCCACTAACCCTCTCTGAGCCTGTTTCTGGTCTGTAAGATGGGGATAACAACATTTACCTCTTATGGCTCAAATAGAATGCTCAGCAGATGCCTGGTATGCAGCAGGCCCTCAATAATTGGTAGCTATTATTAAGCAACCTCTAAAAATAACTCTGAGGACCAAATGGAAAAATGTTCCAATAATAAGCTATTAAGCTAATAAAGAAGATACAAAATAGCATTTATATTTACACAGACTGCAACTATGTGGAAAAAAAATAAAGCCAATAGCAATGGTCTGGAATGTCATATGGAAAAAAGAACAGCAATTTTGGTAAGGTCATTGGTATTACACAGAATTTCCTCCAAATTTGATTTAATACTGCCATGTAGTTTTTCTGAGTGGGAAAAAAAATGTTTTTGCTGCCTATTTAAGCAAGGCACTTCCCTTATCTAGAAATGAGTTTGGTGCTGCATGTCAAAGCAATGCAGAAGGCAGACAACTCCACTTTCCCCATCAATAACTCACTCATGTGTGGAACCCAACACACTTTATATACAATCATTTTTGTGTCAGGTGTTTGCTGCCTCAATAATCAGGAAAGCTTGAAATGGCTGACGTCTTTTGTTCAAGCTACTGTTCCTCCTCTTCAGGGAAGACACTGTTGAAGTCTTCAGCTTGTTAGGAGAGAATGCAAAGCCATCCCTCATAGCACTTGGGTGCCATTTCCAGACCTTCCTTCTTGAGGCATGTACACGTTGTGCACAGCCAACACATATCCAGATTTGCTGTAGAAAGTAGCACTAATTTAAGCAAGACATTTCGCAAATCCCAAATCAATTGTTCAGTGAATGCTTGGGCATCTGATTGGTGGGCAGCAAGACTATGAGTTTTCATACTGGAAACAGTATAACAGGGTAGAAAGCTTTTCTAAGCTTTTGGAATACTGTGTACTTTCTAATAAAAAAATTTCCTGGGGTGCCTGGGTGGCTCAGTCAGTTGAGCATCCGACTTCAGCACAGGTCATGATCTGTTTGTGGGTTCGAGCCCTGCGCTGGGCTCTGTGCTGGCAGCTCAGAGCCTGGAGCCTGCTTCGGATTCTGGGTCTCCCTCTCTCTCTCTGCACTTGCCTCACTTGTTTCTCCCTCCCTCCCTCCCTTTCTCTCTCCAAAATAAATGAACCTAAAAAAAATTTCCTGAAAACAAAGCACTGGCAGAAAAATCTGAATGTCTATACACTAGTTTAAAAGATAAAGAATAGAAAGCTACGATGTAAAAATACGATGTAAAAATACGTAGCACTGGGGCACCTGGCTGGCTCAGTGGCAGCAGTATGTGACTCTTGATCTTGGGGTCGTTAGTTCAAGCCCCCTGTTGGGTGTAGAGATTACAAGAAAATAAATGAATAAATAAACTTCACAAAAAAAAGGGGGGGAAACCCACATATGATAACCAGGAACTAGTTCGTTAAATTATACAAAACCAGAATCAGGGGACTTCTCAAAGAAACATGAAGGACATTCTTTTAGAAAAAAGCCAGTGGGGCGCCTGGGTGGCGCAGTCAGTTAAGCGTCCGACTTCAGCCAGGTCACGATCTCGCGGTCCGTGAGTTCGAGCCCCGCGTCGGGCTCTGGGCTGATGGCTCAGAGCCTGGAGCCTGTTTCCGATTCTGTGTCTCCCTCTCTCTCTGCCCCTCGCCCGTTCATGCTCTGTCTCTCTCTGTCCCAAAAATAAATAAACGTTGAAAAAAAAAATTTAGAAAAAAGCCAGTGAGGGGCACCAGGGTGGCTCAGTCGGTTTAAGTGTCTAACTCTTGATTTTGGCTCAGGTCATGATCCCAGGGTCGTGGGATCGAGCCCCGTGTTGGGCTCCGTGTTGAGCATAGAGCCTGCTTAGGATTCTCTCTCTCCCTCTAACCCTCTCCCTTACTGACACTCTCTTTCTCTAAAATATGGGGCACCTGGGTGGCTCAGTCGGTTAAGCAGTGGACTTCAGCTCAGGTCATGATCTCACCGTTCGTGAGTTCGAGCCCCACATTGGGCTCTGTGCTGACAGCTCAGAGCCTGGAGCCTGCTTTGGATTCTGTGTCTCCCTCTCTCTCTCTCTGCCCCTCCCCCGCTTGCACTCTTTCTCAAAAATAAACATTAAAAAAAAATTAAAAAGTAAGTAAATAAATAAAATAAAAAAAATAAATAAGGAAAAGAAAAAAGCTAGTGATATATGTAACTGCTGTACTTATGGGACTTTATTTACACATTCTCTATATAAGATAAGTTCAGCCTTCAGAATAAAACCGGTACGATTGACTAGCTATCTGTAGAAACCACCTACCCTAAGAGAAGGAATAACATATGGTATGTGTCTGAGAGGACATGGAAAACCTTCAAATCCTAAAAAGGAACCAAGTATCCCTTAAGGACTATAGCATACATTTAAAATATCTGTTTATAGAAGACCCAGGAATAGGCTAGGATAAAGAGTATGGAATAAGTCACACTGTATGTGGTGAGAAGGCCTTACTGGCACAAGAGTATTATTCTTAAACGAGTCTATCCCCTCAGTGTAGATGAGGGCATCAAATTGTCAGACCTTAAGTAAAAGAAGCCAGTCTCAAAAGGTTACATACTGTATGATTCCATTTGTACGATATTCTAGAAAAGAAACTATATGACAAAGAATGGTTGCAAGGACTTAGGAATGGAAAGAGGGTTTGATACAGGAGGGCACTATAAATTTTGGGGGTGATAGAAATTGTTCTGAACCTTGTTTGTGGTAGCTATACAAATCTATGCAAGCATAAACATTCACAGAATTGTACAAAGTTAATTTCACCATGTGTAAACTTTAATAGTAATGTATTTTTTTTTTAATGGGAATTTTTTCTTTTTCTGATGTAAGCTACATGCTCAACACGGGGGGGGGGGGCTTGAACCCACGGCTCTGAGATCAAGAGTCGCATGCTCTACTGACTGAGTCAACCAGGCCACCCCAATAATAATTTTAAAAGTATGAAAATTACAATACCTTAATGACACAAACCTACTGTCAGGTATAGAAGATGCCCTCTAGTGATTCTAAAGCTAATGGGCTCCCAAACTTCTCTCTGGGAAACACTGCATTAGCTATTAAGATGATCTAATTAAGTTCCTGTGCCCGGATCCCATATTCTCCATACAAGTTATATGATAGAAAGGGATGAGAAGTTACATTTTGGAAGTGGTCAATTTTCAAGTATTGTGGGATATCCAAGTGGGGACTTCTGAGGGGCTGGTCGTATACAGGGGTCTGGAGCTGAAGATCTGGGCCAGGAATATGGAGTCATCAGCACAGAGATGACAATTAAAGTCATGGAAGCGGGGGTGCCTGGGTGGCTCAGTCGGTGAAACATCTGACTTCAGCTCAGGTCATGATCTCGCAGTTCGTGGGTTTGAGCCCCGCGTCCGTCTCTGTGCTGACAGCTTGGAGCCTGGAGCCTGCTTCACAGTCTGTGCCTCCCTCTTTCTCTACCCCTCCCCTGTTCACACTCTGTCTCTTTCTCTCTCTCTCTCTCTCTCAAAAATAAACATTTAAAAAAAAAAAAAAAGAAAGAAAGAAAGAAAACACACCATCTGGGAAAACTGATGGCATGAAGGCCCAGACAGGAAAAGGAGATGAAATCCTTCTGCTAAAGGGACTACCTTTAGACAAAAGCAAGCACATGTCATCCACTGTAACAGCGAAGGAGGCAAGGAGGGATGGGAATACAGCCCAAGTTTTAGGCGGTGACAACACAGGAAGCTGAATATTTACTCACCAGTTACCACTCTAACAGTACAACAGAAAGTAAGGTCAAAATCTTTGAAATATTTAAGGAAGCCAACAGGTAAAGACAGACGCAAATTGGGTAGCCCCCCAAAACACTTCCCTTCTACTGGCATTTGCTGTGTCCAGAAACTGCTAGGTGCTCTAATGCATTAGGTTCATTTAATCCCCACAACAACCCTAGAAGGTAGACGTTCTTGTTACTGTTGAGAGGCTTATAGAACTTAAACAACTTGGAGTCATAAAAAACTAGAAAATGATAGAACTGGGATTAGAATCCAAGTCAATTACTCAAAAGCCAGAGCCACACTGTACTGCTGTATGGACTACTGCCACTCTCTATGACATCATCACTTCCCTCATTCTTAGCTGTGGACTCCCCAAAACTTCCTTTCCACAGTCTCAAAAAGAAAGATATGCTGAGAGATTGGAGCTGAGAATCACAAACTGCTTCAGTGTTATCTCATCAGGCCATCACAGTGGGAAAAAACAAAAAGTTTGCAAATGTCTTTAGGCAGGGAATGCATTCTTCGTGTTCACAGAATCCACACACGGGGTTTCACAATTCACATTAACTGTCTGGTCCCTGATGGCATTTACATGAGCTGTAATGCAACCTTTGACTTCTGTCAATGAAGACAGGACAGAAGGAAAACAAGATTTAACTTACTATCCTCCTTGTAGTTGGTACAAAGTGGAAAGCTACCAAAATCTCAGAAGTTTGAAAACATTACCTCTGAGAGTGAAGAGAGGTGAAAGGGAAATGTAACACAAACATTAAACATACCTTGATATCATTGTCTATTCCCCCAGAAATAATCTGATCACTTGTGTCATTGAAGGTCACAGCTAACACCTGGTAGGTGTTCTGAAATGTCTGGATGGCTGCTTTCTTCCGGATGTCCCAAAGCTGAAGCAGAGGAACAAGAGGGTCTATGGTCAAACATCATTCTAAGAAGTAATTGCATAATACATCCCGAAATCCAAGGACTTTGTACAGGTGAATACATTTTTAGTAGGGATCCTGTTCAGAAACTTGTCTGGATTTCCTAGTAACATGGTGAGAAGTGACCACAATTTTGCCAGTGTATCTGAAGGCTGGGAGAACCAATCACTTTGGTTGTATTTTCAGATTCCTTTGTTAAAGTATGAATAAGTACAGTTAATCAACACGCTCTTAGAATGGAAATCCTCTACTTGTTTAGTTGATATTTAAAAAAAAATTTTTTTAATGCTTATTTTTTGAGAGAGAGAGAGAGAGCGAGCATGATCATAGGAGGGGCAGAGAGAGAGAGGGAGACACAGAATCCGAAGCAGGCTCCAGGCTCCGAGCTGTCAGCACAGAGCCTGACACGGGGCTCGAACCCACAAACTGCGAGATCATGACCTCACCTAAAGTCGGACGCTTAACCAACTGAGCCACCCAGGCGCCCCTAGTTCATATATTTTTAACACAGCAAGGATATCAGACCAGTGTTTTTATTTATTTATTTTTTTTTAAATTTTTTTTCAACGTTTATTTATTTTTTGGGACAGAGAGAGACAGAGCATGAACGGGGGAGGGGCAGAGAGAGAGGGAGACACGGAATCGGAAACAGGCTCCAGGCTCTGAGCCATCAGCCCAGAGCCCGACGCGGGGCTCGAACTCACGGACCGCGAGATCATGACCTGGCTGAAGTCAGACGCTTAACCGACTGCGCCACCCAGGCGCCCCTGGACCAGTGTTTTTAAACTGGAGATCCTAACTCAGTAATGAGCTGTGGCTTACATGAAAAAATACAGAGAAAAAAACTTTTCTCATCAGCAAAAATGGAAGAGGAGGGAATACTAAAAGGCTGTCCCTCTACAAGAGCAGAGAATTATGTGACAAAACTGACAGAACCAACTTTGTCAGAACTCTAGAAACCAATCAGAAGCTTATAGCATCTAGGCAAATGCTTAATGAGGAACGAACCCTCCTGAATCTTACAGAGTTCTGTAGCGTCTTAACTTACCCTGGCTCCATCTCTTACGCAGCAGTAGCTTTGAAGACAATGGCCCACATCCCCAGGATAGGTTCCTGGTACCAGAGGGAGCAGAAGGGACCTTACTCCTTATTCTCAAAGAACTGTGGGGGTTTTTAACTGTCTGGTGGCTCCCTGAAGGATGAGCTTAAAGGGATGGACTTTACTTTGCCTAACTGGGAACGCTTCCAGGGCAGAGACATTGGTCTACAACATTTAAAGGCAAATGCATTAGCCTCTGCTGTCTGGAGCAAGGGATGGCAGTTGGAGCAAACCACAGACAAACCAAAAAGCTTGTGAGGAAAGCTGGGGAATGAGACAATTTGGAGAAAAGGGGCGTCGAAAAGCTGACATATTCCTAGGACTCTAGAAGGCCATTTGCATGCCCGTGTCTGGGCACATGCTCAGAAAAGCCCTGAGAAGGCCCTAAGCTCTCCTCTTGCTGATCTGCACAGGCTCAAACCTGTGCACAAGCAAGAAGTGAAGCCTAATGCAAAGTTGTAAACGGCCTGGCTGAGAGGCAGAGACAGACCCAACACGCACACAGAGCAAATCTGCAAAGACCAGGAGTTTTTCTTTTAATCACAAACCATTAAGAAAATCTCTACCAAAATCATTAGTGAATCGCCAAGCTAACGAAACCGAGATTTCAGTGGCTACGTACGGCAAACTATACAGACTTTACAAAATCAGTTCAGAAAATTCATCAAACAGCTACAACAAGGAGCAACAGCAAACCCCAGGGGGAGAATCTAATTTCTAGAGTTACCACATTATAATATTCAAATGTTCAGTTTTCAACAAGAAATTATGAAGCATGAAAACAAGCAAAAAAGTATGGCTTGTACAGAAGAAAAAAGAAATTAAATCTTCTAAAAAATGATGGGACAACTGGATAACCATACCTAAAATATGAAGGCAGACCTTTATCTTATACCAGATGCAAAAATTTACTCCACATGGATCAAAGAGTCAAATGTAAAAATTAAAACTATGAAATTCTTAGAAGAAATTATAAAGCACAAGTGACCAAAGAAAAAATAAACTTCATAAAAATTAGAGACTCTTAGGGGCACCTGGGTGGCTCAGTCAGTTAAGCATCTGACTTCGGCTCAGGTCATGATGTCACAGTCCTTGAGTTTGAGCCCCGTGTTGGGCTCTGTGCTGACAACTCAGGCCTGGAGCCTGCTTCAGAGTCTGTATCTCCCTCACTCTCTGTCCCTCCTGTCTCTCTCTCTCTCTCTCTCTCTCAAAAACAAATAAACATTTAAAAATTTTTAAAAATTAGAAACTTTTGTACATCAGAGGATGGTATCCAGAAAATGAGAATAAAACCAATAGTGGGAGGCATTATTTGCAAATCATATACCTGATAAAGATCCAGTATCCAGAAAAAGAAGCTACGGTTCAACAACAAAAACACAAAGAGTCCAATAACTGGGCAAAGGCCCTGAATAAACATTTCTTTTCAGATGATATAAGCGCAGGACAAGATGCTTAGCATCATAAATCATTTGGGAAATGCAAATCAAAACAATTAGATATTGCTTCCCACTTACTAGTGGGGAAAAAAAAGAAACCACAGAAAATAAGGGGTGCTGTTGAGGATGTGGAAAAATTGGAACCTTTGAACATCACTGGTGGAAATATAAAATGATGTGGCTGCTATGGAAAAGTCTGGATGTTCCCCAAAAGGTTAGAGTTACTCTTTGACCCAGAAATCCTAGATTGCTCCTAGATATATACCCAAGAGAAACGAAAGCAGGTGTTCAAACAAAACCTTGTACACAAATCTTTGTAGCAGTGTTAAAAACGAATCAAGTATTAATACATGTTACAAAGATGAAGCCTGAAACATTAAGCTAATCAAAAGAAACTAGACACAAAAGGCCACATATTGTACAATTTTATTCCCAACAGAGACAGTAAGTACATTATGGTTGCCAGGGGCTGGAAAGCAGGGAAAAAGTACTGACTGCTAAATGGGTAGGAAGGTGCTTTTTGGGGGTGCCAAGAATATTCTGGTATTGGATCATGGTGATGATCACACACACTGTGAATGTACTAAAAATCACTGAATTGTACATCTTTTAAAATGGTTAAAATGGTGAATTTTATATTATGTAAATTTTACCCTAATTTAAAAAATATATAGAAAAGATAATGTCACATATAGAAGAGGCTGATTCATAAACACAGACATACTGAGGGGAGTATATACTGGGTCACAGTTTAAAATGTATTCCTTAATGCAGATTGAGATTAAAATTTTTTTTTTAAATTACTACACTTAGAGGATCTAGTTTAACTCCAATTTTTATGGATGAGCAAACTAAAGCTCAAAGAAGGAATTAACTTGATGACAAACACCCAGCAAGTCAATAGCAAAACAAGGATTAGAATTTAGTACTGTCTGATTCTGTTATGTTCATGTTATATTAACTTAAACATACTAAAATATATGCTAATTTCTTATAACGACTAAAGTAATCTACACTTGTTTTATACCGTTAACTTTTTAATGGCTACTTGATTTATTAATAATAGAAGATAGGGGTGCCTGGGTGGCTCAGTTGGTTCAGTGTCTGACTCTTGATTTCAGCTCAGGTCATGATCTTACGGTTCATGGGATGAGGCCCCGACTTGGGCTCTGTGCTGGCAGTGGGGCGCCTGCTTGGGATTTTCTCTCTCCCTTTTTCTCTGCCCTTCCCCTACTTGTGCTCTCCCTCTCTCTCTCAAAATAAACACTTAAAAAAAATAGTAATAGTAGATAAAAATTAGGTATAATGAGACACCTGGGTGGCTCAGTTGGTTAAGCATCTGACTTCAGCTCAGGTAGTGATCTCACAGTTCCTGAGTTTGATGTCCCATCGGGCTCTCTGCTGTTAGCACAAAGGCTACTCCAGATCCTCTGTCTCCCTCTCTCTCTGCCCTTCCCCCGTGCTCTCTCTCTCAAAAATAAAATAAACGTTAAAAAAAAAAAATTAGGTATAACAACTCTAGAATCCCATACCCTAAACAATTAGGCTCTATTTTTAAAAAATAAATTTATATAACACGGATCTACATTTTTTTTTAAAGATTTTATTTTCGAGTAATCTCTACATCCAACATGGGGCTCAAACTCACAACCCTGGGATCAAGAGTCACATGCTCTACTGACTGAACCAGCCAGGCACCCCAACATGGATCTGCATTTATAGAGTGTGGATAATAGGGAGGGCCTAGAGATGTTTCTTTCCTTTCTTTTATTTAAAAAAAAAATTTTTTTTTTAACATTTATTTATTTTTGAGAGACAGAGAGAGGCAGAGCATGAGCAGGGGAGGGTGAGAGAGAGAGATACAGAATCTGAAGCAGTCTCCAGGCTCTGAGCTGTTTGTTAGCACAGAGCCCAATGTGGGGCTCGAACTCACAAACTGTGAGACCATGACCGGTGTTGAAGTTGGACGCTCAACCGACTGAGCCACCCAGGCGACCCCCCTTCCTTTCTTTTAAAGTTTATTTACTTGGAGAGACAGGGGGAGAGGGAGAGAGGGAGCGAATACACGCATGTGTGTGTAGGGGAGGGGCAGAGAGGGAGACAGAATCCCAAGCAGGCTCTGCACTGCCAGTGTGGAGCCCAACTTGGGGCTCAAACTCGAGAACCACAGGATCATGACCTGAGCTGAAAACAAGAGTCCGATGCTTAACCTAATGAGCCACCCAGGCACCTTAGAGATGTTGCAACAAATGACTGACAGACTTGGTAAGGTGAACCATGATGTTTTAAGAGTGTGGGTTATTTCATTCAAATGACAAAGACTGGGGTGATGGTGTCCCAAGTTTTACACACATGTCATTTAAAAAAAAAAAAAAAAAAGATGGGTGCCTGGCTGGCTAAGACGGTGGAGCATGTGGCTGTTGATCTTGGGCCCCACACTGGGTGTAGAGATTACTTAAAATAAAATCTTTAGGGGCGCTTGGGTGGCTCAGTCGGCTGGGCACCTGACACTTGATTGGGGCTCAGGTCGTACTCTCACGGGTCCATAATCTCATGGTTGGGGAGATCAAGCCCCCAGTGGAGCTCTGTGCTGACAGGACGGAGCCTGTCTGGGATCTTCTCTCTCCATTGCTCTCTGCTCCTCCCCTATTGGTGCATGTGCTCTCGCTCGCTGGCTAGCTTGTGCTCTCTGTCTCTCAAAACAAATACTTAAAAAAAAGGAACCAGCCATAGAATCTCAGGAAAGGCCTTAAGTTTACATTCAAATCTGCCGTAAACAAGCAGTCTGGGTTGTTATCTCTGTGCCAACAAGGATTCCTCCTCCCAATTCTCATGGTTTGGAATGCAAACTCATGAAAACATAACCTAAAAAGGCTTAGGTTTGGTTACTCAGGTAAATGGTCCAAAAAGAGTGCTTCACCCCTCTTCTGGAGAACCAGTACCTAACCCCTGCCCACTAATTCCTCTGGCTACAGAATCATGTCCAAACCTATTAGTTTGGAATTCAAGGCTTTGATAATCTAGCCTCTCCATATCTCTTCCAGATTTAGTACAATCTTTGTCTTAATAATCTCTACACAGATCAAATCAACCTTTGATTTTATCCTAAAAGCTATGGTAGTCATTTAAAGCTTGATTCAGGGGCGCCTGGATGGCTCAGTGGGCTAAGCGTCTGACTCTTGATTTCGGCTCAGGTCATGTTCTTGAGGTTCGTGAGATCGAGTCCCACGTTGGGCTGCGCTGACAGCACAGAGCCTGCCTGGAATCCTCTCTCTCTGGTCCTCCCACTCGCATGTGCATATGTGCTCTCTCTCAAAATAAATAAATATTAAAAAAAAAAGTTTGATTCAAATATTTAATTTTTTAAAAGATTTTATTTTTAAGTAATCTCTATACTCAACGTGGGGCTTGAACTTCACAACCCCGAGATCAGGAGTCAAATGCTCCACTGACTGAGCCAGCCAGGTGCCCCTGATTCAAATGTTTTAGAATATTAGTTCCAGATGACCATCATTTTTAAAAGACTATTTTACTTTGAAATATTCACAAACTTACACAAAAAGTTGGAAGTAAAAGAGAACATTTTTGTTGCCCGAATCATTTGAGAACTGCTGACCTAATGTCCCATCACTCCTAAATACTTGAGTGTATTTATCCTATAAAAATATATATAATACATATAACATATACAATCCTGTATAATTTCAGCACAATCAATCAAAATGCAGAAATTAACACCAACACATCACTACCAACTGGTTCTCAGATTTCATTCAAGTTTCACCACTTGTTCCAACATGCCTTTTATAAAAAAGACTCAGTTCAGAATCATGTGTTGAATTTAGCAGTTATGTTTCTTTAGTTTCCTTCAGCCTGGAAGAATTTCTCGGACTTTCCTTGACCTTGACACTTCTCAAAATTATAGGACAGTTATTTTGTAGGATGTCCCGCAATTTGGGTTTGTCTGATGTTTCCTCATGGTTAGATTCAAGTTATGCCTCTTTGGCAGGAATATCACTAAAGTGATGCTGCATCTTCATTGTATTTTACTGAGTGGCTCACAATTTTGTTTTGTCCCATCATGAATAATGTTCAGTTTGATCATTTGATTTAAGATGTTCTTTTGACAAGCTTTCTGCACAAGATGTTCCAGGTTCATCTGGTACTTTCCCTGCCCAGTCCTGAAATAGGGAGCCCTGGTTTCTTCAGTGGAAAATGGTGTTTAAAGGCCAAGACCTGCACAGTAGATGTGTTCATTGCTTTTGGACTGTTGTTCCTAAACCCTCTCAGTGGACAGTTGCCAATATATGCATACATAGGTGCGCACGCACACACACACACACACCTGTAAATACCCATTTACATCTCCTATTTCTTCTACGCCTGTTTATGTGTTGAATGTTTATCAGTTCACACTGACACTTCCAGTTCAATACCAACAACACAAGATGCATTTTAGTTTTCCCTCCTGCATTGGTAACTCCTTTCTCCGACAATGAGAAACCTGCCTCCCGTTATTATATTTACTTATCTGATCAAGCTTCCTGAATGTAACCAATCTCCCACATCCTTTTCTACCCTTCTCCCCTTCCTTCCCTGTTTGAACTGTGATTCCCATCCTGGGCTGATCTTATGTGAACCCCTCCTCATCCCATATGGGTCATCCCTTTGTATGAATACCCCCTTCACCCTGCTCTGGCTCTAATATCCCTCTCCAGGCTGCCTTTCCTCAGGAATGCTAGCCTCAGCCCCAGACTCCCTACCCAAACTGCTCCCACACTATGTGGACACCCTCAGCTCAGGCTGTGACACCCATACTTCCCCCTACTCCACTAACGTACAGATGACCCTTTTATTCTGCTAGGGTACCAACTCTCCATGCTGGGCTGCTCCCCGCTTCAATTCCCTATTCTGGGCTACCGACCCTGTGTTATGTGGTTGCCCTCCTCACCCTTCTCAGTCCCCATCTCCCTACAATGGACTGCCCCCAACTTGCATGGATGCTCTCCTCACCTCACTTGGGCCTCATACTCCACTCTGGGTCACAATGGCCCACACCTCCACCTCTAACCTGAAAACCTTCTGTGTCTTCGTCTACATAATGGCACTAGGACTGAATTGTAACAATTTGTATTTATATGTATGTGTGTATATATCACATCTATAGTAATATATATGCCTTAAACATACGATATGATATAAAAATGATTTTCTAGGTACTTTACAAGAAAGAATAGATTGCTAAAAACAATATGAAAAAACTGTGAAAAACAGTATGAAATATTGTTAAAAGCAACAGAAAAAACTACTAGTATGGACAATGCTCAGGATGCCATTTCTAGACTGAAAATGCAAGCATTACTGAAAGCTTCATCTTCTGTTGCGAATCCTGATACGTCAAATTAACACAAGGTTCCCCCCTTAGAGAAACAGAGGTTATTAAATTCCTACACCTACAAACCTAAAACAGAAAATAATCAACAAAGCATTCCAACCTGATAACTAACTAAAAGGCATATGTAAAAGGCTGCTCGACAAAGCATTAATTATAAAAAATATGTTGAAATTAAGAATAAGAAATTGGTTAAAAAACAGTCACCTTTAGTTGATGTGACATATTGCACACTAAGATAAATATTAGCTTGAGTGATAAAGTTAAAACACTGATTTCAAATCATGTTTAATTAGAGGAGAAGAGAAGCAAGAAACTGAAAGGAGGACAGAAAACACAAACATGTACTCACAAAGGAGTAGTTGAAAAAAGAAAAGCCGAGGAGAGACAGAAAGGCAAACATGAGGAAAGAGGTAAAGGAAAGGCAAAATGAGAGAAAGTAAGAGAAAAGGTGAAGGAAAGCCAAAAATAAACAGGAGTGAGTTCCTAGATGTTGATAGAGCAGGCCCTGGGTAAAATTCCTTAGGGCCCTGTCGTCTCCTACCACCTTTTGAAAGGCCCTTTGGCGAATCAGTTTACAAAGAAGACTCTCCAACCATGGCACACGGAGATCAAGAGCTCTGGGCTTTGGAATCATTCCTAAGCCATACACTCTCTTCCTAGCTAAGCACCAGGCTCCAAGTGACTGGGTTTATTATAAAAATGATTTAGTAGGACAGTATCTCCAAGCAGACGATTCAGTATGTCAGTGTCACCACTTTAATTATGAAAAGAAAGCAAATTCATTTTAAAAAGCAACAATCACAAGGTTAGTGTGGTTTCTCGGATATACTCCTTTCAAGTCCCTCCTTGTTTAATCACTAAAATACTTCCCAGAGTACCAAATTAGTGCCAAAGAAAGAATAAAAATGGTGGTACTACAGAGTAGTATGTCCTTGTGTGCTCTTGAAATAAGTATTTTTAGGCCTCATTTTCCTCATTTGATAACGAGGATGCAGTGGTAAACATAGCATAATGTATAAACTTGTTGAATCACTATGTCGTACATCTGAATCTAATGTACCATTATGTATCACCATATTCAAATAAAAACAATAATAAAAAAATAAAATGAGGATGCTGGATGAGATCAATGGCTTCCAAAATGTCAGACCTGCTACATCAAGTCATGTTGAGGAACATGTTTAATAATCCTGGTTCGTGGGGCACCTGGGTGGATCAGTCAGTTAAGCATCCGACTTTGGCCTAGGTCATGGTCTCCGATTTGTGAGTTAAGTCCCACACTGGGCTTTCTGCTGTCAGCACAGAGCCCACTTCAGATCTTCTGTCCCCACCCCCATGCTTTCTCTTTCAAAAATAAACATTTTACTTAAAAAAACATTTTTTTAAACATTTATTCATTTTTGAGAGACAAAAAGGGATACAGCGTGAGCAGGGGAGGGGCAGAGAGAGAGGCAGACACAGAATCTGAGGCAAGCTCCAGGCTCTGAGCTATCAGCACAGAGTCCAACATGGGGCTCAAACCCACAAACCATAAGATCATGACCTGGGCCAAAGTCAGACACTCAATTGACTGAGTAATCCAGTGCCCCAATAAACATTAAAAAAAAAAAAAAAAAAAAAAAAAAAAAAATCCTGGTTCTTAAAAAACACGATGTCATTTACATTAGCACCCAAAACAAAAGAGAAATATTTAGGTATAGATTTAACAAAATATGTACAATCCAAATGAAGGAAACTTCAAAACTCTGATGAATGGCGGCACCTGGGTGGCTCAGTCAGTTAAGTGTTCAACTTTTGGTTCGGGTCATGATCCCACAGTTGGTGGGTTTCAGTCCCATATAGGGCTCTGTGCTGGCAGTACAGAGCCTGCTTGGGATTCACTCTCTCCGTCTCTCTCTCTCTGCCTCTCCCCTGCTCACACTGTCTCTCTCAAAATAAATAAGTAAACTTTAAAAAAAATAGTTTAAAAAAACAAAACAAAAAACCCCCAAAAAACAAAACTCTGATGAACAAAATCAAAGAACTAAATAAATGGTTTTTCCATGTTCATGGATAGGAAAACTCAGTTTTGTCATTCTCAACTTTATAAATTCAATGCAATCCCAACCAAAATGTGTTGTGGAAATCAACAAATTCATTCTAATGTTTATGTGGAGAGACAAAGACCCAAGATTTCCAACACGATAGGAAAAGATTGGAGGAGGAGGACTGATACTACCTGACTTCAAGACTTACTATAAGGCTACGGTAATCAAGACAGCGTGGTACTGGGGAAAGAATACATCAGTGGAAGAGAATAGAGAGCCCAGAAGTGGAACCCCATAAATATAGTCAACTGATCTTTGACAAAAGAGCAAAGGCAACACAATGGAGCAAACAGAGTTTCTTCAACAAATGGTACTAGAACAACTGCACATTCACATGAAAAAACATGCGTCTAGACACAGACCTTGCACCTTTTACAGAAACCAACTCAAAATGGATCACAGACCTAATATAAAATGTAAAATATAACTCCGAGAAGGTAACAGAAGAAAACATAGATGACCTTGGGTTTAGCAAAGACTTTCAGACACAACACCAAAGCACAACCCATAAAACACTGATGAGCTGAGCTCCATTAAAATTAAAAACTTCTGGGGGCGCCTGGGTGGCTCAGTCGGTTAAGCATCCCAACTTTAGCTCAGGTCATGATCTCCTGGTTCATGAGATCGAGCCCTGCATTAGGCTCTCTGCTGTCAGCACGCAGCCTGCTTTGAATCCTCTGTCCCCGCCTCTCTCTGCCCCTTCCCTGCTGGTGTGCTCTCATGCTCTCAAAAATAATCAAACATTTTTTAAAAATTTAAAAAAATTAAAAACTTCTGCCTGCTAAAGACAATGTCAAGACAATGAGAAGACAGGCCACAAGACAGGGAGAAAATATTTGTACATCTGATAAGGGACTATTATCCAAAATGTACAAAGAACGCTTAAAACTCAACAATAAGAAAACAACATGATTAAAAAAAATGAGTTAAAGATAGCAGACATCTCACCAAAGAAGATACACTGATAACAAAACGCATATAAAAAGATGCTCCGTATCAAATGTCATCCCGAAAATGCAAATTAAATCAACAATGAGGTACCACTACACACTTATTGGAAGAGCAAAAATCTGAAGCAATGACACCACCAAATGATGATGTGGCACAATGGAGACTCACGTTCATTGCTGGTGGGAATGTAAAATGGTATAGACACTTGGGAAGAGAGATTGGTGGTTTCTTTCTTTCTTTCCTTCTTTTTTAAGATTTTATTTTTAAGTAATCTCTACACCCAATGTGGGGCTCAAACTTACAACCCTGAGATCAAGAGTTGCACGCTCTACTGACTAAGCCAGCTAGGTGCCCCAGATTGGTGGTTTCTCAAACACATTCAGGGGTGCCTGGGTGGCTCAGTCAGTTAAGTGTCTGACTTCGGCTCAGGTCAATATCTCACGGCTTGGGAGTTCGAGCCCTGCGTTGGGCTCTGTGTTGACAGCTCAGGGCCTGGAGCCCGCTTCGTAGTCTGGGTCTCGGTCTCTCTCTGCCCTTCCCCCGCTTGAACACACATGTGCTCTCTCTCAAAAATAAAAAACATTAAAAAAAAACAAACCTAAACATACTCTTACCATATGATCTAGTAATCACGGCCCTTAGCATTTACCTAAGAGAGTTGAGAAACTTAGGTCCACACAAAAACTTGCACGTAGATGTTTCCAGCAGCTTTATTCATCATTACCAACTCTTGGAAGCAACCAAGATATCCTTTAGTAGGTGAATGGATAAACTGTTACATCCCGATGATGGAATATTATTTGGCACTAAAAACAAATGAGCTATCAAGCCATGAAAAGACATGAAAGAATCTTAAATGCGTATTACTAAGTAAAAGAAGCCAATTTCAAAAAGGCAAAACGCTGAAGACAGTAAAAAGATCAGTGGTTGCCAGGGGTGGGAGGGATGAATAGAAGGAGCACAATTTTCCAGGCAGGAAAAATACTCTGAAATGTACCACAGTGATGGATACATGTCATTATATGCTGGTCCCAAACCACAAAATGTATAACACTAAACGTGAACCCCAACAAAAACTATGGACTTTGAGTGATTATCATGTGTCACTGTAGGTTTATCAATTGTAAAAAATGTACCACTCTGGTGGGGAAAATGGGGGAGGCTGTGCATGTGGGGGCAGTGGGTATATGGGAAATCTTTGTATCTTCCCCTCAATTTTGCTGCCAACCTGAAGCTCTTCTAAAAAAAATGTCTTAATTTAAAAACAAAAATTCCCTTGGGGCGCCTGGGTGTCTCAGTTGGTTGGGCGTCCGACTTCAGCTCAGGTCATGATCTCACGGTTTGTGAGTTCGAGCCCCGCGTTGGGCTTTGTGCTGACAGCTTGGAGCCTGGAGCCTGGAGCCTGGAGCCTGCTTTGGATTCTGTGTCTCCCTCTCTCTCTGTTCCTCCCCCACTTGCACTCTCTCTCTCTCAAAAATAAATAAAGATTAAAAAAAAAATTTAAGAAAACAGAAACAAAAGCTCCCAAAATTCTCACTCCAGACCTACTGAACTAGAATCTGGGTATTTTTAACAGGTTCTTCAGGTGAGTCTGATATGAAGACAGGTTGGAAATCACTGGACTAAATAAATGACCCTGTTACTAAACCACATATTGACCTTTTCATATAGTGACTATACTTTTACAACAGCTTTGGAAGACATGTATATTACGGTCACTGTTCTAAAGATTGAGAAACAGGATCAGGAAAGTGAACTACCTGAGATCACATAATTAAGTAAATAGCTGAGTCAAAACTTCAATTTGGGTGATTCATGTCGTTTCACGTCACAATGGTTCCACATGGTTCTAATATTTATTATTCTAGAGGATACTTAAAACGTATTATTTTAGGGGTGCCTCAGTCGGTTAAGCGTCCAACTTTGGCTCAGGTCATGACCTCGCAGTCATGTGAGTTCGAGCCCCGCGTCGGGCTCTGTGCTGACAGCTCAGAGCCTGGAGCCTGCTTCAGATTCTGTGTCTCCCTCTCTCTCTCTGCCCCTCTCCCCTGTTCATGCTCTGTCTCTCTCTGTCTCAAAAATAAATAAATGTTAAAAAAAAAAAAATTAAAACAAAAAAAACGTATTATTTTAAAAGGCCTCTGTTTTGAGAAATGACCGCTAAAGCAAAGTTGTGGAGAGGAGTGTATGGCACAGGTGGAAAGCAAGATAGGCTCCCATTATGTAACCTCAGAAACTGCAACAGACAGACAGACAACACCCACCTTAACTGTACCATCATCACTGCCAGTGCAGACAAGCTGGGGGCCCCTCCTGGCTGGGTAACAGGAATTCACAAAGGAAGTATGTCCTTTCAGCCTTTTAACCCTCTCGCCTGTCTCACTGTCCCATACTGCCACAGTTTTATCTGTGGATGCGGAGAAGAGCATACTACAAGAAGAACAAAAAAGAAATAAGTGAAGAAAAGCAACGGCAACCCACCCCCTCCCCGCCCACACACAACACTTGCCAAAACGTGCTACTCTTTAAGGCCACTGACAGGTTGTGCTCTGACAGTTTGACACATGATGCAGGAATGCTTCACCCTCCCGAACAAAATCCTGCTGGTTTTCTAGACCCAGTTACAAGGTCTACTCTATGCAATGTCAAAAAAATTTCCTTCTGTCAGTCCCCATGATGTATTACAACCTAATACCGGTAGGTTTCTCAATCTTTTTCTCCTTTGAGATAGACAACACTTTAGACATTTTCCCATCTGGAAATGTTTAATCACTCCCTGCTGCAGAGTGAAGACACACCGTAGCCAGTTCCTGACCTGGTGGCTCGGTAAAGTTTTTACTTTGTTTCCAAAAATGATTTCTAAGTTATAATTGATTTCATAAGGCATTCTTTACTCAAATACTAACAGGGAAAATGTATACAAGGTTATGTACCAGTTGATTCCGGGACCCTAAGATTTTAGAGGCCAGAGGTATAAAACAATGAATGTTCACTAAAATACCTCATAGGATTAAATGACTTTGTATGATCACATTTTTATATTACCTAGGTTATTGTAAAATTATGCGGTCATTAAAATGTTTATGATAAAATGTATACTATGATACAGATACAACAGGTGAGTAACAGTAAGGAAAAAAGCAGCAGAAAAGATCACACATGAAGCTCTAACGTATACGAAAAACCAAATGGCTTTGAGTAGGAAAAAAACTTGAGAAAAACATATCATAAGATTAACAGTGATAAACTTTGGAGTGGTAGGAATATGGGCTATTTTTTCATTTATGTTTTTGAGTTTCTCAAAAGAAACGTTATTGTTTTTATTAAAAAAAAATAACTGATATCTGCATATGCAAATTACATTTTGTTTTGTTTTAAAAAGAAACAAATTTGCCTGAGCTGTCGATGTTAGGTGATAGAGATGTATTCACGTATGCGTACATGGAGCAAGAAACACCAAACTTGGCTTAACAGTGATAGGATAATAAAGTAGCTGCTCAAAATGCAGTAGTTTTTGATGGCATAGTCTCCTGAAAGAGAAAACTCAAGGATGCAACGTGAAAGGATGCCGAGACAAGTTCGTAGGAGAAGCAGCTGTCATTCCACTGTGCGAACTACTCACCTGCCATCGGTATTATAATGCAGCTCCATCACCGCCCCACTGTGTCCCTTCAATGTGGCATAGTTATCACAGTCACCATAGACATTCCACAGCACTGTCAGGGAGACAGGGGTTCTGTGATCATTACTACGCAAAAGAAAAGTCACCATTGGCCACAGAAAAGGTACTTCTAAATTTATCACAACAGTTTTGAAATTATACTCCCTGGGAGTATTCTCCCTATTGGTTCTCCCAGCTGGACCGATTTTCCTGACACTAAAACAAAAGTAATGCCGTATTTTCATATTTCATAAGGTTGAAAAAATTAATTTTTTAAATCTGAAAGTTTTCTGCTGTAATGTTAAAAAAGCTGGTACTCACTCCTACATGTCTGCTATGAGTATAAGAGAACTGCAAAATGATGGCACTTACAGAAAACCCAAGAAGCTGCAAACTGACTTGAAGGGCACATGGCAATGACTTTATATTACATTTACTCATTCCACATGTACCATGTACCCGTAACAAGCCAGATGCTGGGGTAAAATTAGATAAGTGAATAGACACGGTTCCTGTCCTCAGGCAGCTTGGTTTAGCAAGGAATGAGGCTTGAGTATTATTAAGGAGCACCTCTATATGCAATAAGGCATGTACATATGGTATTCTTCTGTTGATAAACCATTTTTTTGTTTGATGAAATTAAGCACATCAATTTAAGGGATTGATCTTAATTAATCTTCTGCAAAGATTCCCAACTCTTCCAGATGCTTGGTCACTGTTAAGTTGAAGGATCACAGAACTAGAATACCTACATCAAGACAGCAAAGACAGCTATCATCTACCTTGAGGTACAATCTTATAAGCAAAGAGCTAAAGGACTCACTTAATCTCACAATACAACAAACGATGCCAGGATAAAAGAGTCAGATATTTCTGGTATCTTCTCTCTTGTTTTTTCTCATGACTCTTCTGAAGTGATTTTTTCTACTTATTTCTGAAAAATGGGTATTCCCAACTAGCAGCTGAGAATCTAAATGCCGTATGATCCTGATGACGTACAGGTAGATTATCCAAGTGAGTTGCCACTTTAGGATCCCCATGTCCCCTCCTTCTTTTCATATGCTAGGATTCTATGAGTGGATCAAGAGGAAGGCCTCACACCTTTGGGAAAAGGAAAAGCTATCTCTCCATTACTTCCATTAACCTGGTATGCCTAGATCTCTTGTCTGGCTAAATCAGCTCAAGATTTGCCTCCATGAGGAAGATACCCTCAAACTAGGACAACTCACTTTCCAAGGAGTAACATGATTCCTCCTGTACTACATGGACCTTGAGTTCTATACCCAAGATCACTCAACATTTTCATGACACTCTTTCAGCATGTTAGCCAGGCAGTTTGTGATGTGACCAGCTCAGACTGATACCTTCTGTGGCACTGAAGGTTTTAAAAGAAGAATCACTATTTGGCAAAGAACAATTACTCCAGCTTCAAAAACTCTCTTACATATCAGTCGATCGAATCCTGCAGATGCTAAGGTGGATCCGTTGGGATGAAACTTGCAGCAGTACACTTCCCCTTCATGTCCTGAGAGAAGCATGATTGGAGCTTGAAGGGAGGAACACCTGGGAGGTCCCTAAACAAGACAGAAGTATAGGGTAGTCACTGCATACAGGCAAAGGAGGCTGCAAAAGACACGGGGAACAATAATCGAGTGGATTTCTTCTGATTTAGAGAACAGCAACTTTTCTCACGTGAACTTCTGCCTCCAATGCGACGCGGTCCTGCTGAAGTGTCCAGTGTCTATCTGTTATTCTAACTACTCCCTCATTCTGCTCCCGTCCCATAGCCAACTTGTAATTGCTCAAACATGTGAAACTCATTTCTGCCTCAGGATCTCTATCCTTGTTGTTGTCCCTGACTGGGATCTTCTTCCCTTAGATCTTCCTGTGTTTAGCTCCTTTCAAATGTTTCCACTTCAGAAAGTGTTTCTTTGACACTCAAACTCAAGCAGCACCACACCTTCCCTCTGCATTCGGTTAGTCCTACTGTATTTCCCCATAGCACTTATCACTACCTGCAATTACCTTCCTTAGTTTACCTTATTTTTAACGTATCTCGTCCTTTTTCCCCACTACAAAAGGTTTGTGAGTGCAGGGACCCTGCTTGCGTCATTCAACACTGTCTTCCCAGTCTCTAGCTCATTTAATGAATGAATGAGTGAACTGACCTTCCCAACAACTCCGCAGGGTACAGATTACTGGGGAAAGTAGTTTTGATTATGGTCTCGACACTAAGCCTAGGCTTGGACAAGTCACTAAAACCGCATACTCTTGTCAGAGAGAAAAACTAGTACACTATCAGTAATCCCCAAACCTCTTCAGTCATTTCCAGTTTATGCATTTATTAAAAAAAAATATATTATGTGCCAGACACTCTCTAGGCACTGGGAAAACGGTACTGAACAAAATAAAAACAAACAATGGAGTTTGTGTTCTAGAGAGAAGGAGGAAGAGGAGGGAGGAAGAGAGAAAACAAATAAAACAGATGGCAGGTGGTAGGTACTATGGAGGAAAAAAAGCAATGTGGGTTAATGCATATGGTGAATTGCAACTTAGAACAGGGTCGTCAGGAAAGCCCTCACTGATAAAGTGGTATCTGAACAAAGATTTGGAGGAGCTGAGTGTGTAAACCATGCGGGTATTTTGAAGAAGAGCACTTCAGTAGAGTGTAGCATATGAAAAGGCTTCGGGGCAAGAACATGGAAGCCAGTGTGACTGGAGCAGGGTGAGCAATGGAAAATTGGCACATCTGAGCGGTAAAGGGAAAGAGGGCAAAAGGCTGTAAGGGTTTGGGTTTAACTTTGGGGGAAGTGGAAAGCCACCGAAAGTCTGCAGCAGAGGGTAACGTGATCTAACGTTTAGCAGGATTCCTCTGGCTGCTGGACTGAGAACAGATTGACCAGACAAGAGCAGAAAACAAGAATACCAGTTAGAACCTCACTGCAATTGTCAGATGAGACGATCATGGCTTAGACCAGGAGCTAGTGATGGAGTTGGTAGAAGTGGTCGCAATTTGGGATATATTTTGAGGAGGGTGCCAGCACGATTTGTTCATGGACTGGCAGAGAGGTTGAGACAGGAGACCCATGTATTTCTTGATCTGAGCCTAACAGTCCAGGAGGAGAGGTGTGATCATTACCTCTATCTCACAAGAAACGCAGTTAGGAGCATGGATTCTGGGCTTAAAATCTGTTTCTATCATTTACCAGATAAGAGTTTACAAAACAGGATACTAACAGTTCCTACCTCTTTAGCTATTAACCAAGATTAACAGAGTTTTCATGTACAAAGTACTTAACACAAGGACTCGATGAATGTTAGCTATTGTTCGGTTGTTGTTAGTAACAGTACTAGCGCTGAGAGGTAAAGAGGAAAGCAACTTGCCCGAAGTCCCAAAGCGAGTCGCTGTCACTCATTTCCTTTCTCCCCTCATTCACTCATTCATTCATCCGTCCATTCTACAAACTTTTCTGAATGTTGACTCTATGTCGGATCCCTGGGAGATTAAGTATGAGAAAGCCCTGGTACTGGTTTTGAGTTCAAGGTCCTTAAACTCTAATTCTAACGCCACGCCACAGGGTGGTCGAGACGCTGAAAACAGGAGTCCGACGGGCTAACGAACGCAGCATCCGCGGGGGGAGGGGGGGGGTGGGGGGCGGGGGGGTGTCGACGGCTTTTACAGAGTTTTCTGCTTTAACTGCAGGTAGCGATTCTCGTTCCGCCCCCGCAGTGCGGGATCTCCCGGTGCAGGGCTCTCGGAGATGAAGAATGAGCTGAGGGCCGAAGGCCGCCTCCTACTTCACTTACCGCTTGCAGCAAAGCTCCCGGCGCCGTCTGCTGCTGCCCGGCTCCGGGGCCCGACCCCGCCGCTCCCAACAGCAACTCATGCCGCTGCCGTTTGACTGGTACCAGCGGCAACTCTGGGCCCTTGCGCTTCTGCTGTTCTATCATGGCGGCAACCGCTCTTCTCAGCGCCGCCGCTGACCGCGCCGACAGGCTCAGGCACCGCGCGATTGGTTCCGACTTAGTTCTTCCCCCAGAACTTCCGGCTTGGAGAAACCAATCGGCTTCCAGTAATCTCCTCTGCACCGCCCCCTGAACGCTCTTCTTTTATTGGTCAGCTCTTCCTGGCGTCACGAGAGTACGATGCCAGGATTGGTGGGTAGAGCTGGAGTCCCACCTAGGCGCGCTGTGTCTTGTGGGTGGAAGCGCTGTCTGGGTTTTGGCGTTTCGCGCAATGCTGCGGTGGGGAGACCCGGAGCTGATACCGAGTAAGTGGAAGGAAGGTCGGGGGTGGGTGGCTGCGGCATTTGGAGGCGGCGCCTCGGTTGTGTGGCCTGAGCCTGGCCCTTGTCAGCGGAAGGTTTGCAGGAGGCAGAGGCGGGCCCAGAGTTCGCCGCGCCGGTAGGTAGCAGCGTGGGTTCCGCTTCTAGGCTGGGGCAGAGCGTTGGGGTCTTTGCGGCCGCCTGGGGCTCTCGACGACTGGCTTGTTTGTCCAGCGCCTGCAGTGTAGAACCCTGTGCCGGACGCTTTCCTGGGAGGAAAGGCCTGTCTCCCAGCTCCACCAGGTTCCTCTATGGCTGAGGAGGCCGGCTTGTTTCTACCACTGATGGTGCAGCCTTGTACTAGGGCCTGCTTTGTGCCTCAGAGAAACAGAGATGAGGGAAATGTCCGACGCCTGCTTCTCCTGAGTACGGTCTTGTTGAGAGTTTTGGATTCATACGTGGGAACCAGGTCTCCTCCTTAATCGTCCAACTGATACTTATTGTGCAGAGCCTCGGGATACATTGTGAACCAGACATGGTCCCAGACCTCAGGGGCTTGAGTCTGGTGGTGCAAACATGTAAAAACAATGATCTCACTAAGAACTGTAAAATAGTGCTGCCTAAGAGAGGGGCCTGATGTTATGCGTGCCTAAAATAAGCAGAAAGGCATCTGTGAACAAAAGGTGCCTGAACTGGTAACCTAAAGGGAGAATTCTAATTACTTAGGTCAAGAGAGGAAGGCAGAATATTCCATCTAGAACAGCATGTGCAGGGGCCCTGTGGCAAATGACTAAAAGGCAAAAAGAGGCCACTGTGGCCAATACAGAGGAGATGAAGGAGAGTCTCGTACAGGATGTAGCCGGAGGGGGGGTAGAGGTGCAGAAATCTTACTGTGAGAATGATGGGAAGCCACTGGATGTTTTTTATGGGGGAGAGGGAGGTGGTCTGGTGGGAGAGTGGCTTGATCCCTCAGGCCCAGTAGCATGAACAGATAGGAGGAGAGATAGGTACAGATAGACTACTCGGGTGAGAGCTATTAGCAATGAAGACTGAGGTATTTGTACAACTGCAGGAACTGGACAGTTTTCTAGAGATATATAGGAGGTAAAATGAGTAGGATTTAATGATGGATTGGATTTAGGAAGTGAAAGGAGAGAAATCAAACTGTAGGTCCTAGGTTTCTGGCTTATGCAACAGGGTAGTTCTTTTTTTGGAAGAAGAAGAGGGAGGTGGTATGATATCCAGGAGGCAGTTTGAAATACGGCTTTGGAACTCAGAAGCGAGTTTTCGGGAAACATTTACTTGGGAATAATTGCATATAGGTGACAATATGAGCCATAAGTGTGGGTAAGAGAACCTTGAGTGGTCCCAACTTGTAATGGCCAAGAATGAAAGCATGAGTCCACAAGAGAAACACAAGAGCTATAGAGGAGGACCAGAGGAATGTTGCCTCAGCAGCAGGAAATGGTCTGTGTAGTGGTGCCTGGCTGGTCCAGTCGGTAGAGTGTGCCAACTGTTGATCTTGAGGTTGTGAGTTTGAGCCCCATACTCGGTGTAGAGATTGCATAAAAATAAAATCTTTAAAAAAAAAAAAAAAGATTCTGCGTTAGAAAAAGTTTCTGTGTTAGAAAATCCTGGGATTTGGGGCGCCTGGGTGGCTCAGTTGGTTAAGCGGCCGACTTCGGCTCAGGTCATGATCTCGCGGTCCGTGAGTTCAAGCCCCGCGTCGGGCTCTGTGCTGACAGCTCAGAGCCTGGAGCCTGTTTCAGATTCTGTGTCTCCCTCTCTCTGACCCTCCCCTGTTCATGCTCTGTCTCTCTCTGTCTCAAAAATAAATAAAAAACGTTAAAAAAATTTTTTTAGAAAATCCTGGAATTTAAATAACATGAGAATTGAAACATGTCTGTTGGCTTTATCATCATGGAGCTTATGGTGTCCTTTGTGAGAGTTGGTGTGATGAGACCAGAAGCCAGATATGAGGCAGAGATTCAGGAAAGGAAATGGAGGCAGTGAATCTACAGAGTATTTTTCATACATAAGATTGTAAAGGAGAGGAGAGGATGTGGAAGCTGAAGGAGATGAGGGGTCACCAAGGATCCAACTGAGAGGGTGAAGGAGAAAGTGAGAGAGAGAGAAATTGGGTCATTGATCGTGTTGTGAAAACGTGGGAATGGATGGGATCCAAAGTACAGTTAGAGCAACCTTAGGAAGATGGACAGTTTCTCCAGTGAATAGAAAGGAAGAAGGAAATGAAGGCAGTAGGTACAGTCTGTTTGTATATTTGGTACTGATAAAATGAATTCCTGTCTCATGGCTTTTATTTTCTCTGTAAAGTAGGTGATGTGATCATATGCTTAGAGTGAGAGGAGATCAGAGATTTGAGAAGATTGCAGAAGGTGTGAAAGACGTTGTAGATCGTGGGAGAATTGTGTGACCAGAGAAATGTAGAATTGTCTTGCAGATTTGAGGTTGGAGATCATAATTTTTTTCTAGCAACATCAGGCTATTCTGTGCCGGCGTGCAGAAAACATACCAAGGTATGGTGGTGAGGACTGTGGGTTTGACTTGCTCAGCACACGTTTCTACCTCTACCTCTTACAAGGCAGCGCACATTGCCTTCTCTTACTGAAAATTCTGAGATGCCAAAAACGATTTCGTAGACTCCTTTGCACCTAAGGTGAGAATTGAATTTGGAACTGAGTTAGATGTGGAGACAAAGAGAGTGAGAGCCATCCAATTCTGCTGGCAAATTTCGTAGCAGAGCTGATGTCTCTTTAGTCACCAACTTTCTGGTTTAGTGACTTTCTGCAATGATAGCCATAACTTTCTTGATCATGGCGAAGAGTTATTTTGCGGGTTAGGACTTGTTCCTGTAAGTTCTAACAGAGCCTGCTCCCATAGCCCTTCAAGTAATTTTGTAAGCCACATGATCCCTGGCGATAACTCCCTTTTGGCTTATCTTAGCTGGCATGGGTTCTGTTGTCTGCAACCATACTTCACTCATGCCAGACAGGTGAGCTGTAAAGACAAGGAGTTAAAGGGTGGTCAGGGTATTATTAAAATGATGGGCGGGGCGCCTGGGTGGCGCAGTCGGTTAAGCGGTCGACTTCAGCCAGGTCACGATCTCGCGGTCCGTGAGTTCGAGCCCCGCGTCGGGCTCTGGGCTGATGGCTCAGAGACTGGAGCCTGTTTCCGATTCTGTGTCTCCCTCTCTCTCTGCCCCTCCCCCGTTCATGCTCTGTCTCTCTCTGTCCCAAAAAAAAAAATAAATAAACGTTAAAATAAAATAAAATAAAATAAAATGATGGGCTATGGAGTCCAAGCTGGAGAGGGCTAACAGGTTGGAAGAAAGTAGAGGTCGATAGATTAGGATTCTAATGAGGTCAGAGAACAGTGTTCTCTGCTATAGGACTTCCATTTATCCTTAAAGTCCTCTTCAGTTGTCACCTCTTAAACTTCCCTGTGTCCTCCAAACCCTTGGTCTCTTGTTTTCTCAGCACTTTGAACCTAGCCACTGTTTTAGCACTGGTCACATTGCATTGCAAATGGTTACCATTATCCCTGCCAGACTAGGAGGTCTGTGAGGACAGGGACTGTGTTGAAAGGGGCAGTAACAGTGGCCTGGGCATATGACCCTTGGAATGGCCTAGTATTTGTCTCTTTCTAGCCATGCATTTTGGGCAACTTACTTCATTTCTGTACACAGGAATACCTACTTTGTAGAGTTGTTTTAAGGCCTGAAGGGAGGTTTATGAAGTGCTTACCACAGAGCCTGGCGTAAACATCGGTAAATGCGCTGAACTGATGAGTTAACAGTTTGAAGTAGGATTAAACGAAGTACTTCAGTATTTCAGTAGACAGTTCTAAATTTCAGTGTGCTAGACGCTGCAGATTTGGAGGGGGGTGGATATGATACTGTGTAAGACAAGGGCATGCACAGAAGAATTTCACAATCTAGAAAGGGAAGAAAAAATGTCCATATGATTTGAATCCCATCTTCATCATTCATAGCTTTGTAATCTTGAGTAAGTTACTTAGCTTCTCTCATGTCTTAGCTTTTTCATCTATAATGTGGCAATGATAATTGCCTATCTTGTCGAGTGGTCCGAAAGAGAATCAAATTACTTAAGACAAGTAAAGCTCTTAGGTTAACGTACAGCAAATAAATACTCGAACACTAGCTGTTGTTATCAGACGACTTAGAGAGGACCTCCAAGATTATTGACTAAGAACAGTGTGGGGTAGAGCGTAAGTACTGGTCATGGGGTCTCGTGCCAATGGCTGGCTGTAAGCAGCCTCTGTCAAGTCACTTGACCTCTGTTAGCCCTATTTTCAGTTAAGTAAAAGTAATGAGGGGAATGATTCCTTTTCATCTTTCACATTTTATGAGTCCGTTTTTTGTGTTTTTCTTTGCACTTTACTATTCTCTTTCCTGCTTTTGGACATTTTCTCAATCAATCCATGACTGAAGTTCAAAAAGGAAGAAGCATCTGTCTCAGATAGTCATTCTATCAAGTTGATGGGAAGGAGGAAGTTTGGCTACCATTGTGGCATTTGAAAATCTCCCCCTTCTAATCTAGCCAACATATTGGGTGGAAGTTATTTCCTCTACATTCTTTAGACCAGAATGCTTTCTCCCTTCTTTCTTTCCCTGTGTTTGGCGTATAGTGAGGCCATTCACTCATTCAAAAACAAACAAACAGGGGCGTCTGGGTGGCTCAGTCGGTTAAGCGTCCGACTTCCACTCAGGTCACGATCTCGCAGTCCGTGAGTTTGAGCCCCGCGTCGGGCTCTGGGCTGATGGTCCAGCAGAGCTGGAGCCTGCTTCTGATTCTGTGTCTCCCTCTCTCTCCGCCCCTCCCCTGTTCATGCTCTGTTTCTCTCTGTCTCAAAAATAAATAAACTTTAAAAACAAACAAACAAAAAACCCACAAAATTTTGAGTACCTACTGCATACCAGGTATGAGGAACAGAAGACCAAATAAGAAATGATCCTTGGTTATATGTTTAGATGAATTAATCCAGACCCAGCTCATCATAGCCTCATCCATGAATAATGCCCTCCTGACGATGACTCCTCCTTGGAATCTCTAATGTTGGGACTTAGTTCATGTTAGAAATTCTCACAAGATTTAGATGTGCACTGTGAATTCTTTTGAGGCCATGGAGAATAGTGGTTGAGAATGCAGGCTCTGGAGTCATTCTGTCTTTGCTCATATCCCAGTATTTTTACTTATCAACTGATTCTCCTCTCAATTCGTATGCACAGGTTAAAGATAAATTAAAATCCCTTTAACTCTTAGGGTTCTATCTAGTTATTATTGTTCTGTTACAACCACAACAAATCTAAATTCAAACAAACTTAACTACAGCAACAACAATCTTGGCCAGATCAGTAAGGTGACACATGAAATGAAGTTCCAAAGATGCCTTAAAATATCTTCCAATTTGGGGCGCCTGGGTGGCTCAGTCGGTTGAACATCTGACTCTTGGTTTCGGTTCAGGTCATGATCTCGCAGTTCATGGGTTTGAGCCTTGCATCGGGGAGTGGGGGGGGGGTGGGTTCTGAGCTGACAGTGTGTGGCTTGCTTGGGATTTTCTCTCTCCCTCACTCTCTGGCCCTCCCCTGCTCATGTTGCTTTTTCTCAAAAAACAAAAAACAGTATCTTACCAATTTAATATTGTTCTATGAGCTTCACGTTGCTTGAGAGAAGGGAGAGCAGGATGTTTTTCTTTTTTAATTGCATGCACATTTAAAAAAACAAGTTTGAAATAGTCACAAAACTGGAGGTACAGTACAAATAACATTTTTTTTATGAATCATTTGCGAGCTAAGTTGCCGACCTGATGTCCCATCATCCCTGAATACTTTAGTTTTCCTACAAACAAGGACATTCTCCTGTATAACCACACTGTAACTACTATCATCAGAAAGTTAACATTGCATCACTTCTTCTGGTCTTTTTTTTTTTTACTTTTTTAAATGCTTATTTATTTTTGAGACAGAGGGAGAGAGAGCACGAGTGGGGGAGGGGCAGAGAGAGAGGGAGACACAGAATCTGAAACAGGCTCCAGGCTCTGAGCTGTCAGCACAGAGCCCGATGCGGGGGGTCGAACCCACAAACCGTGAGATCATGACCCGAGCCGAAGTCAGAAGCTTAACCGACTGAGCCACCCAGGCGCCCCTACTTCTTCTAGTCTTTAGGCCCTGTCATCCTGGACAGCCCAATATGTGGACGCCATCATTACCCTGCTCCTTTTCACACTGGGTTGATCTTTGCAAATTTGCAAAGTTGTCTTATGTAACTCAAGGACAAGGATGTAGGAACCTGGGGATGATACAAGAACCAGGGTTTGGAAAGCTGGTGGGATTTCTTTCAGTTCTGTTTTAAGTGAGGCAGTGCAGTTAATAGACGATGCTATAGATCAGGTAGAGTTTCCAAAACCAGGACCCAGAGCCATCATGTGAAAGTGAGGGGTTGTGCTGGGAATTGAGGAGAAAAGAAAGTATTTGGTTATGAAAATCTAGGGAAAATAGAGGTTCAAGTCTTACTGTTGGCAAATGTAAATGGGAAAAACCGAACTGAGGGCAGTACCATTAGATTTATCTTTGTGTAGCACTGATTTTATTCGGCAGAGTAAAGTGGCATGGTTAAAAGCCACTGGACTGCTAGTTTCCTCTCTGATAAAACCAGGAGACTGAGGTCCCTTCCAACTCCAAAGCTGTAAGACTTTCCTTTTTTTTTTTTTAATTTTTTAATTATTTTTTTTAACATGTATACATTTTTGAGAGACAGAAGACAGAGCACGAGAGGGGGAGGGGCTGAGAGACAGGGAGACACAATCCAAAGCAGGCTCCAGGCTCCGAGCTGTCAGCACAGAGCCCGACGCAGGGCTCGAACCCACAAACTGTGAGATCATGATCTGAGCCAAAGTCAGATGCCTAACCGACTGAGCCACCCAGACACACCCAAAGCTGTGAGACTTTCTACTCAGGCAGCATCAGCATCGTCTGGGAGCTTGTGGAAATGCACAGTCTCGGGCACCACCTCGGACTTACTGAATTGCAGTCTGCATTTTAACATGATTCATAAATAAAATTGGTGCATACAAGTGCATATGTGTGTGTATAAATTACTAAAATATATTTTTAAATGATTGTTAATTAACGGTTAATAATTTCATGATTCCATTAAAAAACCTATATATATATAAAGAAATTTTAAAGAATATAAACAGAATTGAATGATGAGTGATTTTTTTTCTTTTTTTTTTAATTAAAAAACATTTTTTTTTTCAACGTTTATTTATTTTTGGGACAGAGAGAGACAGAGCATGAACAGGGGAGGGGCAGAGAGAGAGGGAGACACAGAATCAGAAACAGGCTCCAGGCTCTGAGCCATCAGCCCAGAGCCCGACGCGGGGCTCGAACTCCCGGACCGCGAGATCGTGACCTGGCTGAAGTCGGACGCTTAACCGACTGCGCCACCCAGGCGCCCCTGATTTTTTTTCTTTATTATGACTGTACGTATTATCATCTGAACTTTTAAAATGAGCATGTGTGGTTTTAGTTTTATAAGGAAAAAAATAAGCTATTGTCTCTTTTGAAAGTCACTTCAGATTAACACCTAGCATGGTGTTTAAAAAAAAAATTTTTTTTTCAACGTTTTTTATTTATTTTTGGGACAGAGAGAGACAGAGCATGAATGGGGGAGGGGCAAAGAGAGAGGGAGACACAGAATCGGAAACAGGCTCCAGGCTCCGAGCCATCAGCCCAGAGCCCGACGCGGGGCTCGAACTCACGGACCGCGAGATCGTGACCTGGCTGAAGTCCGACGCTTAACCGACTGCGCCACCCAGGCGCCCCTAGCATGGTGTTTAAAAGCAGGCGGGGGTAGGGGGCACTGGCAGGTTTACTCGGTAGAGAATCCTACACTTGATCCTCGGGGTTGTAAGTTTGAGCCCCGTGTTTGGTGTAGACATCACGTAAATTAACTACCAGAACAAAACAAAACGAAACAGATGGGGACTCTGGTGTCAGCCAGAATTTGACTTCAGTATTTCCTAGCTTTTTGACATAGGCCTAGTAATTTGACCTCTGGAAGTCATTTATATAAGAATACAACCTACATCTTGAGAGTTTTGAGGATTAAATGAGATACTGGATGTCCAGTGCTTAGCACAGTACCTGGATATAGTAAGTTCTTGATAACCGTTAGCTCTTATTGCTACTATCATTCCCTTTTTCAAGATTCAGTCCCTCACACGCACATCTCAAAAGCCTTCCCTTGACAAAAGAATAGTAATAATAGCAATTAGAAGACAAAAAAAAAACCAGACTAATGCCTTTGGGTAGGTATCAAATTGGAAAAAAAAAAAGAGAGAGAGCGAAGTTTCCACAACTTACCGTGATCACAGTGGGCAAGAGCGAGGTGGATGAAAGCACATGGTGTTAAATCTAATGCTGTTACTCTGTAGAGATGAGCTGTGGGTTATGTGCACGTTTCTTCTTTAATGCAGATGTCTTTCATAGTGTTGTCTTATTTCTTTGTGATAGGACATTTGAATTAGCTTTACCAGAGGAGAAATGGAGGAGCCATAGAACATCAAGGATGAATTCAGGAAGACCCGAGACCATGGAGAACTTGCCTGCTCTCTACACTATTTTCCAAGGAGAGGTATACTCTTTTGGCTTGAACACCTACTCTTTATGTTAAGCATGGACTGAAGGTGAAAAGCTGCTGGGTCTGGAGCTCCTGTCCACTTGAGAATATGTTAAGCATTGCAGTTCCAAAAGGAAGGACTTGAGGAGTGTCTGGCTACCACTTGTACCTCCTCTAAGCTCCAGACTCCCTACTGCATACTTGACATCTTCATTTGGATACCTCACAGCGGGTCTAATTTATGTTTTAAACTGAATTTTCTCTCTTCTTTCTCCCTTTATTATCTCTTTCTCTCTTTCTAGAAATGTTTTTTTTTGTTTGTTTGTTTGTTTTAAGTAATCTCAACACCAGACGTGGGGCTCGGACTCAAGACCCTGAGGTCAAGAGTCAGATGCTTCACTGACTGAGCCATCCAGGGGCCCCTTAATTTTTTCCCTTTTCTAGCCAAATCTGTTCTTCTGGTCTTTCTCATCTCAGCAGATGCAGCCACTACCCTTCCAGGTACCCATGCTAAATGTCTGGGTCTCGCCCTTCATTTCTCCTCTTGATTTGATTTTGATTTTTCCTCTCTCTCCAGTCCGCCAGCAACGTGTGTCATTACTACCTCCCAAATGCATCTCTTATCTGTATACTTCTTTACCCCTATGGCACCCCGTTAGTTCAAGCCCGCCATCTCTTGACCTGGCTTACTGGGGCCCCAATGTCTATTGTAGTTCCTCTCCAATCTGTTCTTTCCGTTGCAGTCAGAATAACATCTAGAACAGATTGAACATGCTGCTTTCTCGCACTTCTGGGCTTCTCATTGTACTTGAATTCATCCAAACAATTTCATGATCCCTACATGACTTGGCCTCTGCTTACGTGGACAGTGTGGTTTTGTTTCATTCTCCTTACACACCAGCCACACTGGCCTCCCTACAACTCTGAGTATTCTAAGCTTGCTTCCTTCTCAGGACTTTTGCATATGCTGTCTGTAACTACCCCACTCTCCCACCAACTTCTTTTCATGTTTTTGGTCTCAACCCTAGCGCCGTCTCCTCAGAGATCTCTGCCCCACCATAAATCAATAGGCTCACCCTGTAGTTGCGTACTTGTGTAATGTCTGTCTTCCTCACAAGATACTCAGCTGCATGAGGACAGAGCCCTGAGTGTTTGGTTCGTGGTTGTGTATCTCAGTCCCAAGTAGGTGGGTGGAAAATAATAGGTGCTCATCACATCTTTGGTGACTGAATGAACGATCGGCCTTTGAGGAAGAAGGCGTTGTATTTGGAGAGCAGACAAAACCTGGATTCCTGTCCTGGCGCTTTTACTCGAGACTGCCACTTACTCTCTTTGGGGCCTCAGTTTTCGCATTTGTTAAATGGAGATAATAACTCCTTCCAGAGGATTGCCCTGATGGTTCAATAAGCTGTCATCTGTAAAAACAATGCCTGAGATACAGTAGGAATTCATTAATGTTGCCTTCCTCTTCTCAAAGCAAAAGTAGAGCCAAAAAATTGTTTTTACTGCCTTATGAGTGCCCATGGTATTTTCACAGTATCATTCCTGTGGTATTCATACTTGCTTTAGGGTTCACAAAAGTTTCATCTTCTAATAATGTAAAGCCTTTGAGGACAGACTTTGTGTCTGTCAGTCGGTTGTAGATAATCGTGGCTTTTGACTCCTGTTAAGTCAGTCCCGACTTGTAATATGAAGTCAAGATACAAAGGTTAATAACATTCTAGCGTATAGGAAACTTCTGCTCTTCAGAGCCTTTATATTTTTCTTTAAGGCCCGAGGTATCTCCAAAGATCAGTGAGGTAGGTACAAGGGCTCAGGAAAAGGAAGTAGTAGCACCAGAGATGAAATTGATTTTTCTCGCGACGAAGCCTTCATTTGTCAGATGTTGCACAAAAGACAGAAGAGTGCTGTTCCCTTTCACAAACTGACTCAGATTTTTTTTTTTAAATATTTTTTTTTAACGTTTATTTATTTTTGAGACAGAGCATGAACGGGGGAGGGTCAGAGAGAGGGAGACACAGAATCGGAAACAGGCTCCAGGCTCTGAGCACTCAGCACAGAGCCTGACGCGGGGCTCGAACTCACGGAGGGCGAGATCATGACCTGAGCCGAAGTCGGACACCCGACCCACTGAGCCACCCAGGCGCCCCCTGACTCAGATTTTTAAAGTGGCTGCCGACTGACAGCTTCTTAAATGAGGTGGGACTTGAATTAGTGTAGGGTTTATATATTTTACTATTAAGGATGGATGGGCTAGGAGAATATTTGGAGAGAACTTAGTAGTTCTAGCTTAGTATTTCAGGAGCACAGTTTGAAAAATGATGGTTTAGAGGTGAATAGAATTAGGGAGAGAGAAGTTGCTTGATAAATCAGAAAGAAGAAACTATTTTTCAGAATATTCATCTACAAACATTTTTATTTATTCTTATTTTTTTATTAGAGCACACGTGAGCAGGGGGTGGGGTGGGGGGGGGCAGAGAGAGAGAGAATATCTCAAGCAGGCTCCATGCTCAGCATAGAGCCCGATGCAGAGCTCGATCCCATGACCCTGGGATTATAACCTGAGCTGAAACAGAGTTGCATGCTCAACCGACTGAGCTACCCAGGCACCCCTTCATCCACAAACATTTAATGAGTGCCTGATATTTAAAAGAAGACCTGGTTACGTTAAATTCTATTTATTTACTTATGAATTTATATCTATTTTTGAGAGAGAGCAAGAGAGCACACATGCGTGCTCAGGCAGGTGAGGGGTAGAGAGACAGGGAGACAGAGGATCTGCACTGACAGCAGCGAGCCCGATGTAGGACTTGAACTCACGAGACACAAGATCATGACCTGAGTTGAAGTCTGACGCTCAACCAACTGAGCCACCCAGGCGCCCCAAGACCCTGTTACATTGAAACTCAAAAACTTTGTAAGCTTAACATATGTCAGCACTTTGACACACTCTGTCTTTGATTCTCTCCAAAAAATTGTTAACTCTGTTTTACGGATAAGGAAACGTCTCTCAAAAGTTAAGTAATTGCCCAATGGTTAATAAATGGCAAAAACTGGGATTTTATTCTAAGTATTTATTTATTTATTTATTTATTTATTTATTTATTTATTTATTTTAAATGTTTATTCTTGGAGGAGGGAGGAACAGAGAGAAGGAGACACAGAATCCAGAGCAAGCTCCAGGATCCAAGCTGTCGGCACAGAGCCCGACGTGGGGCTTAAACCCACGAACCATGAGATCATGACCCTAGCCGAAATCAGACACTTAACCGACTGAGCCACTCAGGCACCCCTAAAGTTTTTTTTTTTTTTTTAATGTTTATTTATTTTTGAGAGAGAGAGAGCATGAGCAGGGGAGGGGCAGAGAAAGAGAAAAAAACAGAATCCACAGCAGGCTCTAAGCTGTCAGCCCAGAGCCCGATGTGGGGCTTGAACCCAGGAACCTGAGCCAAAGTCAGACACTTAACCAACTGAGCCACCCAGGTGCCCCTAAAACTGGGATTTTAAATCAAGTCCTCTCTCCGAGTCTGCTTTCTGCTAACTGCACCTGGGGTTGTGCACCTGTGCATAAATGCATGGAGGAGCCGAAAGAACCCTAAAAGAACTCTTTCAACTGAATTGAGGTAGAGGAGGAAGGTAGACGGTAAATCTGGTTGTTCCACAGTCCTTTGTTTCTTTCTCAGTTATGGCCCCTATCGCAGTGTCTTGTAGGATTGTTACTCGTGTATGTATTTGTCTCCTCCACTAGATTGTGAGTTACTGGAGAGCAAGTGCTAGGGTTGTCTCATATATCTTGGTAACTACTTCAAATTCACTTAAAAATAGGCTGAAAATTTTTTTTAAAGTTTTAATCTCACAGTACCTGATGTGGTATCTCGCCTATAGGTGCTCAGTAAATGTGTGAATACAATGGAACCCAAGCCTCTCAGGACCAATCATCCTTGAAGAAAACTGGTGGTGCAGCCTATAACCTAGCGCTTCTTCTCTGAGCAGGCTCAGCAGGGCTGGGCAGCTTAGCAGCCAAACAGCTGAGAAGCCAATATTCGTCCTTCTCCCACCCTCGGAGAGGCATCTTAGTGCCCACGTCAGTGCAGCCTGGTAGCAGGTACAAGCATAGCAGTGGGAGTTGGGATTTGGCTCAGCCCAGCCATAGCCAAAGAAATGCGGAGGGGAAATTGGTGTTGGTGAGGTGGAAATAGCATGGGACAAAGTAAAAAGGAAACTTCTGTTCTTGCTACTTTCTACCTTTGTGATTTCGGACAGGCAACTTAGGTCTCTGAGCCTCAAGCTTCTCATTCACATTATGGGGCTAACTAGTTCCAAGGCCAGTGCAACCTCTAATCTGAAGATGGCAGATTCATTTTACCTAAGTCCTGAGTTCAGTTGAGATAATTACTGAATTTTTCCCCCTGAGCTATTTGACTAATTATTCTTGGGACACCAGGCAGACTGTGTGATCATCTGCAGCAGGTGCCATTCTGTTCATTGCAAGTCTGACTGCACCCTAGGAGACACAGTGATGGAAACACCTGGCCCTGGAAATCGGCAAGAATGCCTTTGCCTGACTGAACACTCGACT
Source organism: Herpailurus yagouaroundi (assembly GCF_014898765.1). Classification (NCBI taxonomy): domain Eukaryota; kingdom Metazoa; phylum Chordata; class Mammalia; order Carnivora; family Felidae; genus Herpailurus; species Herpailurus yagouaroundi. The sequence continues at coordinate 23,729,907 of NW_024412388.1, forward strand.
GCATCCATTCTGGAACACATTAACTTTCCCTTTTGGGAGAAGCCAAATTAAGGTCTGTTAATGATCTTTTCTCAAAAGATCGTAATGTGACACTGGAGTTTCAGGATTGAAAAGTGAGATGGTCTTAATTTACAGCAGCAAAGCCAGTTGGGCTCCAACTTCCAGATGCTTCTTTTAAGTTTGTGAGATAACTATGCCCTTTAATAATGTGGTTATGCAGTATGAAACACCTCAGCCATCTTTTTAGAACTGTGGAGCAAAAGCCTTTAGTTGGTCCAGAAAGAAGAGATTTGCTTTTATTGTAATTAAAAACTTACAGTCTTATCTTTATCCATGTGGCTCTATTTTACGGAAAACAACTTGCTCTGTGGGCTTAGGTAAGCACTTTGTGTCTCTGGTCTTCACTTTCTTCATTCGAAACATGATAGGATTGTACCAGCTAATGTCTAAGGTCCCTTCTTCAGTTCCACTTTACCTTGATTTCAAGTACTAGCATCTGCCTGGTTGTACTGCTTCTTTGGGACTGTCTGGTCCCTACCCCAGTGTAGCACATTCATCAGTACAGAAGAGGATTTTAGAACTTCTGGTTCTTAACCCATTAATGCTGTATCTTGGAGAGTTAGTTTCAAGTGTCCATTTATAAAATGAGGTGAATGGGGATGCCTCGGTGGTTCATTCAGTTGAATGTCCAACTCTTGATTTCAGGTCATGATCCCAGGGTCATGGGATTGAGCCCCCTGTAGGGCTCCACACTGAGCATGGAGCTTGCTTGAGATATTCTCTCTCTCTCCCTCTCTCCCTCTCTCTCCCTCTCTCTCTCCCTCTCTCTCCCTCTCTCTCTCTCTCTCCCTCCCCCCCCTCTTTCCCCCTCTGCCCCACTTCCCTGCTATCTTTCTCTCTCTCCCAAATAAAATAAAATAAAATAAGATAGGATAGAATAAAATAAGATAGGATAGGATAGGATAGAATAAAATAAAATAAAATAAATGAGGCTAATGGAAGTCTTTTTCCATCCTAACATTGAAGTGAGTAATGGTATTTGGTGGAGTTAGGGGCCCTGACTGGACTAGACATCAAGGGATTTAGGTTCTGTGCCTTGTGTTTTGTTTCCACTAGTCGCCAACCTTTTTGTGCATCGGTGTCTTGAACTATAAATTATTAAAAAGCTGCAATTTATTGAATGTACATTAGGTGTCAAATACAGCTGCGAGGCACTTTATGTGCTCATTTGTTATCTGCAGCAGGAAGTGAATACATTTGGGAACTTAGGCCCTGAAAGGCAAGTCATGTTCAAGATCCCACAAGTCAGGAATGACAGGGTTGGGATTGGAAGCCAATCTTTTGCTCCAAAGCCCATTCTCTTCCTACACCTGTGTCCTTCTACCTCATCTGCAGCATGGAAACCTATCGTGTACGCTTCTGAAGATCATTCCCAGGAACAGATGAAATGTCAAATGTCACATTGCTTCTGTGTTAGAACTGTGTAATTAAAAGGAGCCCGTGAGTAGCCCTAATGTAGTTAAGACTCACTGGGTTCAAATCCCAGCTGTGCCACCTCCTAGCTTTGAACACTGGGTGAGTCACTTAGTCTGTCCATGCATAAGTTTTGTCATCTATCAAGTGAGAATGGTAAGAGCACCAATATCATAGGGTATCACGAGGATTATGTGAAGCACCTTGAACAGCTTTTTACATGTAGTGAGCATTCAGTGTAGATTAGCGGAGAGCAGGGCTGCAGGGTTTGTCCTGTTCATGCCCCTTCTCTTAGTTACTGTGAGGCTGAAATAGAGAGTACCCAAGATGAAACAACTAATTGAAGTCACTGAAAAAATGAAGTTTATAAGATTGTATTGAATACCTGATAAATAATAATGAATTAGGTGATAAATATGGAGTGTAGTGACAACTTTAATCCCGGTCCACAGGTTGGATGGTAGGCTAGAGGATGGATGAGAGGTAGAGATAGAGTTTGGGATAATGATTTATCCACAAAAGACTTGGAGACAACTCTTTTTCCCTGTGATTACTTCTTTTTAGGTTCTGCCAGATGTGTGTATATTGGCTTTTTCTGTAGTTGTCTTGATAAAACCCAAGGCTAGTTTGGAGTGAAATCAAGCAGGCTATATATAGTCTGGTTTGACTCGAAGTTTAGGAAAAAAGGATGTCCTCCATAATCTGTCCCAAATTATTTAAGTGTTAGGATTGGAGGCTTCAGTCCCAGCTAATGGAAAGTGTGACTAGATTTTTTGCTGTTTGTTCCTTTTCTTGAAATACCTCCTTTGGGGATTTCAGTAGGTGTGGGACTTGGGCATCCCTAGATACTGTCATGCCATCTGACAACACTTCCATCTCACCGGTGTTCTTAACGTGTTCGCACATACCTGCCAGTCTGAATTTCATAAAGAACAGAAAGAATATTTGACAGAACATAAATTTAGGCAGCTTTGCAGCAGTCAGTAGCAAGTAGAAATTCAGGGAGACTAGGTTAAATGCCACAGAAGAGAGATTCTCATTTGTGTGACATTGATTCTTTTTTTGTTTTTTTGTGTTTTTTTTTTTGTCTCTATAGGTTGCTATGGTGACAGACTATGGAGCCTTTATCAAAATCCCAGGCTGTCGGAAGCAAGGTGGGAGTTTATAACTTGAAATTCTGACCTCCCATTCCACTCTCTTCTGTCACCCCCGCCACATCCTGATTACAGACGCTCATTTTTCAAACAGTAGTTTTCTTTTTGTCTTTAGTGTAGAGATAGGAATATAGACAAGTGATGACAGTCCATGTTTTCGTAGGTCTTCACTCAGAAGTGCTCTCTGACTTGGTGGAGGGTGGGTATAGCTACTTGGGTTCACTTCCAGAACCAGCTCTTGCCTAAATTTCTCCTGTGACCCTAGGCAAGTCACTTGACCTCTTTGGTCTTACGATTTGGGGTAGGACAAGTTACTTACACTCTGAGGCTAACATTGTGAGTTTTCTAATATATGGCACATGGAATGAGAATAGTGCCATAACCAATACAAATTTGATATATCTATCTATCTATGTATCTATCTATCTATCTATATATATATATAGAGAGAGAGAGAGAGAGAGGGAGAAAGTATATAGGTGCATATATATAGTATATATAGCATATATGTTACATAGATACATATATAGATACAGAGGTATAGATATATATATATAGAGAGAGAGAGAGAGAGAGATATGTATATATATCATGCTCTACGTTTTTAAAGTGATAGGTCTTTGTTGAACATTTTTTGAGATTCCCCTTCACGTCTGTAATCTTACTTGTTTCTTAAAATAATTGTGTTAAGTAGGAAGGACAAGTTCCACAAACTGGTGGTCTGCTTAGAGTGATTTAGCTAGGTAATGGCACAGCCGGGTCTAGAACCCGTACCTCCTGCTTCCTAGCCTAGTTGGCTTTCTGCCATATCACAGTGCTAGTACATCCAAAAACTCAACTTGCTGGTTCCTCATGCTATAATAAATTAAGGATTTATCGAAGATTTTAATGTAAAAAATATAACTATAAGGATATTATTAGAAGAAAATATAGAATGATATTTGACTGGGCACCTGGGTGGCTCAGTTGGTTGAGCATCTGATTTTGCAGTTCGTGGGTTCGGGCCCCACATCTGGCTCTCTGCTATTAGCACAGACCCCGCTTCGGACCCCTTCTCTCTCTGTCCCTCCCCCACTCTTGTGTGCACCCTCTTTCTCAAAAATAAACAAACATTTATAAAGAATAGAAAAGCAGAAATTAAAAACAAAGAATGATATTTGACTACATAAAGGTAAAAAACTTTCTCTCAAAAATCATAAGCAAAGTTAAGTTGGGAAAAAGGATTTGTAGCACACATGGCAAAAGACTAATAAAAAAAGGAGTAGGACAAGGGGCCAAGAATATGGAAAGAATTCACAGGAGAAAGAATAGCAACTAATCAGTAAATGTCTTAAAAGATGCTCATTCTCAGGATTGATTTAAAACTAACTTAGGGGCCTCCTGGGTGGCTCAGTTGAGTTGGTTAAACGTCCAACTCTTGATTTCAGCTCAGGTCATGATCTCACAGTTCATGAGATCCAGCCCTGCATCAGGCTCTGTGCTGGCAGCCTGGAGCCTGCCTGGGATTCTCTCTCTTCCTCCCTCTCTGCACCTCCCCTGCTCACAAGCACTCTCTCTCTTGCTCAGAAATAAATAAACATTAAAAACAACAACAACAAAAAAAAAACTAACTTAAACTGTGGCATATACACACAATGGAATACCACTTGGCAGTAGAAAGGAACAAGAATGAAGTATCCGTGACGCAACCTGAATCAGTCTCTAGGAAATTATGTTGAGGGGGAAAAGCTAATCCCAAAAGGTTGCATACCTTACGATTCCTTTTGTGAAACATTCTTTTTTCTTTCCTAGTGTTATTGAGATGTAATTCACATGCCATACATTTCACCCAAATATACAGTTCAGTGGTTGTTTGAATATTTACAGTTTTGCAGCTACGATCTAATTTGAGAACATTTTCGTCATGCCAGAAAGAAACTCTATACCTGTTAGCAGTCACTCCAGATTACGGTCGCACCTGCCCCAGCCTTAGGCAACCACTAGTCTACCTTCTTTCTTTATATGTTTGCCTAGTCTGGACATTTCTTATAAGTGGAGTCAGACAACACGTGGTCTTTTGTGATTGGCTTCTTTCACTTCACATTTTTTCAAGATTCCTCCATTCAGAAGCATCAGTACCTTAGTTGTTTTTATTGCCTTTCCAAAATGTGGGATGTAATTAATAACCAGTTCTTCAGCTATCTGATTGGTTGATTCTCTGATGCCAACTGGGTATCCTACACTTCAATTCAGTTCTGACACTGACTACCCAGAGGTAGCATCAAACTCAACAGTATTTAAGGGCTCGATCCCATTAAGACTCTCCTCACTTCAGATGCCAGTTACAATTATTGAGTCCCCAGGTTACCCACACTTCTGTCAGACTTGGCTACATATTTGGATGTTCCCACACCACCTCCCCAGTTTCAGTAATTTGCCAGAACAACCCAGAGAACACCAGAAATGTTATACTTACTGTTACAGTTTATAATAAAGGATACAAATGAATAGCCAAATGAGGAAGTACATAGGGTAAGATCCAGAAGGGTCCCAAGTGCAAGAGCCCCTGTTTCGGTGGAGTTGAGGTGTATCACCCTCGGCATGTGGATGTATTTGCCAACCCAGAAGCTCTCTAGACCTTATTGTTGAGGGTTTTTTGTAGAGGCTCCAATACATAAGCATAATTGATTAAATTATTGGCTTAACTCCATCTCCAGCCCCTCTCTCCTTCCTGGAAGGTAGAGGGTAGGGCTGAAAGTTCCAGCCCTCTCATCACAGGATTGGTTCTGGTGGTTATCAGTCCCCATCTTGAAGCTTTCTAGGGGCCCACTAATAGTCTCCGTATAGCATAAACTTGGGTAATGCTGAAAGGGGCCTATGAATATAACAAGATGCTCCTATCACTCAGGAAGTTCCAAGAGCTTATGAGTTCTGTGCCGGGAACCAGAGATAAAGACCAAATGTATATTTCCTATTACACTATAGTATCAGTGCTCAAAATCCTGGCTGCAATAGTGTACTATAGTTTTGCGGAATGTTGCCACTGGAGGAAACTGGGTAAAGGGTACCCAGGATTTTTCTGTATTCTCTTCTGACTACATGTGAATCTAAAATTCTCCAAATAATTAAATTATTTATTGACGTTTATTCATTTTTGAGAGACAGAGCATGAGTGGGGGAGGAGCAGAGAGAGAGAGGGGGAGACACAGAATCTGAAGCAGGCTCCAGGTTCTGGGCTGTCAGCACAGAGCCCTATGCAGGGCTCGAACCCATGGACCATGAGATCATGACCTGAGCCGAAATCAGACGCTTCTGAGCCACCCAGGCGCCCCTAAAATTTTCCAAATATTTTTTAAAGTGATTGCATTACACTGTATGTTAACTAACTGGAATTTAAATAAGAACTTTTTTAAAAAATCTCTGTTAATACCCAGTTTTGGAAATGGCTATTTCCAACAATAGTTTTACTCACTGTTGGGAACATAAATTGTTACAGATTTTGGCAACACTTATTAACAGTTTTTTATATACAAGGTTTTTTTAATTGTAGGAAGAGAGCGTGAGTGGGGGAGGGGCAGGGGGGAGAGAGAGGGGGCGAGAGAGAGACAGAGAGAGACAGAGAGAGAGAGAGAATCCTAAGCAGGCTCCATGCTGAGTATGGAGCCAGGAGGGTCAGGGGGTGGGGGGCGTCCCAGGATCCTGGGATCATGACCTGAGCTGAAATCAAGAGTCAGATGCTCAGCCAACCGAGCCACCCAGGCACCGCTCCCGCTAACATTTTTACTGTGCTTGCCCTTTGATCCAGCAGCCCCTTAGGGGATTTAGTTCGCAGTGTAGACTTTGATCCAGCAGCCCCTTAGGGGATTTAGTTCGCAGTGTAGACTTAGATACCTGATGTACATCTGTGCGGTGGACTATGCAGATGATCAGAAAATTGATACTTTGATGCTGGTGCCTTCTTCATTTTACCAGAAAGGATCTGTGAAAAGTGTTGATGGCAACTCTCCGGCACCAGTGCCTGACTGGGAGCTGGTTGTAAGAAGCCCTCTGATTTCAGAGACGCCAAGGTGAGGGCAGGGAAATGCCTCTTAGAATTGGTGAAACGGGTGCATCCACTTTCCTGGGATGGTAAGATGTCCAAGCTAAGATGAAAACGCACGCTGCGGCAGAGTTTCCATGGTGTGCCCCGCCCCGCCGAAATTCTACAGCATGTGTCCACGTGCCGATGTCGTTTTTGAACTACTGCATAGGTTTAGAAGGAAGCCTGGAAGCAGCCCCACAAACTGCTGACAACGGTCACCCCTGGAGGGTTCAGTTTGCTAGGGGAGACATGGACACCGAAGAGGGACTTTTACTTTGTGCAATTTCTTAACCCAGAATTTTTCTTAAAAATAAAAAGTCCAACCGCTGATCTTTGGATAATAAAGCCGTGCATCTAGCCTTGGAGACTACTGTGCCATGAATGGCATCGTGGAATTAGAAAGGGCTCCCCGATAGTTTCTAAGCTAACAGTCAGCAGAGGATAATAAAGTTGCTCATTTTATGTTGTCTGGGATTTAACAAGAGGACTCATCCCCATCTTTGTAGGCATGCCCCTCTTTTGGTCTGAAGACAGATCTTGTCAGTGTACTCACCATCACTGTAATACCTACTCACTTGAGCATTTATGTGGCACCCTGGGGACTCTGTGTAGACGAAAGGCCTGACACCTCCCAGCAGTCAGGCTTCAACTCACTTGTGTCCATGCCCTGTCAGGGGATGCCTCTCATTGTCGATGCCTGCCTACAAGTGGATCTGTTAGTCTGACAGCCGGTGGAGACAAGCCTCAGAGGGAGAGCGCGGGGAGCCAAGTAATTAGGCGGGAAGTCTCTAATCCTGGGCTTTTCTGTGGTTTTGCTGCGTAACTCCAGCAGTTGTATTTTAGCTTCCCTGCTCTCAAAAGGAGAAAATCATCAAGTCCCACGCCAAAAGGACTGAGCTATAAGATAATTCTGGTCTCCGGATTTTAATGTTCTGATTCAGGAAGGGAGACTCTAACTTGAGTTGTTTTTCTCAGCCTTCTGTTCTCAGAATTTTTGTCCCTACTGAGCTGAAGACCCCTTCCTCGTACTCAGATCTAAACTAGATTTTCCCCTGGCTCATAGTGTTGCCTGCTAGAACTATCTGTGATGATGGAAATGTTCTATATCTGTTTTGATGTGTTTTTCTGACACCAGCTAATTCTCTGGATTCCAACTGCAGGTGTCTTAATTCTGACACTACCTGCCTGGAGTTAGTGTGTCAGCTCGAGCAAGTTAAAGGGGCTCAGACTCACAAGACTGCCTCTACTTCAGATGCCAGTCGTAAGTCCTGAGCCACCTGTACTTCTAATTGGTGGGCTGTGAAGCAAGGGTTCCCACGACCCCCTCTTCAAGTTTGATCATTTGCTAGAACAGCTCTCAGGACTCAGGGAAACACTGTTTCTTATGTTCGCTGGTTTTATTATAAAGGATACAGTCAGGCCCGGCCAAGGTATGGAGGTGGTGGGGGGCGGGGGTACTCCAAGCTTCTCTGACACAACACCCTCCCAACAAGCTGATATGTTCACTAACCTGGAAGCTCTCTGAGTCCTGTTTTAAGAGTTTTATTGGGCCTCTTCAGCCCCTCTCCCTCTTTCCTGGAGACCAGTGGTCCCAACCCTCTCATCATTTAATCTTCTGGAGACTTGCCCCGTTCAGAGACATCTAGAGCCCCACCCTAAATCACCTCCTTAGCAAACTCTTCTGTGATCAGAAGGGGCTTATGAATAACAAAAGACGGTCGTATCACGGGAGAAATTCCAAGAGTTATAGGAGTTCTGTGGAGGAATCAGGGACATACACCAAATAAATTTTGGTATTCTAGCACATCTGTGCTGGCCAGTAATGTAGCCACTAACTGTTAACTTTGTTTATTTAAAATAATGTTTTAATGTTTATTTATTTATTATTTTTTTATTTATTTTTGGGACAGAGAGAGACAGAGCATGAACGGGGGAGGGTCAGAGAGAGAGGGAGACACAGAATCGGAAACAGGCTCCAGGCTCCGAGCCATCAGCCCAGAGCCTGACGCGGGGCTCGAACTCACGGACCGCGAGATCGTGACCTGGCTGAAGTCGGACGCTTAACCGACTGCACCACCCAGGCGCCCCATTTAATGTTTATTTTTAAGAGAGAGAGAGAGAGACAGTGTGAGCGGGGGGGGGGGGGTGGAGGGGGGCAGAGAGAGAGAGGGAGACAGAATCCGAAGTAGTCTCCAGGCTCTGAGCTGTCAGCACAGGAGCCCAACCTGGGGCTCAAACTCATGAACTGCGGCATCATGACCTGAGCCAAAGTCAGACCCCTAACTGACTGAGCCACCCAGGTACCCTAACCTTGTTTATTTTAATTAATTTAAATTTAAACTTAAAACAGCAACATGATGGGACACCTGGGTGGCTCAGTCAGTTAAGCATTTGACTTCCGCTCAGGTCATGATCTAGAGGTGCATGAGTTCGAGCCCTGCTTCAGGCTCCATGCTGACTGTGCACAGCCTGCTTGGGATTCTTTCTCTCCCATGCCTCCCCCATTGTTCGTATGTGTCCGCGCTCTCTCTCTCTCTCAAAGTAAGAAATTTTAAAAAGAAAGTGAAATGGAATAAATATTAAAAAAAAAACCAAAACAGCAACATGGCTAGCGACTATCATAGTGTCAGTGCAGCTTTTTATGACGTTATTTTTTTTTCTACTATCCTTTGCCCCACTAGCACATGAGATTTGGGGATCAGATTGTTCAACATTTTTTCCTAATGTTTATTTATTTTTGAAGGGGAGGGGAGGGACAGAGAGAGAATCCCAAGCAGGCTCAGCCTTGTCAGCATGGAGCCTGACCTGGGGCTCGATCTCCTGAACTGCAAGATCATGACCTGAGCTGAAATCAAGAGTCGGATGCTTAACCGACTGAGCCACCCACGCGCCCCCAGCGTTATACTTTTTTTTTTTTTTGTTTTTATTTATTGTGTGTGGGAGAGAGGGAGAGAGAACACCAAGCAGGCTCTACACTGTCAGCATGGAGCCCAGCACAGAGCTAAACTCACAAACTGGGAGATCGTAACCTGAGCCAAAACCAGGAGTTGGACACTTAACCAACTGAGCCACCCAGGCGCTTCCCAATGTTACACTTTAAAATGTACTGCTTATGGTAGAAGCTCAAATATTTTTCGCAATGAAATCAGTGTGGCGAATAATTATTGACTTCCATTACCTGGCCACTATGTTAGATGTGAACACAGAGATAAGAGATAAGAAAACATAGTCCCTCCTGCCCTACTGTTGGTAGTCTAGAGATACGAACAAATTACAATGTAGCGCAATGATATAAGTGAGGTTGTGGTTATCCACTGAGCTGTGAGATATCCACCTGAGGAATAGTGGCTGTTCAATACATTTTATTAAATGAATACATTAATTCTAGTTCCAGCCCCACCATTTACTGGCTTTTGACTTCAAGTTGCTTTGGACTTGAGCCTTAGTTTCCTTATCTGTGAAATGGGAATGATGTGCCTGTTTTAGAGTTTCTTATCTGTCAGGATCATGTCTTGTCCTTGAATCCACAGTTGCCTGTAATATTGTGGATGTTTTGTAACTATTTGAATGAATTTATGATCCCAACAAGATAAAGGATATGAAAGCACTTTAATTTATGGGCTTACATTATAATCATAAACCATTGATTGGAGATAAGTTATTTGAAAATTCTAGAAAGGGAATTCATATCCCCCAAAGATAAAGGAGACCTTTTATTTTGACAGATTTTGGCTGCAGCTGTTTTCTAATGGTTTGTACTTTTCACCTCTTTCCTTTATTGCCAGTGGAAGTTGTGAAAGAAATTAAGGTTGAACAATGCATTTGGGAGAATATTTTCAAGGGAACAATAATAGGCTTACTCCTTTTTTTTTTTTTTAATATGGTGATTGAGATGCTAGCTCTTTCCAAGTTGTCAGAATTTTTTTTTCGTTCTTTTACCAGCATCTACTCAGATGAGATTCATTCTGTTCAAGTGTCATGTTGGGTTTACTGAACATGATGATGGATTTGATATGCCCTTTGGGCATTTATGGCTTCATGTCAGAAATCCAGGCACAGACTACTTCCGAACAACTCCCTTCCACGTAGACTGACAAGCAGAGCATACTTGTTTCTGTTCATTTCGGAGCGTATGCTAAAGCAGAATTAGATGCGTTTCTACTACTTGTAGATGAGACCATGTTTCTTTCTTTTTTTTTTTTTAATTGAAAAGATAGCACAGATCATTAATAATAAATGGAGAAATATCAGTATGCTATAGAAGACCTGACAGACTCATAGTTCTTTTTTTTTTAAGCTTATTCATTTTGAAATGAGCGAGAGAGAGAGAGAGCACGCGTGCGTGTGTGGGTGAGAGCAGGAGAGGAGCAGAGAGAGGGAGAATCCCAAGCAGGCTCCATGCTCATCGCGGTGCCCAGACGCAGGGCTCATGACCCGTGAGATCCCATGACCGTGAGATCCTGACCTGAGCCAAAATCAAGAGTCGGCTGCTTAACCCACTGAGCTACTACCCAGGTGCCCCACAGACTCATATTTGAATTGCAGTTCTTTCTTACCAGCTTTGTGACCTTGGCCAATATGCTTCTACAGTATTTTCTCATGTGAACCTACGTCACAGGGTTGATCAAAGGAGGAAATGAACAAGTGAATATACTGTATATAGTGAGGAATCCAGCACAGGGTGAGGGGACCTCAAGTGTGTTATTTGGTGCCCTCTACTATGTCACTTAATCCAGCTGTTGGTGGCTTATGTGGTTAGCAGTGAAACACCTCCCAAGAATGTAGACTGGCTTCTGAGAATGAAACCTAGTGATGGATTCCCCCACACAGAGGATGGGATTAGCCATGGATAGAAATATACCAGGCAATTGGCTATAAATCTGTGACCAGAGAGATGAGAGCACTCACGACTTTGACAAGATAATTTGGGTGTGATTCCAGGGAAAAGATTGGAATGAAATTATAACTCAGGAGACTGAAATCTAATTGACTATCATTCTATGTAGGGGGAGATTATATGAGCAGGTGGGGGTTGTCAACCTGGAACATACTAAAAGAAAGTCCGAGAATCTGAAGATAGCAGTGTTTGTCTTACCTTATTTAGGGCAGAAATGAATCTGATGCCAGGAACTGGAGAGAGATGGATTCTTTTATGAGGAAGTGATAAGTCCATTAAACTTTTGTGGACTGTAAACCTATCTTAAAACATGTATCTCCTTTTTGTTCTGATTCTGTGTTGAAGCAGTTTCCAATCACTTATCTAATTTTTTAGGTATTTGATACTGGAGCGGTGGTGGGTAGTTTATGAGATGAGAACTAGGAATAAACAAAGTATGTCCTCTGTTGTAAATTGATAAACTGGTGAATTGTGTCTATCCCTGTACCAATCACTAAGTTGACAATCTGGTTAATATATTTTAGTACATAAACATTTGTATGCTGAAGACTCCTACATATATTTGTATCTTCAGTTCATACACATCCTCTGAACTTTGACAGACTTACATATCCAACTGCCCACCTGACATCTGCATTCAAGACCGACAGCTAGACCATTTCCCTTGTTTAATTCACCCCATAAGCTTTTGGTAATAAGCCATTAATGTCTCAACTATAAAAATCCTGTACCTTAGCATAGCTTTTTATATTCCTCTTTAGTCTGAGTCTATATGAGACATAGTTTTATTTTGGTCATAGTACACATATCATTTTTCATTTTGCTTTTAAGATATTTATGATTAAAAATATTGCACGCTGGGGTGCCTGGTTGGCTCAGTCGGTTCAGCGTTGGACTTGGGCTCAGGTCGTGATCCCATGGTTCGTGAGTTGAAGCCTCACATGAGGCTCCACACTGACAGTGCAGAGCCTGCTTAAGATTCTCTCTCTCTCTCTCTCTCTCTCTCTGTCTCTCTCAAAATAAACTTAAAAAAATAAAAATACTGCATGCTTACTATAGAAAATTAAGGGGGAAATTTTTTTAAGTTTATTTATTTTTATTTTTTAATGTTTATTTGTTGTTTTTTTAATTTTTTTTTTCAACGTTTTTTATTTATTTTTTTGGGACAGAGAGAGACAGAGCATGAACGGGGGAGGGGCAGAGAGAGAGGGAGACACAGAATCGGAAACAGGCTCCAGGCTCCGAGCCATCAGCCCAGAGCCTGACGCGGGGCTCGAACTCACGGAGCGCGAGATCGTGACCTGGCTGAAGTCGGACGCTTAACCGACTGCGCCACCCAGGCGCCCCAAATGTTTATTTGTTTTTGAGAGAGAGAGTGCAAGTGGAGGAGGGGCAGAGAGAGGGGGACAGAGGATCTGAAGCAGGTTCTGTGCTGACAGCAGAGAGCCTGATGTGGGGCTTGAGCTCACAAACAGTGAGATCATGACCTGAGCCAAAGTCATATGCTTAACTGACTGAGCCACCCAGGGGCCTTAAGTTTATTTAGTTAGTTTATTTTATTTATTTATTTTGAGAGAGAGAGAGAGAGAGCACGTGCATGTGGGTGGAGGAGGGGCAGAGAAAGAGAGAGAATCACAAGCAGGCCCTGCACCATCACTGTCAGCTATCAGCACAGAGCCCGATGCAGGGCTCAGACTCATGGACCGTGAGATCAGGAGCTGAGCTGAAATCAAGAATTGGGTGCTCAACCAGCTGAGCCACCTAGACACCCCAAGGGGGAAAACTTTAAAGGAATTATATGATACCATTACCACACAGAGACAGGTGCTATTAACATTTTGGTATATTTCTTTATTAGTCACATGTACATAAAATTTGACATACTGAGATTAAGATTATACTGTCTATATATACATTGTAGCTTTTTACACTTAGTGAACCTTAAACATTTCTCCATTGTTTAACATACTTTTGTAAACATTTAAATGACATTATTCTGTCATTCAGATGTACCACATAATTGTTTTAAGTTGTTTTCAATTTTTCACTACTAATACTTCGAGAAATACCTTATTGAACCAGGAGAGATGCCTGGACCAAAAAATATTCTACTTTGGGATCAGAGGGGAGGACAAATGGTTAGTGCCATTATTTCCTTGTTTGTGGTACAGACCTTCTGTTTTAGGAAAGGGAAAAAAAAATCTCTCAAGTATTATTAGGTTCAACATTAATTTCCTTCATAACTTTCATTAACAGAGGAAAGAAGTAAATTTTAACATGAGAGGACAGTTGCAAAAAATGTCAAAGGGAAAGGTTTCCCTTTCCTTCAGATTATCTGGATTTCCCCTCTAGACTTCCCAATTAGGCAGCTCTGCCCATTACACCATCATGGGGGAAAAAACACAGCTTCACAAATTTTATCCGATTTGGAGGTTACGTGATGTGTCTAAAATTAAAAACATAAGAACGTATAAGATGTATATAACACATTTTGGAGGCCCCAGAGTTCTTCATAGGCTATCAACCTCCAGAATGAGCCGACATAGGTAGGTGAGACCCAGTGACGGTGGTCAGAGCAGGCAGGCACTTCCAGTAGGAGCTCTAAGCAGAGGCCAGGTGCTTCGAATTATAGGTGTGTGCCTGCCGTGCCGATGACTTTGTGGGCACACACATGTGCAAGACAGCTTGAGAGAGAGAATACAGGCTAATAATTCCCCCAAGAAACTTAAGGAAGGGCAGTCATTTTAGACGTAACTCTTTGACTTACCGGTTTTTTCTCTAGTTTACATTCCTGGTTTATGTTCATTCAAAATAATTGTATATTGTATCTATTTCCCCCAGAATAGAGACAATTTTCTTTATTGAAACACTTGAAAATAAAGAAAAAAATGAACGTGTAATCTTGTACACTAGTATAATCGTTGTTACAGCATTTTGGATCATTCTGACTTTTAAAATCTTTTTGAAGCATTTGTAGTCATACTGTATACAATTTTGTGTTGTATTTTGTTATTTACATGGGGAAATACTGGTTGTTTTCAGTGCTCGACACAGAGTCGGCAATCAGATGTTTGCTTACTAAAGAATGAATTATGGATATATTTTTACATCATCTTTTGAGCAACATTTTTAATGGACCATTCAATGGCTGTACCACAGTTGACTTAACCATTGCTCTGTTGTTGAATATTAGGTTGTTTCTAATTTTTTTGTCTTATAAATACATGAGTATTTTTATGTATGTCACTTTTCCTGATGCATATCACTTTTTCTGTGTATATGATTACTTCCTTTGGACAGATTCCCAGAAGTGATTATGGGTCATATTAATTTAGTCAGAACTCTTGGTTGCAAGGGACAGAAACAGTTGAGAAATGTTTTGACTCTTCCCATTGGGATGTGCAGGATAAATCTGGCTTCCCTAGGGCTCTATCAGGTGCTGAGATTACACCCTGAGGGCTTGGTCTCTTACCTTTGGTCACATCTTGCCACCTGGTGGTTAATATGGGCATTGGTAAATTTTTGTAGTTCGTAATCCCAACATCTTGAAAAAGATGAATTGATTTAGCTAATGTCTCGTGTCTATCCCTGAACCAATCAGTTACTGTGGCTAGCTGGGTGAGGCATCTTGATTGACTAAGCTTGTGTCATGTGTCCATAGTTGGGGGTTGTGTCAGCTTCAACCAAATCACATGAACTGACCAGATTTATTTTAGAAAGCAGGGAAGGTGATGTTGATTAATGCTTTAATAACTTTTTCCATAAAAATCTGAAGTTGATCTCAGAGGCATGAGTTCCAGCCCCACATTGGGTGTAGAGATTGTAAATAAATAAAAACTTTTAAAAAATCTGTAATTGTCTAACAACAACAACAAAAAGAAAATAGGGAAGGTGGTTCTCCCAGGAAAGGAGTTTGGACAGACAGGAAAAGGATATCTATTACAAATATTTTATTAAATTACTTAATGACTATTATTTAACTTTTAATTTTTTTTAATGTTTATTTTTGAGAGAGAGTACGTGCGCACTCGCATATGAGTGGGAGAGGGGCAGAGAGAGAGGGAGACAAAGGATCTGAAGCAGGCTCTGCATTAACAGCAGAGAGCCCGATGTAGGGCTTGAACTCACAAACCATGAGATCAGGACCTGAGCCAAAGTTGGATGCTTAACCACCTGAGCCATCCAGGTGCCCCTAACTTTTAACAAATTTTATTAAATATTTTTACCACTCTTGATAGTGATTGCTAAATGATTTCTAACATTTTGTACTAGCCCTAGCAATATTTCTTACTTGACTATGCTCTCTCCAGTGGGTATTGTTATTTTCTAAATATTTTGCTAATTTAATAGGTTAAAAATAGCACCTTGTTTAGATTTTTTTTTCACTTATTTCTCATAATTATTTTCCATAATTGTAAATTAAATGGCTGCTTACTTTTCCGTTTGGTTGATTTACCACGGTTTACCAAGCTAATCATTTAGGTTGCCTTATAGGTTTTTAAAAACTTTTCTAGATAATAATACTGCAGGTATTTTTCCATACCCATAGGTCTTTTGCCTTTATTGGGTTTTTTCTTTTGGAAAAATTCTAATGATGATATTCGTGCATCAAAGGTAAAAACATCTTGATGCCCTTGCTTTCAGAGACTTTCATTGACTTGTGTTTTTACTAGTGTAAGTGTGGTTATTGTATCACATGTTTGCTAACATTGAGCATTATTTTTTTAATTTATTTTTAAAAATGTATATTTAAAAAAAAATTTTTTTTTTAACGTTTATTTATTTTTGAGACAGAGAGAGACAGAGCATGAACAGGGGAGGGTCAGAGAGAGGGAGACACAAAATCTGAAACAGGCTCCAGGCTCCGAGCTGTCAGCACAGAGCCCGACACAGGGCTTGAACTCACAGACCGCGAGATCGTGACCTGAGCCAAAGTCGGCCGCTCAACCGACTGAGCCACCCAGGCGCCCCAAAAATGTCTATTTTTGAGAGAGAAAGAGAGTGTGTGTGTGTGTGTGTGTGTGTGTGTGTGTGTGTGTGTGTGCATGCAAGTCGGGGAGGGGCAGAGAGAGAGAAGACAGAAGATCCAAAGCGGGCTCTGTGCTGACAGCAGACAGCTCAATGTGGGACTCGAACTCAAAAACCTCGAGAGCATGACCTGAGCTGAGGTTGGACCCTTAACCGACTGAGCCACTCAAGCGCCCCTGAGCATTATTTTTAAAGAATATTTGTTGATTAGCTACAAAACATGATCCCACATCGTCTTAATTTAAAGTTTTAAATTAACAGACATTTTGCAATGAATTCTCCACTCCCATTTTCTCCTTACCTTGTTATTTAGAGTATAAATACCAGATATACCCTGTGCTTTACTTCATTTCCTCTTGTGCCCAGGTTTGGTCCATCGAACTCACATGTCCTCCTGTCGCGTGGATAAGCCCTCAGAGATAGTAGATGTCGGGGACAAAGTGTGGGTGAAGCTTATTGGCCGAGAGGTAAGGTTCTGTGCAACTTTCATGTGGTGAGAAGGAATGAAGGAAAACTAGGGGCAAGATGGTGAATGTGTATATGTTATTAACTGTGGCTGATGATCTTATTTTTGAATCCTGCCGCTGAATTCTGTCCTGAATTGAAACCTTCTGGCCCGCTGTCCTGTAAACTCAGAAGGAACGTGGTGTAAACTGTAATAAGAGTGGTGCAATAAGTACACATTTACAAGACTTTCCTCCCTGAAGTTTATCCAAATGGCCGGTGGCAAGAAAAAAAAAAAAAAACAGAAAAGAAAAGAACCAAAAAGAGAGAAGGCAGCTTAATTGCTGGGACGAGTCTTTATCAAACTTCAGAGAACAGCTGCCAGGTACACTTCAGTTTGGACCCAAACAAGGGCAGACACAGAGTTTACCATTATTGATCCTAATACCTGGCACCATGCAGTGTGAGGGAAGTGAGAAAAGTCTGAAGGACCCTGTTAACAGCAACTCCCTTGAGGGCATGTGGGCTGCGGGTGTGGGCAGCCTACAGGAGAAATGTGATCAGACACTGAGACCTCCACCAGAGAACAGCCGGGGCAGATAGGGCTGAAAGAGACGCCATTCGATAATGTTTGAGTGCTTCCATGTACTAGTCTGAGGGATATAAGAGCGAAGCAGACATAGGTGACATCAGCTGTTATGGAGCTTATACAGAATGTAACTGGAAGACACAAACATTAAAATGAGCAAGCATATGTATAAAATAATTGTAAGTTAGGGGTGCCTGGGTGGCTTAGGATCTGAGCCCTCTTCAGATCCTCCGTTCCACTGCCACCCCTCCCCATGCACGTGTGTGCTCTCTCTCTCTGTCTCTCAAATAAATATAAACATTTTTTTAAAAATTGGAAGTTCTAGGGGCGCCTGGGTGGCGCAGTCGGTTAAGCGTCCGACTTCAGCCAGGTCACGATCTCGGCGGTCCGTGAGTTCGAGCCCCGCGTCAGGCTCTTGGGCTGATGGCTCAGAGCCTGGAGACTGTTTCCGATTCTGTGTCTCCCTCTCTCTCTGCCCCTCCCCCGTTCATGCTCTGTCTCTCTCTGTCCCAAAAATAAATAAACGTTTAAAAAAAAAAAAAATTGGAAGTTCTGATAAGTGCTGTAATGGGCTCAGGCAGCGTCAGAGGTAGATTTAGTGGTCAGGCACAGGCTCTCTGAGGAAATGACACATGAGCTGAGACCTAAAGGGAAAGGCAGTGGCCACGTGAGAAGCTGGGATAAGCATGTTCTAGGCCAGGAGAGCAGCTGATGCAAAGACCCTGAAATGGAGAAGGGCTGCAAGGGCTGGAGGGAGCAAAAGAAGACCAATGTAGGGGCGCCTGGGTGGCGCAGTCGGTGAAGCGGCCGACTTTAGCTCAGGTCACGATCTCGCGGTCTGTGAGTTCGAGCCCCGCGTCGGGCTCTGGGCTGATGGCTCGGAGCCTGGAGCCTGTTTCCGATTCTGTGTCTCCCTCTGTCTCTGCCCCTCCCCCGTTCATGCTCTGTCTCTCTCTGTCTCAAAAATAAATAAAAACGTTGAAAAAAAATTTTTTTTTTCAAAAGAAGACCAATGTGGCTAACAATCACCTTCCTGTTTAAAAATGCTCTAAAAATCAATAAATAAAAATGTTTAAACAAGAAAGAAAGAGAGAGAGAGAGAGAAAGAAAAGAAAAGAAAGATGCTCTAGACCAAGTCCAAAGGAGGATCTAGTCTAGTCTGGAATGTTTCAGAAACCCATTCTGGGCTCATGGGTCTCTGAACTAATCATTATGCTGAACTTGAAAAATGGCTTTTATTTTTCTGCCTGGCTACCTCCACAGGCCTTGAATTTCTGAGCAGCCATTTCTGTCTTTCCTCCCCAGAGGAACAAAAATAAGGTAAAAACTACTTCCTACAGTTATTCTGCCACAAGATCTATTTATCCTCATTAGCACTCCCAGTGCTAGGTCCCAGTACAGGACCTCAACCATTAGAGGAGCTCGGTGTTTGTTATGATGATAAAAGCTTTGATTCTCAGTTAGATAATTGTAGATCAGCAGTCTAAATGATGTACTCTTAACTTTTGGTGACTTTGCCTTTTGTCTTTTACAGATGAAAAATGATAGGATAAAAGTGTCCCTCTCCATGAAAGTCGTCAACCAAGGGACTGGGAAAGACCTTGACCCCAACAACGTTATCATTGAGTAGGTAAAAGGTTTGGAAAGGCTAAAATCCTTCTGCTTCTCAAACTAAAGAATGCTGTAGTGAATCAGACTGACCTGGGAACTCTACCATATATAGTCTCTGATATTGAGGAGTTAAGTAGCCTTGGTGATATTTGGATTTAGAGGTCTAAAGTGTAGGTCACACTGTGCTGTGTAGAGTTCGAGGATGGAATGCTAACATGCCAAGCTCCTAGCACAGAAGTGCCCCATCAGTGGTTTTGTTTCCTTCCCCTTATTCTTTCTGCATTAGCCCTTTAACCAGTCAGCCAACAAGCATTCATGAGGCCCCTGTTCCTTGTGTCCTAGCACTGGGGCTCAAAGAAGACAGAGACCATGTGGGAGGGTAGGGTAATCTGGAAGCAACACATCTTGGGATAACTGTGTTCTGAACACCACATCTTAGTTTTATTGGCTCTTCGGACCTTTCATTTAGGAATGGAAGATTTGCTATCCATGTAGGCTAATGTCTGGTGATACAGGGGAATTTGCTATCTGTCTCAAAGTCTTTCCTGAATATATGCCAGTGGGATTTCTGATTAGAGGTTCCTAGTTCCCTCAGGTTCCCTGAAGGGTTTATGAACTGTTTCCAGTATTTCAGAAAGCCAGCCAAATCATGCATTTACCTTCAGGTTAACCATATGTTAGAGCACCTGGGTGGTTCAGTTGGTTGAATGTCTGACTCTTGATTTTGGCTCAGGTCCTGATCCTAGGGTTGTGGGATCGAGCCCTGCATCAGGCTCTGTGCTGATCTTGGCGCCTACTTGGGATTCTCTCTCTCTCTTCCTCCGCCCCTCTACCCCACTTGCACACACGCTCTCTCTAAAGAAAAAAAAAACATTATTTTATTGCTTTTGATATTGTTAAAATAGCACATTGTTTATCTCAGGCTAATCAGGTGCTCTCAGTGGAGTTATGTTATTGATTAATTTAAAAAATAAGAAAAAAATAAATGTTTGTGTGGGATCTTGGTGGGGAAAAGTTTGGAAACCTGTGTTTATAGTTCTAAGCAAAATCAGTTTGATGTTTATTTTGGAGAGAGAGACACACACAGAGCACGAGTGGGGGAGGGGCAGAAAGAGAGGGAGACACAGAATCTGAAGCAGGCTCCACGCTCCAGGCTGTCAACACAGAGCCCCATGTGGGGCTTGAACTCACGAACTATGAGATCATGACCTGAGCTGAAGTCAGATGCTTAACCAACTGAGCCACCCACCCACACGTCCCATAAGCAAAATCAGTTTGGATACATAAGAGTTTTACCTAAAAGGGAAGGAACTGATTTTTATTGGATACATATTATGTGCCGGGCATTATGCAAGACAGTTTACATACATTTGTGTATCTGATTCTCATAATAACCTCCAAATGGGTATTATCTTCATTTTACTTTTTATTCCTAGTTGTGGGGGGCGGGGTGTTTTTTTTTTTAAGATTTTATTTTTAAGCAATCTCCACACCTATTGTGGGGCTTGAACTTACAACCCTGAGATCAAGAGTCACATGCTCCATTGACTGAGCCAGCCTGGTGCCCCTGGATTCCTAACTTTGAACTTAATGCTTGGTGATAAATAATTTGCCTGTGGTTAGTAGCAAATTATAGTGGGTCAAGGACCTGAATCTAGGTTTCCTTGACATTAAGGCTAATGCCTGTTTTTGACACATGATGCTTCTAGCTGTTGCATGTGACTTAAGAGTTTTTCCATATTTCTATAGTTTTGTCTCCAGATATTGACATTTGTAAGTCTGATTATTGACAGAATACTTTTCGGTTACAGTAGAAATGTTTTATAACTCAGAGCTCAGTAAGGTTATTTTAAGTTTGGCATTTACTTGCTTTTGGGGGTGTCCATGTTTCTGTGTGTAGGCTATTTCTAGTAATAACCAAGTGGCCGAACAGTAACTTGTAAACTATTTCTAGAATTGCATCCAGGAAAGAAGCATGGTATAGTGGGATGATAAGAGGTTTTAGAGCTCTACGTAAAGCAGAAAGAGTCCTAGTTCTGCTATAAGCTGATGTATGGCCTTGAACAGACCACCTTGAGTCTCTGAACCTCAGCTTCTTCACTATCAGTGGGAGAGAATGATACCTACATCTCAGAAATGATGGAATGATCTCGATACAGTCTTGTTTGTAAAGAGTCAGATTAGCATCTAGTTTACAGTAGAAACTTGACAGATGGTGGCTACTTGTAGTTATTGGGGTTTTTTAAATTTTTTTTTTAATGTTTATTTTTGAGAAAGAGAGAGAGTGTGAGCAGAGTAAGGGCAGAGAGAGAGGGAGACAGAATCCGAAGCAGGCTCCAGGCTCTGCACTGTCAGCACAAAACCTGATGTGGGGCTCGAACTCATGAAAGAGATAATGACCTGAGCCAAAGTCAGATGCTCAACGGACTGAACCACCTAGGTACCCCTCTTTAATCTCGTTTAATCTTTATTTTTGAGACAGAGACAGAGTGAGAGCAGGGAAGGGACAGAGAGAGAGGGAGACACAGAATCTGAAGTAGGCTCCAGGCTCTGAGCTGACAGCACAGAGCCCAATGCAGGGCTCGAACTCACAAGCCTTGAGATCATGACCTGAGCTGACGTCCGCCACTCAAGTGCCTGAGCCACCCAGGCACCCCATTGTAGTTATTGTTTTCAAAGATCTCATTTTTCTCTGTGGTTAGCACAACTTTTCTTTTGAAAGAACATGTAAGACCCAGGAGAACAGGGGTTGCACCTCTTTCTTATCTCCCATCGTGCCTGATGCATATCGCTCATTTAGCTGGGGCTTTCTTTTACTCATTTATTCAACAATTATCTTAGAGGTTCGTGTTCTACATTAGGTGCAGTGGCAATACCAAGGTTTCTGCCTAAGGGCCTCAGGGCCTAGTGTAATGAGATCATTATGCAAATAACTTTAATAGAAGGCAAGTGGGATAAATGCCAAAAGAATGGATTAAAGGAAGAATTCTAGGAATTAGCTTAAAGAGGACAAGTGAGTTTCAGTCCGTGATGGTTAGAAGAGAGGTTGCATTTGAGCTAGGTCTAGAAGAATGGATACAATTTTGTCAGGCAGCAGGGAAGGGAGTGCTATTCCATATAGAAGAAAGGGGTTAAGGAAAGGCATGAGACAGGAAAACACAGGGCACAGTTAGGAGTCTTGTTTAAGAAAAGAGGGGGGTCCAGCCACTCCAGAAGCAGTATGGGGGTTCCTCAAAAGATTAAAAATAGAACTACCCTACGACCCAGCAATTACACTACTAGGCATTTATCCATAGGATACAGGTGTGCTGTTTCGAAGGGACACGTGCACCCCAATGTTTATAGCAGCACTATCGACAATAGCCAAAGTATGGAAAGAGTCCAAATGTGCATTGATGGATATATGTGGATATATATGGATATATGTGATACACACACACACACACACACACACACACACACACACACACACAATGGAGTATTACTCAGCAATCAAAAAGAATGAAATCTTGCCATTTGCAACTACATGGATGGAACTAGAGTGTATTATGCTAAGCGAAATTAGTCAGAGAAAGACAAATATCATATGACTTCACTCATATGAGGACTTTAAGACACAGAACAGATGAACATAAGGGAAGGGAAGCAAAAATAATATAGAAGCGGAGGAGGACAAAGAGACTCTCAAATATGGAGAACAAACAGAGGGTTACTGGAGGGATTGTGGGAGGGAGGATGGGCTAAATGGGTGAGGGGCACTAAGGAATCTACACCTGAAATCATTGTTGCACTATATGCTAACTAATTTGGATGTAAATTAAAAAAAAAGAGGGGGGGTGTGGTCAAGGTCTAGAATGTAGGGCTTAAAAGGTATGTTGGGGTCAGATTGTAGAGAGCTTATCAGCCAAAGAGTAGTAGTAATTTTCTTAAAGCCTTTGAGGAGGAGTAGAGGCACCTGATCAGATTAATCTCCCCTCATGTCCCATTCTCTAACCTTGCCTTCTTATGCTCAGTGTCCTCATGCTGTCTCCAGCCACACAGTCTGTCAGCTGCCTTTTGTTTTTCATCAATATATGTCTTACATTTCGTCCCTTCAGTCCCAGAATGTTAAAGTGAATCTGTAAATGGAAAGGGTGAAAGACAGTTTCCAGGTAGGTTTAGCCAGTATAGCATAGTCTTTTAGAGGAGTATTTATGGGGGACAGCTGCGTGGGTCAGTCTGTTAAGCATCTGACTCTTGATTTTGGCTCAGGTCGTGATCACACGGTTTGTGAGTTTGAGCCCCGCGTGGGGCTCCGCACTGACCGTGCAGAACCTACTTGAGATTCTCTCTCTCTCTCCCTCTCTCTCTGCCCCTCCGCTCATGCTTTCTCTCTCTCTCAAAATAAATAAATAAACTTAAAAAAAAAAGAGTATTTATGGTTCACCACTGTAGTTCCCCATGTGTACGTCTCCCTCTGCTGCTAGTCTGTTAGCTCCTTGAGGAGAAGGACCATGTTCTGTCATTTTAACGTACTTATATCCCTAGTACTCGCACCGATGCCTATCACTTAATAGTTGAACTGAAAAAAAGAAAGTTTAATTCAACTATGTGCACTGGATGGGTTGGAGGAGGAAACTTGGAGGCAGGGAGACCCGTGAGGGGATTATTACGACTTAGATGTGATGTAGTTAGAAGCCTAAAGCAGCACAATGACAGTGAGCACAGAAAGGGAGATGTGGTAAATGACACGTTTGTTGAATTGAGTATTAAGTGGGACTTACGTTTAGCTTCTGGTATGTTAGGACCCACAGAATATTGGAATTGATTATAATAAGGATTTGTTTAAGCTGCAGCTCATAATCACTTGAAACTCAGCTCAGCAGATAAGGACATCTGAATGCCATGAAGTGTGTGACTTTCTCAAGTTATGTCCCCAAGATCCTGCCCTGGTTTTTAAGAAAAATGAGTTTTATTGTGGGAAGAATACTTACCATGAGATCTACCCTCTTAACAAAATCTTAAGTGTACTTAGGGTGTTGTTTACTAGGTACGGTGTTGTACAGCAGGGCTCTAGAACTTAGTTCATTTTGTTTAACTGAAACTTTATGCCTCTTGACAAGTAACTCCCATTTCTCTCTCTACTCACCTCACCTTTTTTTTTTTTTTTTTTAAATAAGTGTTTATCCATTTTTGAGACAGAAAGTGTGAGTGGGGAAGGGCAGGGGAGGCAGAGCTTCCAAAGCGGGCTCTGTGCTGAGATCCTGCACGGAGATCTGCGTAGAGATCTTGATGTGGGGCTCAAACTTACAAACCGTGAGATCATGACCGAAGTCATGACGCTCAGCCAACTGAGCCACCCAGGTACCCGTTTTTGTTTTCGTTTTTTTAAAGATTTTTTTTTTTTAAGTAATCCCCACACCCAGCATGGGGCTTGAACTCACAACCCCGAGCTCAAGAGTCACATGCTCCACCCACTAAGCCAGCCAGGTGTCCCCTCACCTTGGTTTCTGTAACTCAAGCTTTACTCTTTGAAAGGACCCTCTCCCATGACCCATGCTAGACAGTGACCCCCTATTCTTTGAGTAAGATTATCCTAGGGCAAAAGCTGGGGATTTGAGCAGACATTTTCAGAACTTATGACGCTTGTCTGCACTGTCCCACTAGGTAGCCACTGAGTTACGTATGGTTATTTAAATGTAAGTTAAAATTAAATAAAATTTAGTATCTAATTCGTCAGTTACACTAACCACATTTTAAGTGCTCAGTAGCCACAGATATAAATATTAGTCAGCAGTACAGACATAAACTTGGAGAACTTGTCCATCATTGCATTCTGTGGGACAGCGGTATGCTAGAGAACATGCTTGCTGTTCAGATATGGGGAAAAGTCAGACATGGACTTTATCTTTGAAGTCCTGCTTGGGGTAGGAGGGTGAGCCAAAATGTAAACAAATGTAACAAAATGATCAGAGAGTAAACCGGTGTGGGAGCACAGAAGAGTCATTAACTCTGCCTGTGGTAGCAGGGAACATGTTAGAGAAGATGTGTGTGAGCTGAACTGAAGAAAGACCAGGACAGAGTACGGAGTATCTCAGTCTTTTCTGTTTCCTCTCTTGAGCCTGCATATCCCATGAAACTGTGAACTAAAATATGTGAGGTGGGCAGTTTTGTTCTGCTTTGATATGGTCTTCCTGCATTTCTCTGGGTGAGGGGGTGTTTTTGGCAAAATATTTCTGGTTTTGCTGGACTCTCTAGAGACCTGGAGAATAGTTGGAAAAGCTTAGGTGAAGTCAGTGTTCAAAGTTAAAGAGGTTTAGGTAAAGAAAAAACATTTGGGGTCAAGACCACAGAAATTTCAGCATTCACTCATTGATGTGGTCGCTTGCTAAGCCTTGGGCTAAGGTGCTGGGAGAACAAAGACAAGTAGGGTGTTGTAGAAAGGGCTCACAGTCCAGAGAAGAAACGTCAGGGCATCAGGCTATAAAGTGTGATGTGTGCTGGGACTGAAGTGTGTTTGACTACAGTTTGAGTTTGAAAGAAAGAGTGATCGAGGGTAACACCGCGATCGAACATTCCTGAGTGCCCACTCTGTGCAGGTACTGTGTGTTACAGTAAAGGTCAAAGAAAGCTATGACAGCTGGTAGGAGTGTAATTGGTAAACGCCACGGAAAACCGGCCGGCAGTGTCTGCTACGGCTGATGCCCTACAGCCCAGTATACTGTTCCTCTGCTCCCTGGAAGTAGGCATTTCCCAACAGAAATGCGTATATATCTGTTCACTGAAAGACGTGCTAGAAAGTTCACAGAAGCACTGTTTTTGATAGAGACTACTCAGATACCTCTCGACAGCTAAATACTTTGCAGCAGTGAGAATTGGTGACGCATAAGTGCACACAGCAATACAGGTGAATCTCCCAAACAAGTGAAAGAAGCCAAACAGAGAAGCGTCCGTACTCTAGGGTTCCCTTCACATAATTTACAAAAATCCATGAAACTATGCTGTTAGAAATGAGAGTAGTGGTTACCCTTGGGGGAGGCATGGTGACTAGCGGGGCTTTGGAGGTGCTGGCCACCTTCTGTTTCCTTGTCTGAATCCTGGTTTCCTGGGTGTGTTCAGATCGTGAAAGCCGGTCAAGCTGTATGCTTATGAACGCCTTTTTGCACATATACGTTAGTAGTACCTTTAGAACTTTTAAGAAGCGCTACAGGAATGTGAACAAAGAGATGAATTCTGGCTGAGGGCTCGGGACAAGACCTGATAGAAGGAGAGATGGTCATTGACTGAGCCTTGAGATGTTTGGGGGTGGTGAGGTGGGAGGAGAGAGGGAGGCAGCATTTCAGGGGGAGGGAGCTGCCCAGGTGAGGGCAGCGAACCATCTGGAGAAGGTAAACTAAACCTGTTTGGCTAGAGCATCTCGTACAAGTAAAGAAGGGGCCAGAGAAGCAGGTTAGAGCCAGACTGGGAAAGGCCTCAAGCACCAAAGTAAGGGATTTGGACCTGATTTTTTAGGAAGCCTTTGGAGGTCTTTTAAACCCCAGGAGTGACCTTGTCATGGTTATAGAGGGCTTAGTGAGGTGAGTAATTATAGCTTTATCCTCTGTGCTTCGGTGAGCTGAAGTTGTCTCATTCATAATTATTAATTCAGAGCCTGTCCTGAATGAAAAAAATCATCTGTTTCATGGCGCTGCTTTCACTGCTTGTCTCCTCATGCACGACGCTTTTCCTTCTTTTTTCCTTCTACCTGCCAAAAAACAAAACAAAAAACCAGTATACGGCATTACCTTCTAGTATCTCCGGCACATCTCTTAAGAGGGCCGTCAGTCGGTGTCCTTTTCGTTACAGGCAGGAAGAGAGGCGGAGGCGGTCCTTCCAGGATTACACTGGGCAGAAGATCACCCTCGAGGCTGTCCTGAACACCACCTGCAAGAAGTGTGGCTGTAAAGGTAAGGTGAAGCCTCTGCCGCGCCAGTCCTCCTCTCCTTGTGATGGCTCCTTACTGGATGCGGGAGGCCGCCTGGTTTGCGTGTGGCTCACCCTGCTTTTTAGTCTGGCGATGGCCTCACCTGCTCCTGCTGTTATTCCTACTAGACTCTCACCAGAGTTCCTGCTCTTCCTGTTTCGTTTTCGGAATGCTGGCCCCGCTGAATGCTATACTGTCACCCCGCTCCCCCTCTTCACGGCTGATGCCCTGTCCAGGCAAGGTCCCCATGTGCTACGCCAGGAGGGGGGAGAGTGTTGGATTATGGTGAGCACCGTAAAGTTTTACCTCCAAGGACCATTATTATTCTGCAGAAACGAAGTGACTTGGAAATATATTCCTCAGGGATCCAAGTCAAACCCTTTCTTGCTCCCCTCTTTATCTCTTTAACTTCAGAGTTCCAAATACAGTACCCTTTGAGTAATAAAGAACACAGGCTGGCCTCTTCCTTGAAGCTGCCTCCTCAGGTTTCTTCTAGTCTTACTCGGGTGTTAAAGAGCTCACTCAGCCTGACTTCCCTCTCCGGAGCTATCATGAGAGGGACTGCCAGCGTCTCATTTCAGGGTGACCTCAATTTGTCACCCCATCTCCCTTGCCTTCCTTTTACCCTTCTCTCTTGAATTTTCTATAGCAGATTTGTGCCCCGATTGTTGTGGTGGGGTTTAAGCCCCTACTTACCATTAATGTAGAGGGAGGAAGGGAAAAATGACATTGAAAGACTACCTCCTCAGGGGAATTGTGGGAACAGTCCAGATATTTGGAAAACTTAATGCTGTATTCCCCTTGAAGGCACCATCCAGCTTCTGGACTCAGAGTTGCAAAGCAGTTGACACAGAGCTTTTTGATGATCTCATGGGATCATCTGTGCCCCCGAAACAGGGTCTGTAGCAAGCTTGGACAAAACCAGCTCCGTGGCAGCTGTTAAAGGGCCCCCTGACAGCACATTAGGCTCCCTAATGTAGGAGCCTAAGGTGGGGTTCTCTTACCTTCGGCTTGCGTCCTCCAGGTGTTACGTGGGGCAGAGAATATAACACGCGGAATTGGGCCCAGTCAGCAGAGACCCAAGGTGGTCGGTCTTGGTGCAGCCCGAAGAGCACAGCGCAGGGAGGCAGGAACCAGGGGTAACTTTTAGCTCTGCTGCTCTCTTTGTGACGTTGAGCTACTTCTCTACCCTGGGCCTTTATATCCTCTGCACATGCCGTGTTGGATTTGATGAGCTCTAAGGCCCTTGCCAGACCTGACCGTCTGGATGTTGAGTGCCCCCAGGCGACTGCCTGTCTCAGTGTGTTAGCTCGGAGGCGAATGCCACCTTCCTGCCGGCTGCCTGAGAGCTGTCTTCCTGTAGGGCTTGGCCTGCCACTCAGCTCCCTCTGCTAAGCATTGTCTCTGGAGCAGCCTTTGGATGTCAGGAGTAAGTTCCAAATAGATCTTCAAAAATAAGCCCCATTGCTAGTGGAAGGAAGCACAGACCCGCTTCCTCATCTCCTTTGCCATGTCCACAGGAGTGCCAGTCGTTCCCCCGGCTCTAGGACCAGATGCTGGCCTGACTCTGGCTGCGTGAGCGATGGCATCTTGAGGTGCCAGAAAATCTGCTCTGAACCCAGCAGCCGCTCTGAGCGAACTCAGTCATACCTCCTGGACCAGCTACCCCTTTCAGGAGCCTCTGGGGAAGGTCCACATGCTGAGCGGAGAGGCTGCTTCTCCCCTGCTTACCTCTTCTGCCTCTCCTCTGCAGGCCACTTTGCAAAGGATTGTTTTATGCAACCAGGAGGGACCAAATATTCTCTGATACCAGATGAGGAAGAGGAGAAGGAAGAGGCAAAGTCAGCAGAGTTTGAGAAGCCTGACCCCACGAGGAATTCTTCTAGGAAAAGAAAGAAGGTGAGTGCTGTCTTTCATTTTATTTACCATACATTTTTGAGTTGTAAAGTGAAAATGTACCTTCTGCAGAAATTTTAGAAATCCCGAAAAACATAAAGAATATTATGATCTCCTGTAATCTTTTTGCTGGGTAATGATAAATAGATAGCTACATCTACATTTAAACACGGAAACATTGAAACATTGAAAGATGGTCGTACTCAGTCTAGTTTATATTCTACTTTTTTCATTATACTTATCAAAATCATTTTCTTGTATTTTTAAGTGTTCTTCAAAAACTTGATTTGAGAGCCACATATGGTGCTCTACCCTATGTCTGTATGATGGCTTATTTAATAATTTTTCTATGGTTGGATATTTTATTACTTCTAACCTAAACCTTTGGCCACATCTCTTAATGTTTTCTTTGGATGAATTCCTAAATAAGATTACTGAGTTAAGGCCTTGAGGCTCTTGATACATTGTATCACATTGTCTTTCCAGATCCTACTTAACCTTTCAGTGGTAGGTAAGAGGTCCTGTCTCACTGAGTTCTGTCTCCCATGTACTACTTATCACAGAACAATTCATAAAACAGACACTATTGTGGTGCAGGAAGAACCAGTTCATTTGTCACGTGCCACACAGAGAGGGAACGAAAAAAAACTATGCTGTAATTTGGTCAGGAAATAGTTGTTCTCACATTGTTTAATAACTTTCTAATTGTGGCCAGTTATTGGGTTTTGGTTTTGGTTTTGGTTTTTCACAGCTTCAGCAAGCTTTTGTGGAGTGGTCCTTTTGTTCCAGGTAATACAACCCTAGGAATACAAAAACTGCCCTCAGTGGCATTACTTACAAATTAGGTATTACTTCCTTTTTGTAGGTGAGGAAAAGGTCTATTGTACCATTGTAAGAGTTAGTCAAGTGTATGAATAATATAATTCACTGACCTGCATATTTTCTCCATGGGTGATCACATCCCTCCTAAGACTTTAACTGCCTTGATGACTCCCGCATCCCTAACTACTATCCCATGGGTACCTCAAACTTGGGCTCGGAGTCCATCAGACCCAGGTTTGAGGCCCTCTGTGCTGCATACCACCTGTGTGGCTTTGGGCTAACTTCACTTCCTTAATTTTCAACGTAGGATTTTTGTGCTCCTTGATGACAGTGTTCTTTGCAAACGGATGCCCCAGCTCTCCAAAATAGATAGATAGCACTGACAGGTGCTCAATTAATGTTGGCTGTCATGACTAACATTCTTCTTCGGCCCTCCTCCCTACACACGCGCTCACACACACACACACACACACACACACACACACACACGACCCACCACTATAGAAACAACTCAAATCCCTTATTTCTGTCCTTCCATCTTGTATTACTTGTTTTTTTTTTTTTTTAATTTTTTTTTTAACGTTTTTATTTATTTTTGAGACAGAGAGAGACAGAGCATGAATGGGGGAGAGTCAGAGATAGAGGGAGACTCAGAATCTGAAACAGGCTCCAGGCTCTGAGCTGTCAGCACAGAGCCCGATGCGGGGCTCGAACCCACGAACTGCAAGATCGTGACCTGAGCCGAAGTCGGACGCTCAGCCGACTGAGCCACCCAGGCGCCCCTTGTATTACTTCTTTTAATGACAGCAGTAACCTGCCAAAAAGAAACCACCGTGTCATTTAATTTCCTCTCCTTTCCATCCCACATCTAGTCAGTCACCAAGTCCTGTCGGTGGCACCTTCCAAATATTCAGTTCTCCTTCTTCCTCCCGCCGCCTCTGCCACGTGCGCATTCCCTCCCGGCTCTCACAGCCTAGGGAGATTTTATTTGCCCTTCGCCTCTTAGTTCCAAGTTCCCAGGCTTAGGTCTAGACATCTGATTTTTTTTTAAGCGGCCCCTTATTTCCCTCACTGCTTGATTCTTTTCATTATTATGCTTTTTTGCCCTGTGCTTTCACTCTCAATAATGGGGTGCTCCAAGGTTGTCTTGTTACTCCCTCTTCTATTCTCTGCCTCCTCCCTGGGTAATCTCACCCCGTCCTGTGGTTTTGAATCCTATTTACATGCCAATAATCCCCAATTAAGTATTTGTATCCTTATTTTTGTCTAGATCTGTAATTCTGTGCCTGACTTTTTCTTTGGAACTTCACATTTGGAAATCCAGCTGTCTAGGGCCATCTGGGCAGCTCAGTCAATTACACGTAGACTCTTAATTTCAGCTCAGGTCATGATCTCATGGTTCATGGGTCCGAGCCCCGCATCAGGCTCTGTGCTGACAGCGGATCCTGCTTGGGATTCTCTCTCTCCATCTCCCTCTGCCCCTCTCCTACCCTCTTCCTCTTTCTCTCAGAATAAATACGCTTAAAAAGAAATTTAACTGCTCACTTAACATCTCCATCTAATTGTCAAGTTTGCATCAGGCTTAACATACCCCAAAACTCTTTTTTTATTTATTTGGGGGGTGGGGCACAAGTGAGCAAGGGGCAGAGAGAGAGAGAGACAGTCCCACAAGGGGCAGAGAAAAAGAGAGAGAGAAGCCGGGCTCACCCAAAGCAGGGCTCAAGCTCATCCAAAACAGGGCTCACACTCACCCGAAGTGGGGCTCGTGCTCACCTGATGTGGGACTCCAACTCAGGAACCGTGAGATTGTGACCTGAGTCGAAGTCAGGTGCTTAACGACTGAGCCGCCCAGGCGCCCCACCCCAAAACTCTTGTATTTTCTACCCAGAACTGCTCTTTCCACATTCTGCCCTATCTCCGTGAATAGGTCACCACTCACCGAGTTCGTCAAGGCAAAATCTGCAGCCTTTGGATTTGGTGTTAATGTTGTTTTCTTTAAATTGTGGTAAAATATCCATTACATAAAGTTTACCATCTTCACCATGTAAAAAACTTTTTTTTTTTTTTTTAAGTTTTATTAAGTAATCTCTATACCCAGTGTGGGGCTCGAACTCAGGACCCCGAGATCAAGAGTCACATGCTCTTGCCACTTTGCCAGCCAGGCGCCCACCGCCTTAGCCATGTTTAAGCGTACAGTTCTTTGGCATTAAGTGCAGATGGTTGTCCTCACCGGCACCCGTCTCCAGAACCATTCATTTTGCACAGCTGAGACTCTGTACCCATTAAACACTAACTCCTCATTCTCCCCACCCGGCACCTGGGAACCACCGTCCTGTTGTCAACTGAGAAGAGGGGCAAAACTGAAAAAGAGCAAAATCCTTTATTTGGGGTCTCAGAATTGCAATCTGGGGAGCACAGATTTTGGAATAACCAGAGAAGTGTCCCACTCATCTAGGGAAAGCAGGGTTTTTTATGAGAGAGATGGAAATGGGGTAATTACATGATTTAGGTAAAGAAGAAAAGAAAAGAAAGACGCGGCTAGTTTGGGGTTGACCGCTTGAGCCACTTCTGATGACTCTCTTATTGATTATTTGACTTGCGCTGTCAAATGAAACTGGCCCTGGTATGTATTAATGAACTTTACTGTCCTCATATGATCCAAATACCAGTTGCCGTGTTGAAATTTTATGAGCAACCGCCTGTAAGACGATTGACATTCTGTCCCAGTTCGAGCATTCTCCAGTTTGGGGAGGAAAAAAGAGCTTCCAAATGGAGTCTCTTATGTCCAGAAACGTCATACAGTTCCATAGCACTTTCTGTCCCTAAGAATTAGACTACCGTAGGTGCCTCAGGTAAGTGCAATAACACAGTACCTGTCTTTTTGTGACTGGCTTATTTGACTTAATAAATTTTCCTGAGGGGTCATCCATGTTATAGCATGGGTCACTTTCCTTACATTTTAAGACTGAATAATGTTTCATCGTGTATATATACTACATTTTGTTTATTTATTCATTTTGTTACTGACTTTGGGTTTCTTCTACTGTTTGGCTATTGTGAATAATGCTGCTATGAACATAGTTGTACAGATATTTCTTCAAGGCCTGCTTTCAGTTCCTTTGCGTATATACCCAGAATTGGAGTTGCAGGATTAGTGGGTAATTCTGTTTAGATTGTTCTTTTTTTTTTTTTTTTTTTTTTTTAAGGAACCACCATACAGTTTTTCACAGTGACTGTATCATTTCACATTCCTACCGGTAGTGCACAAGGGTTCCATCAGGGTGTAGCATTTGGTGATTGTCATTTAGGTAAAAGTAGATGATGGTGTTGTTCAGTTCAGTTCTTCTGTGTCTTTTCTCATTTTTTTCTCATTTTTAAAAAACTTCCAAGAGAGGGTTGTTAAGATATCCAATCAGACCATGTGTCTTCCTACTTAAAATCCTTCAGTGATTTTCCACTGTACTTAAAATAAAATCCAAACCGCCTCCTTGAAAGCAAACTGTCTAACCCCACAGCTACTGCTTTTAGCAGGCAGTGAATTATATCTAGCTAAAGCATTGTTTCGTCTCTTGGTGTATTTTTATTTTAAGAGAGAATGTGCACGAGCAGGGGAAGGGCAGAGAGAAGGAGACAGAATCCCAAGCAGACTCTGCACCACCAGCCCAGAACCAGATGTGGGGCTGGATCTCACGACCCCATAAGCTCATGACCTGAGCTGAAATCAAGAGTCAAGATGCTTAACTGACTGAGCCACCCAGATGCCCCTATGTACTTATTTTTATAGTTCCCTTCTACTTACAGCAAGGGATGCAGGCTTTCTATTTATAGTTATTGTTATAAAGTTTCCCTTTTAAGTAAAACTTTCTTGTTGTTGTTGTTTTTAAAGTAAAACTTCTTAGGGGCGCCTGGGTGGCGCAGTCGGTTAAGCGTCCGACTTCAGCCAGGTCACGATCTCGCGGTCCGTGAGTTCGAGCCCCGCGTCGGGCTCTGGGCTGATGGCTCAGAGCCTGGAGCCTGTTTCCGATTCTG
This sequence comes from Herpailurus yagouaroundi, assembly GCF_014898765.1. Lineage (NCBI taxonomy): Eukaryota > Metazoa > Chordata > Mammalia > Carnivora > Felidae > Herpailurus > Herpailurus yagouaroundi. Next base: position 23,763,852 of record NW_024412388.1, read on the forward strand.
TGTCTCCCTCTCTCTCTGCCCCTCCCCCGTTCATGCTCTGTCTCTCTCTGTCCCAAAAATAAATAAACATTGAAAAAAAAATTAAAAAAAAAATAAATAAATAAAGTAAAACTTCTTAAAGTAAAAAGAAAAGTAATAAAATTTTAAAATTTTAAGTAAAAAATTAGCAGTTTGTAAACACATGGAATAAAAACTGTGATCATATTGTAAGAATGACTGGCACTTGGAAAACACTGATTTAGAACTGTGGAGATATTTTTCTGTTCGGTACTGTTCTCCTGTGAACCAAAGAAATAGAAACTTACAAAAGCCCCTGCTTGCAGCACTGTCTTCTCGGAGCCTCTGCAAACCTTCAGCACTGCCACATTTAGCCTTGCTCCCTCACAGGGGCAACCCCAGACCCATCCTGTCTGCAGTATTGCTGATTTTTTAACGCAGGGCTTGGCCTTACATACCTTTGTTTTTCATGCTAGTGTTTCCAGAGGCTTCTACACAGAGGTCTGAGGACTTGATTTAAAGAGGGAAAGGGGGGGGGGGGGGCGCCTGGGGGGCTAAGTTGGTTAAGCATCCGACTTCAGTTCAAGTCATGATCTCACAGTCCATGAGTTCGAGCCCCGCGTCGGGCTCTGTGCTGACAACTCAGAGCCTGGAGCCTGCTTCAGATTCTGTGTCTCCCTCTCTCTCTGCCCCTCCCCTGCTCATGCTCTGTCTCTGTCTCAAAAATAAATTAGAAAAAAATTTATAAAAAGAGGGAAAAGGGAAGTTTCCACTATTTTATAACATTATTCTTAATGTTGTAATAAGAATATTACGTGTACAGATAAGAATATGAAATGCACAACAAAAGAAAGGCAACCCATAACCACACTCCTTTGCCAGAATTTATATTTAAAAAAAATTTTTTTAAGTTTATTTATTTTGAGAGAAAGTTGTGCATGCATGAGCGGGGGAGGGTCTGAGAGAGGGGGAGAGAATCCCAAGCAGGCTCCACGCTACCAGCACAGAGCCCGACGTGGGGCTCGACTTCACAAATCATGAGGTCGAAATCGAGAGTCAGTCGCTCAGTGGACCGAGCCACCCAGGCACCCCCAGAATATGTATTATTGTGGCAACACTGCTTCTGTTTTCAGATGCCTGTTTTACCTACATGTAATAAACATGTATGTAGTTTTGTTTCCTGCTCTTTTTGCTTTGCCATAAGCATCTTTCCATTTGTGTCACATGGTCTCATGATGCTCGTTTGCAGTGCTATACAATATCAGGTGAATGTGGAGGGATTTGTGGAGGCAGTAAAGAGTGGCACTTTAGAACCTGGGCTGTGAGACAGATTGCCCAGTTTCCAATCTTAGCTTAGCCACGTTCTCACTGTGGAACTTAGACTAATTACTACTAACCTTCTCTGAACACTGTTTGTTTTTAATGTTTATTTTTGAGAGAGAGAGAGAGAGCACGAGCAAGGGAGAGGCAGAGAGAGACGGAAACACAGAATATGAAGCAGACTCCAGGCTCTGGGCTGTCAGCACAGAGCTGGAGACAGGGCTTGAACTCACAAGCTGTGAGTTCATGACCTGATCCAAAGTCCATGCTTAACCGACTAAGCCACCCATGTGCCCCACTATGGGAATAATAAGCATCTCCTTCATAAGGTTGTTAGGATGAGGTAATGCATGTAAAACTCTGAGCACAGAGGGCGGCATACAGCACAGCCCAGTGCATGTCAGCCATGAGTAGCTGGTGCTTCAAAATAGAGGCTTTGTGGTCAGAGACTAGGTTCAAGTAGACTAGGTTCAAGGAGTTTGTTACATTTTCTGGATGTCAATCCCTGATTAGATACAGGACTTCTTACAAATACTTCTTTCATTATCTGAATTGCATTTTCATTCTATTGATAGTGTCCTGTTTTTATTCCATATTTACATTTAAAAAAAACTCGTGGTGAAAACACACTTCAAACTTCCCATGTTAGTCACTTTTAAGTGTATGTTTTTTTGTGACAGTGTTAAGTACATTCACATGATTTTGTGTGTGTTTATTTTGAGAGAGAAAAAGGGGCAGAGAGGGGCAGAGAGAGAGGGAGAGAGAATCTCAAGCAGGTGCGGAGTAAAATCTCACGAACTAAACCAGGAGATCATGACCTGAGCCAGAATCAGAGTTGGACGCTTAACTGACTGAGCCACCCATGCACCCTGTGATTATGTTTTGATGCACAAAAATTTTTATCTTGATGAAGCCCAGCATACGTATTTTTTCCTTTCGTGTCATGTGCTTTTGGTGTCACACTCAAGAAACCACTGTCAAAGCCAGTGTTACGAAGCTTTTCTTCTCCGTTTTCTTCTAAGAGTTTTATAGTTTTAACTCATACATTTATTTAGGTCTTTGATCCATCTTGAGGGTTTTTTGGTATATGGTGTGGCTCCAAATTCATTTTTTTTTTTTTTTTTTGCATGTTTATCTCCAATTTTCCCAGCACCAGTTTTTGAAAAGACTATCCTTGGGGCGCCTGGGTGGCGCAGTCGGTTAAGCGTCCAACTTCAGCCAGGTCACGATCTCGCGCTCCGTGAGTTCGAGCCCTGCGTCAGGCTCTGGGCTGATGGCTCAGAGCCTGGAGCCTGTTTCCGATTCTGTGTCTCCCTCTCTCTCTGCCCCTCCCCTGTTCATGCTCTGTCTCTCTCTGTCCCAAAAATAAAACGTTTCCCCATTGATTTATCTTGGCATCATCGTTGAAAATCATTTAACTGTATATGTGAGGGTTTATTTAGTTCTGGCTCTCTACACTATTCCATGGGTCTGTATGTCTGTCTTTAGGCTAGTGCCACATGATTTTCATTACTCTAACTTTGTAGTAAGTTTTGGAATCAGGATAGGTCAGTCCCCCAACTTGGTTCTTCTTTTTCAAGATTATTTTGACTATTTTTGATCGCTTGAGATTCCATATGAACATTAGGACGGATTTTTTTATTTCTACGAAAAATGTTACTGGGATTTTGATAGGGTTGCATCAGATCTGTGGATCGCTTTGTGTAGTATTGACAGCTTAACCATGTTAAGTCTCCCAATCCATGAACATGGGTGTTTTTCCATTTATTTGTGGTGTTCTTAATTTCTTTCAGCAGCATTTTGTACTTTTCAGATTATAGGTCTTTTTGCCTCCTTGGTTAAGTTTATTCTTTTTGATGCTATTGTCAGTGAAATTGTTTTCTTAATTTCCATTTTGGATTGCTCATTGTTAGTGTATAGAAATGCAACTGATTTTTGGGTGTTGATTTTGTATTTCTGCAACTTTGCTGAATTCATTATTAGTTCTAAGAGTTGTTTCATGGAATCTTTAGGATTTTCTGCATTTAAGAACATGTCTACAAACAGGCCATTTAACTTCTTTAATAGAGCTTGATATTTGACTGCAATTCTGCTTCTGTGTTCCAAGGATTGTTCTTTCTCTTTTAACCTTTTAGTGTGTAAATGATATTGTCAGATTCCTAAAGTGGTTCTGTGGCTGTTTCACTTCTGTGGGTCTTTGGTTAAATTGTTTTGCATTGCTTAATACATCTGGTACAATTAGTTTTTGCTCTGTTTTTTTTTTTTTTTTTTTAATTTACATCCAAATTAGTTAGCATATAGTGCAACAATGATTTCAGGAGTAGACTCCTTAGTGCCCCTTACCCATTTAGTCCATCCCCCCTCCCACAACCCCTCCAGCAACCCTCAGTTTGTTCTCCATATTTATGAGTCTCTTCTGTTTGGTCCCCCTCCCTGTTTTTAGATTATTTTTGTTTCCCTTCCCTTACGTTCATCTTAAAGTCCTCATATGAGTGAAGTCATATGATTTTTGTCTTTTTCTGACTGACGAATTTCACTTAGCCTAATACCCTCCAGTTCCATCCACATAGTTGCCAATGACAACATTTCATTCCATACTTTGGCTACTGTTGATAGTGCTGCTATAAACACGGGGGTGCACGTGTCCCTTCGAAACAGCACACCTGTATCCCGTGGATAAATGCCTAGTAGTGCAATTGTTGGGTCATAGGGTAGTTAGTTCTATTTTTAGTTTTTTTGAGGAACCTCCATACTGGTTTCCAGAGTGGCTGCACCAGCTTGCGTTCCCAAGTTTTTGCTTTGTTTCTAAAGCTGCTTCGAAATGTGTATTTCATTTCATCAAAAACAGTTATTAAGGATCAGCTAGATGTGAGGCTCTTTATGACCTGGTTAGTCAACCCATTATCCTACCCTCCACCTCACTTAGTAGAGGAATGGTCTGATGAACAATGACAGTAATAATCATCGTATCTCGTTATTTTTTCAAGTACCTTTGTGTATTTGAACTTCTAACTTCATCAGTCATTTTTGATTAAAAAGTGCTCTAGAGAATTGAAACTGTGAAAACTCCCCCCACCCGTTTCTACGAAGATCTCATCTAGTGTTGTCTTTTCACCTCCTTGTTAATCCCTTCATTATCTTTTATGCTTTGTATTTCTTTAGGGCTGACAGTTTATAAAATATCCTCATGTTTTTTATTTTGTTTTATCCTTATCACTCCTGTGAAGTGGCCAGAGTAGGTACTACTGTTCCATTTTACATGGAAAATGGAGAGGAAAAGAAGCTGTCTCCCCTAAAGCACACGGCTACCAGAGATGGACCTACAGTAAGAACCAGGCCCTTGGATTGCACACCCTGTGTTCTTTTTTATATCCTGCACGTCAACCACTAATTCAGTTAGCGCTCTCTTTATTTACTCAGCAAATACGTATTGAGTGCCTTATACATGTCATTGTATGTTGCTAGGAGCTCGACTTATCAGGACTCGTAAGGTCACTTTTTTGCTAGTTTTGCTCTGTCACCAGCTACCCCTTAGCAACCATTTGACATTATCTATTGATCTGTTTTCTCATGTGGATCTATTTCTTTCTGTTCACAAGCATAAATCAAGATTCTAGGCCTCCTGTCTGTTTCCTTTTACCTTCTAGATCTTTTTTTTTTTTCAATACTTTTAAAAATGTCCTTAAGTAATCTCTAAAACCAACGTGGGGTTCCAACTCACAACCCCAAGATTGGATGTCACAAGCACCAGCCAGGCTCCCCTACCCTCCAAACCTTTGATTCCAACAGGAGATTGACTTTCCTTACCAGCAAACACTTCTACTTGCGATGCAAGTTTTGGGGGTGTGACAGTGGCAGATTCAGATACCTGTCGCAGACTAGTTGGCTCTGGGAACCAAATGTGGGACCAGGTAGAGTCACCTGAAGGGAAATGCCTTTAGCAGTCCATGCTGCTGAATAAATTAGTGGGTAGCGGGAGTGCCTAGTGTCTGGAAGGCCTAGGCAACGGGCAAGTCACATGATATAAAGGTTATACACGACAGCTACACCCAACGGCTAATAGCAGAAGGAGAAAGATAAGCACCCAAGGTATTTCTGGGGACGAAGGACAGGCACCCACTCCAAGGAGGGGTGGTTATCGGATCCCATAGAAATCTAGCAACAGGAAATGAAGTGTGGTTGGGCCACTCAGAACTGGAACCAGAAAGTCAGAAATAGGCTATTGGGTTCTCATCTCTGCTTGTTTTCTTTCTTCTTCTTTTTTTTTTTTTTTTAATTATTTATTTATTTATTTTGAGGGAGGGAGGGAAGGAGAGAGTGAGAGAAAGAGTGCATAAGCAGGGGAGAGGCAGAGAGACAGGGAAGAGAAGAATCCCAAGCAGGTTCCATGCTGTCAGCATGGAGCCCTAAGGAGGGGTGCGGGGGGTTAACTCACCAACTGTGAGATCATGACCTGAGCCGAAATCAAGGGTTGGACACTTAACTGACAGAGCCACCCAGGCACCCCTCATCTCTGCTTCTTTATTAGACTACTTCATTGTCCCACGTCTTTTTTGCAATCTGGTGAAGAGAATGTCTAACGCAAAGCTTCTCAGACAGGAGAAGGTGCTAGGCATGTTGGGAAACCAGAAAGTGGTCCAGGATAAAGGAAGGATGTCACCTGTTCCACATAATGCCTGGCATATAATAGGCATACGCTAGCTACCTTTGAATAGATAGATCCATAATCTCTGCTCTCAGCTCTGTAGGTCCCTTGACTCAGTGAGACCTGCCCTTAGTTTGGAGCAAAGACTGACTCCTGTTGCTGTGCCAGTAGGTAATAATGAAGGGAACAGGGACAGGAGTATGAGAGCTTCCCGGCCCGAAGGCCCCCACCTCGTTTTATCAAATATACACACACTGGGGGGGCGCCTGGGTGTCTCAGTCAGTTAAGCGGCCGACTTCAGCTCAGGTCATGATCTCGCGGTGTGTGGGTTTGAGTCGGGCTCTGTACTGGCAGCTCAGATCCTGGAGCCTGCTTCCGATTCTGTGTCTCCCTCCGCTGCTTGTTCTCTGTCTCTCTCTCAAATAATAAAAACATTAAAATACACACATACACACACTGAATGCACGCATTGTCCAAACATCTAGTATGCACTGGTTTAGTCCTATAAACCCATTCAGTACCATGACAATTTTTGTCCAAGTGTCTGAAAATTGTAAGTCATTTTTGTTGGGCATAATTAGAACAAGAGGAAACTGTGTATGGAAAATGGAAATGGGATATGAAGTGGTTGGTAAAATAGGAATAGCGGTTTTTGTTGCAAAACCCTGGGTAATGTTTCCATGAACCTGCGGTCTGTACGTTGCTGGCTTCTTTCACTTAACTGTATGCCACCATGGATCTTTCTGAATCAGTACGATATTATGAGATAGCATGTGCCTTGAGGTAAGGCTGCCCACTAATTATAGTGACATTTAACTATATTTGATCCCCAGAATATAATTTTCTTTTGATGTGGCTACCGCAATTACTCTCTGCTGTACTGTATCCAGGAGAACAGAAATAGCAATGTCATTCCTTGGCTGCAGTGCTGGCTTTGTCCTCTTGTCCAGAGAACTTCTGGTGCTCATCTGCGAGAGAGAGGTGGTTGCCAATCCTGGGCCCATTCAGATAGAGCACACAGAGCTGTCTAGGGTGGTCTACTCAAAAACCTTGAGTGATTCATTCCCCTTCTATGGAATGAAGTCTGAGTTTGAGACTCTTCACAATCTGTCCAGCCTCCCAGCATCATCTCTGACCAGTTCCTTCCCACACACAACTGTTCTTTAACCTCATTCATTAAAAGAGCTTCTGGGTGCCAAGCTCTGTTCTAGTCACTGCAGGGACAGTAGTGAACAAAACTGTAAGTCCCTGTCTTCACGGCACTTGCATTCCAACGGGGGTCACTGCCAATGAACTGGTAAGCAAACGCAGAGTAATACCAATATGCCAGGTAGTGCTAAGTGCTGTGGTGAAAAGCCTATTTGATTCTGAGAGAGAGGGAGTGCTGGAATGGGAGGATGGAGGAGGGGTGGCTCACCATCGCAGGCTGAGTGGTGAGGGCAGGCCTTTCTCAAAGCATCATCAGAGTGGGTATTTGGAGGAAGAGGGGAGGCAGGCCCCTCCGATAAGTGGAAAGAGTATTTCAGCCAGTACAGTAGCCAGATGCTGGGGATGAGCTGGCATGTTTAAAGAACAGTAAGGAAGCCAGAGTAGCCAGGGTGAAGCGAGGGAGAATAGAGGAAGTTTGGGGAGCCGGGTCATGGGGGGCCTCATAGGAGAGCGTGAGGACTGCAGCTGTGCTAGTAGAGGGAGGCGGGTGTCGTCAGAGCTCTGCCTGGAGACACGACATGATCTGGCTTGCCGTTGAGGAGAGTCATCCTGGCTGCTGTGTGGGGACTGGGCAGCGAGCTCGTTCGTCAGCAGACAGTATTCACAGTCCCCGTGAGAGGCGGTGGGGGTGGTGAGCAGGGAGTCGAGGTGGGGATGTGTTTTGAAGGCAGAGTTGACAGAATTTGTTGACGGATTGGATGTGAGGTAGGGAAGAGACCAGTTGAAGAGCGCTCTAGAGGTTTTGGACTGAGTAACTGGAAGATTCGAGTTGAGAGGAGAAGGAATGCAGAAGTAAGTAGGGGAGTGGGGAGTAGTCGGGGTTTGGTTTGAGTTGCTACATACGATGGTGGGGAGGAAAGCTGGAGGGGGTGGCGTGAGGGCAGGGTGCGGCGGTAGTGACCCCGGCCAGGTACCCACGCGGACCCACCCACGGTAGGCGGTTGCATGTGTAGTTTGGAGTTCAGAGGAGAGGCCCAGGTAAGAGAGATAAATGTGGGAGTCGGCGCATACAGACGGTGTTTACGTTCATGTGTGAGATCACCTGGAGAATAAATCTAGGAAGGGGGCAGGTCTTTGAACACTGGAGTGTCCCAACTTTTAGGGGTTATGGAGGTGAGGACGAACTAGCAAAGGAGACTGAAAAGGAACAGCCAGCGAAGTTAGCGGACAAGTAAGAGAATGCGGTGGAAGTTAGTGAGGAGTATGTTCCAAGGAAGATGGAGTGTGTCAGATGCATCTGGCAGGTCAAGTAAATGAGGACCGTGGATTTGGCCACGTGGAGGTCGTTGGTAACCCGGACAAGAGCTGTTTCAGTGGAGTGCCAGGATGACAGTGTGGTTAAAGTTGTTCAGGAGGTTTTTGTTTTGTTTTTGTTTTTTTAGAGAGAGCATGAGCAAGTGGGGGAGGGGCAGAGGCGGGGAGAGAGAATCCCAAGTAGGCTCCGTGCTGAGCCCCAACTTGAGGCTGGATCTCACGACCGCGAGATAATTAACCTGAGCCGAAATCAAGAGTCGGATGCCCATCTGACTGAGCCACCCAGGTGCCCCAGGAGGCTTTTGTTTTTTTTGTTTTTTTTTTAACTTTATTTATTTGTTTTGAAAGAGACAGAGCATGTGAGCAGAGGAAGGGCAGAGAGAGAGAGAAAAAGAGAGAAAACCCCTGCTGTGGCAGTGCAGCGCCCAATATGGACCTCAATCCCAGAAATTGTGAGACCTGAGCCAAAATCAAGAATTGGATGTTTAACCCACTCAGCTGCTCAAGTACCCCTCCCCCCAGGTTTTGTGGTTTGTTTTTTTTTTTTTTTTCATGGGACTATTATAGCATATTTGTTTATTGGTGGGAATGAGCCAGTAAAGAGGGGGAAATTGATCCAGGAGAGAGGACAATTCCTGGATCGATGACTTTGAGTAGAAGAGAAAGGATGGAATCCAGTGCATAGTAAATAGCTACACAGGAGGTGATCTGTCACCCCCTGAAAGATCTTCCAAGCATTTGCCTTCATCCCGTCTCCCCCCCCACTTTCCTTCTTCCATCAGCACCACCACCACCATTCGACCTGCCAAAACCATATTCATGCTTCGGAAGCATAACACATTACATATTATCTCTCATGAAGCCAGCCTCAGATTCCTCAGACACGATCGATTTTTCCCTTGTGTGTTAATGGCATGTTTTTTGTGCTTAACATTACCACCATGGACTCCCTAGTATCTCCATTAGTTTTTATCTTTGATAATTTGTTTCTTGAAGGCTCATGATCCCTGATTTCCGACCTCACTCGACTATCCTATTTTAAGAGACAAATTAATTAATGGATATTCCTGGCTCTCAGAAGGCACTCAATAAATGTCGGATGAGTTATTCCGATTTGACGAGGTTGGCTCAGGTTTGGAGGAATGGTGCCAAGTTCCACTACTCAGTGAAATAGTAGGTACTGTGCCTGAATTCTATTAAAAATTGGTATGTTCTCCTTATCTCTTAAGCAACACTGTATGCCCCTGTGGCTCCCTAAAGTGCTTTGTAGGTAAAGTTAAATAAATATTTATGAGTTGATTGATAAACCTTTTTCTTCTGGTCTTACCCTTTCCAAGCTATGGTAAACTGGTGCATTATAGGTAAATTCTATCAAGGAATTACACTCTATCTTAGTTCCCGAAAGTTCACCCCAGTGAACTTCTCAGTTTGAGAACTAATCATTTCTCAAGAATAATTCTTAAGAATAAATAAGAATAAATGCTCACTTGATTGATTTTGGGCCAAAAATCAGTGCCTTTGGTTGGCAGGTACTAAGTTAGGTGCTGCCTTTAATGCAGACAGGGCTAAAAAGAACGTCTCCTCTGGGACTCAACTTGAGTCAAATCCATGTCCTACCATGTGGGCAAGTCCATCTCAGTCATCCCCTCTGAAGTTACCTTTTTCTTTCCTGAAAATATAGGGGCAATTATGCCCACTTAATAGATTTGTTGTGAGGGGCACCTGGGTAGCTCAGTTAAGCGTCTGACTTTGGCTCAGGGCATGATCTCATGATTTATGAGTTCGAGCCCCGCGTTGGGCTCTGTGCTGACAGCTCAGAGCCTAGAGCCTGCTTTGGATTCTTTGTCTGCCTCTCTGTCTGCACTGCCCCCGCTCGTGCTCTGTCTCTCTGTCTCTCTCTCCAAAATAAACATTAAAAAAAAACAACAGATTTGTTGTGAAGGTCAGAGGGAGGTATGTGTACAAAGTGCCCAGCTCAGCACCTAGAGAATGAAGTGCTTATTAAAAGTTAGCTGCTGTTATTCCCCTTTCGCAGTTTTTGTTTTTGTTTTTTTTCTCCTCCTGGGCTGCTGCTAACCTGTTGCAGAACTACCGAGAAAATGGGTGGGCTCGCTGCTGTCACTGGATACTGGCTTTTCCTGGAGAGCAGTTCTGAGCAGTGGCTTCTTTCCCATGCACCTCCTGGCCTGTCTGCCAGGGACTCACATCCAGGGTCATTTTTTTTACCCTTTCTCTTCCGTTCCACTTGCCCCTTGAATGCAGTCAGGGCACCAGAAGCTGGTGTAGGCTCTGGCTGTGCATCTTGCTCCCTAGTCCCAACTCCAGACCTTCGTCTTGCACCACCCCCCGCTGAAGCGACCGACGCCACCTGCTGGAGGACTAGATTTTCTTTGGTCAGCTTACAAAAGAGCCTTCGCACCAAGAGTGAGGTCTAGAAGGCCATTCCCCTCCCCGGCGCCCCCCCCCCCCCGGCCTCCTTTCTAGGTAGAGTCCACATCGCACATGGCCTGTGACTTTTCTCTTTCCTCCTCCTGAGCTTACATTTTTGAGAGCAAGCACAGTGGACATCACGCCCACTGTGAGTTACAAAGTACACTGTTCTTGTCGCTTGGGCCTCGGTCACCTTGTAGTGATGCTCTTACTTGCAGCCTTCCCATCTGCACGGTGGGGGTGGGGATTCCTGAAGTCTGACCTTACCGGATTACTGTTGTAGCGGGACGGGTGCAGAAAGCTCGATAAACTAAAGTACTGTTTGGATGTAAAACGCTACTGCTCCCCTTCCTCACATATTTATCCACGCCGTGCCAGGCTTGGAGGGACAGGTGCCAGACTCGCTCCGCCAGGACCCTGCCCTACCTCAGGGGCAGAACGCAGTGAGGCTCCCCGGGCCCCGTACCCCGTGACTGGTCTCCATGAGCCTGTCAGCGGAAGGTGCAGCACCGTGCATCTGCTGGCTCTCCGCTCCCCCAGCCGCGGTCCCTACAGCTTGGTGATGTGGCCGGGGCGGCTTTGTTCCCGTGTCCCTACTCCACTGGAGACTTCAAGAAACAGTTTTGGTCTACTCTTCTCTCAAAACTTTGACGCACCTGCCAGAGATGCCTGACTAGACTGTCAGAACATTCCGGGAGTTCTCTGAAATGAGAGAACAGTACTTGTAGCTACCGCTGAGCGCCTACCACGTATCAGGCGTTTTGTGCCTGGTAACTAGTGCTTGTCTTGTTTAATCCGCATAGCTTCTTTAACAAAAGAAAAAACCGAGGTTCCAAAAAGTTAAGTCTCTCGTCCCAAGTGACATAGCTAGTAAACGGCAGCTGGAATTTGAACTTCACTCTGTCTGATTCCAAAATCGTTGCACTGGCCACCATACCACAAGGCCTGCCATTGCTGTATGGGAGGAGAGGCCGTGCGCCACACAGGAAAACTTTCCACACAGGAAAACTTGCCAGTTGTCTCATGCGTGTGCCGTGCGGGTCCCAGCCCTGCCCATGTGGTCTGGGGCAAGTGGCTCTCAACCTCTTGAGCTGCGGATACGGTCTCATCACATCTTCACCACAGACGTGTGACACAGGTGTTGTTCCCAGCTCCACGTCACATTTGAGGAGAGTAGGTCTCGTGAGATAAAATGGCTCGCGCTGAGTTGCAGAGCAGTGATCGTAAGTGGCAAAGCCAGAACTCGAATCTGGGTCTGACACCTGGTCCGGTGTTCCGCCCATCATTTCTCACAGCGGCTCCTAAGACCTGGCGTATCACTCACGCACTCGACAGCCCTCGGGATGCCGGCTGGGAACCCGTAGAGGGAGCAGGAGCCGTGCCTCTTCAGCCCCGTCTCTTTCTTACCCCTAATATCCCCTTCTTAGAAACCTCCCTGAGGCAATACAGACGTTGGAAATTCAAGGAAAAAGCTACGCACTGCTTAAAAACCGCTTGAAGCCCCGCACGGAAGTCTAGAAATCTGCCTCCCATCCTTTGAGTCTGTGCTGTTCCTTTGGCGGCATGGTGTGGTGGTTGTAGTTTGGAGAAAGTTCTTTCTGGGCTCTTCCCTCTCGCAGTAAAATCTCACAGGGCCGTTGCGCAGGTTAGAGAGGACACACATCAAGGGCGGCAGCGGGAGCCTTTCTAATTGATGGCAGCTCTGCTCCCTGCATCAGGGTCTGTTGGAAACCAGCGCGGGACCCCCAGGTCCTGGAGCTCTCACTCTGATTCCGCGGACCTCGGGCCCCTGGGGGCGCTGCCTCCAGCTACGCTAGATGATCTCTAAGGACTCCCTTCACCTGTGCTTTTTAAAAATAAAAGTAAGGACACTCGTGTTTTGTTTTTTTTTTTGGTTTTTTGAATCTAACTGGACAGAGTTCTATGAAGTAAAAAGTAAAAGACTCCATCTTTCCCTCCATTCATTCATTCCTGAGGTCACTCGTCGCCAGTTTGTGTCCTTCCCGTTGTTCTGTGTATTTCACACACCTGTGTATTTTACACGTCTACAGGTATGTGTAAATACACACATTGTATGGTATGGTAAACACGCTGGACTCTAGGACACATGCTGTAGCATGACTCGGCCCTGTCACTCGTTTGGGGTATCTTTTCTCGTTGATACTTGAAGGTTTAACGTACTCTTCTTAATGCTTTATAATCTGTTAAATGGTCCCCTATCGATTATATGCCGCAAGACTTTCAAGCAAACGCACACATGCAACGCCGCTTTTTAAATTTTCTTTTCAGGAGAAGAAGAAAAAGAAACACAGAGACAGGAAGTCATCTGACTCGGACAGCTCAGACTCCGAGAGTGACACAGGCAAGAGGGCAAGGCACACCTGCAAGGACAGCAAGGCAGCGAAGAAGAAGAAGAAGAAGAAGAAGCACAAGAAGAAGCACAAGGAGTGAGAGCGGAGAGAGTAGGGGGGTGGCTGAGAGGAGGAGGAACCAGGAGCCCGGTGCCTTGTGGCCCTGGCTCCCGGAAGGACTCAGTAGTGAGAAAGTGGCCTCCCACCCCGCTGGCTTCTTGCCCATGGGAGATGACTTCCCCTCATGCAGCAGGCAGGTTTGGGAGTTAGAAGTCAGAAGCATCTGCCCGAATGAGTTGTCGTCCACTTATCACTCCTGGTCCCTTTGCAAGTGACCCCTGCAGCTCGCCCGTTCGTTCACTCAACTTCCTTCATCCAGCAGGAGGTCCTATTACCCTCTCCAGCTGCCACTGCCAGAGCCAGATTCCTGCACAGGGGTCCAGGCTCCAGCCACAGGTACCGCTGTGGAGGCGAGTCTGGCTGTAGTTGGAGAACAGAGTGAGTGGCCCCTCCCCGTCGGGTCTGCCCTGGGCTGCTTGGTGAGCATCCAACACGGGTGCTGAGGGAGATCGGCGGGATGAGGGAGAACATGGTAAGAAGTGGTGCTCACTTTTTCCATTCCCCCTGACATGATTCAGTCATGCTAGAAGTGACAGCCAGAAAACCATCGTCTGCAGTGACTGAGCTTGTGTGTGACATTCTGCCAGACCACTGAACCAGACAGCTCAAGCCAAGATCATTGCTTTACTTTGTATTCACTACCGTGTGAGTCCCTTGGTCCCACTTCAGGTCTCTGCTTCAATTCCTGGCACTAAACGGAAGTGTGTTTGGTTTTAAACTTACTGAAGGTTCTTATTGCCGTAATCCCTCTTCCTGGGTAATTTACAGCCTTAAAAGTCACTGAGTCTGTATTAGTTGACAGAAAACCATTTAATATGTTACTTCAGACCTTGGAGAGAGGCCCAGCTGAGGTACAGAGCCAGAGGCACCAGCAGGTCACAGCCTTCTTAGGAGATCACTTACAAGCCCTCCCTTCTGTAATGATTAGATGACCTCTCCCCCCAGAGCTGATTAGAGAACCGGTAAGAATTCATAACCCTGAATGGCCGAGGGCATAGAAGGGAGCTTAGCAGTCATCTTGGCCAGCGAGCATTTGCTCCTACTACGAAGGCACAAGCCTGCATCCTGTGTCCCGAGCCTACGTTCTGCAAAGAGAGAGACCACAGCATTTCACAGACAAGAGCGGCTTCCCAAACCCAAGGGCATTCAGTGCAGGATGGGCCTGAGGGGACAGTTTAGTAGCCAAGCCTGGGGAAGCCGGGCCACTGATGGATTATTCCAGGTTGGACTAGCTCGTTTGGCCATGGGGTGGGGGGACAGTGTAAAGGCAAGGTGTAGGTGCAGCTCTTCTGCTCTTATACGCGTTACGTGATCAGCTACCGCTGTCCCTGAGACTCTCCAGTTCAGTCTCTCATCTGTGCCGCTTCTGAGTGACCTTCAGGCAGTATTTCTGCCCACTCTCCGACACACAGGAAACCAAGACTCCCAGAGTCGTGTCACCAAAGGCAAAAAGGCAATTTGGTGACCTTGGCTCTGCTTTATTGACCTTAGAGCACCCTTTGGATGCAGTTGAAAAAACAAACATACACACTGGGAGCCAGAAACGGATCTAGGCTGGTGTCGCCTGACCCCAGAAGAATTTCCCCAACCCAGGTGGATTTATACAAAACGCCAAAGGGAAAAATGAGGCAATTCGGTGCTGAGTCCAGGGCTAGTCGATTGGCAGAGGAGCAGTCGGTGAAGGAGTGGACAGGTCATGCCTCCTTCTCGTAAGTACGAGTGCAAACTACACTGCCGTGGGTGAGTGTCTGGAAGGAGAGACAGAGTCAGATTAGGGCAGGGGTGAGGGCATCGAAGGTATCGGGGCACTCCGCATCCTGATGGGAGGGGCCTCTACCTTCATCCCAATAATCTTCATTTATTGACTGCCTGCTGTGTGCCAGGTACTTTACATGTCTTTTTTTCTAATACTTAGCACCAAGCTTTTAGTTTCGTTAGGCACTTACTTCCTCTGTTAGAAAGTTGGGGAAACGAGCTATGAGAGAGGAAGTGACTGGTCAAGATCTCAGGGTGTTCTCTCTCCCTTGCACCATTCCCGTAGTGCCTAAGATGGTGCCTGGCGCGTAGAAGACAAATAGTGAATACAAATGTCCAGAGACTCTTGGGCAAGAACTGTGCTAGGCCACCAACTCTCCGTTCCTTCCCCGACTTAGAGTAGTGCAGGGACCAGAGGCTCGAGCCACCATCATCCAGCCTGGCATCGTAGAGCCAGGCCCGTGGCCTCACCACAGGCCGAACTGCCCAGTGAGTGTTTGGTCCTGCGTATCACATTCCCACCAGACCTAGACACCTCATTCTTCACTCTGCAGGGCCTCCTGGATGCAACAATGCAGGGAGAGCGTTACAGAGACCACAGGGGCTGCTGTCTCTGCCCCAGGCCTGGGGGTGTTCAGTCACGGCTACATTCTTCCAGCGAAGGCCCCAAGTTTGTCCCCAAACAGGCCCACGTGCCAGCCTGGCTGTCCCTTCCTCCCCAGGCTGTTATCAGGTACTCGCAGAGGGCCAGGCATGCAAAGCACTGACCGGCGGTGGGGCTGGAATGAGGTGGAAAGGGCTGGTCTGTCACTGCCCCACTGTCCCTGCCCAGAGGCTTTCTGTGTGGCAGCGCCGTCCCAGGGAGGAGAGGGAAGCCTCTCCTAGGGGCCTGGGATCCAGCTTGGCCCTGCTTTCTACTCCCGGGTGAGGCAAGGTGGCAACAGAGGAGGACACTAAGGCCGTGGAGCACGTGTGGTGGCCCTCTGCCTCGCCCGTGTGATGCTGTGTGCTCTACGTCACGGTCTCCTGATGCCCCAGCGGCCCACGAGTTTGGTGTTGCTCCCGCCCCTTTTACAGTGGGACACGGAGAAGGTGACGTGTGTGAAGCCCTGTTTCGTATAACTGAGATGTGAATCCAGGCCTGTTTGAGTCCAAAGCTACCACACAGAAAACTCCCACCTAAAGCCATCCCAACCCCGCCTCCGCCCTCCACTGCTCCCAGGGGAAGACTTTCCCTGGCTTTCCCACAGGCTTGACTGAAGGGGAAGGAGTGGTAACTGGTTGGGTGAGGCTCCAAAGTTGTCCGTCTTACCAGGATGAGTTTCCCATCAACTAGCTCCCGCACCAGTGTTGTCTCTTGCCCGTTCCACTTCTGCAGGTGGACAAGTTTGCCTCCATCCAGCGTCACGATGGACTGTGAAAGAGGGTAGAGGTCTGAGCTGCGATCTGAGCCAGGACTGAGTGACAGGATGGTGTCCGGTCATTGGGGCCACAGAGGACCCTGCCTCTGTCCCAAACTAACGGAGTTCAGGCGGCCGCCTCCGACCTAGCCCCGCAGGCGGTCTAGTCCTCCTCCAGCCTCTGCTCCACGACTGCCTGGCTGGGGCGGGGGCCTTCAGGTGTTGCGCGGGTAGGGAGACGCCGGCAGCATGGTGGAGCCAGACAGCCCGGTTCTGAGAAGTGCCACCAGCCTTCGGAATGGGCACTCATCCCCTCCTCTGGGTGATGTCCACAGCCCTAGAGCCCCTTAGATACAGGGGACATGAATCATCCTATATCCCCAGGAAAGACCGGTGAGGAGGGGTCCTGAGACCTTCCGCCCGAGTGCTGATCACACATAACGTCTAACAGACCGTGGAGATGGGAGGTGCTGGGAAATCAGACTTCCTGCTCTGTATTCCTCTCTCTTCCCGATCCACATCATGTGACCCCTTCAGCTGACAAGTGGACAGCAACTGCCGGGTCCTGGGTCTGGGTGCCCTTGGAGTGTTCCAGACCCTGGTCAAATGCCCACTTAGTCTTCTGGGCTCTGCCAGCCTGCATCAGCTGGTTCTCATTTGGCAGCTCTCCCAGGTCTCTCTTGTTGAGGAATTTGGGGGCTCTAGGTCAGGCTAGGGGACTCTGGCTGAGCAGGCTTCAGTAGGAGAATCTGAGGAGGCTCTGTGTGTGTTCGGGGCCACATGGGGAGTAGTTGTGCATCCTTGCTCCCACCACCTTACTCCTGATTCCCATCCCCCAAGGTGGTGGTTTTTTTCTTTTCTTTTCTTTTCTTTTCTTTTTTTTTCTTTTCTTTTTTTTTTTTTTCTTAGTTTTTTTTTTTTTTTTTGGCCCACTCCAGATTATTTTTAGCCTAGGCATCCCAGAGCACTACTGTTTCATTGGGATTCTTATTCCTCAAAAAGTGGGCTAGTCAAGGAGGCAGATGCATGCATGTGATAGGGCAGCTACCTCTCTCCAAGGTAGGATGACATCTTTGGGCACCATCCCAGCTCTGCCGCCAGCTTCCTGTTGATTCTGGCCTGGGCTCCAGCTTCCTTCACAAGGAGAAGACCAGACCCTGTCCTGTCTTTTCTGGGGCAGTTGTGAGGAAGCCGGGAAACAGCTGAGGGGCTGACTGATAGGGTCTGGTGGAGATACTGCTATAGGAACTCCCTTTAGAGATCAAAGCCCCTTAGTTCTCTCTCTGCCATGCGTGGCCGAGAGGGCTGGGAGGCCTGAGGCAAGCAGCAAAGACAAGAGCCACCGCAGGTGAGAAGCCCTGAGACTAGAGGTAGATGTCCCCTCCCTCCCTAGGAGGAGAGGGGCTAAGGCCTGGTGAGAAGCCATACAAACACACCATAGACCATGCCCCATCCAGAACACAGCTTTTCCTGCCTGTGGGCTGGCAACATTGGAAATAGTTCCTCAGGGTCACTGGCCAAGGCTGGGAGGTGGAGGTTGGAGAAAAGGAAGCCTCTGAGTAGGTCCCCACCTCTTGTTCCCAGCTGCCCCCTGTGCTGCTGGAGGCCAGGATGATCTGCTCAATCAGGGAAGAGCTGTGAATTCTGGGCATTCTTCCTAAAGCACTTGGAGGTCACAGCCATGGCCACATAACTCTCCCGTCTATGGATTGGAAAGAAGTCCAGAACTAGTGCGTGCCATGCATGGTCACTGAGCTGGAGCTGGAGTCAACGCTGAGGTCAGAAGAACATCCTGGCCCTGTGCTGCCCACTCCCAGATAGATGCTCCCCAAGAAGAGAGGGAGGAAGACAGGACTAGTGTGCTTCTAGCACCTGGGGCATCCCAGCACTGCACAGGCTTTATGTACCTTGTTCATTTCAGTCCCCCATAACCACCTGCCCCTCGGGGTGCAACAGTAAGGTGCCACGTCTCCACACCCTCCAACTCCCAGACCCCCTTCCATGACTCACCTTGACCTTCCTGTCATCCGCTGTTGTCTCGTCGAACTCCACCCCTAGCTGGAAGCTGATCTCCGTGTTCTTGAAGGTGCTATGTGTTTTTATGGTGACAGTGTCCCCATTTCTTTCGATGATTGTGGTAGGCTTGGTCATGTTGGCCACCTGCCTGGTAGCAAAACCCACACCTGAGAGCAGGGGGAAGGTTATGAGCATATGAGTGAAGCGGGAAGGCAGAGCACAGGGACCTCAGTGAACAACTCTCAGGCCTGGACGTGGGACCGAGAGCAGAGGAGTATGAGAGCTTTCAGAGACCCTGGCCATTTTTAAATTCAGTTTTCCTGTTAGCTCTGTGCAGTGAAGAGACACTTGATTGCAATAGACAGAAGAGAACCTTAAGGGACAGGCATGCCACAGCAAGTCGGTGGCCCAGGGGCCTCTGTGTGGTGAGGACTGTCCTCGTGTGCATGTTATCGCCCTCGGCCCTCCCATTCTCCCTGAAGGCTTGATGCTATTAGCTCTGCTTTACAGATGCAAAAAAACAGAGCTGAAGCCCAAAGGTCACAGACCTGGAATTCACACCCAGAACTGTTAGACTGAAGAGCGGGCTTATATGGCCTCCCTAGGCTGGAGCAAGGGCTGCCTTCCAGGGCACCTGAGCAGCTTTCAGCCCACAGGCTGAGGAAAGAAGAGAAATGTAGACTTTGCCTTCCAGAGCCTGAGGGAGAAGAATTTCCCACCTTGGAAGTGTTTGCCCTGAAATGCACTGGTACCCTTGTCCCCTATGTATAGCAGTAAGATATTTTCTATTTTTCTTTTTAACCTTTTAAAAACATTTTATTTATTTATTTATTTATTTATTTATTTATTTATTTATTTATTTATTGGCAAGGTATTTTCAAAGCCTCTCATCCATAACCCAGAAGGGAGTGTGTGTGTCAGTATACAGATTTACGAGACGCCTCAGGTGCTAGTGCAGTCAGGATGCAAGTCCGGGTCTCTTGGCTCCTAGTCTTGAGGCCCTGTGGGAACTCCCTGCTGACCCAAGCCCCGCTTCCTTGGGTGCTGGGCAAAGCCCGAGTGTCCCGCAAGAGTGTGCAACAAAGAGCTCTTGGACAGAGCTTTCAGCCCCTCGGGTCATGGCTTCCCTGAGATCTGCCCTCTTGCCTCCAACGTCCCATCACGACACCCTGCCCACCCTTCTGCCCCCAGCAGCTGTGGTGAGCCCTGCAGAAGCAGCCCAGCGTGGGGAGGTGGTGTGCCGGGCTACACAGCCCTGGCTGGAAGTGAGGGACTTCACCCAGACCCTACACGGGTTGTTTCACTTGATGCTCGTAACAGCCCCGGACAGATTTTAATATCCCCAATTAACAGATGAGGCTTGGAGAGAGGTGACTTGCGCCAAAGTCAAAGAGTGAGTGACTGACCTAGACACAGATCTAGGCTCCAAAACTTGTTCGCTGTTCCTCCCTGGGCCATTCTCCCAGCACGGCCACCAGGTGTGCCTGTGATCACTGGTACTAACTGGGCTGGGTCTGTCTGCCTGGATGTCCTGAGAACCCTGGGTCTAACACTAGAGGGGCGAGGGCGGATTCTGTCCTGCCTGGCCAGTAAGGGCACTGGCCTTAGCCCTGCTGTCAGAGTGAGGCCGATCCCACTCCCCAGCAGAGAGCAGGGCCTTGTCGCCATGGAAGGAGCTCTGTTTGCACAGGACCCACCCAGAGGTGTGGTGTGTTTGAGGAAGGAAACCACTGAGAGGTGAGTGAGGGACTGAGCCAAGAGAAACTGAGACCAAAAATGGGGCTGACAATTTTGGAGGCTCAGAAAGAGCTGGGTTCTACTTAGAGATGAAGCTGAAGCTATTTACTGTCAGAGCTGAACACGGTCTTTTCTCCCCCATGGGCCTCTCATTCTTTACATCTGTATATGGAGAAGAGCAGGCCGGATGGATTCTCAGCCCTGCAGCCCAAATTCGCCCCCTTATTTGGGGCAAAATAAGGGGACAAAGGTGGTAAGGATGTTGCAGCTCACTTCAGGGACACAGGTTTTGGCTGGAATGTCTACTAAGGGAGGAGGGGCTGGCTCTGGGCATCCCGACTTCCCAGCAGCTGTCCCGGGGCTCACTTGCTCCAAGTGTGGCTGCTTTCCTGGGGTCTGTGGGCATAGTACCCAGCATACTGTGCTGGGGCAGTTGAGAGCTTTGGTTTCAAGAGCCAACACCTGTGGTCCCTAGTTCAGGAAACGGTTAGGAACAGAGCTAAGAGGTGGGTCCCCCACACCTTATTTGGATATCTGCCAGAATCCAGCCCCCTTTCCCTAGTAGGAAGGCATGGAATGGAGCTCGACTATGAACGATATGCTGGTTTCCCTGTCCCAGCCTGGGGGACTAAGATAATCTCACACCTGGGGATTTGGGTGAAAGGGCATCATCACCTCCATCGAAGCCCAGACAAGGAGGGGAAACGCGGAGACCAATTCTTAGCTAAGCAGTTCCTACCACTCCCACCCCCAGGGTCCAGAGGGGAAAATAGTTCTGGGTTGCACATCTAGAAATCTAGGTTTTCTTATCAGCTCTGCTGTGGGGCTGATCTGACCAGTTTCCAGTCTCTCTGGGTCTCAGTCTCCCCATCTGTCAAACTAGGCAAGGCATGGGGATCTCCAAGCACCTCACCTGTAAAGAGTCGGAATCTTTATTCTTCCCCAGCCAACACCACGCCCTCAGAGACCAAAGACCCTCCCTGCCTTTAACAGATCTTGGCCTTGTTCCAGGACCCTTGCTGCACTCCAGAAGTCCACTGGTTTTCTCCACCAGACCCCTCCCCAACAAGTGGCTGAGCCAGCTTATAATGGGTCCTCTTGCCCCACCCTACCACTAGGCTCTCGGACCGCGATTAGAGCCTGGTTACACACCACTGCGGGACAAGGTCAGAGACTGGATGGTGAGAAGGAGGGCATCCTCCAGCAGCCATCCTTTCCCTAGTTCAACGTGGAGGGGCAGGGGTTGTTGCTAACTGTGCAGCGCCTCCTCATATCCCATTCTCCGGTAGTTCCCTCTTCTATCTCCTTCCTCCTCGGGGTTCCCGCTTCTTTACGCCATAGTACACTCCCCATCCGCCCCATTCCCTTTGCGAATTTACACTTTCCAATCCCTAAACCACCCATGCTCCTGGTTTTTTGCTCCTCTGGCTAGCCTCCCACCTTCTAGGTCAATGCTCTCCTTTCATACAAACCCACCTCCTAGCTCCAGATCCTATATATATATACATACATATATATATATATCTACCTACCTCCTTGCTCCTCCCTACCTGGGAATCCCTCTAGCCGGGTTCAGACCATGAAAACCCCCTTCCAACAGGCCTCGCGTGCCCTAGCCCATGCTGCCACCCCCTCCGCGTTCCCTTACTCCCCAACCTTGAGCAGGAGGGACGCAGCAGGCTCGCGTAGTAACACCCAGAGCCAGAACGCTGCGCGGGGCTGCGCACGCGGCCAGGCCCTCTCCCGCCCAGCATCCCGAGTCGCACTCACCAATCGACTTCATGTAGTCATCGAAATTCTTGCTGTCCACTAGCTTCCAGGTGCCCACGAAGGCGTCCACCATGGTGAGGCTGGGCTAGGCCGAGAAAGCTGAGGAGACAGAACACGCGTGCAAGGACTCCGGGACCCGCGGTTCCCTGCCCGCGCTGCCGCTTTAAATAGCCCTTGCATCACGTGGTGAGGCGTGGCCCACACCCCCAGCTCCCGAAATAGGAAGCCTCAGGCGGGCGCTCCACCGCCCGGAGCTGGCTGCCCATCCCCCACGACCCGCCCGGCCGGGGGAGGGGGACAGCTAGTGGCTCCCGGCTCTCCTGCGTCAGCGCGGGGGCCCGGCCTCCGAGTCCCTGCCCCGCGCTGGCGGGACCTGCTCTCTTCCCAGGCCTCCAGGCGCTCGTCGCAATCTGAGGAGGAAGCAATTGAGGGCACGGTGCCCGCGAGGTGGGGCGCGCGCTCCGGACATCTTCGTCCCCCAGTGACTCCCCGAGCTTGGGGTTAGAGCAGAGGTGAGAGACTAGAGGAGACAGGGCTGATGCCCACGCCGGGAAAGCTCTCGCTGACCCTAAGCGGCGCAGGCATCTCGGTCCTCATTTTGCAGGTGAGGAGCCCAAGGCTCAGAGGGGAAGTGACAAGGTCGCAGGCAATAAGGCGAGGGTTAATTGGAGCCCAGATTGCAAGCCTGGTCTTAGCTGGTCCCGGAAGCCGCGCTTTCCCGCCACTCCGCACTGGCCGGTGGCGGGAAGAGACCAGGGGGGCACCAGTGGGAGGCTGAGCTGCCCCTGTGCCCTCCACCTGCCCCTGGCGAAAGCGACCCAAGCCGCCGCACCCTTCCCGCCCCGCACGTGCTCGCCCCTCCCCGTGGAATGTCACCGGCGCGGGCCTTTCCGCCCTGCAGGGCTGCTCCCCATCCTCCTTGCCAACGCTTCAGGCTTCTCTGACCTGTACGCAGGGCTCAGAGCATTTGATCGGGTCACTTGCCCCCTCACCTCCTTCCGAAGTTCCGTCCCCCAGCCACCTGACAGGCCCAAGGGCAGCTCCCCGCCTCCTGACCGCTGCAGCCCCGACCTGCCTGCCGGCCCTTCTCTGACCTCTTTCACAGAATGTCCCTCACCTCCTTTACAGAGCCTGCGGTGTGGACACTTTACAAAGCGCTTTTAATAGGAAGATCCACCTTGTATTGATGTGGTTTTTTTGCACACCGAGGGCTTTAAGTGCATTTTCTCCTTGAACTTCCGGAGCAAAGTCCACCAAGTAGGTTTTATCATTTCCACTGTTTTACAGATGAGCAAACTGAAGCTTGGAGGGGTCCATTCATTTCTTAATCTGGGGGGGGGGGGGGGGGCCCGTTATTAAAGCGCCTACTTTTCACCAGGCCTTGGGCTAGGCTCTGGAGAGACCACCATGAATAAGACGCACTCGTGTAGCTTCCCTTTGGGCAGGCAGACCTCACCTAGCCTGGTGGCTTTGAGGGGAGACCTGTCCTGACCTAGGGGCTTGGAGGAGACTCCCCAGAGGAAGTGAGCGGTAAGCGAGTGCCGAACAGATAGGAAGCCCTGCAGAAGTAAATGGTGCCCGGGTGCCTGGGTGGCTCAGTCTGTTAAGTGGCCGACTTCGGCTCAGGTCAT
The DNA here is from genome assembly GCF_014898765.1 of Herpailurus yagouaroundi. NCBI lineage: Eukaryota > Metazoa > Chordata > Mammalia > Carnivora > Felidae > Herpailurus > Herpailurus yagouaroundi. The sequence goes on from NW_024412388.1 coordinate 23,787,487, forward strand.
GATCTCAGGGTCCGTGAGTTCGAGCCCGGCGTCGGGCTCTGTGCTGGTAGCCCAGAGCCTGGAGCCTGCTTCTGTTTCTGTGTCTCCCTCTCTCTCTGCCTCTCCCCCACATCGCGTGCTCTCTCTCTCTCTCTCTCTCTCTCTCTCTCTCTGCCTTTCAAAAATGAATAAATATTAAAAAAAAAAAAGTGAATGGTGCCCGACGGAACTGAAGCCAGCAGAGGTCCACCCAGGGGGCTTGCAGGAGCGCAGGGCACACTAGCCCTGGGGTCCCAGCAGCTCTGCACATGTGCAGTGTGGCAGACCCTCCTCCCTGGGCCTCTGTGTCTCCATGTGGAAGTGGACAGCATCTGCCCCTACCTGACTTTCTGGGAAGAAGCCAGGGAGGGAGAGCCCTCGCTTGGCCAAGCTCTTGGTTTGTGCGGACAGGTCCACTTGCCAGAAGGCCTTAGGGCCGGGCACGGAGCCCTGCTGACCTCATTGCCGGAGCAGGTGCAGCGGAGGGTGGGGAGGAGAGTGGGATGGTTTCTAAGTCAAGGTCACAACCTTTAGACACTGGACCTCCTCTCTGAAGGACCAAGTGGCCAGAGACCCCAGAGGCCAGAGCGGTCTCCCTACATGGTCCTTCCGATGCAGCCGTGGAGGGCTGGGGCTAACAGCTGCGGGCAGGTAGATCTGTGAGCCAGTTCTGATTCCCTTGGGTACTGGGCGTGTGGCCGTGGGTCTCAGTTTCATGTTGAAAATGGAAGTGACGACAGTATTTACCCCGCTAGAGATGTCTGGGGAGCAAACGAGATCATGCATTTAAAACGCTGAGCATGGGGGACTTCCATGCTCGATTCCACTGCTTTATCGTTACTGTCATCCTTGGATAGGGTGGGATTCTCAGGCCCTGTCCCTCACCTGCCGGGCCCCCCCCCCCCAGCAGATCGCTTGGCTTCTCCAATCCTCAGTCTTCTCATTTCTGGGCAGGATTAGAACCTGCTGCAGCCGTGGGGAAGGAGCTGCAGAGACTTGGGGGATGGGTTGAGAAGGACACTGCCACAAAGTTCTTTTGTCCCCTGCCTAAGCTGAGCAGCCTGGAGACAAAGCCTAGACCCATTAGCCTTGCTGCCCTACCCCCATCTCCCCAGCACACCCAGACCTGAGTCAGTTGACTCCTCAGGCACGCCCTATCTGCTTTCCACTGGGCTGTCTTCTCCCTTCCAAATATGTACAGCTTCTCATCCCTCCGATTACCTGCATCCTCTCTGCCCCGTGATACTCCCTGCATCTGGGGAACGAGGGGTAAGGGGAGGGAATGTGAGCCCTTCCCTTTTCCTGCCCCTCCTTCTTGCCCTTGGCAGATCCAGCTGTGGATACAACATCTGTCAGGCCGCAGGGCCAGTCCCTGCCAAGAGCGCATCTCCGCAGCCCTCGCCCTATGGTGATGTCACTGTTCTGTGTCTCCACGGCAACCACAGGCTGGGAAGATGGAGAAGAGGAGAGCCGAGTAACCGAGAGAGAGCCAATGAGATGGGCCAGCTGCACCGGATGATCCGTGGGGCCATGGGGCGGGGCTGGGGGGAGAGCAGGGGGCCTACTCAGCATCTTGGGCTGCTTCCTGGACCCTCCCCGCCATCTGGACGCCTCCGATAGGGGATGTGCCACTGGCACGGGGAGAAATGCCGGAGGTAGAGGCCAAAGAAGCTGAGCTGGAGCCTCCACTGACCCAGGGACATAGAGACCCCCCCATAACCTCTTCGGGGCCTAATCTGTGCATGTTGACTGCCCCACTCCACCCCCAGGACCTGCTGCTGGAATTTTTTTTTTTTTTTTTTATGGTAATGGTGGTGCAGCCCTCTGCCACGGAATCAAGTCCTTAACCCTTCTCTCCACACCCTCCATAGCTTCCCCTGGTGCATGATGTATTCAGAAGCGGCATCTTTGGAAAGAAGCCTGGTTCTAAATCCCAAGCCTGCAACTTACTAGTCAAGAGACTAGGAGCCAGTCCCTTCCCCTTCTGAGTCTCCTTTCCTCCCAAATGGAGGAAGGGCCATCTACTCCCAGGGTTGACAGGAGGATTAAAAGAGACAACATATGGAAGCCTAACACACAGAATACTCAATGAGTGGTGATTACGTTCTCCCTTCTGGGTCTCCCCGGAGCAGTTTTCCCAGAGACGCACGTGAATGAGCCAAGGCCCTTTGAGACATTGAACCAATAGCAAAGGACCAGGTGTGTCTGTCTCCTCACTGGGGCCATTAAGTGCCTTCAGATACTGCAGACAAGTTTTCCACATCTCTCCCAGTCTCCGTGAGTACCTCCTGCGCCCAGACGCTGTGCTGGGCTCAGCAGGTTCCAGGGGAGACAGAAGAGCCACAGCCCCCATCCTCCCTGAGCTCACTATGTAGGGGGATTGCAGCGCGGTGGCTGGAATGCCGTGTTCTTTCTGCCACAAGGAAATCGCTTCCTCGTTCCCCAAGAGTTCTAGATACTGTGGGTCTGAGAGAACAAATGATGGCAAGAGGTCGGGATTTACTCAACACCAGTTGCTTCTGAGAAACTGCTGCCTGTGGCACATGCTCCCTGGAAGGAGAACAATGGTTCTCTCTGCCCAGGGAGGAGAGGGGGTAGCTCAGGGTGGTGGGGCGGTCACCTCGGCTTTCCCAGAAGCCAGCTGTCCTCCCTGTTGGCAGAATAAAGCCCAAACTCTTCCGCCTTGCTCCGTCTGTTTCATTAGTTAAGTTTATTACTGAAATCCTATTCCGAGAATAGTGCCTGGCAGATGGTTGGCATAAATGAATGAATATTGAACGAATGAATGAAGGAGTGTATGGAATATTGATTGAATGAATGAATGAACGAGTGGGTGCGTGAGTGAATCTGTCTACGTCTCTAGCTTTGGGGGCTCTGGAGTGAGACTCACTTGGCTTCCATTCCTGCCCCTGTTGCTTACAGACCAGCTGTGTGGCCTTGGGCAAAGTCACCACCTCTCTGGGTCTGTATTTCTTTATCTGAGAAAAGCACATCACAGTTCCCACCAAGCCAGCCTCCCAGGGCCTCTGGGGAGATAAGCTTGGGAATGCAGTACAAAGAGTAATTGTTTCTCTTCTCAGCCTCCTTCCAGGGAGGCCCCCAGGCTCTGGCCTCCACCTGCCTCTCCACACCCTCCACGCTGCAGCCACTCTGTTCTCGTATCTCAAAGGGGTGCCATGTATCTCTTTTGTGTTTGCCTAAGAGGACTCTTCCTCCCTAGCTGCTACTCTCTTAGTTATTCCTTACTTTTCAGCTTGACTGTCCCTCCTCCGGGAAGCCCCGTCTTCCCTAGCAAAGCACTCACCCCGCTTTCCATGTGGTCCACTCGACTCAGAGTCTGACTTTTCCTATTACACCGACCCTGCCATGTCCACGGAGCCTCTCACAGGGCCTGGCATGGGTCTGCGAAGTAGACAGTCTCCCTGAGAGCAACGGAAATCGCTTGTCTCCTTCAGAGTTCTCGGTTTGCAAAATCTGCCCCCACTTGTCCCCCCCACTTTCCCGTTACTTTCAACTTTTCTCTTGCCAGAGTATCCTGTCTCGTAGCCTCCTTTCCACTCCATCCCTGAGGGCCCTGAGACGGCGCCCTGTCCTGTGGGTCGTGGGGCTGAGAACTGCCCTTCTGAGCACATAGCTGTAGCCAGAATCTCAACTGTAGCTCTTTATTATTTTTTAATTTATTATCATCCGTGTGTAAGTGAGTTTTATCCCCAGCGTGGGGCTTGAACTCACGACGCCAAGATCAAGAGTTGCCTGCTCTACTGACTGAGCCAGCCAGGTGCCTCTTTAGGGACAGTAGCTCTCTTTAGGGACAGCTCCGGTCCTGGGAAGTCAATCAAACCAGATTCCACACAGCCCCTGGCTCCTTCCCCACACTCCTTCCCCTCTATCCAATGAAAAATTTGCCTCTGCAAAACTACAAATAATATTAGATTAGACTGAGTGAAGTATAATAAGGGAAACCTAATGCCTATAAAACTACAAATAATATGAGATTGAGTAAAGTATAATAAGAAAGGGAAACCTATCAACAGCACACTACCCCGAGGTCCGGGGCGGGTTCATGTGCCATGTGACCTAGCGGCAAACAGACGTTTGGTTCAATGGTCGCTCCCTAGAGCACACTTCATTCAGGAACAGCCCGCTTAAGATTCTGGAAAGAGGCAGGCAGCTCCAGGAGATCTGATGAGCCTAGCTGGTGTGGACAGGTGACCCCTGTGTGTCCTTAGGTGAGGACAGCTGGTTGGCAAGCCCTGGCAGGGGTCTGGCAGAGAAGGGATCTTGGACTCAGGAGTCTGGGACCTGGGATCTTGGGGTCGGCTGTTTGGGTGGGGAGTGGTGTGTGGGGGGGGGGCAGCATCTCTGGGCCCCGTAGTCACCAAAGACACTAGATAGGAAAGGCAAGGAGCCTACTTGGACTTGAACTGGGTGGACTTGGGTGAAAGAGCTGCCCTCCTAGAGGTGGGAGGTAGGAAGAGATTAGAAGGGTGGGACCAGAGTCGGGAGGGTGACGTCAGATGGGCAATGGGGTTGTTCCGTGCAGGGGTCAGAACAGCCCAGGGTGGCATCAGGAGCTGAGGACTGGCCTGTGCGCGGTCACTCTCTCCATTTGAGTCACTGTATGAGCTGTCAGGGGCCAGGAGGAAGAGGGGGAAAGACCACGGGCAGGGCAGTTGGGAGACCCGATAACCGGCTGTGTGAGCCTGGCCAGTCAATCTCTCTGTGCCTGTCTCCTTTTCTGCGTGATGGGGACAGTCATGTCTACCTTCCAGGGTGGGAGGAAGGAGCGCATGAGATCGTGGGGACAGAGCACCTTTACACGCTGTGACGCGCGGTGCGGGAAACGATTGCCCGCGGCCGTGCGGCACTCACGAAGCGCCGGGCACTGGATTCAGCAGGTTTCAGCCTCGCAGCTCTTGCGGTTCTGACAGTAACCCAGTGATGTAGGCACTTTGGTTCCCATCCCCAGGTTACAGATGAGAGCCGAGATTTGGACCCAGGACCCTGGCCCCGAGGCCTTGTATGGCCTGCCACCATTCCACACCTTTCCCAGAGACAGTCTGCCCTGCCTCGCTCTGTGACCTTGGGCCAGTCTCTTTCTTTCAGTGTCCCCAACGCCATGGCAGGGGGTTGGGCCAGATGAACCCTTTAATCCTTCAAGCTTTGGCAGTTGGTGGTTCAGGGAGGGTACTTCCAAGTGGGGGAAGAGGGTGGGGTGGGGCCAGAACCAGGAGAGGACAAACTTTTCCAGTGTCTCTGCTCCAATCCCGTCACCTCCTCAGGGGGTAGGCTGGCAGGCTCCCCTTTGACCTACAAGCCGCGGGGCCAAAGAAGCAGGTGATGCCCAGCCCTGGCCTGAAATACCCACTGGTCACTGAGGGTGACTGAGGTCTGAGTCCCAGAACAGACCACTAACGGTCAGGCAGGGCCCATCTGCCTTGGCTAGCAGACCCCAGAGGGCAGTAGGGCCACATTCTGCCTGAGTCATACCTCTTGGTCTCCACCCACCCATCCTGGGCCCCGACACCCTCACTCAGGGTCAGTTAATCAGGGGGCCAGGCCTGGTCTGGACCCAGGGAGGTGGCTATTTCTAGATGTCCTGCCTGTCTCCTTGGCCTGGGCCTCCAGCCAGCTCAGGACATGCACACACACACACACACACACACACGCATTCTTGAACTTGACTGCCATTGGCTTGGTGCCTGGACCCGTACTGGCAACCAACCGATGGCCTAAACTTAGGTCCCACCCCTACAGAGAGAGGGGAGAGGTGGATGCCTACAGACTATGGCAATACAGAAAGGCTATCATTATCCCACGTGTGGACCGCACACGGACCACGGACCACGGACCACGGAAGGCCAGGAGCGGGAAGCCACTCACTCTGCCCAGAGAGTCAGGAAAGGCTTCATACCGGACGTACCCTTTGGACTAGATCTTAAAGGATGCATAGCAGTTTGCCAGGTGTGGGGTGAGAAATTGGGAAGGCAGAGGAGGAGTAGACAGTTAAGGAAAGATGAGATTTTCCTGGTGATTGATCTGGGATGAGGGCAGAGGATAAAAGCGGCAAATGAGGGGCGCCCGGGTAGCTCGGTGGGTTGGGCGTCCGGCTCTTGATCTCGGCTCAGGTCATGGTCTCACGGTTCGCGGGATCGAGCCCCGCGTCCGGCTGTGCACGGGTGGCACTTGGGATTCTCTCTCTCTCCCTCCCTCTCTGTCCTCTCCGCCCCTCCCCCGCTCATGTGCAGGCTCTCTCTCTGTCTGTCTCTCAAATAAATAAATAAACAATAAATAAAGATAGGAAGATCGTTTCGGCCCGGAGAAAAAAAGGCCTTGCCCACCATCAAGGAGGCTGGCCTTTCTTCCGAAGGCCATGGGGAGTCACTGAGGGCTCAGGTGGGGGAGCACGATGATCTGACTCAGATCATGGTTAAGAGTTCTCTGGCTGTCGTGTGGAGGCTGGACTGGACACTGGTTAGTTAGGAGGCTATGGCAGTCGTCCCAGGCTCTCACCAGCAGCCAGCAGGCAGGGGACAGAGGAGGACACACCTCTCCTAATTAAAGGCGTGACCTGGCAGCTGCACTTATGGCCTCCCTCTTGGCCAGAAATGAGGCACGTGGCCACATCTAGTTGCAAGCGAAACTGGGACACATGCTCATTGTTCTGGACGGCCTGTGCGTCTGGAAAACAGAGAGGGTGGCCATCACGGGACACAAGGTCCCTGACACAGTGGTTAAAAGTCCTCTCTCTGAAACCAGGTTTCCTGAGCTAAAGCCTTACCTTACCATGTCAGCTTTGTGGGCAGATTACGTGCCTTCTCTGCACCTCCGTCACCTCGTCGAGGCACAACGAGCTGATACGCCAAGTCTTAGAGTAGAGCCTGGCACGCAGTGAGGTCCAGGGCTGTCTTTAGTTTCTGAGACAAGGGGATGTTCTGGGGACAGGTTCTGCCTGAGCGCCCTGGCAGGGCTGAGGTACCCATAGGGGGGCTGATGTATGGCTGGGACATCTGGAACTATCCAGCCCCCACCCCTTAAACCAATGGTTTAGCTGAGGCAGAAGAGGCAGGGAGAAGATGTTGGGAAAAGAAAGGTTGATTTTGGAGGGGATTCAAGAATAGGAAACCCAACGTCTGACTTCGGCTCAGGTCATGATCTTGCGGTTCAGGAGTTCGAACGCCGTATCGGCTCACTGCTGTCAGCCTGTCAGCCCAGATCCTCTGTTCCCCACCCCCCTCTCTCTGCCCCTCCCCTGCTTGTGCTCTCTCTCTCTCTCAAAAGATAAATAAAACTTTTTTTCTTAATCTTAACATTAACAACAACGACAAAAAAGAATAGGTAGCTCAAGAAAAGATACCCCGGGACTCAGGAGTTTCAGAGGCAGCCCAGCCCTGAGCTCCTTCTCACGGGACTACAGATCCCCCAGAACCAGGAGGACGTGGTTAGTTTTGAGTCAAGGGCACCTGAAGCGGGGCTCAGGCTCATAGCTGCTGTGTGAGCCCAGGCCTCCAGCCACCATTGCCCCTCTCCGGACCTCGGTTTTCCCACCCAGAAGCTGGAGATCGATTGGCCCAGCCTTCTGGCCACATGGCTGAGAAGATGTTTGTCCTGGCTCTGAAACTGGCCTGCGTCTGCAGGGCTAAACACCCGGGAGGGATGGGTCGCCAAAGATGATAGTGTGACCCCTCCCAGGAGGGCGGAGCGTTGCAGCCACTTGCTGTCCTGACTTCTCCCTCATCTGGCCTGTGTTCCAGTCCCCAGGCTGCGGACTGTAAAACAGGGTGGGACGAGAGAGCTAACGGGGGCGGGTGGGTCAGGTGATCTACGTTTACACCGGAGAACGCTGTCTTCAAACAAACTCTTAGATGCACGTCCAGGAGATAAGAGAAGGCTGTATGGTGGAAGCCGAGAAAGGGCCTGGCCCTTGCTGGTGAAGAGTGCCGGCCGGATCTCTGGGCCTCTGTGGGCCTGGCTGCCCACCACCCCCCCCCCCCCCACCGCCTGCTCTTTCTGCAGCCTGGGGTGGAGGCGGGGTGGGGATGGGGGTCCAGGCAGCTGTGACAAACAGCAGGCAGAACCCCCACCCTAGGTTGCCCTTCTATCCCTGGGAGCTGGCAGCAATCACCACCCCTGAAGACCCCTCCGGTCCCTGGGCTGGAGTGAGCACAAGACCACGAGATTTGGGGTTAGGAAGCTCCTGGTGCCACCCTGGGTAAGTGATCTGGAGCAGCCGCCATGCCTCTCTGGGTCTCAGTTTCCCCGTCTGAACAATGAGGGATGAACGCGATGATGTCAATGTCCTCAGCCCCTTTCTCATTTGTGGCCGGAGGAGAGATGGGGGCTGGTGGAGACTGTGCTATGGGTGCCGTGTTTCCCAAGAGAGATAGAATCCTGCTCATAGTTCAGAGGCAGTGATGGCGGGCGCAGCCGTCAGAGGCGTGGAGGGGGTCAGAGGCTGGGGCAAGGTTGCCGGGAAGACTCAGTTTGAGCTCGGCCTCTGCCACTAGGTTGGTGAACGTGGTCCCTTGTCAGGGCCACACTTTCTCCTCTCCTCTCCCAGCCCTTTCCCCAGGACTGATTTTTTTTTTTTTTTTTTTTTTCTCTTCCCATCTTCCCACAGGGGCAGGACTAGGGGTCCAGTGGGGCGCTGGGATCTTGCAGAGACAGAGGGGTCCTGGTGTGGGTGTGAGGTTGGGCTGGGGGGTGCAGGGCGGAACTGATGCGAGAGGCTTTTCTCTGTGTCTTGGGTGGGGGTGGGGGAGGTAATTCCCACAGAGACCAGCATCCTGGTCCCCTAGTCCAGAGGAAGACCCATCCCAGAGACACACATGCAAGCCCAGACGTGACACACATATACCTAAAACCGCACATGACCTCGCACGCACCCCCAGATACATACACACGTACCCCCGACCCTTGACTGGTTAGATAACTGGCGGGCCCACTGCACAGTGAAAATAGGGGCCCCTGGTTAAAAAAAAAATGTGTTAAGAATGTCGAGACGGTGACAGCCAAGCATTAGACCAAGAGCAGAGCCCTTCAGAGCAGAAGGCGCTGTTAGACTGCACACCCCTGAGGGTGGTCCCATCCCCAGGGCTTTCAGGCCATTCCTCGGGACCCACAGTCCCACAGACACCGGCCGGAGACACACTCACCTGCAGACATTCGCACCCCTACACTCACCGCACTGAGGCCATACGCCCCAAACACGCCGCTGTAAGGGCCCCTGTGCTGCTGGAGCCTCCCCTGAGCCCGGGCCTCTCCCCGGAGGGCCAGATGGAGCCACCCCCAGGGCCCTTACACTCACCCCTTATCAGGACTGCCATCTCTCTCCTGCCCTCTGCCCCACACAGCTCCTCCCCCTACACACACCAGCCTGCCTGCCGGCTTGGAGTGGATGACAGACGAGACGGCAAATGCTAGCCCCTCCAGCCACTCTGCACGCCAGTCTGCAGGGGTGCAGCTGAGAGTGGAATGCTAATGCTAATAATAATAATACTTAAGACTTGAACATTGGGGTACCTGGGTGGTACAGTCGGTTGAGCATCCAACTTCAGCTTGGGTCATGATCTCTCAGTTCATGGGTTCGAGCCCTGCATCAGGCTTTGTTGCTGATAGCTCGGAGCCTGGAGCCTGCTTCGGATTCTGTGTCTCCCTCTCTCTCTGCCCCTCCCCTGCGCTCTCTCTCTCTCTCTCAAAAATAAATAAATATTAAAAATTTAAAAAAGCAAACTCATTCAGTCCTTACAACCATATGTGGTAGGCACAGTTATTTATCTCGATTTTACAGGTGAGGAAACTGAGGCACAGAATAGTTGTCACTTGCCTGACTCTCACAGCTAGTAGGGAAGTCGGGATTCGAACCCAGGCAGGCCATCCGCCCCCGGAAGAGCCTGCTCTGTCAGCTGCTTCAGTACCTGGAGTGTGCCAGGCCCTGTGGACCCTGTGGCTCTGTGGCCCACCCTGGGCAAGGGGGCGGGGAGGTGCTCAGGGCGTATTGTGAAGTAAGGAAACAACATGATTATGACGCAGCATCATAATCTGCATCATAATCCTCCCCCCCCCATGGGGACCCACGGGCAACCCTGGGAGCCCCAGGTTGGTCACCAGACCGGAGAAACAGAGATGACTGTCTTCTACTTCGATCTCAATATTTAGAAGCTATCTGAGCGCAAGCCATGTTTTTCACCTCTTTACAGACAAAACTATCAAGTGTGTAATTAAGGCATATTCAGCGGCAACTGAATGTGATACCGGACAGTGCACGAGGTGGCCTGTTACCCAGAAGACTTTCTCCCTGGGAATGAAAGGAAATCGGCCCTGCCGGGGAGTCCTGGGCGTCCACCCGGCTGCACTTCACGTGTGACCTCCTTTGATACACGACCTTCCGAGCGTTGGCCCAGCCCTTGCTCCACCCTCCGTCTCCCCGGAGGAGCCCCTCCCGTCCGAGTCGGTGGCGCTGACTTGGAGGCCAGGGCAACGCGCGTGTGACTCCGCCCCTCCACGCCCATGGCCGCGGCTGATTGGTCCAGGAAAGCCTACCTGATCCAAGCGGGCCAATCAGATCCTTCGGGGGATACGGACTGGCACAACTCGTTCAGGCTGGTCCCTGACCTAAGAAAGGGTCAACCTGTTGACTGTAAAGTAACTGCCTTTCCCCTCATTGCTGTTTGCACAAGAGAAAAGAAGCAGGAAGCTGTGCGCAGGCCGGGGAAGGGTGAGGGAGTGATGAAGGTTTGCAGAGGAGAGTTCTCGCGCTCTGCCCGAATTCATACTTCCGGCAATTCCTGCCTTGTTTCAACGAGCCCGCGAAATTGCTGTTACTTGCGGTCAAATCGGCCTTTTTTAAGGCGCTTCAGTTGGCAAATGTAAATAAAGTACCACAAAGGCCCTGGATGTGTTGCTTTTATTGTCATTGTTGAAAATGACGGAGCTCAAAGGCACAGAGCCACCGAGGTCAGGGGAATGTCCACAATGGAAGCGTGAGGTCACCTGTCTCTTTGTCCTGAAATCACTTCCCTGTGGTGAAAAGGGCTTCCCCCAGAAGAAACGTGCTCTGAAAAGGACTTTATTAAACCTGGATTTAGATTTGTCCAGTGGTGTGCTGGCAAATGTTTGACGACTGGTTCTTCAGAAATCCAAAGACATTCATTATACACGTATGTATGTCTATTATGAATTTCACGGATATAAAGGATGTGTTGCACACAGTTTACAAATAACACAGGGCATGCACCCTTGACTGTACATTCTGTATAGTCCATTAATTTCACAGAATGCTGTTGTTAATTGTTGCCAAACCCTTGTATCTCTGGTCAGCCTATGGTTGCAACTCAATCAAAATTTGCAGCGGGGTTCCATTCCGGTCTCCTAACTCTTTTCTCAATAAATTATTGTCATTAGGTCTGATACATGAACTACTGTCATACTATATTTCATCACTTCGGTATAGTCTGTGCCATTACCATTTTGTCCATCACTTTCTTTAGAAAGTCAAAACAGCAAATCAAGCCCTGATGTGCAGCGTTTACCAATTTCCTGGTAGTAAATAATCCCGCCTTGGCCAGTTTCAAGTTACCAATGTGATGTCACCACACACAGAGTTGGGAAGAGATGTGCCGAAGCACGTCGTTATGTCAAGTCTCCGGTAGACAGATACCATCGACGCGGATGACCTCAAGAGACTCGATGATGGCAAAATGTAAAATCACGAGGAAGTGAAGAGTTTTGAGTCTTGTCTTTATTTTAATAAACTGCATTTGATTGTAAAGATTAGTTGATTGTAAAGTTAGGTTATTTCATTTTTAATGATGACTGCCCAACAACTGGTTTGCAAAACTCCTGAAACTCCGCCAACTCGTGACAGCTCCAGAGCACTGCGGACACGTCTCCACCCAAAGGCATCCCGCGGCACAGTGGCAACAAGAGACTCCCGTGGCGGGAGAGACTTGGTGAGGCCCATTTGCCCTGGGAAAGTCTGAGCTGGTTTGTGCCTTGGAGCAGAGGAAGAAACGACGCGAAGAGATTCAAGGGCAAACTTAAGGGCGGGACACATCCACACAGCTGGTTTGTCACGGCCTTTTTCTTTCCTCCACATCAACATGTGAGGCGTCTGACCCGTGGCCTCAGCCTACCTCTGCCTCCCACCCTGTGCCTGAAACTCACCCCACTCATCATGGTCAGTAGTTGCCTGTTCTCACCCCAGACCCCCAGGGGAGCAGCCAGATCTTGTTGGTTAGGTTTTTCCACCCGCATCACAACTCTCTTCCCCAGGGAAAGGCGGAACTCTCACTAAGATCGGTATCTTTGCACAAGCCAGTGTGACAGGAAAAAGCTGTTTAAATTGAAAAGAACGCAGCGTCTGATAGGCTCCTGTCCATTCTTCAAAACCCCACTCACACGCCCCTTCTCTTCTGAAGACTCATCTTCCAACAGTGCTGTGGCTATGACTTGTCCCTATTCCTCTTGTTACTTGAGACAAGAATGTGAATGTCTGCCCAGTAATCACTGCCCTCGACTAGGCTGTCAAGTTTTCCTCAAGGGCAAAGACTGTGTGTGTTGTATGTTACTGTGTGGACAGTGACGATTCGTGCAGGGTCTGGCGCTGGATATTTTCTCATTAAATATGTCAAATTAAAAAACCTGAATACGTAGTCAATGCCAGGTGGACTCCTTTGAGCCCTGGGAGACGATTTGGACTCAGTTCTTCCCTCAAGGAAGTTCCCCTTGGGGCCCCTTGTACCTCCTCTTTTTTTTTTTTTTTTAATTTTTTTTTATTACGTTTCTTTATTTTTGAGAGGCAGAGAGAGACAGAGCATGAGCAAGGGAGGGGCAGAGGCAGAGAGGGAGACACAGAATCCGAAGCAGGCTCCAGGCTCTGAGCTGTCAGCCCAGAGCCCAACACGGGGCTCGAACCCACAAACCGTGAGATCATGACCTGAGCCGAAGTCGGACAGTCAACCAACTGAGCCACCCAGGCACCCCTGCACCTCCTCTTAAATCTCCCTAAATACATAGTTTCCCCTTGGACCTCTGAATGTCAAAGCCAGAGGGGACCTGAGGCCATTTGGTCCGAGAAGGGCAGGGAGTTGCCCAAGCTCGCACAGCTCATTCAAACCTTATGCCTCCCAGATCAGGATTCCTGTCTTTTTTTTTTAAGTTTATTTATTCATTTTGAGAGAGAGAGACAGCACAAGAAGCGGAGGGGCAGAGAGAGAGAGAGAGAGAGGGAGACAGAGAATCCCAAGCAGGCTCTGCCCTGTCAGCGCGGAGTGTGATGCGGGGCTCGGACTCCAGAAACCGTGAGAGCATGACCTGAGCCCAAACCGAGAGTCAGATGCCTAACAGACTGTGCCACCCAGGTGCCCCTAGGATTCCCTTCTTAGATGGGGCACCTGGGTGCCTCAGTCGGTTAAGCGTCCGACTTCAGCTCAGGTCCTGATCTCAGGGTTTGTGGGTTTAAGCCCCGCTCTGTGTTGGGCTCTGTGCTGACAGCTCGGAGCCTGGAGCCTGTTTTGGATTCTGTGTCTCCCCCTCTCTCTGCCCCTCTCCCACTCCCACTCTCATAAATAAATAAACATTAAAAAAAATTTTTTTTAAAGGATTCCCTTCTTAACAGTCAGGGAAACAGGCCTAGAGAGAGGCAGGTGAGCACAAAGCCACACAGCAAGTGAAGGACAAAACCAGAGAATTCTCCTGGCCCACCCAGATCTCCTCCAGACCTTCCCCCTCCTCCTGGGGCCTGGAAATGAGACTTGAGGGTGTCTCCTTCATGCATTCAGGGCGAAGAGGAGCGGTTCCAGGGGTCCCAGTCTCAGAGCTGCTAGAAGCATGCGCTCATTTGTCCACCAGGGGGCACTACCGAGCCCAGCTGGGAGAGTGATCTGCTCACTGAGCCCTGGTTCATCTGTACTGGGGGCCGGCCGCCAAAAGAGAGGTCCTGCGAGGTCCTTGCCAAGGTCACCCTGAGAGCCAGAGACAGAACTGGCACTTGACCCAGGCCTCCTGACACCAGCCGTATGGATGGCTGAAGGGGGCTGGGGGCGGGGCTTTTCCTTTCATTAAAGATCTGCAGCCCTGGGAAGGTGGTCCTGGGCCAGGCTGTGCTGAGCCACACCTCTGCCTGGTCCCTGCTGTGTCCAGTGGCACCCCGTCCCCTCCCCTCCCTTTTATCAGCCCAGATCTGTGGTTTCGGGGACAGGGGCGCTCTCTGCATATCTGCTCTGTCTGCGTGGAGGAGAGGGTGGGGCTGGGGTTAGACCAGGGGGGCTGCCGTCAGACCCACTACTCAACCTCAGAGCAGGTGACTCAGCTCTTTGTGCCTCCGTTTCCTTAACTGTAAAGCGGAGATCATAGTCGTCCTTAGAGTTGTTGAAAGGATTCAGTGAGAGGCACAGAAAGTCCTCGGGAGCTTTTTATCACGACTAAAACCTGTGCTGGCATCCTGGGAGAGGGGTGAAACTCCCTCCACCTTACCGATGACAGAGCTGAGGCTCGGAGAGGTCAGCCAGTGGGCAACACAATGTAACGTTCTAGTTGGGCACCAGGTCCAGTTGCCAGGCCACCGCCCAAGGGTGCAACAAATAGAACTTTCTTTTTCCTCAATGGGTTTTGTCTAAATTAGGGTGGGAGATGAATCCCTATAGAGCTCGGGCTTGGGTGGGCCCACGTGTTTCCCAGTCATCTGTCCATACAGCTCACCTCTGTGACATTGTTGTCCCTTTTGCTTTGAATGGCTCCTCTGTGGCCGACTTCTCTCTCCACTTCCGGGTTATAATACCGGAGGGCACAACTCTGCTGAGTTGGGGGTCACACTGAGGCTTGGGATCCTTGTGGCAGGTCCTCCCTTGGGACTCCGGCTGCCCTCTGCAGGGCCACTGATGTCTCTGTCCTCAGCACTTCCTCCATCCTTCCTCGCCTTCCAGCCTGGGGAGGCCTCTCGCCTGCCTGTACTGGGAGGATAGTGTAGGAAGAGGGCAAAATACCAGGAGAGAAAGACACAGATCGGTTACATCAGTACCTATTTCCGGAGCGCCTTTGATGTACCAAGCACTGCTCCAGGCCCTGGGGTTGCAGCCTTGGGCAAACAGACACAGTCCCTTCTCTCAAGGGGAGCTGGAGGGGGGCAGTCAGTGATGGTCATCATGGCCATTCTTTACGGAGTCCCTACTATGTGCCGGACCCTGTGTCCTCTCATTTACTCCTTCCAACAGCACGAGGATGTAAATGCCGCAAGGATCCCCACTTCATAGGGGAGGAAATGGAGGCACAGAGAGGTCTGGCAAGTCGCCCAAGCTAGGAGATGATAGGGGTAGGATTCTGGG
Source organism: Herpailurus yagouaroundi (assembly GCF_014898765.1). Lineage (NCBI taxonomy): Eukaryota > Metazoa > Chordata > Mammalia > Carnivora > Felidae > Herpailurus > Herpailurus yagouaroundi. The sequence goes on from NW_024412388.1 coordinate 23,802,828, forward strand.
CCAGCAAGCTGAAAGTCAAACAAGGTCACGAGGCGGAGAGGGGCTGGTTATGCGTCCAGCTGGGGAAGACGCTTACAGTTTCCTTTGGTGAGGAGGCGGTGTTTGAGCTGAGACCTGCCTAATGATAGCAGCCATGCTAGAGCTGGGGGACAAGCGTTGCAGGCAGGCAATAGCAAGTGCAAAAGCCCTGAAACAAGAATGAGCGGGATTTATCAAGCTCGTTGGAAAGAAAGCTACGGGGGCTAGGAGGGTGGAAATGAAGGAGAGAGGGAGGTAGGAGGTGGGGAGGAGTAGAGGGACCCAGATTGGCGATATAAACTCCTCCAGGGTTTGTAGCCTTCTGGTCCTTTTCCCTTGCCAGGCAGGACCAAGCTCTATGCCCACAACCCCCCAGAGGTCATTATCTCTCTGCCCAGCAGCTGGGCACCCACTGCCAGGGCCTTTTCGAACTTCTTATTGGTTCTGGGACTCTGGTGACCACCAGTTTCCGGGGGAAGGGGGGCCAAGGTGGAGCTTGAGGCCCAGAGAAGACTCTTTGCTCATGGGGTGCCGGGCAGGAGGTGCTGACCCCTGAGTCAGAGGCCCTGAGGTCTGGCCCAGTGGTGGCAAAGGCATTTTGATTGGAGTCATGAAAATCATCCAGCCTTGAAGGCCTGGCCCTGAGCCAAGCTGTCCCATTGGCTCCCCTCAACTTCCTGGACTGATTTCTCCTACCCCCCAATGACAGGAGAGGCCCCTGTGAGGGCACTAATTGGCACATCCTCTTCTGGATTCCAGGACTTTCTCTCTGCCCACAGACAGGGAGACAGCTCCTTCCAGAGGGCAGGCATTGCCTCCATCCTCCCACTTCCCCTAAATCCTGGGGATTCAGCTGAGGGCATTGAAACCACAGGTCCTCCTGGTGCTGCCCTTGGAGAATTTTCACCCATGGGTGCCTTTGTCCACCCTGTTCCCTTAGCATGCTTGGAATACCATTTCGACTTTGTTTGCAGTGCAAATGCCCCTGACTTTATTCTTCAAGGTGCAACAGACTAATTCCTTTCTTTCCACTCTCTCCCTCTCTCTCTCTTTCTCCCCAACCCCCTCCCTCCCTTCCTCCCTCCCTCCCTTCTCCTCCTTCAATTCCTCCCTCCCTGTCCCCCTTCAAATCTTCCCCCCTCCCTTCCCCCCTTCAGTCCTCCCCCTTAACCCCTCCT
>NW_024412388.1:23804423-23816998 GCF_014898765.1 Herpailurus yagouaroundi
TCCTTCCTTCCTTCCTTCCTTCCTTCCTTCCTTCCTTCCTTCCCCTTTCATCCATTCATTCATTTCATTCATACATTTTGGGCCTTCATTCATCTGGCTTTGCCAAGCACTGGGGGCACAGAGAGTAGAGCAGACCCTGAGGTCAAAGAGTATACTATCTTGGGGTATCTGCCTGGCTCAGTCAGAAGACCATGCAACTCTTGATCTCAAGGTCGTGAGTTCAAGCCCTATGTGGGTGTAGAGATTACTTAAATAAATATTAAAAAAAAAAAAAGAGTGAATTACCCTGTGCAAGAGGCAGAAGGCAAACAAGTGGGACCAGCTATATATATAGTTGGCAGGTTCCAGTGAAAAATAAAAATGCAAGGTCTCTTGTTAAAAATTTGTTAAGAACTTCAGGGACACCCGCGTGGCTCAGTCAGCTGAGTGTCCAACTCTTGATTTTGGCTCAGGTTGTGATCTCAAGGTTGTGAGACTACGTCAGGCTCCATGCCAGCGTGGAGCCTGCTTAAGATTCTCTCTCTCTTGGGGCGCTGGGTGGCTCAGTCGGTTAAGCGTCTGACTTTGGCTCAAGTCATGATCTCACGGTTTGTGAGTTCAAGCCCAGCATCTGGCTCTGCACTGCGAGTGCAGAGCCTGCTTGGGATTCTCTCTCTCTCCCTCTTTGCCCCTTTCCCGCTCACTCTCTCTCTGTCTCTCAAAAATAAATAAATAAGCTAAAAAAAAAAAAACCCCACTAATTTTTTGTTATCATCAAAAAGTGTTCCAGCCCCTGGGTAGCTCAGTCACTTGAGCATTCGAGCTTGATTTCAGCTCAGGTCATGATTCCAGGGTCATGGGATTGAGGCTTGCATTGGGTTCTGCTCTGATCATGAAGCCTGCTTGGGATTCTCTCTCTCTCTCTCTCTCTCTCTCTCTCTCTCCCTCCCTCTGCTCCTTCCCTGTTGCTGTTCTTTCTCAAAAAAAAAAAAAAAGTATTGTTTACAATATCAAAACTTTGGAAGTACCTTTTTTTTTTTTTAATTTTTAAGATTTTTTTTAAAAATTTTTTTTTTCAACGTTTATTTCTTTTTGGGACAGAGAGAGACAGAGCATGAACAGGGGAGGGGCAGAGAGAGAGGGAGACACAGAATCGGAAACAGGCTCCAGGCTCTGAGCCATCAGCCCAGAACCCGACGCGGGGCTCGAACTCACGGACCGCGAGATCGTGACCTGGCTGAAGTCGGACGCTTAACCGACTGCGCCACCCAGGCGCCCCTTTTTTTTTTTTTTAATGTTTATTTACTTTTTAAGAGATGGAGAGACAGACTGTGAGTGGGGAAGGGGCAGAGAGAGAGAGGGAGATACAGAATCCGAAGCAGGCTCCAGGCTCTGAGCGGTCACCTCGAACCCCCCAGCCGTGAGATCATGACCTGAGCCAAAGTCAGAGGCTTAACCAACCGGCTGAGCCACCCAGGCGCACAGGAAGTACCTTTCATTGACACACATCAGGCTGGTACCCTTGTCCTCCTAGGTACTGGGAAGTGTGTTGGGGTCCTCTGAGCCACATGATTGACATCAGGCACATTCAAAGGAGATCAATTGTATTTGATGATAAGTAATTTACATCGAAATTTTTACATTGGAGCAACGATGGCCCTTCACACCACAAAGGGGGCCACAATTAAAAATACACACAATGGGGGCGCCTGGGTGGCTCCGTCGGTTGAGCGTCCGACTTCCGCTCAGGTCAAGATCTCGCGGTCCGTGAGTTCGAGCCCCGTGTCGGGCTCTGGGCTGATGGCTCAGAGCCTGGAGCCTGCTTCCGATTCTGTGTCTGCCCCTCTCCCGTTCATGCTCTGTCTCTCTCTGTCTCAAAAATAAATAAACGTTAAAAAAAATTTTTTTTTTTTTTAAATACACACAATGATAAGTTTGGACAAGGGTGTGGAGAAATTAGAGAGATCACCCCCGGCTGGCCCCACCTAACGAGAAGGCAGTAACGTAAAAGGGTGCAGCAACTTCGGAAAACAGTTTGGCTGTTCTCAAATTGCTAAACAGAGTTCCTGTGTGACCCAGCCACTCAACTCGTAGGTCTATACTCAAGAGAAACAGAAGTCCGTGTGCATACAATAACTTCCCCAAAAGTGGAAGTAACCTACAGATCTACCGGCTTGCGAGCGGAGAAAGTGTGCTCTATCCGTATAATGGAACGTTATTTGGTAATAAAAGAGACGAAAATTGCTGTCACAGGCTGCGGCAGGGATGAGCCTTGAAAACAGGATGTTAAGTGAAAGAAGTCAGTTCCAGAAGGCCACGCACTCATACGGTTCCATTATGCGGAATGTCCAAAATAGCACATCCACAGAGACAGAAAGTAGCTTGGCGGTTGCCAGGGGCTGGGGGAGGAGCGGGAGGGAATGGGGAACGACTGCTGGTGGACTTGAAGGTTCCCCTTGGGGCGCCGAAACATTCTGGAATTCGATGGTGGTTGCGATTGCCCACGTCTGTGAATGTACGAAAACCCACTGAGTCGTACAGTTTTAAAATAGGTGGCTATTATGGTGCGTGGTATGTGTTTCAATAAAGTTGTTTTTTAATGTTTATTTCTTTTTGAGAGAGAGAGAGGGAGGGAGGAGCAGAGAGAGAGGGAGACAGAGGATTTGAAGTGGGCTCTGTGCTGACAGCAGAGAGCCCAATGTGGGGCTCGAACTCGTGAACCATGAGAACATGACCTGAGCTGAAGTTGGATGCTCAACCTACTGAGCCACCCAGGCGGCCCCCAGTAAAGTTGTTTTCTACAAAGTCGTGGCTACAGTACGGTATAGAAGTAGGGTGACCAGCTGTCCCAATCTGCCCAACGCTGGAGGGTTTTTTTCCCAGGGACACAGGCTTTCGGTGCTTAAGGCCAGAACAGCCCCAGGCAAGACAGGAGGAGCTGGTTGCCCCGCATAGAATGCAAGCTTTGCATTCATTTTAATGATAAGATATGAGAATTTAAAGGAATCGCCTCCTGACAGCCCATTAAAGGTACTGCAGGGAAAAGTTTTAAGGAGCCCTCACCTAAATGTCCAACAACAGGAGGTAGTTGAATTCGATCATTAGTTTTCATTCGTTCGTTCGTTCATTCATTCCTTCCCCCCACTGGAGTGTAAGCTCTATAAGGGTAGGGATTTCTGTCTGTTCTATTCACGGGTTCACTGGACTGTGCCTGGCACCCGCTCTCTAAATGTCTGTCGAGGGGAGCCGCGTGCTGGGGACCAGTGTGCTTTAGTTCGTATGGTCCCTTAGCTCGTACGGCCCCAGGGACAGTGTAACAAGCAGACAGATGATAATGCTAGTGAACAGGCGACGGAGTGAGATATTTTCAGATATGATACTGTCATGATAGAAATCAAGTGAGGTGGTTGGAGAGCTAATTTAGCCTGAGTGGTCCCAGGGGCCTTGCTTAAGAAGGTGACTTCTTTTTTTTTTTTTTTTTTTTAACGTTTATTTATTTTTGAGACAGAGAGAGACAGAGCATGAACAGGGGAGGGGCAGAGAGAGAGGGAGACACAGAATCCGAAGCAGGCTCCAGGCTCTGAGCTGTCAGCACAGAGCCCGATGCGGGGCTCGAACTCACGGACCGTGAGATCATGACCTGAGCCGAAGTCGGACGCTTAACCGACCGAGCCACCCAGGCGCCCCAGAAGGTGACTTCTGAGTGGCCAATGAGCACTGATGAGCCACTCTCAGTTAAATATTAATTATTAAATTAATACTTAATAATATATATTTTTATTTATATATTTTTTAAGATTTTGTTTTTATTTTTTTAATTTTTTTTTATTTTATTTTTTTAAGATTTTATTTTTAAATTATCTCTATGCCCAACACGGGTGTAGATCAAGAGTTGCACTCTCCACTGACTGAGCCAGCCAGGCGCCCCTAGAATAAGACACATTAAAGCAGAGAGAGGGTGGGACTCCGTCAACCGTTTCTTTTCACTTTTTCAAGTGTTCCTGTACTTTCCCAATCTCCTAAAATGCATGTATTCCGCCTGTGCAATGCCCCGCCAGATGAAAATGGGGTGAACCGGACAGATGGGGTCCCTGCTCTCAGGGAACAGGCCTGACTTTATAATTGGGAGGAACTAAACCCAGAGGAGAGAAGAAAAGTTATTTTTTAGAAAGATGAATAAAACGAGGTGAACCAAGGAAGCAGATGGAAGCTTGGAGTCCAGTTAGGAGGCTGTGTAACAGCTGGGCTAACCAGGGTGTGGGATGGGGCTTCCTTGGGAAGGAGAAGAAAGCCGGGAGGCACCTCCCAACACCCACTGTGTAAGTCCTTTCCCCCCTTGTCTTGGCCTCAATTTCCCCAGCTGTTAAATGAGAAGAGACACTACGTGTGGTCTTTTTTTTTTTTATTTATTTTTTATTTTTTTTTTCAACGTTTTATTTATTTTGGGGACAGAGAGAGACAGAGCATGAACGGGGGAGGGGCAGAGAGAGAGGGAGACACAGAATCGGAAACAGGCTCCAGGCTCCGAGCCATCAGCCCAGAGCCCGACGCGGGGCTTGAACTCACGGACCGCGAGATGGTGACCTGGCTGAAGTCGGACGCTTAACCGACTGCGCCACCCAGGCGCCCCAAGTGTGGTCTTTTTTTGTTGTTTGTTTTTTTGTTTTCTTTTATGTGTATTTACTTTTGAGAGAGAGGGAGTGAGCAAGAGAAGGGCAGAGAGAGGGAGACAGAAGATCCGAAGGAGGCTCTGCGCTGGCAGCGGGGAGCTGGATGCGGGGCTCGAACTCAAGAACTGTGAGATCCGGACCTGAGCTGAGGTCAGACGCATAACCCATTGAGGTAGGCGCCCTGTCAGGGGGTTTCTGTTTGTTTTTTTTATAACTCCCCCTTCCCTTCTCCCCCCAGCCCCTGGCACCCACCACTCCCACCACTCCACGTTCTGTCTCTATTAATGTGACTACTCTGGGTAGTCGTACAAGTCACACGGTGTTTGTCCTGTTGTGACTGGCTGATTTCACTTAGCATAATGTGCTCAAGGTACACGCGTGTTACAGCATGGGTCCCCATTTCCTTCCTTGCAAAGTTTGAATATTCCATTGTGTGTGTGTGTATATATATATATATATATACATCAGGTGGGTTTTGAGCTCCCCGCAGCTCCCACGATGTAGGATTCTCAAGGGCAAGTCTCTGTCTTCCTGCAGGGCAGATTGCTGCCTGATGGGGGGGTGGGGCTGCCTTCAGGCAGACTTTCCCTCCCACTTGTGTCACTAGGCACCCTTCCCTGACCCCAGTGGCCCTGAGGAGGGCCCTGGGAATGAAAGGCTCCGGCTAAATACCTGCTGCCTTCTCCCTGGGACTTTGGCAACAGGTCAGGGCCTGGGGCAGGGCAGGGGTGGGGTGGGGGAGCTAATGATGGCCTGCTGGGGGCTTGGTTGTCCAGATGAAACGGACCCTGCTCCAACGCCTGGGCTGATTACAGGGAGCCCTGTGCTTCCCCTCCCCAGGGCCTTGGCCCGGGCCTGGCCCCGAAGTAACCTCTGCTTGCCCAGCTGTTCTGGAACAGCTGCAGAGACAGATGGGCTGAGAAATTTGGGGGTAACAGCTGCCACATGCATCGTTTTTGGGGTCCGGAACAACACATGCAGCTCATGGTGAGGACAGTGAACTCGTGCGTGGTTCTCCGCTGCAGTCACTAGTGGTTACAGCCACTGTCACTCAAAGCTCGAATTTTAATGTGTTCATCCTGTACAAGCACTGGAAATGAATCCTTTAATCTTACATAGCCCTAGGAAGGTGGTATCGTTATCCCCATTTTACAGAGGAGCAAACTGAGGCCAGGAGGGCCTTGCCCTCGGTGCTGAGGGACCACGCAGTGAGTTAACTGGCCCAGCCGGATTTGGCCCCTGCTTCTGTGCTGAAGCCTCATCTTTTATCCACTGGTTCTGCGATCGGGTGGGACTTTCTTTGGCAAGCTTCTTGGGGGAGAGCAGGTGAGGGGCCCCGGGGGGGGGGGGGGGTGGAGACCCACTTCTTCCCTCCTTGACCAGGGCAGCGACTCCTGTAGGGGGCTGGGGGTTCTGCCAGTGCTGTAGTTCACATCTTATGGATGGAGAAACTGAGGCCCTGAGAAGGGCAGGGAGCTGTCCAGGGTCACTCTGACAGGGTCCATAGGAAATCATCAGGTCCTGCCTCCCAGCCGCACACGTTTCTAGTGCCCACATGGCCTCCTGGATCCCGTGTGTGACCTGCACAGGCAGGAGGGCACTCTGGGGCCTCACCTGCCGTGTCTGCTGGGCCTGGAGGCCTCTCCTGCAGTGACTGAAGAAGGGAGACACAGAGATGGCAGACAGTGGATACAGAGAATAGAGCCCAGGGTGGATCTCCATTCTGACTCTGCTGCTGACTTGCTGGGTAGCCTCGGTGGCTCTATTCTCTCCAGGCCTCAGTTTCTCCATCTGTACAATGGGGGAGGGGGAAGAAGAATGGCTAGACAGGACAGAACGCATGGGGGCCGGGGAGGAGCCACAAAGCCCCAGGACACCTCCCTACCTGTGCCCCATCTCTTCCGGGGGACACCCCGCCCACACTCCCGCTGCTGGCCCGAGGACGCTGCTTGGCCTGAGCGTGTCCAAGCCTCAAATGACAGTGTTCTTGGTGCCCAAGGCTGCCCTGGGGCTAGTGGCCGCCCTTCCTCAGCCCCAAGACGTCCCCTCACCCCAGGTGTGGTGCTGACCTCATGGGGGCTTAGAGGAGGCTGAGCTCCCGGGCAGGTTCTCACATGGGCATCAGCCTCAGCCACCCTGTTGTGCTCACATCCCTTCTCGTGCACATGGGCACAAACCCACACACCCTCATGCAGCAGGGACTCTCACAGGCCGAGAGAGGCCCAAGCAGTTCTGTTTTCTTGCAAATTCCCATACGTTTAAAAATGAAGAAACGGGGGCGCCTGGGTGGCGCAGTCGGTTAAGCGTCCGACTTCAACTCAGGTCATGATCTCGCGGTCCGTGAGTTCGAGCCCCGCGTCAGGCTCTGGGCTGATGGCTCAGAGCCTGGAGCCTGTTTCCGATTCTGTGTCTCCCTCTCTCTCTGCCCTTCCCCTGCTTGTGCTCTGTCTCTGTCTCTCTTAAAAATAAATAAACAAGTAAATAAATAAACATCAAAAAAAATTTTGAGTGAAGAAATGCCTCAGCAGGCTGCTCACAATTGTGATGTTTTACATGTTTTTATTTAACACATTAACCTTTTTAACACACACACACACACACACACACACACACACACACTCACCAATACCGTGCAATTGAGAGATTCGTAAGATAATTGCAGGAATTATGAAAGATACGAGCTCACAGTGCTGCGCATAGTCTAGCGGCGGGCCAGAAGTTTACAGCTGCGTGAGGGGCATCCAAATCTTGCCATCTTGTGCATGGTTCTCTGGGACTAGACATCCAGTCCCCTTTTGCATGTGCATTGTTTTCTAACATTTTATTATGTTAAAACGTGGAGCGTCCAGAAAGCTTGAAAGAGTTGTACAGTGAATACCCATACCCTCCCCACTTGGAATCTACAATAAACATTTTGCAATATTTGCGTCATCACATATCCATCCCTCCATCCATCCTTTTTTATTTTTATTTATTTTTATTTTTTTTAATGTTTATTTATTTTTGAGACAGAGACAGAGCGTGAGCAGGGCTGGGAGAGAGAGAGAGGGAGACACAGAATCAGAAGCAGGCTCCAGGCTCCAAGCTGTCAGCACAGAGCCCGACACGGGGCTCGAACTCACGAACTGTGAGATCATGACCCAAGCTGAAGTCAGACGCTCAACCGACTGAGCCACCCAGGCGCCCCTAGTTCATATATTTTTAACACAGCAAGGATATCAGACCAGTGTTTTTATTTATTTATTTTTTTTAAAATTTTTTTTCAACGTTTATTTATTTTTTGGGACAGAGAGAGACAGAGCATGAACGGGGGAGGGGCAGAGAGAGAGGGAGACACGGAATCGGAAACAGGCTCCAGGCTCTGAGCCATCAGCCCAGAGCCCGACGCGGGGCTCGAACCCACAGACCGCGAGATCGTGACCTGGCTGAAGTCGGACGCTTAACCGACTGCGCCACCCAGGCGCCCCTTTTTTGGTGAATTTTTGAGGCTCCTGAATGAGAGGCCTGGGCCAAATGACGTTCTTCTCTCCTCCTCCTCCCTGATAGTCACAGGTCCTGCTGCACACACATCACGTATCACACACACTGACATGTAAAGCCCCCATGTGCACACACACACCGTGTATGATTCACCCGTGTCCCCTATGCACACTTGTGTACTCCATGTATGCGTTTCCACAAGCAAACACCGCACATAAACACCCGTGCACACACGTGTAAACTCACACACACAGACACACACACGGTGCCCACATGTGCATTCACGGCACCCCCTTGATGTCTGTGAGGGAAGGTATCCAGAGACCTTTATGACTCCTCAGACCTGTGACCCTCATGGAGCCCATGCCAGGTCCTGGCTGGCTCCTCACTCCTCATTTGTGGCAAGTGTCAGGGGCTCCCCGGCAGCTCCTACCCTGCCGTGTCCCACCCTTCCTGCTTTCACCCACCTTCTCTTTCACCTCCTAGCCCCGTCCCCACAAAGAGCACCTCCCGCAAAGATCCTTTCCGAGGGTTACCGCGTATGGGTGCAAAGTTCATATGGTCCCTCCATATGGGTATGGGTGCAAAGCCCACCAGACTGTCCCTCCAGGAGTCCCCAGCACGTGGCAGGCCCCCTCCGAGTGTTGGTTGAAAACGGGACAAATGTGGCAGAGCAGTGCATACACCGAGCAGCCTCGGGGGCACCCCGTCCCACGCACGTCCAGGCACACACGACATTCTGTGCATTCATCGATGCTCGCACATGCATCATGCACACATCTGCACACGTGGGACCATGCACTGCGTGCACACACCTGTCTGCCTGTTTCCCTGTTTCCACACAGAGGGAGTCGATTCCAGTACCTGGATCCTTTCCCAAAGCCTTGGCCACCGAAGACCACTATGAGCTCATTTGCTGGGGTGTGAGGTCCAAATGTGACCCCACGACCAGGGAGGGCTCTGGGCTTGGTCCTGTGCATCTGTGTGGCGGGGGTTAGGAGTACCCGACAAAACCTGGGTTCCGTCCTTGCCTTGCATGTAATCACCGTGTACCTTCTACATATGGCTCACGTGTGCCGTACTTAACTTCTTGGAGCATCAATGTCCTTATCTGTTAAAGGGGGAGAATGGTTTCCACCTTAAAAGCATCTTACAGGAGATGCTCTTAGCAGGGTGCCTGGCGTGTTGTAGGCACCTTAAAATGGTTGCTGTGGATTATGATTATGATTATGACTATGATTTCAACCTTTGCCCCAAACTCCCATGCACCTTGAGGGGGGAGGACAGCCTTGGTAGGGGGCTGGGTAGGGGGAGAGCGGGTGGAGGGTGCTTGGTGAACACCACTCCCCACATCCTCCTCCAGTCCCAAGCCCTCATTATCCCACATGCATATTCATGAGAGATAGCCTCAGCCCGACTCTGTTAAATGGGTCAGAAGCAGGAAGTGGAGGCCAGTGGGGAGAGCGAGGCCCAGCAGACAGGAGGATCAAAGGGAGTGCATCTGAGTCCTTATGGACGGAAGAATGGTAAGAAAGGATGGGACAAGAATGGACCGGGGAATGCTGGGGGTCACTGGGAGCTTGATCAGGGGATTATCCTTATATTGAGATTTGAAAACTGAGGCCCGGTGAGATCAGATTGGAGAAGCCTTGGGGTGAGTGGCAAAGAAGGTAGAGATTGTTTCCTTTGGCATCTGGAGAGCTGAGCACCTGCCTGGGTTGGGTGAGAGGCACAGAGGGATGGACCAAAGAACTCTTGCATATTTCTCTCAATGGGCACAGTTGACATAGTTTGATGTGGTTGGAAAAGCTGTGATGATCCTGAGTCCCCCACCTCCAGTGAGGCTCAGAGAAGCTGCTGACCGTGATCTTGCCTCCGGAGGCGTTGAGAGACAGAGTGACTCTGGTCCACGCAGGAGGTTCAAGACTGGGAGAGGGCTGGGCGGGCTGCGCAAGATGCAAGAAACGAAGCCTCTTTATCTACCTCCTCATTTCACCTCTCAATAACCCCCTGAGATAGCTCAAGCAAAAATCATGGTCTCCATTTTACAGATGAGAAGCATGAGGCTGAAGGAGGAGGGGTCGCCGGGAGAAAGCAGCCCAGTGAGTTATCCACAGCGCGGGCGGCCCCTCCATGCAGGGGGCCGTGGGGGCCGTGGGGGCCGCGCGCCTCGGTCTTGGGGATCTCGGGGAGGGGGGTACCGGGACAATGGCCGTGCATCACTCTGCCCTGGAAAATGGTAACCTAAAACCAGACACGGCTGGGTCTTTGTATTTGGGGTCCTGTTAATCCCTCCCTCCTTTCAGACGACTGCTTCTTGCTTCGAGTGCTTTCTCCATGTCCACAACTGCTCAGTGAAGTTAAGCAGCATGAGCACCCCCATTTCAGGGGAGGTGATGGAGGTGAAGTGACACCCCCCGCCCCCCCCCCCCCCCCAGCTATTGCTTATCTTGGTTTTGGATGCCTCCTCCTGGATCAGGCTGTGGGAGACAGGGAGAGGCTCAGGAAGGAAGCCTTAGGCCCTTGGGGCACACGTGTCAGAAGAAGCTGACCCAGGGGTGGACAACTGTGAGAAGGGCTCACTTCAGACCGCTTGGTAGCATTCCAGACACAGAGGATGGCTGGAGAGAAGAGGGCTGGGAATGGGCTCTTTGGGGATCAGACCAGTCACAACCAAGCTGAGGAAACTAGGCTTACAGTAGAATTCAGACATGCATTCATTCAACAAGCACCAACCACTTACTGCGTGCCAGGCCTGGTGCTGGCATAGACGCGACTTGGACAAAGTCTCTTGAGGGTCTCAGACCAGGCCAGCACTGCGCCTATCTATTACTGGAGAGAAAGAGAGGGTATCATCACCTCTGCTTTCCAAGAGGGGCAGTGAGATGTCAGGGGCAGACCTTGGGTTCTGAGGTCAAGGCCAGACCTGGTGGTCTTCCGGCCCCGCCCTTCTGACCTGTGTGGCCTTGAGTAACGATAACGAGAACACGCCATAGTCACGGCCACTGTTCGTTCCGTGCTCAGCTGCCATATAGCACATCGTTTTGCCTCCCTGAGCCTCAGTTTCCTCATCTGCAAATTGGTTGGGGTGGGCAATTAGTCTACTTCTCAGCGTTATTGTGGGGCTTGAATGGGACCGTGTGGGTGACAGAATTTGGTACATGCTCGAGCTTTGTGGTAACTTTAGTTATTTGTGAGGCCATAACAGGGGCCTGCTTGGTAGAAACACATAGAAGCTGGCGGATATTCGTTCCTAATTGGGCCGGGTAGTGGTTTGGAGGTGTTGGTCGTTCTCTTTACTGAGAAGGTAGGTATGGGACGCGAGCAAGGCTTCCAAGGGGGTGGGGGGCAAGGAGAAAAAGTCTTCCAAGAAAGGGGGGCAAGGAGAAAAAAAGACTTTCTGGGAGTGGGGAAGACTTTCCGGTGGCGGCGGGGGAGGCAGTCATGTGGACAAAAGTGTGGAGGAGGGAAACTGTTGGGTGTGATTGTGGAACAGTCCTGGTCACAATTAATAGCCTGACACCCTATGAATCACCCAAGGAGGCAGTCAGGCCGGATCTTTGGCCCCAGGGCCAGCTGTGAGGCACCTAGACCTCCTGCCCTAACATTATCTGTATAGGGTTGGGTGAGGAGAGGGCTGGAGGGTAAACTGAGAGTAATTACAGAGCTCCCCTTCTGGGTCTCTCCCACCTACCCTGCAGTGTGGTCGGCTGGAAATGTGATCCACCCACCCCTTCTGACCTCCTTAGCTGGGGGCCAGAGTTTGGGCATCTCTAGGCGGCAATAAGCCGGCCAGCAGGAATGGCTCAGGGTAGCGGGTGGCCCAAGACAGGAGTCAACAGGTGGATGGAGGGAAGGATGGCTGAAAGAGTGTGAGGCCGGGGTCTTAGGAGCAACAGGGATGATGAAGAGCTCACATTTGTCAGGCATCTATTATGTGTCGTAACAGCCCCATGAGGTGGGCATCCTCACTTTACAGATGGGGAAACTGAGGCTCAGAGAGGCGAAGCGACTTGCCCAACTTTCTTTATCCAAGCATGCGCCATTCAACACCTATGTTTTGGGTAGAGGCTCTACACCGAGGGGTTTGGGGTGATCACAACTTGGCCTCAGCGCCTTGGGAGGGGGGCAGTGTTGTAAGGTCGCACCGTGGCCTCGTTCGGACTCGAACCCGGATCTCGGTATTTCCAAACCCTCGCTTTGGACCAGGACTTGCACCCGGGGCAGAGTCGGGTCGGCGGCACGGCTCGCACGGCCGCGGGGAATCCTGGCCCCCCCCACCCCCCGCTCACTTTCCCTACCGGTCTCGCCCGGGCGCACCTGCCCCAGGTGAGTTTCGGGAGGCTCCGAGCGCCGCCGGAAAGCGACGAGCGGCTTCGGCAGGTGGGGCTGGGCGGGGCGGGGGCGGGGCCCGGCCGGGGCGGGGCGGGGGCGGGGCCAGGACCG
>NW_024412388.1:23817398-23858256 GCF_014898765.1 Herpailurus yagouaroundi
CGCAGCTGAGCAGGGAGCAGGCGCCCAGGCAGGCCCCCATGGCGGCGCCAGGAGCGGGCCGCCGGACCCCCACCGAAGCCGCCGCCGGCGCCCCGCGGCCCGCGCCCGGAGCCGCCGCCATGGGGGCCTGCCTGGGCGCCTGCTCCCTGCTCAGCTGCGTGAGTCCCGAGCCCCGAGCCCGCCCGCGCGCCGCCGGCTCCTTCTTTGGCCCCGCACTTTTGTCCCGTCGTCTTCCTCCAAATAGTTTCTTCTTTTTCCTTCCTCCAAACTTGTCTTTCGGGGCCCGCACCCCGCCACCTCGCCCCTCGGGTCCCCGTGTCCCTCGGTCCCCCCACCCCCATCCCGGACCCGCGGGCGCCGGGGACAGCTGGTGTCCGGGGCTCGGGTTACCGCCGGGGGGAGGGGTCGGGGCACGCCGGTGTTGCGGGGGGAGGGGAGGGCCTTGGGCGGGCGCCCCTCCCGGGGACTGGGGACACTGAGGCCCAGAGCCCGGGGTGGGGGTGCGCGCCGCGGCCCCCGCTGGCCCAACTTCCTCGCGGGGCGCCCCTCGTCTCCCTCTCGGACATTATGATTCTTTGTGTGGCCCGCCTGGTCCCTGCCCCTCTCTGCGGTGTGTCTTTCTCTGTCCCTCCGGCAGTCCGTCCGTCAGCCTGTCGCCCTGCCCGCCTGCCTCAGTTTGTCCATGTGTATTTGTCTGACATCTGTTCCTGTCCGTTCGTTTATCCGACTGTCTTTGTCCGCCCGTGGCTGCTCCATCGGTTATTGTCTCACGGGTGTCTGTCCGTCTGTCCTACCGTCCAGTTCTGTCTCTCTGCGTCCGTCTCTGCCTCATTCAGCCTGGTTCACGCTAAGTGCCGGGCAGTTCCCCAAGGAACCCCAGCCCCTTCCCACTCTGGGCCCCGTAGCCTGAAATGCGGGTGGGGAGGAAGCCCCCATCCGCCTTTCTAAGCCACCCCTGAGTGAGGTCGTTTTGGTTTGTCACCGCCACCGGGCCCAACTCTGGGTTGGAAAACCCAGGAATTGAGAGACTGGGGGGAGTACCTGGGCGCCTGGGCCCAGGGACCTGGGGTGGGGGGCAGCCAGCCTCTGCTTTGGGGCCCGCAGCCAGCAAAGGGGAGGAGCTTCAGCCAGACCCCGGCTGGGAGGCCCCTTCTCCTTTCCCTCTTCCCCTCATTAAACCCGAGGTTCATTCAGGCAGCTCCCTCCTCCTCTGCCCTACACAAAGAGGAACAGAGAGGAAGAGGGGGGTCTGGTGGCTGCTGAATCTCAGGACTTGCTTTCCTTTGTCCCTGATTTGTGTGTGCGTTAGGATGGGATGTAAGGGTGGCAACTTAGGGATCTAGCGATTTACTTCACAACCATTTTCTGAGAGTGATATCTGCACAGAAAAGCTGTAGAGTGGGTCTCTGGACAGTCCCTGTCCTCTCTGGGCCTCCATTTACCCACCTGTGAAGTCTGTGTGGGCGCACGTGTGCAGAATCAAGAGCTGGTCCCCGAGATCCCTTTCTGCCCAGCGAATTCTAGGTTTGGGCTGGCTCTCGGTGGCCAAGAGGGGTTTGCTTCCTGGTGGGGGAGGGAGAGCTTCCTCCAAGTTGACCAGATTTCCATTTGGCTGCGCTAGCTTGGGAGTGGCACCGGTTGAGGGGCGACCTGCCAATCCCCTGTGCCTGGTCTCTCCGCCTCCTTCATAATGCCATTTGGGGAAGATTGAAAAGTGCCCCACCCAGTTCCTGGCCAATAGTGAGCGGAGCTATTGTTATTATCATCTTGGAAAGGTGGGTGGAGACTTCCCTCTGGAGCCTCAGCTGGTCACTGAGTCACGGAATCCGGAATCCGACAAGGCTGAGACCAGAAGCCACATGACAGGTTTGCTCGAACCCTCAACACGCAGATGAAGAGAAGTGCGGCTCAGAGAGGTTAGCTGACTTTCCAAAGGTTGCACAGTGAACGGATAGGGAACCGCACAGTCAAGATTAAAATCTGATTTCCTGGTCCAGGCGCTGTCCAGTGGTGGCACAGGCCAGCACTGCAGTGAGCACTATATATGTATCCCGTCATTCAGTCCTCACAGTGACCCCAGTGAGGTAGTTAATCATTCTCACAAATGATGAAACTGGATCAGAGAGGGAAGGTGATTTCTCCACAGCCACACAGTATTAAGCGGTGCAGTTGGGTGTGACTGGACACTGATAACAACCTGTTTCAATGGAGATTTGCCCCATAGGAGCAAAGTTCTAATAGGGGGCTCCTGGGCATCTTTGGAACATTCTGGAGTCTGAGGATCCTTGGAGAAGACTTCTAGCCTTGACGTATTTGCATCTGCCCATCATGCCCTTCGGTCAGCATTTGTATTGGGCCGAGCATGAGTCCTGGTTCAGAGAAGATAAGATGGTCCCACAACGGGATTCTCTCTTTCTCCCTTTGCCCCTCTCCCCTGCTCGTCCTCTCTCTCACTCTCTCTCTAAAATACATAAAATAAAATAAAGATGGGCGCACAACAGGATGGGAGTCACAGGGCAAGCCAGCACACGGCCGAATGTTTCGGGAGGGCCTCCTTGAATATCTGCCTGCCGTAGAATCGAATTCTCTGCCCTGTACGTGTGAGGGAGCAGGAAGGGGTCAGACTATGGGACTCAGATCCTGGTGAGGGCAGTGACTTCGGCCCCTCCGTCTCCTCTGCTTGTGTGACCGTGGGCAGTCACTGGTCCCCTCTCCCTGGGGCTGAGAGATTAGAAAGTGGGGAGGACAGTGGGGCCTCTCTCAGTTGGGACGATTAAATGGAACTGAGATGAACACGCCAGTATATTTAGCAGAAGGCTGGCCTGCAGTGGCTACTCGAAGCACCCCAGGGTGGTAAAATGCTCAAGACCACATTCGAGGAAGTGGTCAAGCCCGTGACATCCCGGCTGTCTGATTGTAGAGCCTGGGCTCTGTCTGAGCCACTTCACCGTCCTGCCCACAGGAGCCCATTTTATGGCAGAGGAAACTGAGTTCCACGGTGGGGAAAAGGCTATTACTCTTAGTGCTGCAGGGGGAAGTGAGCGTGCACTGAGTGTTTTGGGGGCTGATCTCTTCTCTCTTGTATTTCGTCTAGTCCTAGGTTGGCTCAAGCCAGTAATGGGGCTGTTCATGAAGTCTACAAGGTGCATCCCATCCTTGCTGGGACCAGTTTTTTGTTTCATTGTGGCAAAATATCCATAACATAAAATTTACCATTTTAGGGGTGCCCGGCTGGCTCAGTCTGTAGTCTTTTTTTTTTTTTTTAATTTATTTATTGTTTAATTTACATCCAAGTTAGTTAGCATATGGAGCAACAATGATCTGAGGAACAGATTCCTTAATGCCCCTTCCCCATTTAGTCCATCCCTCCTCCCACCACCCCTCTAGCCACCCTCTGTTTGATCTCTATATTTAAGAGTCTTTTATGTTTTGTCCCCCTCCCTATTTTTATATTATTTTTGCTTCCCTTCCCTTATGTTCATCTGTTTTGTCTCTTAAAGTCCTCATATGAGTGAAGAACATGCAACTCTTGATCTCGGGGTTGTGAGTTTGAGCCCCAGGTTGGGTGTAGAGATTACTTAAGAATAAAATCTTAACGGGGCGTCTGTGCGTGGCTCAGTTAAGGGTCTGACTCCAGCTCAGGTCATGATCGCACAGTCATGTGAGTTCGAGCCCCGCGTCGGGCTCTGTGCTGACAGCTCAGAGCCTGGAGCCTGCTTCGGATTCTGTGTCTCCCTCTCTCTCTCTGCCCCTACCCCACTCGTGCTCTTTCGCTCTCAGAAATAAATAAACATTAAAAAAAAATTTTTTTTTCTTAAAAAGATTGCATTTTAACCTTTTATTTTTTGGTTTTCAAGGAGCTTGTAATTTATCTTAGGAAACATGGTATATATATTTAAAATGGAGGTCTGTTTTTATGATATCGAAATGATACCATCCCAGATGAACAAGAGGGGGAAATATCGTGGGTTAAAGCACACAACAAAAACTCTGGGATCTGTCTTCCTTCCCTTTTGGAATCTGTTCCACCAGCGCTCTCGCCCTGTTCCCAGAGGTACCGCCCACCACCCCCTCCGTCTGTCTTCCGTCTGTGCCCAAAGTGACATTTCTGTAATGCAGATCTGATGCTCTGCTTCCTCCGCACCAGTCTTGCTCATGGCTTTCAGGATAAAGTGCAGACTCCCTGGCACTGCCCGCAGGGACCTTGGCCGTCACTTCCGTCACCCCTGTAGCCTTTCTTGCCAGCTGCCCCGAAGCAACAGTGTTTCTCACAGCTTAGCAGGTGCCAATCCCCTTGTAGGAACACCTTTCCCTTCCCCACCTAGCTAAGTGCTCAGTCTTCTTTGAAAAGTGCCCCCTCCTTTTTCCTTCTTGTGGTGAAATCCACATCACATGAAACTGACCAGTGTAGCCATTTTTAAGTGTGGGGGTTCAGTTCACATTGTTGTGCTGCCAGCCCTCCATCTCCAGAACTTTTTAATCTTCCCAAATTGAAAACTCCCTGCCCATTCAGTAATAATCCCCACCTCCCTCTCCCCAGCCTCTGGTAACCCCCCAGTCTGCTCTCTGTCTTTCTGCTTTGTGTCACTCACTGTAATGTCCTCAAGGTTCTTCTGTGTCGTAGCATGTGTAGAGCTTCCTTCCCTTTTAAGGCTCAGTAATATTCCACTGTATGGATAGACCGCGTTTCGTGGTCCACGGATACTTGGTTGACTTCCACCTTTTGACTGTTGTGAATAACGCTATTATAAACTTGAGTGTGCAGATACCTGTTTGAGTCCTTGCTTTTGACTAATACCCAGAAGTGGAGGGCCAGTTGGTTTTAAACAATACAGCTTTATTTTTTTTTTAATGTTTGTTTGTTTTTGAGAG
Organism: Herpailurus yagouaroundi; assembly: GCF_014898765.1. NCBI lineage: Eukaryota > Metazoa > Chordata > Mammalia > Carnivora > Felidae > Herpailurus > Herpailurus yagouaroundi. The sequence continues at coordinate 23,822,271 of NW_024412388.1, forward strand.
ACAGAGCACAAAAGTAGGGGAGGGGCAGAGAGGGAGACACACACACACACACACACACACACACACACACACACACACACAGAATCCGAAGTAGACTCCAGGCTCCCAGCTGTCAGCACAGAGCCTGACGTGGGGCTCAAACCCACAAACCATGAGACGATGACTTGAGCTCCTCAAGTAGTGAGGTGAGCTCCTCGTTGTTGGCAGTGTGTGAACGGCAGGGGCTACTTTCCGGGTGATTCTTCATTAGAAAGTCTGGACCAGTTGAATGCCAAGGAGCCCTGCAGCCTGAAAACGCTGAGACACGGGGCTACCTGATTCCCCTTCCCGAGGACCCGGCTGCTGCTAGGACACAGCCAGTGTTCTGGTGCCTCTCTGTTGCTGCGGTTCCCCTGAGTGCATTTGGGGGAGGGGGTTTGTAATCGTAGCACAGGAGCAGCTCCGTGGCTGCCTTGGCTTCTCACATTGCATCATACATGTTAGTCCGTGTTGCTCTGCAGCCCGGTGACTTTTTTCTTTCCTGCCCCTGTTACGGTCCTTGGAGTAGATGGACCACCCCTGGCCCCTGGTGCAGGACATTTAGGTTATTTGCAGTCTTTTGAGATTCTCATAGGCCCGTAAAACCTAAAACTTTGCGTCCATTTTATTTTTGTCTTAATTTAAAACATTTTTTTAACGTTTGTTTACTTTTGAGAGCCGGGGAGGGGCAGAGAGAGAGGCAGACACAGAATCCCAAGCAGGCTCCAGGCTCTGAGCTGTCAGCACAGAGCCCAACTCCAGGCTTGAACTCACGGACCGCAAGATCATGACCTGAGCTGAAGTCGGACGCTTAACCAGGCGCCCCTTGTCTTCATTTAAAAGTTTTCTTCTTTAGTAATAAAATCAACTTTATTGAGGCATAATTTATATTGACTTCTGTTTAGCTACACGTACCCACTGAAGTATCAAATATGCATCTGCTGCATTCAGCAGAGAATCCCTCTTAGGGGAGGACCACGATGTCTTGATGGGCATTTAGTTCTTTTCAGTTTTCCCCTAGTCCTTTCCTTGTGTGAACAGCGCCGCGATGGTCTTGCATGTGCGCGCGTGTATGCGTGTATGCACGTGTCTGCCCTCGCTCGCGTGAGCTGGTAGCTCTGTAGGAAGAGGTTCTTGTAGGAGCGATGCTGGAGGTGGAGTGACCCGGTCAGAATGTAGGAACGATTGATTGCAAGGTGCCCAAGAACCCACCGGAAAGCCGCTGGTGGTGGCGGCTGGTGTGGGTCTTTCTCTCCCCGGTCTGGTCTGTCTGGCTGCCGGCCCTGGGAAAATTCCGAGGTTTCGAGTGTCAGCAACACCTGGATTTTGATCTCCCAGAATTAGAGTGAATCGAAAGGCCGAGCCCCCTCCCCCTTCCCCGATTGCAGTGGGGAAGCTTTTCTTAGGTCTCAAACGGCGATGGTAACAAGCCGGAGCCAGGCTCTGACTCGGGCACCTCAATTTCTGGCTCCCGAGATCAGTGCTTGTGGGCCTCCGTTGGCTTTTTCTGGGATCGGAGGGACTGTTTTGACATTAAATGAGACTGCCATTGATGAGCTCGTGAGCCCTTGGTACAGACGGACATGAGCTCAAACCCCAGGTCCTCAGCTTACTTGCTATGTATGACCTTGGTCGTGTCGCCTGTCTGAGTCATTTTCCCCATTTGTACGTGGGAGGTTACGACTCACTTACTCCATAGTGTCAGCGACACTTAATGTAGGTAAGGTGCTTGCTTGCCAGGGTGCCTGGGACCGGATGACTCATAAAGGATAGCTGTCACTATCACTCCTTGTCTCTCAGCACCGCTGTCCACTTGCCGGGTGACTCTGGCACATTCTTAACCTCTCTGATCTCAGTTTCCTCATCTGTAAAATGGGACTAATAGCCAGTCTGTCTGATAGCCAGGATGTTCTTTATGTCTGTAAAACACTTTTCTGGCATTTGCTTGTCCCCTCACCCCCCAGAAGGTGGCCAGGGGTAGGAGGCAGGGCTTGCGGTGAGTGCCGCAACGTGTAACCATGAGTTGCTGGACAAGTTATGATTTGGACCGTGAAGAAGAAATTCATTCTGCAAGTATTTCATTTCATTGTACTTGGCTGTGCGGGTGAGCGAGATGGGTGATGGGGCATTTCCAGGGGCGTTTCTATTCTTGGGAAGAAGGGAAGGGGAGACGGGAGGGCAGCTACATTTCAAGCAGAGTGTGCTGCGTGTCTGATGACCAGTCCAGAAAGTAGGGTGCGGGGTCCCTCTCAGCCTGCTCTCCGTAGAGCCAGTCTCGCAGCGTAAGGCTTTTCCTGTCCCCAGCTTTAACCCCTTGATGGAGGCCCTCTGCTCTTAGGTTGCACATGGCTGCCGGGTCCCGCCAGCCTGGCCAACCGCGCCACTCCCTGCTCGCCAAAGCTTCCGTCACAACGGCCTCTTTCTCTTCCTCCATCGTCCGGCTCCTGCCTGCCCCAGAGCAGCCTCCGCCTCTGTTCCCTCTGTCTGGAACACTCTTTCTTCCCCTTGGTCGGGAGAGGGCCTCCTCATTCTTCAGCTCAGCTTAAATGTCACTTGTTCAGGGAGGGGACCCGCTACCCCCGGTCTAAAGTGGGCCCCCCTCAGTGACTCTCAGGGCAGCACCTACCAGGACAGGTGTAATGATCGTTGAGTGTGTTCCTGTAGGAGGGCAGAGCCGGGGTCTTTCTTGCTGTTGACTCTTAAATGCCTGGGTGAGGAGCTGGGGCTGTTTGGGGGAAGATAGACAGGTGACCAGGTATATCTGGTGGCGGGCCCGGTTCCCAGGAGGGTCAGCCTTCTTTTGGGGCGCCAGCTGTGAATACTGTGACATCAGCAGCCCCCAGAGTGATTTCAGCCAGTCCCAGGGAGGCCAGGGGCTGACTGGCGCCAGCTTGGGCAGAGGAGCCGGGAGAGGGAAAGGGTTAGACCGCCCCGGAGCAGGAAATCACAGCCACTCACAATTCTACATTCCATTCATTCAGCAGGCGTTTCTCTGAATGTTTCTTGAGGTCTTAACATATGTCTGGGGCTATGCCAGACACTTTGCCTTTGTTCACTAGGTAGTCACTGAGCTCCTGCTGTGAGCCAGGCACTATCCCCCGCTTTCTGGGACGACCACAACCCCTGCCCTGGTGGAGCTGACGTGCTAGAAACGGGGGGGGGGGGGGGGGGGAAACACATGAATAAAATAGAAGGCCAGTCAGATGATAGTAAGTCCTATGGAGAGAAACTAAGCAGGGAGCGGAGAAAGGAAGCCTGAGCGGGTTACAATTTAAAATTCCTGGGGCATGTGGTGACTCAGTTAGTTGAGTGTCCGGACTTCAGCTCAGGTCATGATCTCACAGTTCGTGAGTTCAAGCCCCGCATCGGATTTACTGCTGTCAGCTCAGAGCCCACTTCAGATCCTCTGTCTCCCCCGCCCCGTCCCCTCCCTGCTCACTCCCTCTCAAAAATGAATAAAACATTAATAAAATGAAATAAAATTTCTGTGACAAGTAGGTACCGTTATGATTCCCACCTTATAGAAGGGGAAACTGAGGTTCAGAGAGGTTGAGTGAGTTAAATATGGTCACACAGCTTATCAGGGCCAGAGCTGGTCTTCTAGATGGATCGCTCTATCTATCTATCTATCTATCTATCTATCTATCTATCTTTTACCACTCTGCTTCCCCCTGCATCAGAAACAGTGTGACCCAACCTTTTCGAGGCTTGCTTTCCTCTGGGGCTTGTAAGTTAAATGGGATAATATCTGGGGAGGAGGTGCGCCCCTGTCTGGCAGGAGGAGGGCAGGCTCCGCCAGGATTAGGGGACAGGGAAGGGGTGGTGGTCATGGGTGCTCCTGCTCGGATGGGGAAGGGGAGAGGAGGGGGGGAGTAAGGGTGCCGTCCTGCCCTCCCCTGCAGGCGTCCTGCCTCTGCGGCTCTGCCCCCTGCATCCTGTGCAGCTGCTGTCCCTCCAGTCCTAACTCCACCGTGACCCGCCTCATCTTCACGGCCTTCCTCTTCCTGGGGGTGCTGGTGTCCATCATCATGCTGAGCCCTGGTGTGGAGAGTCAGCTCTACAAGGTGAGCGGCCCTGAGGGCAGGCAGGGGAGCGAGGTGGCCTGGAGGACTGGCCCGCAGCGAAGGCCCCGCTGCTGCAGGCTGGGGGTGCCCAGCCCTCTGAGGACGCTGGGCAGGAGTGACCCGGGTTGGTGACAGGGGCGTTTCTTCATGTGGGGAGGAGAGTTTGAACCTCACGTGGGAGTTCTGGTTTCTCATAAGTCTCCCTTGCAGAATCTTACTAATCATCGTTGTCCCCTGGACACTGGCCCCGGGGCATGCTGTCCCCTCCTTAGTGCTCAAGCCCCGTTTGGGGTCCTCTCTTCCCTCCCTCTCCGCGTTTCATAGCCTGGCACAGGTCCAGGGCGACATTTAGGCCAGTGGCTCTGACACGTGTGCGCGTGTGTGAAGGTATGAATGCCCTGGGGAGTGTGCTAGAAATGCAGACTCTCAGCCCCCGCCTCAGAGACTCCGAGAGGGGCCCTGGAATCTCACTTTCCCCCAGAATCTCCGGGTGTTCTGATGTGGGTGATGGAGGAGAGCACTAGGGGGAACCCTGCTTTCGACAGAGCCATGAGGTCCTGAGGCTGCAGGTGCGACAGCAGGGAGACACGCAGAGAGTAACGACCCGTGACTGGACCCTGTGTCCCCATGTGTCCCAGGTTGGGTGGGGAGGGGATGCTCACTCTTGGGAGTCAGCCCCAGCGGTGGGCAGGGGTGCAGATGGAGGGGAAGGAGGGGGCTTCCCTCCTGGCAGGCCTTGGCAGAGTCGGCCCGGGGTTCCGGGGGCAGGGGCCTTCACGCTGCTCTCTCTCCCCTCAGCTGCCGTGGGTGTGTGAGGAGGGGGCCGGGACCCCCGTCGTCCTGCAGGGCCACATCGACTGTGGCTCCCTGCTCGGCCACCGCGCCGTCTACCGCATGTGCTTTGCGACGGCAGCCTTTTTCTTCCTCTTCACCCTGCTCATGCTCTGCGTGCGCAGCAGCCGGGACCCCAGGGCTGCCATCCAGAACGGGTGAGGGCGCCCCTGCCCGCAGCTAGGACCCCCTGCCCGACTCCAGCTCCAGGCCCTGCCCCCACTCAGGAGCCACCAAAGCACAGAGATCAGCTCAGTTAGTTGCTCCCACTTCTCAGACGAGTAAGTCAGAGAGGGCAAGAACATGCTAAGGCCACACAGCACTGTAGTGACACGGTTGGGGCAGGAACCTGGGTGATCACTGTCACTCCAGCTTGGTCCTTCCCTCTGCCCCTCAGGGTTTTTCAGGGGCCAGGACAGACTTTCTGTGCCCATCAGACCACTAGAGAGTCCCTCTTCACCTGTCCCAGTACCTGCTCTTTGGGGGTGGGAGTTCTGGGGCCCACCCCCCACTTAGCCCCCCTGGCTCTCCTCCCCACCCCCAATAGATTTTGGTTCTTTAAGTTCCTGGTCCTCGTGGGCATCACCGTGGGCGCATTCTACATCCCTGACGGCTCCTTCTCCAACGGTAGGCGGCCTTGGTGGGAGGGATGGGGGCTCCCAGGAGGGAGGTGGGGTCTCCAGAGGGAGGAGCACTGGTGGCGGTTGCTCTTTGCCCCGGCACACGGACCCCAGGCTGCTGGCCCGGTCGCTGCCCCCCCCCCCCACCCAGGGAGACAGCACCCTGGTGCTTGGCCACATGGCCTTTAGACAACGTGGGGGGACCTGCGGAATGTGCCTCAGCCTGACCCTGCCAGCTGCCATCTCTGTGCAGCATCTCTGTGCACGGCTAGGGACATCCCTGAGGGCAGGGACTCTGCTGTTTCTCAGTGTCGCCATCGCAGGGGCGTGGCATGAACGGTTGTCGACTGGATAAGTGTGTGTGAGAGGGAGACAATGGGAGCGTGCCTGCTGCGTAAATCCCAGGAAGCCCGGCACTCAGGCTGCTCCCCTACGGCCTCGCCTCCTCTCCCCTCACCTCTCCCTCCCCTCTCCCCACCCAGTCTGGTTCTACTGTGGTGTCGTGGGCTCCTTCCTCTTCATCCTCATCCAGCTGGTGCTGTTCATCGACTTCGCGCACTCCTGGAACCAGAGGTGGCTGGGCAAGGCCGAGGAATGTGACTCCCGGGCCTGGTATGCAGGTGAGCACCGCCACTCAGCCTCCAGACCCCGGGGACTGGGACTTCCTGAGCGTCAGGGCGTCCCCGCAGCTACAGGAAAGCCTCGAGGGCATCTGGAACAGCCCCCTGCCCCAGGGCAGCAGTTGAACTGTCCAGGGCAGATGGAGGGAAGGGGCAGCTGGCTCTGGGGTCACTTGAAGGGGTGGTCAGAGGAGAGCCGAACCGGAGAGGCCTTGGCGGGGTCTGAGTTCAGCGGTTCCCACAGCACGGGCCACGCACAGCCAGCCCAGACCCAGCCAAATGACACTCGGTCACTGAAGCCCCCGTGGCAGGATGGGTGCCTGTTCAGCTGTCTTTCTGAGCCGATCAAGGAGAAAGGCTCACTCAGGAGCTGGTCTGGTTTCACGCCTCTCTCAGGCTGGTCTCTCTGACAGAGAGCAGGGCTTCAGCAGGTCACTATGCATCCAGTTGACTTTTCATTTTTTTTTAATTGCGAGAGAGAGAGAGGGAGGGAGAACAAGCAGGTGAGGGGCAGAGAGAGAGAGAGAGAGAGAGAGAGGGAGAGAGAGAATCCCAACAGGCTCTGCACTGTCAGTGCAGAGCCCGATGTGGGGCTCTACCTCACAAAGCGTGAGATCATGACCTGAGCTGAAGTCGGACACTTAATTGACTGAGCCACTCAGGTGCCCCTCCAGTTGGCTTTTTAAAAGACTGTTGTGTGTTCGTCATATTTCTTTGCATGGTTAACTTCTTTATGGCAAGGGAGCCGTCTCAGTTCAGGTGTTGGTGAATGACAGACATTCAGGAGACTGCGATGTCATTCCTCCAATGAGGAAGCTGAGGGCTCACACAGGGAACTGCCCGACAGGCCCCCGGAGGGCTCGGGGGTCCCTGTGCCTCCTGACTCTGCTGCTTGCCACCCTTCCTGCCCAGGCCTCTTCTTCTTCACCCTCCTCTTCTACACGCTGTCCATTGCGGCCGTGACGCTATTGTTCATCTACTATACCCACCCCGGCCCCTGCTACGAGGGCAAGGTCTTCATCGGCCTCAACCTCACTCTCTGTGTCTGCGTCTCCATTGTCGCCGTCCTGCCCAAGGTCCAGGTGAGCCCGCCTGTCTTTGCCCATCGTGATGCCAGGCCCCTTGGTGTGTGGGACTTCTGGTGTGAACCTTGGGGTCCTGGGACAGGGCTGTTAGTCACAGAGGCTTGGGCTAAGAGTGTGGACTCCCAAGTCAGCCTCCCTGGGTTGGAGTCCCAGCTTGCACATCTACATGCTGGGTGTCTTTAGGAAAGTGCCTTAACCTCTCTGTGCTTTTCTCTTCTCAAATGTAAAAATGAGGATAATACCTAGTCTTTGGAGTTATTTGCAGGATGGAGATAGAGTTTGTGAACACACAGAACAGGGTCGGGAGTAGAAGTATCCATCAGACATTAGCTGTTGTTATCATTGTTGTCTTTATGGAAATCGGGAGACCGTCAGGGAGGACCACCGAGCAACGATTCCTAGACCTCTCAACAAGGGGTGCTGGGAGTTCCACAGTTTCTAGTCCCAGAACATCTAGGGTAATGGGTGGGGCTCCCCAGGTCATCGTGTGCTTTTCAGAAAGCCTCTGAGCCCAGGGGTGCCTCGTGGCTGGGGATCTCGCCCCACCAGGGACTTCACAGCTAGCTTGGGTAGCCTTTGAGGGTCTTTAGCAGAAAGGTGGGGAACCTCCCTTCTGGTCAGAGCCTCTATTTCCAGGTGAGAAAACTGAAGCCCACAGAGCGTGATCCCTCTGTCCCAGCTCACACAGCAATCAGTATTCATTCAACAAATACTTCCGGAACACTTACTGTGTACCAGGCCCTCTTGTAGGTGTTGGGGATACAGCTGTGGAGAAGAGGGGGAAGAATAAACAATAGCTACCAGTCGATGGCATCTGTCCTGTCATTTAATCGTGCACCATCATCGTCCCCACTTTCCACTTTCATACTTTCTTGGAGGAGGAAAGACACTCTCCTGAGGTCACCCAGCTGGTAGGGGGCAGAGCTAGGGGGTGGAACAGGCAGACTGTCTCCAGACCCTGTGCTTTTTTTTTTAGTTTCTTTCTTTCTTTCTTTCTTTCTTTCTTTCTTTCTTCCTTTCTTTCTTTCTTTCTTTTTGAGATAGAGAGAGAACAAGCGGAGGCAGGGGCAGAGAGAGAGAGGGGGAGAGAGAATCCCAAGCAGGCTTTGCACTCCCAGCACGTAGCCCGATGTGGGGCTTGAACCCATGAACAGTGAGATCGTGACCTGAGCCAAAATCTAGAGTCAGATGCAGGCATAGCGAGTGCAAAGGCCCTGAGTGGGGGAGAGGGTTTGGTGGGTTCTGTGGACAGAGAGGAGGCCACTGTGGCTGCCCTGCGGTGGGAGGTGGGTGGGGAGGAGCTTGAGGGGGCGTGGCCAGGTGGAGAAAAAAGCAGGGGTGAACACGGAGGGCTTTAATCCAGAGTGAAGCGTTCTCAGCAGGGGAGCGACTGAGATGATTTGTTAAGAGGAAGAATGGAGACTCCATGTTTGGGCAGCTGGGGTGGGTGGTGGGTGGCCTGGGTACTGTGTTTTCCCGAAGGGTGTGCGGTGGGATGGCTCTAGGGTGCTGGGGCTTTCTGAGGTCCCCTGGTTGGGAGGGAGTGGGCTAGGTGTGGGTGGGGTGTCCCCCACGTCTGACGGGGTCTTCCTGATGGATTGCCTCTGCCAGGACGCCCAGCCCAACTCCGGTCTGCTGCAGGCCTCCGTCATCACGCTCTACACCACATTTGTCACCTGGTTGGCCCTGTCCAGTGTCCCTGGTGAGTACAGGCCTGGATTCGAGGAAGCCTGGGCTCATTCCTGGGTCAGTAGCGACCTTCTGGGGGGGGCTGGGGACCCTCACAGGTGTCAGGGACACCTCAGCCCAGCCTGTTCCTCATGCTAGTCCTTCAGGGAGTAGGAGGACCCTCTCTGTTCCAGGATCTATCTCCCTGTCATCTGTCTGCTAAGTTCTGTCTGTCGCTGGGATTTGGATGGTCAGTTGTATGTCTGTCTGTCCATTTGGGTTGGCTGTCTGCCCTACCTCAGACCTGGCCTGCATGGGCTGAGGGTGACTGGTCTCCCATCCCTAGACCAGAAATGCAACCCTCACCTGCTGACCCACTTGAGCAACGGGACGATCCTGGCAGGCCCCGAGGGCTACGAGACTCACTGGTGGGATGCACCGAGCATCGTGGGGCTCATCATCTTTATCCTGTGCACCGTGTTCATCAGGTAGAGTGGGGGGGTCTGGCTTCTGGGGAGGTGTCACGTTGGCGGGGCCTGATGGCGTGAGCAAGGGGAAGATGTGGGAGCCAAGACACCAGGCCGGGAGGCGCACTCAACACGTGCATGTCCAGCATTGTGCTAGTGGAGAAACCGAGTCCCTCAGGGGGGCACAGCATGACTGGGCTGCGGAGGCAGGGTTGGACGCTGCCTCCTGGATCAGGGACGCTTCTTGCACATCTGGGCCAGGGACTTGCCTAGCTCGGTAGGGGCAGGCGCCTGTGGGGGCAGGGGAGAAGCCTGGACTGGGGTCAGCAGGTACAGGCTCTGTCACTCACCTGCTGTGTGGTCTTTCTGAGCTTCAGTTTCCTCTTCATAAAAGGAAGAGGGTAACCTCCAATGCCCAGGGTGGTCGTGACCCCTACAGTGTCACCTGAGAGGGGGCAGCTCATACTTAAGATCACACAACTTAAAAAAATTTTTTTAATGTCTGTTTTTATTTTTGAGAGAGAGAGAGAGAGAGAGAGAGAGAGAGAACAAGAGGGGGAGGGGCAGAGAGAGAGGGAGCACAGAGTCCAAAGCAGGCTCCAGGCTCCAAGCACAGAGCTCGATGCAGGGCTCAGACCCACGAACCGTGAGATCATGACCTGAGCCGAACTAGATGCCCAATCGGCTGAGCCACCCAGGCACCCACATAACAACTTTTTTTTTTAATTTATTTTTTAAATTTTATTTTTTACATTTACATCCAAATTAGTTACCATATAGTGCAACAATGATTTCAGGAGTAGATTCCTTAATGCCCCTTACCCATTTAGCCCATCCCCCCTCCCACAACCTCTCCAGTAACCCTCTGTTTGTTCTCCATATTTAAGAGTCTCTTATGTTTTGTCCCCCTCCTTGTTTTTATATTATTTTTGCTTCCCTTCCTGTATGTTCATCTGTTCTGTGTCTTAAAGTCCTCATACAAGTGAAGTCATATGATATTCGTCTTTCTCTGACTAATTCCGCTTAGCATAATACCCTCCAGTTCCATCCATGTAGTTGCAAATGGCAAGATTTTGTTCTCTTTGATTGCCAAGTAATACTCCATTGTATATATATATGTATACACACACATATATATACCACAACTTCTTTATCCATTCATCCATCGATGGACATTTGGGCTCTTTCCATACTTTGGCTATTGTCGATAGTGCTGCTATAAACACGGGGGTGCATGTGTCCCTTTGAAACAGCACACCTGTATCCCGTGGATAAATACTTAGTAGTGCAATTGCTGGGTCCTAGGGCAGTTCTATTTTTAATTTTTTGAGGAATTTCCATCCTGTTTTCCAGAGTGGCTGCACCAGCTTGCATTCCCACCTGCAGTGCAAAAGAGATCCTCTTTCCCCGCATCCTCGCCAATATCTATTGTTGCCTGAGTTGTTCATGTTAGCCATTCTGACAGGTGTGAGGTGATATCTCATTGTGGTTTTGATTTGTATTTCCCTGATGATGAGTGGTGTTGAGCACTTTTTCATGTGTCGGTTGGCCATCTGGATGTCCTCTCTGGAGAAGTGTCTATTCATGTCTTTTGCCCATTTCTTCACTGGATTATTTTTTTCTTTGAGTGCTGAGTTTGATAAGTTCTTTATAGATTTTGGATACTAACCCTTTATATCCGATATGTCGTTTACAAATATCTTCTGCCATTCCGTTGGTTGCCTTTTAGTTTTGCTGATTGTTTGCTTCGCTGTGCAGCAGCTTTTTATTTTGATGAGGTCCCAGCAGTTCATTTTTGCTTTTGTTTCCCTTGCCTCTGGAGACGTGTTGAGTAAGAAGTTGCTGTGGGCAAGATCAAAGAGGTTTTTGCCTGCTTTCTCCTCGGACATTTTGATGGCTTCCCGTCTTACATTTAGGTCTTTCCTCCATTTTGAGTTTATTTTTCTGTATGGTGTAAGAAAGTGGTCCAGGTTCACTTTTCTGCATGTCGCTGTCCAGTTTTCCCAGCCCCACTTGCTGAAGAGACTGTCTTTATTCCACTGGATATTCTTTCCTGCTTTGTCAAAGATCAGTTGGCCGTACGTTTGTGGGTCCATTTCTGGGTTCTCTATTCTGTTCCATTGATCTGAGTGTCTGTTGTTTGTGCCAATTACAACTTTTTTTAAAGGGGCATCTTAGCAAGTGTTTATCGGTATGGACCCTGGAGCCAAACTGCCTGTGTTTGAACCTGTCACTGCCACTCACCAACAGGGTGATCTCTGGCAGGTCACTTAACCTTTCTTTCTGTGCCTTAGTTTGCTGATCTGTAAAATAAGGATAAAAATAGTACCTACTTCACTGGATCGTTGAAAGATTATAGATGAGTCAGTATGTATAAGGCACTTAGAAAAGAACTTGGCAGGGAGTGGGAGCCAAGTGTTTGCTTTTATTGCCAATAGCTGTGAACATTTATTTGCACAGCTGGGTGGCGGTGAGTGACTGTTTTGTGAGGGTCACCAGACGCTAATACTGAGCAGAACTGCTGTTTACACTCAATCTGGCTGACTCATTACTGCCTCCTCGAGGCCCCACATGGCTCCCAGCGCCGCTTCCCATGTCTCCCCTCACGGCCAGGAGGGAGCCTCTGTGCCACTCCTCTCTTCTCCCCGAGTCGTCCATCCCGGTCAGGGCCCGTTTCCCTAAGAGCAGCACACCTGTCTCGGAACATTTTGAGGCCGTTGCACATTTTGTTTTGATCTTTTTTTCAAAACCCTTTCTCCAAGCCAAGCCTGGGCAGTTCGCAAACGTCTCTCTTCATCACCTCATTTGATCCCTTTTTCAACCTGGAAAGGCCCACATCACCTCCAATTTGCAGAAAAGGAGACTGGAGGCCCAGGAGGAGCAGCCGCCTGTCTGAGGCCGTGAGCATGCGGTGGCCGCAGACCTTGAGGACATGGTCCCCGCTGGTGGCGATCCAGGCACAGAGCTGTTGCCCGCTGCTTCCGGAACGCACGCCTCCCCAGCCTGTGGTCACTGGGCAGTGGCTCTGAGAGCCCCGGGGCCTGTCTGTTCTTTTTTAATTTTTATCTTTCTTATTATGTTGATATATTTATTTTTTGAGAGAGAGAGAGAGAGAGAGAGAGAGCAAGCCGGGGAGAGGCAGAGAGAGAGAGAGAGAGAGAGAAGAGAAATCCCAAGTAGGCTGCATGCTGCCAGCACACAGCCTGGTGTGGGGCTCAAACCCACCAACCATGAGCTCATGACCTGAGCCAAAACCAAGAGTCAGATGCTTAAATGACCGAGCCATCCAGGCACCCCAGGGGCCTGTCTGCTCTTAGCATGGTTCTTAGAACCCAGGAAGCAAAGAAGTGTGAACAGCTATGCCCAGCTACGTCCCTGGGACCTGGGCTCCTGTGTATTAGATGTCAGCATGATGTTTTGGTGATCGGGGTCAGTGAAAGCTCAGTCAGTGACTTCTCCACTTGATGGGGTGGGGCTGGGGCCCAGAGCTCCTTCTTGTCACTTTTTTTCTAAATGCAAGTTGGATCCGCAAAATTGCCTTGTGTCTCAAACTATTAAATACTGTTAAAAATACCAAGACCTCATTACAGAAAAGAAATGACAAAAAACCATTACTCTTGTATTTTTAAATTATAAACATGAAGAAAGGGGACATAATTGGTAAAACCGCTCACCCAGTAGAAGGAAAACGAACTTGATAGCAAATGAGCGTTCTTAACGATTAACATTATTAGTGAATGTCATACCTGGCATGTCACTGGCGGTACTGGGTGCTCAGTACCTGTTTACAGACCTGGCGAATGGACAACCTGAGTAACAGTGCTTGTTTCTTTAGTTTATACTCTGTGCCGGGCATAGTGCGAGGGGCTTTACCTTATTAATCCTCCTGGCAAGCCTACGAGGGAGGTGCCGTTCTCCCCAATTTTACAGAGGCTCAGAGAGGTCACGTGTCTTGCCTCAGGCCACGGAGGGAGTGGGAGTGGAGTTCAGAGTCAAAGCAGTTAGATAATTTCTGGGCCCAGCGCCTAAACAGCAGGTCACCGGGCCCCGAGGTTCCAGAACCGTTGTGCCCGTTGCTGTGACCGACGCCCTGGCTCACGAGGCCCCCTGGAACTGCCCACCTGCCTCCTTCCTCCCTCCCCCCGCAGTCTGCGCTCCTCGGACCACCGGCAGGTTAACAACCTGATGCAGACAGAGGAGTGCCCGTCCACGCTGGAGGCCACGCAGCAGCAGCAGGTGGCGCCCTGCGGGGGCCGGGCCTTCGACAATGAGCACGATGGCGTCACCTACAGCTACTCTTTCTTCCACTTCTGCCTGGTGCTCGCGTCCCTGCACATAATGATGACGCTCACCAACTGGTACAGGTGCGTGCAGCCTGGCCGCGCACGGATGGAACCCGCCGTGCCAGGATGTGTGGGGCACGCGTGTCCTCTCCTCTGGCCCCTCCCTGGGTTCTGCCTGATGCTCAAGGCTTGGGTGATGTCCAGGACCCTCCACAGAGCCTGCCCGTCCGTGCCCCAGCTTCCCTGCTCGGCAGCTGGCACCTTCACTAAGCCCCCGAGAAGGAGGCGACCGCGGGCTTGTGCAGGGCACAAGGGGGTGTACAGATCACGGGTGGTGATTTGCATTCTGAGGTCAGAGTTGGGATTCATGGCCGGAGGGTTAGGATTTAGGGTGTGGGGTTAGAATCAAAGTCACAGGGTCAAGAGTAAGAGTCATGAGGTCAAGGGTTGGGACTGGGCACACACAAAGTCACAGATTTGGCCATTGGGTTAAAATTGGGGCTAGCAGGCTGTAAAGCCAGGATTGGAGTTTCCAGGTCAAGGAGCTACGATTTAAGAGTCAAGGGGCAGATTTAAGGTCAGAGATATCAGAACTTGGTCATAAGACCAGGGGCCAGGGATGGAGTTACAGGATTGAGGGTCAGAGGCCAGGTTGGAGGTCAGGACTGGAGCTCCAGGGTCCCCAAGTGAGGTTATAACATAGTCTAGGATGGGGTCAGTGTTGAAATTGAGGTCAGGGTCAGGTCGGTGGTATTTGTTGAAAGCTACATCTGGGGTCAAAGACATAGCTAAAGCCAGGTGTCAAACCTATCAAGAGAGGGGGGCTAGGGTTACAGAGTCAGAGCCAGAGTCGAGGTCAGAGGTCGCACCGGGGTCGTAAGGGCAGGGCCAGATCTGCGGTCACGGCGCCGGGGGCCCGGCTCACTGGGATCATGGTGTGTCACAGACCCGGCGAGGCCCGGAAGATGATCAGCACGTGGACGGCCGTGTGGGTGAAGATCTGTGCCAGCTGGGCGGGGTTGCTCCTCTACCTGTGGACCCTGGTGGCCCCCCTCCTCCTGCCGAACCGAGACTTCAGCTGAGGCGGCCCCCTGCAGCCAGCCCGCTCGGAGTCTCCGGGCTCAGTGAGTCTGCCACGCTGAGCCCCTACCCCTACCCCCCTCCAGGACTCGCCTCTGAGCTGGGCCCCCTGTTCTTAGTGCCTTCAGGGATGAGATCCAGACCACAGAGCTGCCTCTTCCTTACCTTTGTCCCCTGTCACCTGTACTTCCCCTCTTGGGAAAAAAAGGGCCCCTTATGCTCAGGCTCCCCAGGAGAGGGTCCTGAAGGAGAGAACCACTCAGAGCCACTCGGAGAGTGGGAGCACTCCCCACGATGGGGTGCCCAGCACTGAGGCCTGGATATTCCTGACCACGTCCCCCAGGGCACCCCGCCCCCTTCCCGGACTCCGTGCCTTACCGAGTCTCCAAGACTTTATGCAATAAACAAGCCAGTGCACGTGCCTCCCCATGTTCTGTGCCCCTCACCCTGGGTGCGGCCCCCATGCCATCTGGGGCCAGTGTGGGGGTGGACACAGAATGTCAGAGCTGAGGGGGTCAGAGGAGGGACCTGGGCTCTGTTCTGTAGGTCGTGGGGAGCCTTGGGGTGGAGGCGGGGCAGGCTACTGGAGAAGGAGAGGCTTTGGAAAAAGGAAGTCGGGGCCAGGAAAGGGCCTGGAACAGTGTCTGCACGAGGGGTGGTGAGGCCAGAGTCAGGCTGGAGAGGGGAGTTTGTGCAGGGTGGCTGAGGAGGCCATCTTTGGTGTCCTACCAGTGCCAGCCCTGAGCCCCTGCCCACCTCTGGCCTGCCTCCAGGGTCCTACTCCTCCCTGCTGTAGTCGTAGTCCTTGCCACCTGCTTTGGGTCAGGTGCCTTAGGGAACGCGGAGAAGAATCTGACCCATCACCCAGACTCAGTGTGCTGTGGAGAAGAGCGTGCACTTGAGTCAGCCAAGCTGGCTCGGACCCAGTGAATCTTGGAAGCCGTGGGGCTTCTGTGGGACTCCAGGCAAGTCTTTCCCCTCTGGGCCCTGGCTCTTCATCCATCAGCCGGGAAAACGCCACCCACTCCCAAGCTGTTGGGAGGCACGGATGAAGCAGCCTCCGTGACGTGCCTGGCAGGTGCTCAAAGAGTACGATCAGTTCCCATCTCCGAAGGTGCACGGTGATGCAGGGAGGGAGAGGGGCTACAGACAGGTTCCTGGTTCGGCCCCAGGGCCTGGTGTGAGCCGACGACTGACCGTAGGCCAGGCATCACTTCCTTGCGTGGGTGTGACAGATCGGCGTGGACGTGACTGGGTTTGCCGGGTGCTGGGGGTGCAGTGGCCAGGGACACGTCTTCCAGGGAGCTCCTGGATTGTGGGGGGGGGGGGGGGCGGGGGGGGAGGTAGCACAGGTGCACAGGGGTGCACTGCGGGGACACCTGACACGGGCCAGGAGTCAGGCCAGACATCCTGAAGAATGCGTGGAAGCCAGCCAGGTCAAGAGGAATGGGAGAAGGCAGAGGGGACATCGTGTGAGCAAGAGAGAAAGTGGGGGAGGGAGCCTGGGTGGTTCAGTAGCTTGAGCATCAGGCTCTTGACTTTGGCTCAGGTCATGATCCCAGGGTCATGAGATAGAGCCTGCTTGGGATTCCCTCTGTCTGTCTGTCTGTCTGTCTGTCTGTCTCTCTTCCTCTGCCTCTCCCCTGACCGCGCATGCTCTCAATCTCTCTAAAACAAAAAATAAATAAGTGAAAAATTCTTAGAGAGAGAGAGGGAGAGAGGCGTTCCAGGATAATGAGGAGTGCGGGGTGGCTGGTGTGCAGGGCATGGGGGTGGGGGGCGGTCAGGAGTCGGTGTGAGCTGGGAGAGATGGGCTGGGCCGGGATCATACAGGCCCTTGGGGGCCGTTGTTGAAGAGAGCAGATGTTATCTTCAGTGCAGAGGGGAACCATGGAGGGTTTTGGAGCAGGGTAGGAGCGGTGAAGGTGGGAGGCAATCACGGGGAAGCCCCAGAAGGCTTCGAGCTGAGCAGTGACATGGACGGGTTGTTATCTTAGAAGGATTCCCCTGGATGAAATGGAGGGTGTGGTAGCTGGGACAGGTGCCAGGGCCCGGGAAAGAAGGCAGGGGGTGGGGGTGTGGTCTGGAGCGGGGCCCAGGAAGGCTTCTCTCAACCCTGGGACAGACCCCGGGGATGCTGTTGGCCCTGGGTGCCTTTCAGCCCAAGGAAACCCTCTCCATGAGGCAGCCTGTTCCTTCCCCCACCCACCCCACCCAACATTTCATTTGTTTCCTCATTTCACCTTCGGGAGAAAAAGCCCACGCTGTGCTCCTGCTAACCTTTCTTACGAGCTTGTAGAAGTGGACCGTTTTGTCCTGCTTTTGTGTCCTCTTGCTCTATAGTCTTCAAGTTATTCATTCAACAAACATGCACCGAGCGTGAGTTCTGGGCCAGGGTCCGGGCCGGGGGCGGGCCTGGCAGGGAAGGAGGCAGAGGCCAGGCGGAAGAGTCTGGATCCCTGGCTAAGGAGTTTCAGGTCCCAACTTGGGGGTCACCGCCTCTGAGAAGCCACCTGGGTTTCTCTCAGCCCCCAGCGGTATTTCCCCAGTCCCTGTTCTGCCCTCCAGGAAGGCGATGGCCACACTCGCTCACCTGGCCGTGGACTGACTCTCCGGGCCGAGCGAGCGTGAAGCCCACAGATCACGTGGGGCAACGGGCAGTGCGGTGTACTGGAAAGCTCTGCGGGCTCCGCTCCGGTCATCTCTGCACGGCCGCCGCACCATGGGACCTTTGGCAGCTCTGTCGCGGCCTCTGAGCCTCAGCTGCAGCTTTGGTACAATGGCAGCCGTACCGGTTCTGTGAACCATAAAAACATGGTGCCCCGGTGGGCCGCGCGGTGTGGTAACGCAGCAGACGTTCCCAACCCCCTCCTCCCTTTCCTGCCACCCTCGCAGGGGCTGGCGAAGTCAGCCGGTCACTTTGCAGCTTCCCTGAGAGAAGGGGGCATCTGACAACATTGTGGCCGATGACAGCCAAGTGGGATGGTAAGGAGTCATTCTAGGGGAGGGGCTGCTTCTCTTACGAGGCACTGTTCGTCCCCCACCCGCCCCCCCACTCCTGTCTGAACACAAAATGTGATGCCTGGGGCTACAGCAGCCTCCCTTGGGACCGTGAGGCACCGAGCTTGACGATGGGAAACCAACAGAGGGAGAGAACCGTGGGGCGAGAGACAGAAGGAGTCTGGGTCCTCGGTGTGCCCTTGAGCTGCTGCCTGTCTCCACGCTTCTGTGACGCGAGGAAAACCAATGTCAATATATTGGAGCCCCTGTTGATTGGGTATACGGTTCCCTGCAGCTGAATGTATTTCTGGCATAACATGTGACGTGATCGTTAATTTTAGTGATAATAAAAACAATAAACAAGAGAAACTATCCCAGGACTGTTGGGTAGCCATAGTGTAGCATGCACACTCATAGATACGGATATATTTATAAATAAATGTATATATTATGTACTTATATACCATGCATGTCTGTTTAGTAGCAGGAGAAACTGTGACGAGATCGTTTTTTGAGACACTGGTTTTTCTGTGCTCTCCCAAACACACACCGGAGAAGAAAGTTCTAGATCTCGCTGCCTTGGGGGAGGTTTGAGGGAGAGCAGGAAGCGGGAGGGAGAGGTTACCTGCGAAATAACCCTTCCCCTCCTACCTTTGGTATCCAAAAGCCCAGTCTGTTGAGAAGCTTCTGGGCAGTGGGGGAGGGGCAGTGAGGGGGCAGCACAGGTGCCTCCTGGAGGGAGAGGAGAGAGGAAGAGCCCCTGCAGAAACTCGATGAGAGATGAGGCCATTTCTCCCAGGCCCTAAAGAAGTTCTCTGTGACAGAAGAGGGGGTAGGGGGCTGTGGGTTCTGTTAGCAAGGGTGGGGGTCCCGGTTTCCTGCTGAGCTGGGGGAACTGGGCAGAGCCTGGGGGAGCTGCTGGGACCTGCGGAGGGGTGTGTGTGGAGGGAGTGGAAGCTCAGTTTCCACCTGGCGACTGGTCTCGCCCACTCTCCCCACTCCCCGCCTCGCTGCTACACGTGACCCCAGGACTTTTGCACTTATCTTGGAGGGGCAAACAAACAGTACAAGAGTGTGAAAAGCATTTATCTGCTTTGCTTTTTCTTTCTTTTTTTTTTTTTAATTTTTTTCTTCAACGTTTATTTATTTTGGGGACAGAGAGAGACAGAGCATGAACGGGGAAGGGGCAGAGAGAGAGGGAGACACAGAACGGGAAGCAGGCTCCAGGCTCCGAGCCATCCGCCCAGAGCCCGACGCGGGGCTCGAACTCACGGACCGCGAGATCGTGACCTGGCTGAAGTCGGACGCTCAACCGACTGCGCCACCCAGGCGCCCCTGCTTCGCTTTTTCAAGCAGCAGCGGAGGATTCTATTGAATGAATGTGATTTATTTCACTAAGCCTCAGTTGATGGGCATTTACATGGTCTTCAGCGGTTTCCTTTTTTTCTGTTTTCTTTTGCCTTTGCTGCTGTCAGCCATACTGTTTATTCTGGCCGCTTCCTGGGCTACAGGAAGAGCATGGACTCCAGAGCCGAAACCCTTTAGGTTCTTACCTTGGCTTTGCCCCTAGCCGCTGTGTGGCCTCTCTGGGTCTCAGTGTCCCCATCTGCAGAATGGGGGTTATCGTAGCACCCACCCTATGGGGTGTCGCCGTGGTCAGCGAACGCATGTATGTCCACAAAGGGCCTGGCACCATTCCGGGCCCAGAGTGGGAGCAGAAGGAATGGTGGCTTCTTTTTGTCCCTGGCTGTCAGTCCTCAGGAACTGAGCCAAAAGGCTAGACCAACAGATGAGGCCACCTGAGCCCTCCCTCTGCCTCCAGGGACAGCAGCCCTTTGCCCCTCTCGAGGCGAGTGTGAATGATGGTGGCAGCAGGTGGGGAGAAAAATGCTAACGGGTGCCAATGTGTATTGAATGGTTCCTGTGTATCCAGCCTGGAGCAAGGAGCCTTAATCCCTAAGCAAGCCTGGTAGTGCATGGAGAAAGAAATCCGCTAGGGAAAAGGAAGATGGGGACCCTGACTCCCCAGTCTTCCCTACCCGCTAGTCTAAATCAGCCTCCCCGTTTCTCTCAGTGCCCTGATTCTCTGCATAGCCGTTGTTACTGTGTATGATTCCGTGTCCGTTTGTGTGATTATCACTAGATTGTCTGACTCTCCCTAAGGTCAATGAAGGCAAGAACCCACCCTCATTGTTTATAGTTTTCCTGGTGCCTGGAACAGAGTGCGATAAAGAGAAAGAACCATGTTAGTTGATTGACTGATTGACCATTGGAATGAAAACTATTAGCTGATTCCGGAAAGCGCAGAGGCTGGAGAATTTGTAGGCAAGTAAGAGGGGGAGGTGTCCTGGGCTGGGTCAAGAGACCTGAGTTCTATTACTGAGATGTGCAGGGGCCGAGGAAAATTTCCGGGCCTGGCTTTGAATCTGAGACCAACAGAGTAGATGAGGGCTCTACTCACAGCGTGGCTAGGCCGAGGCTCTGCAGTGAGAGGGCAGGCTCGCCCCGGGGCTGAAGGACTGAAGCATCATGGTGAGGGGTGCGTGGCAGACGTGGGAAGGCCCAGGCTTCAGAGATTGCAGACTGGAGGGTCTGGTTTGGCCCTTGCTGCCTTTAATTTTTTTTTTTTTTTTTTTAGCGTTTATTTATTTTTGAGACAGAGAGAGACAGAGCATGAACGGGGGAGGGGCAGAGAGAGAGGGAGACACAGAATCGGAAACAGGCTCCAGGCTCCAGGCTCTGAGCGGTCAGCACAGAGCCCGACGCGGGGCTCGAACTCACGGACCGCGAGATCGTGACCTGAGCTGAAGTCGGCCGCTTAAACGACTGAGCCACCCAGGCGCCCCTGGCCCTCACTGCCTTTAAAACAAGAACCATCGCAAGGATTGTGGTGTCTTTCTGTGGAGCACACCCTCCCTCAACCTGTCGCCTCCTCAGTGTCTGCCTGCTGCCCCATCGTGTCAGTGCCCCGCCCGGCCCACGATGACCTCTGTTTGCAGCCCTGATGCAGGGCCAGGGGACTGTGGCTGGGGCACTGCGGGGGCCTGAGACCTGTCCCCCCCCTCCTCTGAAATGCCTCAGGCGCAATGGGCTTGGTTGGCCTCAGCCTTTCCCCGTTCTGTTTCCCAGGGGTCCCAGGCTGGAAGGGCCCTTGGGACGGGCAGTGCCCTGTGGTGGCCAGATCCTGGGTTTGGATTCTGGCAGGCCTGGCTCCCATCCTGGCCTCTCCTCTCCCCTCAGCTTCCTTTCCAGTCAACGGGAGTCCCTGCCCTGCGGGGTCCTGTTTAACTTCCGCTGCGAGCAGCGCCGGACATCCTGCTCAAGTGCTCATTCGTTCCACGTGCCCAGGGCACCAGAACTCCACGCACAAGACCATCCCAGTTCCGACACCAATGGCAAAGTCAAGGGTTCCAAAGTTTGGTTATTCACTAGAAGGACTCGCCGAACTCACTGAAAGCTGCTATACTCACGGTTACAGTTTATGATAGGAAAGGGGCAAAGATGAAAATCAGCCAGGGAAGATTCTGTGAAAATCAGTCAAGGGAAACCTCATGAAAGTGGAGTGGAGAGGCCAGAAGGGGGAGCTCTCCTGGGCTACCAACTCAGTGTGGATCCCAGGAAGAACTGTCAGAATCATCAGTTACAGGCCCCCCACAGGAAAAGCTGTACATTCAGTTTCCTACAAGAAATTGACCACCTCAGCCACTCAGCCAATGAGAAACCACCATTGCCCTGAGTTCTTGCTTTTTCTCCAGTGGACTTTTGTTCAAAACCATCCCTCCCGACTTCCGTCTTCTCCATAAAACAACATTCCTCTTTTTTGTTTGTTGGCTTAGCCTACGGTTTGTGCCATAGCTTGCTTGTCCCGAATTATCTGATAACCCCCGAATAAGCCTATTTCTTGGCTGGTAAAATAACTGTTTTGTTTTTAAGGTCAACGACACGCAGGGTGGAATCCGAGGAAGCATCAGATGCTGAGCTTCCATTGCCCCCTTCCCCACGAGGTCGGGATGCACTCATTCCCCTGCGTCCACATGCGGCAATGTGCACGGAACACTGCCAGTGAGGCAGCTCACCTGAACTCTGGTGTTCAGAGTTTTGGCTGGCCTCCATTATGCAGGCAGGATTGACTGAGTGAGGACTGGTTGATCCCAGTCTCCAGGTCAACTGATAAAACGTGGGACCCAACCTCCCACCCTAAATCATGTGCTTGGTCTTTCCCGGTGTGGCCAGCCCCTACCCTAAATTGCATTGTTACTCCCTGGCTAGTCCCAAACCTCCAGGCGGGCAGAGATTGCTGGCCAGGAGCTGAAGGCAGAGGTCAGACCCCTTTTCGGCAAGGTTAAAATCTATTTTTTTTCCAGCTTTATTGAGACATAACTGACATATAACATTGTATAAGTTGGAGGTGTACAATGTGTTGATTTGCTAACCCTTACAAATTGCAGAATGATTACCATCAGAGTCCTAGCCACCATGCCCATCCTATCACATAGTTACCATTTCTTTTTGGTGGTGAGAACTCTTTTTAAGATCTACTCTCTTGGGGCGCCTGGGTGGCGCAGTCGGTTAAGCGTCCGACTTCAGCCAGGTCACGATCTCGCGGTCCGTGAGTTCGAGCCCTGCGTCAGGCTCTGGGCTGATGGCTCGGAGCCTGGAGCCTGTTTCCGATTCTGTGTGTCTCCCTCTCTCTTTGCCCCTCCCCCATTCATGCTCTGTCTCTCTCTGTCCCCCCAAAAAAAAAAATTAAAATAAAAGATCTACTCTCTTAACAACACGCAAGCATATGATACAGTACAATTAGCTATAATCACCATGCTATACGTTACATCCCCAAACCTGTTAATCTTGTCCTGGGAGTTATTCCCTTTGACCACTCTCGCTCCATTTCTCCCACTCTCCATCCCTGGTAACCACTAAATTCTTTATTACTTACAAGATCAGTCTGGAAAATGACATGACTTTTGGATCTCGGAAGGTCTCAGAGGAGCCGCCCTGCCTCTGCCCACACTTCCAGCCTGAGCAGTCTGGGGCTGGCAGGTTGAGGACTTAGGAGGAAACACAGCTAACGCTTAATGGGGATTTCCTACCGGCTCAGCCCTTCCCATGCACTACATCGTCAAACCCTCTCACCTTCTCCACGAGCAGGAAATATTCCTGGCCTCATTTTGGGTGTGAGAAAACCAAGGCAAGGAGGGGTTTATAACTCATTCAAGACACACAGCTGGTAAGGGGAGAGGCTAGGATTTGGACATGTGTGGGTGACACCCAAGTCCAAGCTCTCTTCTGTCATGCCTCCCATATTCTAAAACCACGCATTTGGAGTCAGATATACTGGGTTCAAATTCTGGGCCCAGATACTTACAGGCTGTGTGATCTCGGCCAGGTCAGGGATTCTGAGTCTCAATTCCCTTATTTATTTAAAAAAATTTTTTTGACGTTTATTTATTATTGAGAGACAGAGCATGAGCGGGGAAGGGGCAGAGAGAGAGGGAGACACAGAATCCGAAGCAGTGGAATCCAAAGCTGAGCTGCCAGCACAGAGCCCGACGCGGGGCTCGAACTCACAAACCACGAGATCATGACCTGAGCCGAAGTCGGACGCGTAACCGACTGAGCCATCTAGGCGCCCCATTATGATGGTCTTTTTGATCAATGCTTCCTTCTCTCTGGTCTCAATGGCCTGCTACTCCCCATACAGCCCCGCATCACACAGACGGATGCACACACGTGTGCAAACATGACCCACAAGCACACACAGGCAGACACGTACACAGTACGTGTACCTGCACTGTGTAGCTTGGACACACGTGTGCACATGTACACACACACACACGTGCATGCACACAGTGGACTGCCCCTCAATATCCATTCACCCTGCCTCTCTGGGCCCACCCTGTGGCAGGAGCTAGAAAGCTGCCAACACATTTCCCAGACTGCCTTTCAGTTAGAGCTCCAGTTCTGGGTGACTTCAGTTCAGCCAGTTGGAGACACATGACCTTTGGATGGTGGAAGTGAGTTTCTGCAAACAAGCCGTGTCTGGAGATGTTTGTTATTTTTTGTGGTCGTTTCCAGTACGCGGTCCAGGCAGGTGAGAGGCGGGGCAGAGTGGTGCGTCTGCTAGTCTTACTGATTGATTAATTGATTGATCGTGGCAGGAGCAGGGGCAGCAGCAGAAGCTCCCTGATCCTGGTGGCTTTAGCAGGTATGAGGGTCTAGAGACAGGGGCGGCTCCCTTGGCAGCCGGCTTTCACAGTGTGATTATGGGAGTTGCTCCTCAAAGCTCAGTGTTAAATTTGTATGTTTCAGGTCTGCTGACTGCTTATAACATGTAACCCTCTGTAATAGAGGTCTTCCTGTTTCAACTAGCCAGAGTACTTTCTGTTCTCTGCACCTACATCCTTCAGGTCTTGGCTCAGATGTCCTGATGCCCAAGCTTGACCGAGTCCTTCCCATTCGCCAATGACACCTGACGTTTGACCTTTGACCATTGCCGTATGGCGCCTGCTCGGAAGGCTGCTTTGTACAAGCACACCCTGAGTGCCCCTGGTAATATCACTATCTTAGGAATGTACAGATCTCACCTTCCCTCTGCAGTCTCATCAAACAGAATATGCAGAAAAACGTGTTGTTCAGCATTCAAGATCAGGGGCTCCGGGAGGTTGGTAACCTGGGGTGTCTCCTCGGTAACAAAGAATGTCTGCATGGCAGGCCTTGGTCTCCTTGGAACGCTGGCCGTGCAGGGGAGGGAAGGGCTATGGATAGTTGCCAAGGTAGTCTACACTATCAAAGCTTGCTGCACGCAGTTACCTGCAGGGGACGCTCTGTCCAGTCTGCTGCTCCCGGACTCCCTCTAGGTAAGTTTCCCCAATAAATCGATGTCTCAACCACTGCCTCCGGGTCAGGTCATTCCTTCAGTCTTGCCGAGGCTCCATCCACTCTCGGTTTAGAGTCTGCCAGGGGGCCGCTACGCAAATGTCCGTTCTCTCAGAGCCTGGACTATATTCACATCCTCCCAACAAATGTTTAGTGGGCACACGTGGGCTGTGTCCTTGGTGCTGGAGATGACAGCCATCCGCAAGGTGGCACAAAGCAGGGGCTCAGTAAATGGTAAGGAAACTCACATTAAAACAACAACAACAACCCAGAAAAACACACACACACTAAAGAGGTCAACGGATTACTAAATAAGGTGATTTCAGATCATGAGAAGCGTTCTGAAAATAGAACTGAGTAAAGAAATGGGAAGTTGGGGGGCACCTGGGCAGCTCAGTCAGTTAAGCGTTCGACTCTTGATTTTGGCTCAGGTCATGATGCCAGGGTCACGGGATTGAGGCCTGCTTTGGCTCCGTGCTGAGCGTGGAGCCTGCTTAGGATTCTTTCTCCCTCTGCCCGTCTCCCCTGCTCGCTCGCGCGCTCTCTCTCCAAAAAAATTAATTAATTTTTAAAAAAGAAAAAAAAAAAAAAAGAAACGGAGAGTTGAAACAGTTTCTACCTAAATAAGGGTAGTTAGGGAAAAGCCTCGTCGAGGGGGTGACATTTGAGCTGAGACCAAGAAGGAGACCGCGATGGGAGGGTCTGGGGAAGAAAATACCAGGCAAGTGCGGAGGCCCTGAGGCCAGAAGGCGTCTGGAGTGTTTGAGGAACAGTGGACAGGACAGTGTGGCTGGAGCGGAGTAAGGCAGAGAGGGGCAGACATGGGCTGGGCCACATCACGTAGGGCCTCGGACACCACGCCAAGGAGTTGGATTTTATTCTAAGTACAACTGTAGCAGGATTCTCCCAGAGTCGTGACACCGCGGCTTTTCTTCCCAGGAGGCAACTTCTTGCCAGCACAGCTCAGTCGGGTTCGTACCCGAAGAACTGAGCCTAGGACTCCACGTGGCGTAGTTTTTTATATATTTTCTCCTTCTTTGTCTCCCATATGAGGTAACACACAGACACGCAGTCTGATTAAGTGGTCTTGCGTTACAGGTTGGGAGGGAGGTTGTCACGTACGCATATAGCTAGGTTGCCTTGTGTTTTTTCTTTCCTTAGGGAGGGGACCCTATCCCACAACAAGAGGCCATCAGAGGCCCTTAAGCAGGGATAGGACGTGACTGATTTATATTTTAAGAGACCAGTATGATGTTGGGGGTGGGGGTGTGGTAGGGTCCCCTCCCTAAGGAATGAAAAGAAAAAAAAAAAAAAAACCTCAAGGCAACCCGGCTGTACGCCTATGTGACAACATCCCTCACGACCTTGTAACATGAGACCACTTAATCAGACAACATGTTTGTGTGTTACCATATATGGGAGACAGAGAAGTGAAAAAAATATAAAAAAAAGCTACGCCACTTGGAGTTCAGGGCTCTGTTCTGTCGGTATGAACCCAACTGAGCCGTGCCGGCACGAATAAAGTTGCTTCCTGGAAAGAAAAGCCTCAGGGTCATGACTCTCTGTGCGAGAGTCCTGCTACAGGGGAGGATAAGATCAGAATGGGGACAGAGCGGCCATTTGGGAGAGTGACCAGTAGACCAGGAAAGAGTCTAGTGCGGTAGTGGTGGGGATGGTGTGAGGTGAGTGGAGCTGGGGAATATTTTGGAGGCAAAACTGATGGAAATTGCTGGGGGGTTAGACATGAGGGTGGGAATGAAAGAGAAGAATCAAGGACGACTCCTGGCTTTTGGCCTGAGCAACAGGGCAAATGTCATTATCAAAGTGCAGAAGCTTGGGATTGGTTTCAGGGAGGGGGTTGAAATTTCTCTTGGGATGCCGTTAGAGCATCTGATAAGGGCTACTGGTGAGATCTCTGCAGCCAGACTAGTTGGGTTGGATTTTTGGCCACCTAGTAATAACTGGGCAAGTTACTTTAATCTACTTTCAACTAATGTCTTACTTTTACCATCTGTAGAATGAAAATAATAATGGTACTCCTTTCTTAGGAATGAGGATAAAAGGAGTTAATTTATGTACAGTGCTTAGAACAGTGCTTGGTCCAAGTATGTATTGTATATGTTGCTTGATGATGATGGTGATGATGGTGATGGTGATGGTGATGGTGATGATGGTGATGGTGATGATGGTGATGGTGATGATGATGATGGTGGTGATGGTGATGATGGTGATGATAGTGATGATGATGGTGATGATGATGGTGATGATGATGATGATGATGGTGATGGTGATGATGGTGATGATGGTGATGATGATGATGGTGATGATGGTGATGATGATGATGGTGATGATGATGGCAATGATGATGATGGTGATGATGATGGTGATGATGGCAATGATGATGATGATGGTGATGATGGTGATGATGGTGATGGTGATGATGGTGATGATGGTGATGGTGATGATGGTGATGATGGTGATGATGAGGATGATAGTGATGCCAAGCAGGCAATTGGATACAAGAGTCTAGAGCTTAGGACAGAGGCCAGGGCTGGAGGCACTGACTTAAGAAGACACATGTACAGTTACCAGATTGTGTGAATTCTTCCTGGGAGAGAATATGGAAAGGCATGTGGACATGCATGTTGGCGAATTCACCGCTGCGTCCCCAGTGCCTCACACAGTCTCCATATAGTAGGTGCTCCATGGATGGGTGTTGATGAATTTCCCTCAGCAGAAGACTCCTCTCTGGTGGCCAGACTGACCTTGTCTGACCTGTTGGTCTCAGATGGCGCTTCCATCTCCCTCGAACACAGCATGTAGACTGTGCAGGGGCTTTGGCCCATTCACTGCTATGACCCCAGGGCTCAGCACAGGGCATGGCACATAGTAGGCCCTCCATAAATATTAATGTTGGTGGAAAGAATGGAAGAATACCTACCTGGTTGCCTAACCAAATAGGACTGGCCTTGGAACCTGCACATGAACTTGGCTGTTGGCATCTGGTAGCCATACTGCCCTCTTCTGTGTTCTTACCGTGCATGTGGGCTGGAAGTTCAGGAACAACTTTTTCCAGATTTTATGGCAAGGTTATGGATAGAGTTCACAGTGTCCTGAAGGAATATGTTCACATGACACTTGGAAGGGGGAAGGTAGAAGAGGGGTAGAAGACATTCTTCCTCCTTTGTTACCAAAAGTAGATGTGTGGGCTTCTGTACATGGGAGTTTTTGTAGGGCAGTGCTGACCACAAAAGGGCCCACAATGTCCTGGAGTTTCTTGACTCCAGGTGGCAGCACATTTACCTGTATGATAACCCTTGACCCTAGAAGCTGGTGGCCTCTCCTGATTTATTTCTGATTCTCTCTTTGCAAATACCTAATTCCCTGTGTTCAGTTCCTTCCTGCTTGAAATTCCTGGAGTGGCTTTTATTGTCTTGATGGAATGCTGGCTGATACAGCAACCTTCAGATAGTGACAGGGTTGTGTTGCAGAAACAGCAGGGTCCCTGGAGCCAGGCAAACTTGAATTTGAATCTAGGCTTGAATTTTCATCCATTTTTTTTCAACTGTGTAAGCTTGGGCAAGTCATTCCACGGCTCTTTGCCTCCATTTTTTCCATCTCTAAGATAAGTATAGAACTAAGTCATTAATAATAGTAACAACCATCTATTGAGTGTATAAAATGGAGTAAACACTTTCCTGAATGCTTTGAATATATGAATTCATTGACTATTCCATAACAATTCCATGGTCAGATTTTAGATATTTATTTTTTAATTTATTTTTTATTTATTTTAATGTTCATTTACTTTTGAGAGAGAGAGAGAGAGAGGGTGAGCAAGGGAGGGGCAGAGAGAGAGAGAGAGGCAGACACAGAATCTGAAGCAGGTTCCAAGCTCCATGCTGTCAGCATAGAACCCAACACGGGGCTCAAACTCATGAACCGAACCATGAGATGGTGACCTGAGCCAAAGTCAGACACTTAACTGACTGAGTCACCCAGGCACCCCAGATTTTAGCTATTAAAAACAAATTCTTAAAATTGAGGTAAAATTCACATAATGTGAAATTAACAATTTTAAGGTGTACAATTCAGGGGCATGTAATCCATTCACAGTGTTGCACAGCCATCACCTCTCTCTAGTTCTAGAATGTTCTCATTACTCCCAGAGGAAGCCTAGTACCCAGCACACAATCACTCTCTACCCCCCTCTCCCCTATGTCCCTGGCAACCACTAATGTGCTCTCTGGTTCTGCGGATTTACCTGTTCCAAACATTTCCTGTACATGGAATGATACATTATGTGACCTTTTGTGTCTGGCTTCTTTCACTTAGCATGATGTTGTTGAGGTGCCTCCATGTCATAACAGTTGTCAATATTTCACTCCAGTTTATGGATAATATTCCATTGTATGGAGACACCCCATCTTGCTTAGCCAGTTAATCAGCTGATGAATAGTCAGGTTGTCTGCACTTTTAAACTATTATGAATAATGCTGCTATGAACATTCATGTATGAGTGCTTGTTCGAACATGTGTTTTTATTTCTCTTGGATATACGTATACCTAGGAATAGGCACTCACGTTATGTGTTTGTGAATTTGTGGGTGTCCTGCAGTGATATGAGGCCACACCATGCCACTGGCTACCCAGAGAGAGGCAAGGCAGGATACCACTACCCACAGAATCCTGCCTCTCCTCGGGGTGGCCAACCAGAATGCGTACACATAGAGCTTTTCTCCCGCAACATCTTAACTGCTGGCTTAACAGCATCTTAACATCTTAACAGCTGGCCTGGAGACAGACCAGCCTGAGCCATGACCTCCTCTTATTGTACTGCTTAGATCTTCTGTTCAGATCACCTATCACAGTCTGAGTAGGATGTCTCCACTCGGCTGGGGGTCTTTAAAACATTTAAAAACCAAGGTAGGACAATTGATCCACTGCCTACTAGGAACCCTGATGTTCATGAACCCTGATGTACATGAACCCTGATGTGCAACAATGGCAACAGGTGAGTAAGGTGACTTTGAACACATTTCTTGAGCAAATGGAGACTCAGTTTCCTCCCCTGTAAAGCGGCAATGATAACACCTTCATTCAATGTGTTCACACAATCCAACTATGTGTGGTGCACCTGTCCTATGCTAGGGCTTGTTCTAGGCACTGAGAACATAATGGGCAGGAGCAGACATCGTGCCTGCCACCAGGGGGCTGAAGGTCCGATGGAGGAGATGCACATACACTCAGTAACCAACAGCAATGTGTGCAGTTTTATATGTGTCAAGGGCGATGACGGAAAGGTAGCCAATGTTATGAGCTTCTGTAACAGGAAGATCCAGCCCTGGACAGGGTTCTATCAACCTTTGTGTGCATCCCACGTTGGTGCTGGTTAAATGTTTGCTGTATGAATTGATTAAACATGTTTTGCTTATGGCCCATGTATCATGTAGGATACCTTTTTAAAAATGTTTGTTTGTGGGGCGCCTGGGTGGCGCAGTCGGTTAAGCGTCCGACTTCAGCCAGGTCACGATCTCGCGGTCCGTGAGTTCGAGCCCCGCGGCGGGCTCTGGGCTGATGGCTCAGAGCCTGGAGCCTGTTTCCAGTTCTGTGTCTCCCTCTCTCTCTGCCCCTCCCCCGTTCATGCTCTGTCTCTCTCTGTCCCAAAAATAAATAAATGTTGAAAAAAAATTAAAAAAAAATAAAAATGTTTGTTTGTTTGTTTGTTTGTTTGTTTATTTATTTATTTATTTATAGTAATCTCTACACCCAACATGGGGCTCGAACTCATGACCCTGAGATCAAGAGTTGCATGTTCTTCCAACTGAGCCAGCCACGTGCCCCCACTTAGGATACTTTTAATTATAGCCAACAGAATTCAACTGGGTTTACAAAACAAAGAGAATCTATTGGTTCATGTGACTAAGAAGGTTAGAGGTAGGTATGGCGGCAGGTGAGGCTTGATCAAGCTGCCCTACAATGTCACCAAGAGCCTGATTTCTTGTCATCTCTCTGGTCTGACTTCTCTGATGTTGGCTTCATCTTTTTTACTTCTTAATTTTACATCCGGTTTGGTGTGATTAATCCTATAGACTACATAACAAACACCATATACCATATATAGTTTTGCATAATAATCGCTACCATTTATTGAGTAGCTTCTAAGGCACTATGATAAGTTCTTTATGTAACTTACCTCATTAAATCCTCACACAACTCTATGTCAAGTAGATGTTACGTAACTTTCTCTTTTATACACCAGGGAATAGAGAGCTTCAAGAATATTTAGAATTCTAAAACTTCACAAGTATTTTATCAGTCCCTGGCTCCTCCTCACTAAGAAAGCTAACCAGGAGAGCTAATAGCAGGTACATTCATTAATTTATTCATTCTTTCAACCAACAAGTACTTATTAAAGGCTGAAGTGTATCAGGCACTTTTCTAGATCCAAGGGAGGATAGCAGTGAATAAAACAGACCGAAATTCCTGTCCTCATGGGTTTTGTTTTCTAGTGAAGACGAACAGATGATTTTGACCATATAGTGTATGAAAAGGTGAGCCATGCGGGGCGCCTGGGTGGCGCAGTCGGTTGAGCGTCGGACTTTGGCTCAGGTCACGATCTCACAGCTCATGGGTTCGAGCCCCGCGTCGGGCTCTGTGCTGACAGCTCGGAGCCTGGAGCCTGCTTCGGATTCTGTGTCTCCCTCTCTCTCTGCCCCTCCCCTGCTTGCGCTCTATCTCTCCCTCTCTCTCAAAAATAAATAAACACTAAAAAAAATTTTGTTTTAAAAAGAAGTGATGAAGAGCATAGATGATATTTTGAGATGTTTGTAACAACTGTAATCTGATGGGAATATTTGATTTCCTTTGCTGACAATGACTCGGGTACCACTCATGTTACTGTGCTTTGCTATCGATATGCGTAGTTGAGAAAACAACACGTTTTAGTGGGCTGCTGGTGAAGATAAAGATGTAATTGCTTTCTTATATGAGTTCAGAGACCGTTTGAATTCTATCTGTGGCCTCCAAGTCAACGATGTAAGTCATTTATTGCCACCTCACACGGAGGTAAGGTCAATGTTATCCAGATTCTAATGACTGGAAAGTCTCTGTGCTAGGAGAGGTTGGGGGTGGGCGCCGGGGAGGCCACAAAGGAGCGTCCCCTACTTTCCACTTCTGTAGATCTCTCATGAACGCATCATGATCGGTCATGAACGCTTTCCAGTTTTAGCACTAAAGTCTCATCATCCCCACAATCCCCCTCAGACTGAAAGTCCCCAGGATCCCCCTCAGATCTGGGCAAACCTGTTCCGCCAGTCTCTCTGGTCAGCCAGCCTTCTCTGTAATCTCTGGGCTTCCGTAAAAATCATAAATCACCATCACTGCCACCGTCATGACTCTAGTCATCATCTCTACCCCCCTCCACCATCGTCATCGCCATCATCCTCCCCACCACCACCGTCGTCATCGCCACCAACATTATCATCACCGCCACAGTCGCGCTCATCTACAATTTATTGGACTCCTACTCTTTGCTGAATGCCTTGCATGCATTATCTCATAACTTCATTATAAGGCAGGGACTCATTCTCAAGACCTCCGGCTTAGGAATGTGATAGTCGTGGGTTCGAATCCCACTTCTGTCACTTACCATTTGCAGACCACGGCAAGTCATTTTCCCTTTTGAGGCATCATTTTGTTTTCATTCCTCATACCATCCCCTCGCTGCATGGTGTATATCTCTGTCTCCAGCACTGGATTTCAGGATGCCTGAGAGAAACACCCATTTTATTTTCTTCTGTCCCTCCACCTCACTTAAGAGACTGATATGGATAGAAGAAGCATCTGTAAATAACAATACAGTTGACCCTTGAACAACACAGTTTTGAGCTGTGTGGGTCCACTTATGTGTGGATTTTTTTCAATAAATACAGTACAGTACTATAAAGGTGTTTTCCTTATTGTTTTTTGATAACATTTTCTTTTCTCTAGTTTCCTTTATTGTAAGAATACAGTATGTAATACACATAAGATACACAATATGTGTTAACTGATTGTTTATGTTATCGGCAAGGCTTCTGGTCAACAGTAGGCTACTAGTAGTTAAGTTTTGGGGGAGTCAAAAGTTGTATGTGGATTTTAAACTGTATGGGAGGGTCAGCTTTCCTAACTGTGTTGTTTAAGGGTCAAGTGTAATTGCTATAGTAGAAGCTCTTTTTTTTTTTTTTTTTTTTTTTTTTTTTAAGTAGGTTCCACACCCAGCATGGAGCCCAATACGGGATTTGGACTTACGAGTCTGAGATCAAGACTTAAGCTGAGGCTGAGAGGTGGATGCTTAGCCAACTGAGCCACCCAGCTGCTCCAGAAGCTTCTTTTCTTTTTTTTTTTTTTTTTTTGAACACTTACTTTGTGGTAGACTTTTTCTAAGCGCTTTACATGTATCAAAAGTCCCTGCGGGTTTCACTTATTACATTATATATAAACAAAAAATATTAAAGAAAAAGGATGGACAACAAAATGCCAAATACTATGGTATATTTTATTATACAGAGATGATATGTCAATAAAGTTAACATGTGAAACATAAAATACAACAGTAGAAATAAATGCATGTTTTTCAGTAAACGCAACAGGTGCAAAGGATGACACGTACCAGTTTCTCGAATAGGATTGAAAATAAAAGATATATTGGGATGTCTGGGTGGCTCGGTCGGTTAAGTATCCGACTCTTGATTTGGGCTCAGGTCATGGTCTCACGGTTGGTGAGTTCAAGCCCTGCCTCGGGCTCTGTGCTGATAGCGTGGAGCCTGCTTGGGACTCTTTCTCTCCCTCCCTCTCTGCCCCTTTCCTGCTTGTGCTCTGTCTCTCTCTGTCTCAGAAATAAATAAATAAACATTAAAAAAATACAAATAAAAGATATATGTACACACCACTTGCAAGGATCACACATAAAACACAATGACACAAAAGAGAAAAGTAAATTGATAGAAAAAGATACAATGGGCAGATATTGACCTAGAGAAAGCTGGTGTATCAGTATTGATACAAACACAATAGATTTACAGGCAAGTCTTTATTGCAGGTCTAAGAGAGTCATCATTTAAGGATTAAAAAAAATTCACCTGGAAGTTATAATGAACCTATAGGGATCCAATAATGTAGCCTTAAATTAAATAAAGCAAAAATCGACAGACATACAAGGAGAAATCTACAGCTGTACAATTAGAATGGTATTTTTAGATATGCTTCTTCCAGTAAATGGTATGTCGAACAGACAATAAAAAAACAAGAATACAGAAACTTGAATGACATATATAACAACTGATGGAGAGAGAGAGGTAGGCAAATAGATTTCTTTAAAACATTAGTCATGTGTTGGCAAGATGTGGAGAGCCAGAAATCATATATCTACAGCAAGGGTGCATACGGAGGCCATTGCTTTGGAGAGAAATGAGACAAGACTGCATTAACTTGACAATGAACCTGTCTATGACCCAGCAATCTGTTGATGGAGGTTCACCCCAGAGAAGCCTCACCCATAGGTGCAGGGCAACATGTCCAAGGATGTTTATTGCAGTTCTATTCATAATAGTGAAAAACTTACTAAGCACTCAGTTAAGGATGGGTAAATAACCTAAGGTTTATTCAGATAATGGACTACTCTATACTATTAGAAACCATTTAAGGAGAGCTACATGAACCAATAAAGATAACCTAAGAACACGCTACAGATTGAAAAACATCAAGTTGCAAGAAGATAAGGTGTGATACCGTTTATCTCTTTAGTTTAAAGTTTATTTATTTGTTTCGAGAGACAGAGAGAGAGAGAGAAAGCAAGGGAGGGGCAGAGAACGAGAGAGAGAGAATCCCAGGCAAGTCATCATGGAGCCCAACGTGGGACTCGATCCTCTGAACTG
The DNA here is from genome assembly GCF_014898765.1 of Herpailurus yagouaroundi. Lineage (NCBI taxonomy): Eukaryota > Metazoa > Chordata > Mammalia > Carnivora > Felidae > Herpailurus > Herpailurus yagouaroundi. The sequence continues at coordinate 23,856,800 of NW_024412388.1, forward strand.
GTGAGATCATGACCTGAGCAGAAATCCAGAGCTGGAGGCTTAACCGACTGAGCCACCCAGGCACCCCTGGTATGATACCATTAATGTTATTATTTTTTTTAATGCATAAAATAATACTCTGAACTGTCTGTGGATACGTGCATATATAGAAGTACAAAAACACATCTAGTAATGATACTCACCAATTTAAAGATGTCCCTGTGGGGAAGAAGGGAGAAGAGAAGGGGTCCTGGCCACACCTAGCTGCACCTTAACAAGGACCGGGCGCTGAGCATGGGGAAAGGGCCCCTCCTCATTTCTGTTGGGTATGAATCAGACTCCGAGAAGACCCTAGCTCTGCTATCTGTCAGGCGTGAATTGGGGCTTGTGATCTTGCCCGAGTCCTCGGATCTCTCTGGACCTTGGTTTTGCCATCTGTGAAATAAAGGCGTGTGCCATGGAGAACAGAAGACTCAAGCAGACTCAACCTCGACCTTCACATTGTCAGAAGCTTGCCGTGGGCGGGGGCGGGGGGTGGGGCCTGAAAGTCTGGCTGTAAGCTCCCATGATTCTACGCGTCTTTGATTTTGAGCACCTGCTTGCCTGTTAGGTCTCTTTTCATTATCCCTATTTTGAAGATAAGGAACCTGAGAACTATTATAGGAGAGCCCTTACATGTGGCCTGAGATCCCCTGTCACTTCCACTGTCAAGTGACAGTTTTCCTTCAGGGAGGGAACCCAGGTGGAATGAAAAGATTGCCAGCGACTATTGTCACCCACCTCACGCAACAGCTGCTGCTTCCCTGAGGCCGTTGGAGGATTCATGCTGAAAAAGGGAATTATGTAGTCTTAAGGCCCTTGGTTGACACTATTTTCCTGCTGGGTAATTATGCGCTGCGTAAAGGGTTTTTATCCACTCCTGGTTAAGTCATCTGCTTGCTAAGGGTTCTGTCAGTATCCACGTTGCCTTTCAAAGCCTTGCACATCCGTGTTCTGGTTCAGGTAAAAGGACCTGAACTTCTACCCTGGGGTGAAAGAATGAAAGGTGGGTGGTCTGTCCCCAATCCACTCCCCGCCCCCTCCTGGTTGCTCCAGCAGGGGTTTGGCTGTGGGTGGTGGGCAAGAACACCTGTTAGCTTCTGTTGCTGCGTGGGCTACGCCGGCTCTGGGGATCTGTCGCCTTTGGGTGACTAGAGACCGCCTCTTTCAGACAAGGCCCAAGAAAACGGTGGGTCGCAGTTTGCGCTGTAACTAACAGGGCCGAAAGAGTTCCTTGCGTCTCATGATACCTGGTTCATTGGAATCAAAAGCCAAGTATGGTCTAGTATCAAGGGGAGTTAGTCCCTGTTTGGTGAACTCTAAAACGTTAAGAATTTTGTTTGCTGGGGGGCGCCTGGGTGGCGCAGTCGGTTAAGCGTCCGACTTCAGCCAGGTCACGATCTCGCGGTCCGTGAGTTCGAGCCCCGCGTCAGGCTCTG
>NW_024412388.1:23858656-23865284 GCF_014898765.1 Herpailurus yagouaroundi
CCCCCGTTCATGCTCTGTCTCTCTCTGTCCCAAAAATAAATAAAAAACGTTGAAAAAAAATTAAAAAAAAAAAAAGAATTTTATTTGCTGGATCTGGGGTCTCAGCGGATCTTGAATCATGGGGTGGGAAACCACTGAGCTCAGATTCGTTTTTTTGGTTTTTTTTTTTTTTTTTTGGTAACGTTTATTTATTTTTGAGTCAGAGAGAGACAGAGCATGAATGGGGGAGGGTCAGAGAGAGAGGGAGACACAGAATCCGAAGCAGGCTCCAGGCTCTGAGCTGTCAGCACAGAGCCCGACGCGGGGCTCGAACTCCCAGACCGCGAGATCATGACCTGAGCCGAAGGGACGCCCAACCGACTGAGCCACCCAGGCGCCCCTGTTCAGTTCATTTCATTTCTGACGGTTCTTTCTTGTCTTCCGTTTCTTTCCCATAGCACAGCGTTCTTGCTTTAGGCATCCGATAGCTCTCGTTTGTCTCATGATATTAATTCCTGTGGCCCATTCTTTGCATTTTAAAAATTTCTTCTGAGTTCCTTTTTTGTCATGTGTTGGGCTTGCTCTCGATTTCAACTAAAACTGGAATTGAACATTTGGAGGAGACCCTGAGCATTGCGTGGAGGAATTTAGAAGAAGGGCTCCTGTTGGTGGCCCTTGGCTTCTCACGTCCTGTCCCGAGCGACTTCGATCTGACCCACATTTGTGCACCCTAATTAAACAAACAAAAGCTGGGGAGTTGCCTGGACCCAGTCTCTCAGGAAGGCAGGCTAGCACCTTCTCATCGAGGCATGCCTTTTGGAGAACTCCCACCCGGAGTAGTTGATCCAATAGTGCTTCCAACATCGTCTTTATTGTCCCAGATGTTAGCCCCTCTTATGAATTGGTATCTCAACAGCCAAAAGATGAATGGGGAGAAGCGCCCAGCACCTGGGCACCTGGGTGGCTTGTGGGTCAAGCACCTGACTCTTGATTTCGACTCAGGTCATGATCTCATGGCTCATGGGTTTGAAGCCCCGAACTGGGCTCTGTGCTCACAGTGCGGAGCCTGCTTGGGATTCTGTCTCCCCCTCTCTCTCTGCCCCTCCCTGCTCATGCTCTCTCTCTCTCTCTCTCAAAACAAACAGGCCGATTTTCAAAAGGAATGGACCGTGATCATGTGTACCCTTTGAAGAGGTCCCTCTGTCTGCGGTGCAGAGTGGTTTGGAAGGCAGCCCCGGGGAGAAACTACTGATGCGGATGACAACCACGGAGGGGAGTGGACCCCCCCCAACACACACACCCCCACGGGGGTGCAGAGGAGAAAAAAGAGACCAGCCCTGGAACGTGTACACGAGAGTGCAAATTCAGCAAAGACCACCCTGCCTCAGGCCAGATCGAACTCCGACTTATTCCGTGGTTTCCCTGTGGCTTCCAGAGGTGGATCTTGCCGTGTCCCGTTAGGCCACGGAGGAGACAGGCAGCATCTCTCTTTTTTTTTTCCAGAAGGCAACCAGAGGTCTCTTCGCTTTCCAGGAGAGTCAGCCCTTCGTTTGCAAGTGCCAGATGCCTGCTTCGGAATCTGCAGGAGACCTTAGAAATATCAGCCAGAGGCCTCACAGCCTCATGGATGAAAACCGAAGGTGCTGGGGCACCTGAGGGGTTCTTCGTGTGCAAACCATGATCTTGAGACTTAATTCCGAAGTGTCGTCGGCTTCATTAGCTATGTTTATCAGAGAACTTATCTCCATAAGACATTTATGAGTGTCGTTAACTTTCAATCCTCAGGAATTTCGGATTCACACGAGCTTGAACAGGTCAAACCCACATGTCACAGCTCGGACACGAGCATCACCGTCATGAGTGAAGGTGCATAAGGCATTTATGATGCGCCCACAGCCGTCCCGAGGGTTCTGTGTGTGAGATCTCATTTGACCTTCACGATAACCCACGAAGCAGCTGCTGCTTGGCCCGTGTTGTTCAAACCTGGGTCGGTGTGCTTCACCCCAGTGACCTAAGAACACGGGCACTGGAGTCAGGCTTGGGTCCCAATCGGCACTGTATCTGCAATGTGTCTTTTTTTTTTTAAGTTCATTTATTTATTTTCAGAGAAAGCGCGTGCGAGCAAATAGGAGAGAGATGGAGAGAGAGGGAGAGAGAGAATCCCAAACAGGCTCTGCCCTGTCAGTGCAAAGCCCTAGGCAGGGCTCAGTCATACAAACCGGGAGGTCCTGACCTGAGCAGAAACTGAGTCAGACACTTAAGCAGAGCCACCCAGGCACCCCTATCCGCAATGTGTCTTGGGCAAGCCTTTTATTCTCTTTTTAACTTCAATCTCCTCATCCACAAAGCGGGGACTTCCTTCTTCCCCATTGGCTGTGTTCATGAAAGTGCCTCTTTGCTTATTTTGAAATATGTAGGAACATGCCCCAGAAACCTGGACGCAAGTGCTGCTTGGGTGGGGCTGGACCGGCAGGCCCTGCTCCCAGGGGGTGTCCTCAGGCAGGAGTGAGTGTGGGATGGTCCCTCTGGGATGAGTCTCTCTCTCACCCCGAGGAACTGAGTCATGGCTGAAGGGAACTGCCTGGCCCTGAGGGGGGAGGGGGAGTCCCTATTGTGCTGTCTGCCAAAGGAAACCTAGGCGTGACTCTGGACTGTGACACCTATTATCTTTGTGACTTTGGGCATGTTAGGTAACCTCCCCTGTGGGAGATAAGTTTAGTAATCTCCCAGGCTTACACCAATGGGTTGACAAGGCATAAAGAAATACAAAGTCATCAAATGCTCACACCTGAGTTTGGGTAAACCAGATTGGCACCCCAAGAATAGGGGGGTGCAAAGACACCCCGAGAATAAGGAGGCACAAAGGTACCAGGAATAGGAAGGTGCAAAGGCAACCCAAAATAGAGAGGGGGTGCAGAGCCCCAGAATAGAGAGGGAGAGGCCAAGGTCTGAGATAGAAACAACGCAAAGGTGCCCAAGACACAGGTATATGAAGCTAACAAGATTAGCTATTCAGGGTGAAAGCACCCTAATTTAGTACTATGGCAGAAAAGCTGCTTTCACAGGAGGATAGGGCCAGTTCAGGTAAATTGGTGAATTGGACTATGGACCGCTGCCAGCAGGCAAAGCAGCCCGGCGTGGCGATGATTAACAAAAGAGCAGGTGCCTTGTCACCCTGAGGTTACTCCCCCTACCTGTCTCATCCCCAAGGCTGAGATAAACAGAGGTGCTGCCTTGCGTCTGCTGTAAACAACCCTCCTCCCGATGACTGATCCTCATACAAACGGGGCAAGGACCCTTACTCGGGACTCTTGTCTTTTCCCGGACATTAGCCATCTCTCGCTTCAATCCTGCGTCCGCTCTTTTGCTGGCCAAAAGAGAACTTTAGACTTAGAGTCTACGACACCCTCCCTTTGGGAGGAGGAGGAGGAGGGGGAAGAAGGAAAGAAGGAGGAGGATGAGGAGGAGGGGGAAGGGGGAGAAAGGAGGAGGAGGAGGGGGAGGAGGGGGGGAGGAGGGGGGGGGGGGGGAGGGGAGGAGGAGGAGGGGCGGAAGAAGGAGGAGGGGGGCCACAGGGGGGGGAGGGGCCGGGCCAATGGGAACTGGGGCATCTGACCTGGGGAAGAGCTAACTGACTGACACAGGCCCTGTCCTGCAGATTGCTGAGTGGCTGCCGTGGGGAAGGAGATTTATGAGGAGAACGTAGCTCTGCAAGTTATTTATGATCTTTTTTAACCTTTAAAGTTTCAAGAATTTCAAATTTAAATGATGCCTGGCACCGTCGAGGTTTACCAAAACCAGGCTCCCACTGTGCCTCCCTTCCTCCGGGTTTCTGCCCCCCAAGAGGCCATCACTTTGAACTCTGTCAAGCATTTCTTCTGGTCTTCACCTCGATATTTCCAGTTGACAGGCTTGTGATATTATTCCTGACTTTACTGCCTTAAATATCACATAGCGACTTTCTTTTTTTTTTTTTTTTTTAATTTTTTTAATGTTTATTTATCTTTTTGAGACAGAGAGAGACAGAACATGAATGGGGGAGGGTTCAGAGAGAGAGAGGGAGATGCAGCATCCAAAACAGGCTCCAGGCTCCGAGCTGTCGGCACAGAGCCCGACGCGGGGCTCGAACTCACAGACAGTGAGATCATGACCTGAGCCAAAGTCGGACGCTCAACCGACTGAGCCACCCAAGCGCCTCTCACATAGTGACTTTCTATCTGAGGAATGGTCCTTCTTAATTCTCTGCAGTCCCCCAATATATTTTATCACCATCCTAGTGCAATCCCTAATCAGTCTGTACTTTACCATGACTACACAAAATACCGTTTATTGTTGAGGGCCTCTTTTTTTTGTTGTTGTTGTTGTTGTTGTTGTTGTTTTTTAATGATTGGATATACCTAGAGTTTTCTTTTTTGGGTTAAACAGATCGAATGGGACCTTAGTAGGCTGAACACGTACTTTTGTCCTAGACAGCCTGCAGTCAATCGGCCACGCCTAAGATCCCTGCAGACCTGACCATTCTGATTCCACTTGGCCTTGCTGTCCATCATGGTAACTGTATGGCCTCTGGGACCAAGTGTTACTGTTTGGCCTCTGCTATACTCTAGGACCCCATTTCTTCTTTCCTTCTGAAATCCGAAAGTCCGTTTCAATCGTAGAATTTTCCTCCCATGTCTCTGGCTTACAGAGTGCTTTTCAAAGATGCTAGGGCTGCCTCGACTGATCGGATTCTCAGTGCATTTCCCAGTCCTTGGAGATGCTGTGTTCTTCTGAACCTCTCCAGAGAAGATGCTGGGGTGGTGGATGAGCTGTCTGAATATTCTCCCTAAATCCCTGGATTTCTTCCTCTAGATGAAACCAGAAAGTTCTCGGCATTCAACCTCATTTACCCTGTAGCACCACTGAGTGCAGGTTCAGCTAATGGACTGGGCAGACATTTAGAACCACTCCTAGATGTTTCAACTAGCACCTAGCTGGCAGAATATGGATAAGTGAACACAGATGGATTGGTCTGATGTACACTTACGCTCCTCCGTTCCGGGAGGAACATGCTCAGAGTCCATTCCCACACAGATTCTACAGGCTTTTGTTCATGTAAATTAGTTAAAGCCTTTAGATTATTTTTGCATGTCAGTTTCCCCTTAGGGTTTGACTTGGCAGCTGGGGACCCTGCGGGGTGTGCTGTTGAGGCAGTGGGATGGTAGGTGTAGAGACTGGCTCTCGCCTTACAACTGTGTACAAGTTTATAAGAGGGATCTTTAATTTTAATTTTAATTTTATTTATTTATTTATTTTTCAACGTTTATTTATTTTTGGGACAGAGAGAGACAGAGCATGAACGGGGGAGGGGCAGAGAGAGAGGGAGACACAGAATCAGAAGCAGGCTCCAGGCTCTGAGTCATCAGCCCAGAGCCCTACACGGGGCTCGAACTCACGGACCGCGAGATCGTGACCTGAGCTGAAGTCGGACGCTTAACCGACTGCGCCACCCAGGCACCCCTAATTTTAATTTTAATTTTAAACAGAAAGAGGGAGCACAAGCAGGGGAGAGGGGTAGAGGGAGAGAGAGAAAGAAAGAGAGAGACAGAGACAGACAGACAGAAACGCAAGCAAGTTCCATGCTCAGCATGGAGCCGGACATGGGGCTCAGTCTCGGGACCACAAAATCACAACCTGAGCTGAAATCAAGAGTCGGATGCTTAACCAACTGAGCCACCCAGGTGCCCTATAGCAGGGATATTTAGACAGCAGCAGCCTTCTCAGCCTGGAGGAAAAAGTTCTCATTATGCTAACAAGGGAGGCTTGGCATGTTCTGTCGGCTTGAAGTACTCTGAAATATCTAAATCTTCCCATATCTCCTTATCACAATTCTTAAGATGCACTCTTTCCAAAATAATTCTTTAACAAACAAAAGACCATGTATATAAAATTTTTTATCTTAAATGTAGAGCTGTATAAATGAATATATATACTATACATATATAGACACAGAATATATACAAATTATATACACACACACACACATATATATATGCATATATGAAGATACGTACATACAAAAAGATTAGCGTACAGGAGTGTTCCGCTATCTGAAAGTAGAAAGCAGAGCGTTCCTAGGAAAACTTTGCAAGCCAAAGTGGTGTAAAGCAAAAAAGCAATTACCATTCATTTGAGCAGAAAATTTTTTGAACATTCCCAGATCCCCAAAAGAACCTTTCTTAGACTTTTCTGATGCCTGGGGACACATCTTGTTAACAGATGCACAGATTACATTGAGATAAAGCACAAAGGCTCCCAGACACAGTTCAGAGTTGTGGCATCTTGATGCTGAGAGGTTGTGTGTGGTTCCCAGGGAAGGAGCCTGGAGGGGCTGCTCCAAGTGAGTTCTGCCTCTGTAACTAACAGCCCCTGCAAAACAAACACTGAGCGCCTTTTTTCTGTAAAAGCAAAAATCCTCTTTGGATTTCTTTTGGTTAGTGAAAACAGGTACTAATGTAGGTCTTTCGCAAAAGCCAAGTGGTGTAAGGTGAACTCTTGAAAAGCAGGGGATATCTGTACCTATATGTGTGTGCATGTGAGTGTGTGTGTGTGTGTATTCTGGAAAAGCAGGAGATATCTGTACCTATATGTGTGTGCATGTGTGTGTGTG
>NW_024412388.1:23865294-24002451 GCF_014898765.1 Herpailurus yagouaroundi
TGTGTGTGTGTGTGCATTCTGGAAAAGCAGGGGATATCTGTACCTATATATGTGTGCTTGTATGTGTGTGTATTCTGGAAAATTAGAGGGTATCTCTACCTATATGTATATGCATGTGTGTGTGTGTGTGTGTATTCTGGAAAAGCAGGGGATATCTGTACGTGTGTGTGTATTCTGTACTACTATGGCCCAGAACAAGATCTACGATAGAACATTTCCAGCACCCCCGAAGGCTTCCTCACGCCCCCTCTCAGGCAACAGTCCCCTACCAGAGGCAATGAATCTCCTGACTACTACCAGCATAGATTAATTTTGCTTCTTCTTGAACTTCACGTAAATGGAGTATTATTACCTTGGGTCTGGCTTCTTTTGCTCAACATTACATCTGTGAGATTCATTCGCATGTTTTTGCATTTAGCATTAGTTTGCTCTTTTCCATAGCTGCGTAGTGTTCCACAGAACATATGTGAATTTATTTATCAGTGCTATGGCCGATGGGCTTTTGGAATGTTCCCAGTTTGGACATACTGTGAAAAAACTTGCTATGAACTGTACATTTTTTTAAAGTAAGCTCTGTGGCCAAGGTGAGACTGGAACTTACGACCCCAAAACCAACAGCCGCGTGTTTCACCAACTGAGCCAGCCAGGCGCCCCTTATGTGTCTTTCGGTGGACAGATTTCTGTTGGGTATTTCTCTTCTGTTAGATATATACTCGGGGAGGGAATTGCTGAGTTATAAGGTAGATGTACATGGGCTTCAGTAAATACTGCCAAAGCGTTTTCCCGAATGATTTTACCAATTACACCCCCACCAGAAGGGACGGGAATTCTAGCTGCTCGACGTCCTCAGACACACTTGGCATCATCAGTCTCTTTAATTTTAGCCACACTAGGGAGGATTGGTAGTATCTCGCGTGGTTTTAATTTTCATTTCTTTTTTTAAATTTTTCTAAATGTTTATTATTCTTGAGAGAGAGAGAGACAGAGACAGAGACAGAGTGTAAGCAGGGGAGGGGCAGAGAGAGAGAGGGAGACACAGAATTGGAAACAGGCTCCAGGCTTTGAGCTGCCAGCACAGAGCCTGCCGCAGGTCTCGAACTCACAGATTGTGAGATCATGACCTGAGCCAAAGTCGATGCTTAACCAACTGAGCCACCCAGACACCCCTGCTTTTCATTTCTTTGATGACTAATGGTGTTGAGCACTTTTCATATGCTTGTTGGTCATTTGGATGCCTTTCGGGCATGTCTCTGTGTGTGCGTGCACGTGTGTGCATGCTTGTGTGAAGGCTGTGCGCTTAACCAGCGTTGTATGTGACAATTTGCATTCTCAGACTTCTATTTTGATTATTGGCTCCTTCATCTCTTTGGCTGCAAGAGGTGAGAGATTCTTTATAGCTCAGTCATAGAAGGCTCTGACTGTCTGGCCATGTCTTGGGCCAACAAATTATGACTCTGAGCTTGCCATCTTGTTCGTCTAAATGCTCTAGTACCGTTAGAAGTTACTGCACTTCTGGGGTGCCTGGGTGGCTCAGTTGGTTAAGCATCCGACTTCAGCTCAAGTCATGATTTCACAGTTCGTGAGTTTGAGCCCTGCATTGGACTCTGATAGCTCGGAGCCTGGAGCCTGCTTTGGATTCTCTCTCTCTGCCCCTCTCCTGCTCACGCTCTGTCTCTCTCTCTCTCTCTCTCTCTCTCAAAAATAAATAAACATTAAAAAAAAAAGCCACCCCACTTCTCATACTTGTTTTCCTCATGCTTTTGTGTAGTTCCACAGCAGCGAACATTTGGTCCCGAGAGCCTGGCTTTCAACGGAAGCTTCAAACACAGACTTGAAGGTTTCCAAGGTCTATCTGCTTTACTCAGGGCTGGATGGAGGCAGGTAGACCCACTCTGTAGGCTAGTAATAGTTTGGTGTCTCTTTAAATGACTATTCTTTTAAAGAACATATTTTGAGGTATAATTCACATGCCACACATTTCACCCATAGTATCTTCACTGAGTTGTGCAGCCATCAACCACAATCTAAGGTCTGGATGTTTTTGTCACTCATAAAGAAATCCTGCACTCGCTGAGTCTCTCCCCATGCATTTGGTGCTGTATCTAAGAAACCTTGCCTGAGTCAAGCTCATGAATATACTCCCATCTTGTTAGAGTTTTATAGTGTTAGCTCTTACATTAGGTGTTTGGTTCATTTTGAGTTAACTTTTATATATGGCATGAGGTAGGGGTCCACTTCATTCTTTTACATGTGGATGTCCAGTTGTCCCAACATTAAATAAATATTCCTCAAATATTTCTCAACATTCATTCAGGGGGGATTTTTGTGGATAAGTATGGGCCTGTTAGTGACAGCACCCCACCTCTCCTGTCCTAAGCAGTTCAGCTCTGCCCAAACTTGCAGCCCTCCTTTGGCAAAGCAAAAGTCCACAGTTCAGCAGACCCAGTCTGTCCTAAAGCCAGGTTGAAGCATAAGAAGTGATTACATGATCATAACCTCACTCCAAGTGATCTACCAAAGTGTGATTTCCAGTCTCATACTGAGATTTGGTAAGACTCAGTTTTCTTCTCTGGCTTTCTTTCTCTCCTCTCATTGTTTCTTGGCGTTTTGGTGCTTCAGTAGCTGAGCTGTTTGAATCTTGAACCTGACGCTGACCGAATGACTCCCATAAGCAGTAGGAAGCATGATTCAAACACCTTCCAGGGTGATAGAAGAGTGTCCCTGGCAAAGAGAGCACTCGTGCCAAGGAAAGCAAACCATCGCAGCTTTGGAGAGAGGGCAGAGACCTTCAGGGTGGTGTATATAGCTGGAGAGACTAGGAACTGGGTAAGGACCGTCCTTCAGGATTGTGTACGTGGAAAGGGAGGCTCGTGAAGGAATGTGTAGTGTTCCTTTCCATCTCCAAGCACCTAGTTTGGTCTAGATCAAGTCTGGGTCAGATAATCATCTTATTAGAGAGATTCTCTGGGCTCTGGATGCCACACTCTGCCCCTCCACTTTCACATCTGTAAGACCAATACTTGATATGTATCAGCTTCAAAGCCTGGGAAATTCCCGTCTCCCTTCTTCCATCAGCTACACTCTTTTCTATCCCTCTGGGACCGGGCTTGTTCCCACCTTTGAGTCTTTGCACTAGCTGCCACCTGTGCCTGAAATGTTCTCCCCTAGTGTTTAGCCTGGCTGGCACCTACTTATCCTTGAGGGCTCAGTTAAATGTCTTTACCCCTAAGAAGCCTCTGACCACCTGTGCTCATCCTGGGTCTCCTTGCCTCCAGATCCTCTTTTTGTCCCTCCCCCTCTCTGTTTTGTCTCCCAGGGGGCTGGCTTCCAGCAGAGGTCAGTCACTGGGGGCACCAGCAGGAGACTGGGAGTCCAGGGGAACAGTCAGGAAACGATTCCCCCCTCCCCTCTGTCCCAGGTAGCTTCCTATGGTCAGTGGCTCTGTCTCTGTGGTTCCAGCTTCCACATAAGTGACCTCATGGTTTGGAGAGCAACCCCTCTCCTGTTGCCCCAGCAGCCCAGGCATGGAAACGACTTCCTGCCAGGATCCAGCTTGCTTGACTCTTTCCTGTCTGGTCCTCAGCTCCCTTCATCACCCACGGAAAATATTCTCTGGTTTTTATGGTTAGACCCTAACTGATATCCCTCCCAAGCTAAAGTGTACTCCCAAATTCTTGTTCAATTCAAGGGCACGGAGCCTTTCTCCTCAAGCCGCCCCTCAAGATTGAGGGTTCCTTCTTTCCAGGTTCTTTCTGATTCTGACGGGGTTCTGATGGTCAGTCATTAGGAGTCTGGCCTTCACCTGTGTGCTTTTCCTTGCGAGCCTACCTGGGGTAGGTGAGTTACCCTGGCTCGTGGGACATGGAGGGGTGTTCCTCGCTGGGCTCCCCTGCTTCATGGCGATCTGGGCTGCTCAGCTCTACTCATATGGATTTGCTTAGAGCCAACAAGCTGGGGTCAGGCTTGTGGACCTGCAGCCCCTAAGGGCAAGGCAAGGTGTCAGCTGTCCCTGCCCCAGGCTGGCAGTGTCACTCTACATTTGGCAGGTGACTCACGGAGCTTCTTGCCCACTCTTAATCCAGGTACTGAGCTTGTCTTCGTGCTAAGGTTGCAGTCCCTTGGGGATTGCCTGTCTGATGCAGATTCATGCTGTCCTGTGTCCCCCAGGTAAGTAGCTGGCTCTGGGTAGAAGCCACCTCATGAGTTGCTGGAAGACTAAATTTCCCATAATGCCTGATACTTATTTAGGGCTTCGTCTTGTTGGCTGTTCTGGGATTGTCATCAGGTTTCCTAGAATGTGCTGGCTCTTTGCTCAGCTCTTTGCAGATGACATCTCATTTCATCTCATTTAATCCTCACGGCCACCCTGTGGTGCAGACATGGTTATCACCTCCATCTTGCCGATGATGGAACCGGTTCCCAGGGGGAAGCCACCTGCCCAAAGTCTACTAGCATGTAAGAAACTAAGCTAGAAGTGGGTTCTACCTGAACCTGTCTGGGGCAGGAGTAGGTGGGAGTCTCTCCAAAACCAAGGACTTTGCCATCTTGTTTGGAATCACACAGCAGAAGGACTTGTCTAGCTCTTTCTCCCCTCACCCACCATTTTACAGGTGGGATTCCTGAGGCCTCTAGATATTACAGGATTAGCCCCATGCCCTCCTCAAATCCAGGCTCTTCCTGTTGCCCCTTCTAGATTTTTTTTTAACGTTTATTTTTGAGAGACAGAGAGAGACAGAGCGTGAGGAAGGGAGGGACAGAGAGAGAAGGAGACACAGAATCCGAATCAGGCTCCAGGCTCTGAGATGTCAGCACGGAGCCCGACATGGGGCTTGAACCCATGAACCCTAAGATCATGATCTGAGTGGAAGTCGGATGCTTAACCGACTGAGCCACCCAGGGACCCCGTGACCCTGCCTAGATTTTTAAGCCCCCGGAGCCTGAGGGAGATGGGACAGGGGTAGGGGCATTGACTCTTGATGGGAGAGGGAAAGGCGGGGAGGCCTCAAGCAAGAAGAATGTGGGGCAGGGCTGGCCAAGAAGCAGCAGCAGCAGACTCCCTGCTGGCCCTCCTTGAAACAGGAAGAGAAGGCTTTGGGTCACAGCACGGAGGTGGGCGTAAGCCCACAGGAGGCCACAGATGACACCCCAGAGGTGGGGCAGCTGCAAAGCGGTGTCAGCAGGTGGGTCAGCAGGTGACTGGCGAGACCTGGGAAGACCACACAGGGAGGGTAGGGAGAGGGTGGGGATGGAATGTGCCTGGACACCAAGCGAGGGTGACGTAGACAGAGAACCTTCCAGTGAAGCATTTAAATCTCTGGTGGAGAGCAGAGACACTGCCTGAGGAGAGACGAGCCCGTGCTCTGAAGCAGTGGAACCGACTCATAACTGAAGCCTGAGGTCCTGATTGTGTCCCTGCTTCACCTCCAGGTTTGCTGAGTCATCTGGAGACTTTGGACCCCAGGATTCTCCATCCGTGAAGGAGGGACGGTGGGTGACAGGGTTTCCAGGGTCTCTCAACCCTGATCCTTGCTGATGGTCACATCTAACAGGAATCTGACTTCTCTCCATGTGTCTGCCATGTGGGTGACCTAGGAGGGCTTATTCTCTGGGTTTGGGAGGCTTAGGCTGAGCGGGCAGGGCGGCTGAGGTGTGGAGGGACAGCCCCTGAGCTCCGGGCTGAGGTCTGATGTTCCTTCAGGAATTTACCGGAAGCTCAGGACACCATAGATCCCAGTGCCCTGGGCTGTGCCTGAGGACGCAGGTTGAGATGGACCCCAGGTAAGTCCAGGTGTGGAGTGGGGACCGTGGGTGTGGCCCTAAGTGCTGAGTCAGGACTCTGGCTGCAGGCTGCCCTCACGTCAGTCTCAGGGATGTGTGGCCAACAGCAGGTCCAGTGGCAGCTCTAGGGAGCTCAGGTGCCAGTCCTAGCTCGGCCACCGACCTCTTGGTGACCGTGCATGAGTCTCCTCCTTTCTCTGAACCTCTTGTCCCTGTGTGTACAATGGGCTTGTTGGATGAGATCATGTCTTGGGCCCCAGCTCTGAGTCTCATAATCTGAAGATCTTGAACTCCTCGCTTACCCTTCCTGCGCCTCTGTTTTCTCACCTGTGAACGGGGACATGTGTGTGAAGGAGCCCGGGAGAGGACGCCAGCCCTCTATTCTATACACACGGTGTGTGCATCTTGCTTGGGCTTCCTTTGTCTCTGAAGAGCCCAGGCCAGTGGCCCATGCTACAGATGGGAAAATTTACCAGGGCGCCATGGGGGTCTTTGTGGCAAAAAGGAGGGCCGAGGACTGGCTGGCTTGGGAACACTGGCCTCTGGGACTTGCAGGGAGCTGGGAGAAGGGAGGAGGCCAGGTCCTTAGAGCAAAACCTTTCCAGGACTCCGGAACTGTGCCTGATGGAAGGATCTGTTGAAGGGTCGGGCACCAGCACCCCCCTTGGGAAGCCGAAGGAGAGTCAAGGACCCCCTGGAAGCGTGTGGCCAAAGGAGCTCATCGCACTGGAGCCTGGGGAATCTGCCTGGCAGGTGGCCCTGAAGAAGATCCAGGAGCTATCGGATTCAGTAGGAGGGAGAAGGAGGAAGAGGGAGGGACAGGGAGGGAAGGGGAGGGCGGGGGAGCAGAGAAGCGGAGTCTCAGTCCCTACTTTGGTGGACAAGAAATAAGACTTTCAATTTCGTGGTTTTATAGGTCAGTTTACTAGGACTTACTCCAAGCCTCAGCTCTGCTGGGGGTCAGTCAGGGAATAGTTTTCTGTGTCCCCTTTTTGCACCTCCCATCATCACGTGGAATTTTATCCAGCGCCAGGCTGCCTAGTTGAGGGTTGGAGCCGTTTCGTCCTCACTTTGATCTACAAAGACTATTGCCCTCATGTCTCCCGTTTAATTTTTTTTTGTTTGTTTATTTTTGGGGGAGAGAGAGAGAGACAGAACATGAGCAGGGGAGGGGCAGGCAGAGAGACAGAGACTCAGAATCGGAAGCAGGCTCCAGGCTCTGAGCCGTCCGCACAGCGGGGCTCGAACTCACGGACCGTGAGATCATGACCTGAGCCGAAGTCGGACACTTCACTGAGCCACCCTGGAGCCCCTTGTCTCCCTGTTTAAAGCGTTAGAAGATCTGGAGTCAGGGGTCGCCTGGGTGGTTCGGTCGGTGAAGCGTCCAACTCTTAGCTTCGGCTCAGGTCAAGATCTCTTGGTTCATGAGATCGAGCCCTGTGTCAGGCTCTACGCCGACAGTGCGGAGCCTGATTGGGATTCTCTCTCCCTCTCTCTCTGTTCCTCCCCCACGCATTCTCTCTCTCTCTCTCTCTCTCAAAATAAATAAATAAACTTAAAAAAAAAAAAAGACCTGGGGTCAAATCCTGTTTGTACTTGCTGCATGACCTTGAACCAGTGACTTTGTGTTTCCGAGCCCGTTTCCCCATCTCTAAAATGGTGGTGCCAATAGTACTTACCACGCTGAGTCGTCGTGAAAGTGAAGTGAGTGCCCACTACCCAGCCTCCCTGCCCTCCTTCCCTGCCCTGCCAGGACCACCGAGACCCCTTCATGGTAGCCGACCTGGGTGTGCTGGCCAGCCGTCACCAGGCCTTCTGCCAGGCCCTGCCACGGGTCTCGCCCTTCTACGCGGTAAAGTGCAGCAGCAGTGTGTGGGTGCTGCGTGTTCTGAACACCCTGGGCACCGGCTTCGACTGCGCCAGCCAGGTGAGCCTGTGTCCCCTGCTGCCGTCACAGGCCTGACACTTCCTGGGGGAAAGGCCAGCCGCTAGGGAGCTGGGGCTGGGGACTGCGGCACCTAGAACCCTGGCTGACACCTGTCTTTGAGGGAATGAATGAATGAACCATGGGTGGTCGGCCTTCCACTGGGCCATGCGACCCGGCAGGCAACCAGTGAGTGGAGGGACCACAGGCTTTGGGTTCACGGGCACCACCATGTCACCTGAACCCCAAGTTCTTCCTCTTTAAACTGGGACCAACTGCGCTTTGCTCGGAGTCGTCTAGGAGACTAAATAGCACATATGTGCCCAGCGCGGTGCCGGGTGCAGAGTACGGGTTCAGTCAAGGGCAGCCCCTTGCGGGGGGAGGGGCAGCGAGCCAGCTCCTGGCTCTGTCACCCTTGCCAGGTGGAGCTGGATCAAGTGCTGGGCCTGGGCGTGGCCCCCTCACGCATCATCTACGCCAACCCCTGCAAGCCTGTCTCCCACATCCAGTATGCTGCCCGCCACGGGGTGCGGCTCCTGACCTTCGACAGCGAGGAGGAGCTGACCAAGGTGGCCCAGCACTACCCCGGGGCCAGGTGAGACCAGCGGGGTGGTGCAAGCAGGCGGAGACAGGCGGAGCAAGGACCAGCTGGCCTGGGGCCCCTGCCAGGGGAGTTGGGCCTCCTCCGCGACCAGATGAAGGTGGTCCCATGGGGTGATTTGGGAGAGAGACTCAAGCAGCAAAGTCTAAGAATTTGAGTCAGTGGGCCCAATGTCTTCCCTGGCGCACACTGGTGCCACAAAAAAAAAAAAAAAAAAAAGCACTGCTTATGTCTGCGTAGACACTGGGCAAAGCCTGGCATTAGGAGGTCTAGGGTCAGGGGACCTTAATGAAAAAAGCACTCACATCAGAGTCAGGGAGACCTGGGCTCACGTCTCAGCTTCATTTGCACATGCTGTGTGGTCTTGGGAAAGTTATCTAACGTCTCTGATCCTGTAGCATGGAGACCTACAGAAGGTGTATTTATCATTTTATTGCTTTCCTGCTTCTTCTTGCCTGAGCAAAAATCTGTAAGTGGTGAGTGTTTTAGTTCCTTGGCATTCCGTGGCTGGACAGTCCAGAGGAACTAGGCAGGGGCGGGTGGGAACGTGGAGAGAGATTGGGGGGGCGGGGGCGGGATGATAAACCATCCAGGCCTCGGGACTCATGTGTGTAAGAACCCTTGGCATCTTTCACACCCCTCTCCCAGGCTGGTCCTCCGGCTGTTGACCGAGGACAGCGAGAGCATCTTTCCCCTGAGCGCCAAGTTCGGGGCAAGCCTGGAGGCGTGTGAACGTCTGCTCAAGTCTGCCAGGGACCTGGGCTTGGCTGTGGTCGGAACCAGGTGAGAGCACTGGTTTTCCCTGCCTGGGAAGCACACTCTGAATCTCCAAGGCACTTGCCTTGGGTGCAAAATTTAAGGGGGCATCAAAACACCTTTAATACAATATATTTTTTTTAAACATCAAAATTAATGCAAAAAATCCACGATGAGGAAAGTATCAAAATTTAAACTTAAAACTTCTGTATTTCATTCGTTGTGCACGTGTTTGCATCAATCTTGCTTCGATGAGTCGGTCAAGTGTCCAACCTTGGCTCGGGTCATGATCTCACAGGTCCAGAGTTCGAGCCCCGCGCGGGGCGCTGTGCTGACGGCTCAGAGCCTGGAGCCTGCTTCGATTTCTGTGTCTCCCTCTCTCTCTGCCCCTCCCCTGCTCACGCTCTGTCTCCGTCTCTCTCTCAAAAATGAATGACCGTTAAAAAAAATTGAAAAAAAGATCGCATTCAATGTTACTTATCTTGATGGCTTAGTGTTCAGGCACTGCCTTAAATTTCGCACCTGAGGAGAGGGCCTCACTCGCCTCACCCTACCTGGCCCTGATTGGTCCCCCGGCCCGCCCTGCGATTTGGGGTTCTGTTCACAGAAGGGGAGCCCCGCAGCTCCCCTTCTGGGGCTGGGAGCGCTGGGAGGCGGCAGCTGAGAGAAGTGACTGCCGCACCACCTCGAGGACCCCGATTCCGGGCCTGTCGCGTGCAATGCATGTGTCCCCGGGGACACGCACGTGTATGTCCCAGGTTGCACGTTTCTGTGGGCCGGTGTAGTCACACGTGTCTTGCTGTGTGTATATGCGTGCTGGTCTCCACATCTTACCCCCGTTGGTGTTTCTGAACGTCCCTCTTCTTACTGACCCTTGTGTTTCCATGTGTGGTTCCCCACATGTCATTTGACACGTGTCCAGCTTCCACGTGGGCTCGAACTGCCGAACACCGCACAGCTTCAGGCAGGCCATCGCTGACTGCCGGCGTGTATTTGAGATGGGCCGAGCGTTCGGGCATGACATGAGCCTCCTGGACATCGGAGGGGGCTTCCCCGGAGGGGACGGCTGTGAGCCTCAGTTTGAGGAGGTCAGAGAGGAGGACGAGAGGGAACCTGGGCTGGGTCCAGGGGACAGTGGGTGTGTGTGTTTGTGTGTAGGGCGAGTTCTTGGAACTGAGTCACGTGCATGCATGTGGCTGGGGTTTGTCTTGATTGCCGTGGTTCCAAATTCAGACATCTCAGAGCGCTAGACTTGCTGTGTGTCCTTGGACAAGTCCCTTCCCCTCTCTGGGCCTCCGTTTCTGTTTCCTTGCTGGTCAAGGGGGGACGATAACACTTTCCACAGTGCTGTTATGGGAATGGAGGGGGATGATGCAGGTAAAGCCCCCACATAGGGACTGGTCACCTTAGGGTCTCTCTGTCCCTGTAGATGGCGAGAGTGATCAATGCCGCCCTGGCCCAGGACTTCCCCGAGGGGAGTGGTGTTGAGATCATCGCGGAGCCTGGACGCTTCTATGCGGCGTCTGTCTGCATGGCTGCCGTCAACATCATTGCCAAGAAGGCTGTGCTGGAGTCTGGTGTGTGGGCCAGCACTGGGTGGGGAGGGCACTGTCCAGATGTTCCCAGGCCCTGGGGGGAGAGGACGGACAGGGGGTCTGGGCTGCACCCCTGGTACCTAATGGGAGTAGAAATGAACCTGTTAATATCACTATCGTGCTGTTCTCAAATAGCCTGGGAGGTAGAGAACCAAGGCGAAGCCTCTACTCTTCCTGAGCGGTCAGTGAATGCGTATTGTGTTTACGGAGGCAAAGTCACGGGCTACAGCTCGTGAGGTCACAGACACCACTGTGCTGCTGTGCCTCTGAAATTCTTCGAGCAAGTGCCTTCTAGCAGGTGCAGACCCTGCAACAAAAAACATACCGAGTAAAGACAAATTCTCGTTGATTTATTTATTTCTGAGAGACAGAGAGAGAGGGAGAGAGAGAGCAAGTGGGGGGAGGGCAGAAAGAGAGGGGAAGAGAGAGTCCCAAGCAGGCTCTGCACTGACAGGGCGGAGCCTGCTTGGGATTCTCTCTCTCTCTCTGGCCCTCCCCCACCCGCTATCTCAAAATAAATAAATAAATTACAAATTAAAAAACAAAAAACAAAAAACAGAGGTCAGTGTACAATCCCGAGTTTAGATTCAAGGAAGCAATACTCTGTGGACAGACTAAGTGGCTGTGAAGAAACTGGCTCGGTAGTGGGTCACGTCTGACAGATCTGGCGGGCCCGGGTGACCCCAGCTCAATACGCACCAGGAGTGTGATGGGGCTATGAGAAAGCCACTATCTGTGCTTGCTTCAGCAACATCAACGGAGGCAGGGTATTTAGGCGGAGGGAGGTGAGAGTCAGGCTCCAGTCTGTGACTGTCAGAGTCAGATACTGTTTTCAAACGTATCTGAGGTTTGTTTTCATCAGGTAACAGAAGACACCCAGGCATGGAGATAACTGTCCCGGAGGAAGAGAGTTTTTAGTCACGGTTCCCTAGAAGTAGGAGACCGGGCATAGCTCGCAGGGCCCCGGGGGAAGGACCAGGGTGCGTGGGGCAGGAGGAGCAAGCAGGAGCTCTCAGGGGGAGAGCCTCTGGTGTGGTTGTCGGGGGACGGCATGGGGGAGGCGGGTGAGCTGGCTGGGCAGAGGGGGCGGCGGGAGCCCAGAAGACAGGCCTCCACCTTGCTTGGGCTCCAGAAGACCCCTGAGACAGAGAACAGGTGTTACCAGCACTGGGTAGCGGGTCTGGGCCCCTCCCAAGGGCGCTGCGCTCAGGGGTTGAGGGTCAGCGGGGAGACTGGCCAAGCACATCGCCGTCCTGCCCTCTCCCCACTCCCAGGAGGCCGCCGGAAACTGCTGTACTATCTCAACGATGGCCACTACGGCATCTTCCGCGTCTTCCTCAGGGAGCCTGCCCCCAGCACGCCCATTGTGGTGAAGGTAAGGGTGTGGCTTTGGCACTCCTGGACTCGAAGGCCCCTAAGTCCGGCCCCCAGTCCTGAGAGGCAGGGGTGCTTGCAGCCAGGTGGGGAGGTAAAGGACCTCAGACCCTCTGTGGTTTGCAGGTGGCCATTCCACGTGCTTGCACAAGGACACACACCGGGGTGCCTACGTGTATCTGCACGTGTGATTCCGTATGTGTGCGTTTCTTTGTGTGGGCCTGATGATCTGCGCTTGTGCGGGTGGGTGGGGGCAGGTCCGTGAGTCTGCATCGGTGCGCGTGCGTGTCTGTTTGGCGATGCGTGTTTCCACGTACGTCTCTACATGCACGCACTTGTGTTTCCAGAATCCCTGAGTGCGGCCGGTGCAGGAGGCTTAGGAAGGGGAGAGTCTCACACTCTGATCCACACTAGATCACCTGGAGAGCTTTGAAACACCCCAGTGCCCAGGCGATGCCCTAGACCACTGAAATCAGAATTGAGATGGGTGGAGACCCTGGCATTGGTCCTTGGTTAAAACTCCCCAGGTGATCCCCATGAGTGATTATTGAATAAAACCCTCTCATTTTGTAGGGGAAAGCCAAGTCCCATCAGTGCCTGCATCTGTGAACTGGCACAGTTGGAATGTGTTGCTAGAATACGAACTCCATGAAGGCGGGGTTGGTCTTTATGGGTGGCCGGTAGGGTCCTTGCTGGTGCCTTCCTGCTCGGGCCCTGGGCGCATTACCCGCCAGCCCGGGGAGTGGGCTGGGGGAACCAGGGGGTTCTCTGAGTCCCTGCCCTTTGCTCCCTGCAGGAGCTCTGCTCGGACCCACCCCTCTTCCCCTGCACCCTGTACGGTCCCACATGTGATGCCTTTGACAAGCTCTTCTGAGAGGAGGTGCAGCTGCCGGAGCTGGATGTGGGTGACTGGCTTGTCTTCCCCTCCATGGGCGCTTATACGTCCTCTATGAGCTCCACCTTCAATGGCTTCCCGCCTGCCTCCACCTACTACGCCATGGAACCCAAGCTCAGGTGTCTGGAAGGAGAAAGAAGGGACAGACCACTGAGGGGATCTCCGCAGGGTCTGAGCTTGGCGAGGGGAGCTTGTGGCTAAGCTCTGGGGCCCTAGGCCTAGGAAATACCCTACTCCCTGCCGCTGGCCCCAGCAAAGCTCCAATGGTCTGACTGCTCTTTGACACTGGCCTCTGCCTTTGGCTTTGACCCTGTCACAGCCTCTCCCCACCTGGGTGGCTCCAACAGCTCTGACGTGCACACGCCTTTGAAGGCAAGATCAGGCAGCCCTAGGGCCCCAGCTGACCCTCAGTCCCATGGTCAAGGCCCCACTCTGCTCTGTTTGTGACGGCTCCCTGGTTTCCTCCCCTAGCAGCTTCCAGGTCCCTCACAGCCTCTGCCCCAGCGTCCCCTCTCTGCCCACCCTAAGGCTCACCCCCTGAGGTGCAGAGGGGACTCTAGAACCTTCCTTTACTGGTGCAATCTTCCCACAGGAGCCTGCTGGGGACGGCACCTTAGGCTGGGAGGTGGTGGTGGAGATGCTCCAGACTCCGTGGTATGTCCACGCGGGGACACGTGGGGTGGGCGTGGGGGGCCGCCACAGGGGTGGGCGAGAGGTTTGGGTGCTTCTGAAGTGACGAGGCAACTTTCAAGGTTCAAAATTGTTTATCTCCCAAAGTGGACCTGACGTCTAGGCCGGCTCCTCTGGCAGCCACTACCCCCCCCCCCCGCCTGCCCCTGACCCCCTCCCCACCCCACCCCAGATCCTGGTCCTGGGGACGGGGGCTGAGAACCTTGCGGCTTTACAACAAGTGGCCCCGGAGGCTACGTCCTAGGCTGGGAGGCAGCCTGCACTGAGCGGTACCTTGAGATCTTTCCCCCTTCCTTTCATTCAGTTAGCGAGCCCTGTGTGGTTCCAGAAAGGTCGGCATGAGCTACGGGCACCCAGTCTAGTGGTGAGAGCACTGGCTTTGGAGTGCTCAGACGGGCCTGGGAGGAAGCCAGGCTCCGCCACAGAGGAACAGTGCTGGCAGTGCCTCGGTTTCCCCATCTGTGAAGAGAGGATAATATTAGTTTCCCCCCCCCCCCCAGGGTTGTTGAGAGGAAGAAGTCATATAGTGCAAATCCTCAAGCAAGGTCCGTTCACGCCCAGGGCCCCGCCTCTGGCTGCCCCTGGTCCCGGGCCAGCCCCATGGTCTGGGCATCCTCAGGGAGCCACATAGCATCTGGCCACACAGCTAATGGGCCAAGTGAGTGCCTCGGGCCTGGCCTCAGCCTCAGAAACCCCCAGGCTGCAAGGTTGGATGGACAAGGTATGAATATAACCAAGTCCGAAATAGGGTGGACACTACTGTGTGTCCTCTGGGCGCGCTAAAACCTTAAAAACGGTATTTGGGGGAGTTCTGAGCTCAAAAAGGAAATGAGTGTTACAGGGGAGGAGGTTGGCAGAGGTGAGGGTGGGGACAGGTCAGGATGACTGGCCACATTCCTTCAGCAAGTGAAGGCCCAGAGGCCAAAGCCACCCACCTCCTGTGTCCTGTGTCCCTTTTAAGCTTCTGCTGATGAGACGTTCTCCGATCCCCAGCCTCTGCAATGGTCCTCCCCGTCCGCCGGAGTCAGCCCCCCTCGGCCAACACCTCCCAGCATCCCTGGACTAAAGAGAATTGTCCCCCAGATACATGGGAAGGGATGGGCCCCAGACGCCGCCCTAGAAAGCCAGAGGGCTCAGACGGCCTTCAGACAGCCTGTCCCCAATTCATCTCCCGGTGCCTGAGAGTTGGGGGTGGAAACATCCACGCCAACCCCCTCAGAGGTGTCTGGAGGCAGAGACATGAGCGGGCTTTAGGGAAAACATAAAGTTTGCTTCAGATGCAAGAGACGTTGGTGTGTTTTCCGTTTTGCCCTCTGATGCTGTGATTGTGGTTATCCATCCACCCATCTATCCATCTACTCAGCAGAAATCTGAGGGCCGAGTGTGTGCCTGGAGCTGTTCCAGGCACAGGTAACACACAACGAAAAGACGGACAAGACCCCACGCTCACGGAGCGAACCTTCCCGTTGGGAAAAGAGACAGCGTGCACAGACATATAAATACATCACAAACTACAGTGGAGGCAATAAATCCGGTGAGGAAAAATAAAGCAGAGCCAGAGGATGGTGAATGAAGGGAGATGTGCTATTTTAGGTGGGAGGACGCGGGGGAGGCCGGCCTGAGGGGTGGCGTGGGAGCGGAGACCCGAGGGCCGCGAGCGAGGGCCCGTGGGGTTGCTGGGTCACAAGAGTCCCAGGCATGGCAACCTCAAGTTCCAGGCCAGGGATGGAGACTGTCAAAAAAAGAAAAAAGAAAAAAGGCAAGGGGATGAATGGGAGTAGGCAGAGTGAGTGAGGGCAGGTGCCAGGAGGGGAGGAAGAGGAGGGCCCAGGGTTGATTGATCAGGCCTCAAGGTAAGGCAGGGCTTTGACTTTGTTCCTAGCTGGAGGGCAGGCCCTGGAGGGGTTGAGCAGGTGCGCGCGGTGGGAGTGCAGAGAGAAAGGGAGGAGGTTCTTGCCAGCTTGGCGAAATGACGGGTGCTCAGGCGTTTGGTAGTGAGACGTGGCCAGTCCAGGGCAGGGTGGAAAGGTCCTGGCAAAGAATTTGTCGAGGGGCCAGCTGGGGTACCCGGGGCAAGGAGAGGAGTCAAGGACGACTCCCGGGCTCTGGGCCAGAGTTGCTGGTAGGGGAACAGGGACCCTGGGGAGGCGCAGCAGGTCAGGAGGGGTTCAAATCGAGAGCTCAGCTTTGACAAGTCAAGTTGGAGAGGTCTGTCCAGCCTCCAGATGGAGTCACACACAAGTATCTGGTTCCAGGGCCAGGGCCAGGCCTCAGGACAGGGCATACACAGCTGGGTGGCGGGGGGCACTGGGCAATGGCTTCCAGGCCAACCAGGAAGCGAGCGTAGCTAGAGAAGACACAAGGCACATTTCAAAGAGGGAACGCCTGTCGGTGGGGGAGGGGGACGGGGACGGGGAGGCCACCGGTGGTCTTTACCAGAGGCTTTCGGTGTGAGAGAATAGGAAGGTGGCGGAGGTGAGGTCCAGAGAGGACGGGTGAGAGGGTGGGCGAGGGCACGGCTTCCAGGGACTTGTGTCGGACTCGGGCTGC
Organism: Herpailurus yagouaroundi; assembly: GCF_014898765.1. Lineage (NCBI taxonomy): Eukaryota > Metazoa > Chordata > Mammalia > Carnivora > Felidae > Herpailurus > Herpailurus yagouaroundi. The sequence goes on from NW_024412388.1 coordinate 23,881,458, forward strand.
GGACTATGGGAGGGTGGCCGGGAGAAGGGCAGGTCCCGTCAGGAGGTTGAAGATGAGCGATATTACAGCTTGTTTGTAGGCTCAGGAGGATGCTGTGCTGGCTGGCGGGGAAAATAACTAAGATGCAGAAGAGAGGGGCCGGTTACCAACGCGCGACCTGGGGGGGGGGGGGGGGGGCGGGGGGAGGGGACGGTGAGCCTCCAGTGCCCTGGGTGGGAGCTCGGCGGCTCATCCCAGCTAACAGAAGGCAGGGCACACAGCAGCGGCGCCCTGAGGGACCTCGGGAGAGAGTGGGGTTCTCTTCTGATTGCTTCTGTCTTCTCGGTGAAAAACAAGATCCAAGATCCAGGCGGAGAGGGAGGGGGCAGGTGTTTGCAGGAGAGGGGCAGACATGGGGAAGTCACAAGAGGGCGAGAGTGAATGGGCCAGTGACGTGGGGCGCGATTGCCTTGCCCACCGAGGTGTGTGTGGGGCAACCCGGAGCGAGGCCGGGCATTCGGTGTGTTTTGTCTTCATCCACATTCGGCTGCGTGGGTGCAGGGGCACGGCGGAGGGCTCTGCGGTCCAGGCTACACTTATGGCTGGCTACCCCCAAAGCCCCTGCAGTCCTCCAAGCCCTCTCGCGACCCCACATACTGTCCTTCCACAGACACATCTGCTGGAGACTCCTTCACGATGACCCCCCCACTTCGGAGAAGCGAAGGGACCTGGGCACCTAGCGATGAGCGGCAGAGCTGGGGTTAGAATTCACATGCAGGGTCAATGTCAGGGCAGCAGGGGCGTGCACGCTATGTTGAAAGTCATGCGTCCCAGATGGTGGGAAAAAACAAAAACAAAAACAAAAACAAAAACAAAACCAAGCTGGGCAGCTGGGGGATTAAATCTCAGGTGTTTCCTGCCTCGGGAGGGACCAAGGCTTTGTCCAGTTAAACTGTGGTGACTTGCTGCCACCCACTGGCTACTCGTGGTATTGCATCAGGACGGACAGTGCTCAGGATTTGCTTGGCCCACTAAGGATTCACGGCCCGGCCCAACAACGCCTTGTTGCAAGGGTTTGGTGGGAGTTCTCACTCCCCGCTTTTTTTTTTTTTAATTATTTTAATGTTTTTATTTATTTTTGAGACAGAGAGAGACAGAGCATGAATGGGGGAGGGGCAGAGAGAGAGGGAGACACAGAATCGGAAGCAGGCTCCAGGCTCTGAGCCATCATCAGCCCAGAGCCCGACGCGGGGCTCGAACTCACGGACCTTGAGATCGTGACCTGAGCTGAAGTCGGACGCTTAACCGACTGAGCCACCCAGGCGCCCTTCACTTCCCGCTTTGACAAGTGAGAAAATGGAAGCCAAGAGCGGTGTCTTTAAAATTCCGTCTGTACCTCTGGCCTCCATCCGCTCAGGTGTTCATTCATTCAGTAAGCATTCCTGGAACACCTACTCTGTACCAGACGCGGTTTTAGGCGCTGGGATTCAGCAGGAAATAGGCCAGGAGACAGCATTGTTTCTGCGGGGCTGCCGTTTTGGGGGTTCGGGGGGGGGCAGATACTAAACAAGTAAATGGGTGCTGTGGAGGAATTAAGAGGGAGTGGCCGGAGAGGGTGGTTGGGAGATGACATGTGAGGAGAGACCTGATGGCCGAGAGGGTTGGGAAAGACACTCCAGGGGGAGGGAACAGCACTGCAAAGGCCCTGAGGCTCTGCAAGATTTGGGGTTCCAGACCCCGTGGAGCCCAGTGACGCTCCAGCCCATGGCGATCTGTGGAGAAGCACAGCGGCCAGGGCAGACCGTTCTCAGGGGGGTAGTGCCGTTGACCTTCTCTCTGTGAATCCACATCTTCTCTCAACCCCCACCTTACTCACACAGCTGGCCACTCTGCCCTCCAAACTCCTCCTCTCTTAGCTTGGGTGACACCAACCTCCAGCGGCAGGAAGAGCTAGGATCAGTCTCCTGTTACGGTCAAGGCTTAGCGTTCAAACTTGAGTTGTTTCTGGTCTGAAGGAACTCACTGACCTGTCGAAAGCTAGAGCAGGAAATGCTGGAATGTGGAGTCAAAGGTCAAGGTTGACATTTCTGGGAGCTGGGACAGGAGCATGCAGGAGAGAACTGGAGTTATAAGCTGTCGCCGAGCTCTAAGTGTGTGTTTGTGACCCTGTCTGCGGCCAGTGGTGAGCCACCCTTGCAAATGTGTGGAAGCGCGTTTAGAATGAATATTTATAAGTTTGTATACATAGTATGAGTATGCCTTCTTCCACTTCTATGAGTGGTGCTCCAAGAAAGAATACATTTTGGAAGCAAAGTAAGTCCCAAAAGTGGCAATTCCGACATGTAACTTGAACACTGCCCAATTGTGTTAGCTGACATTTCCCAGTGTTTGAATATTTGCCATAGGCTCTATTCTTTGTAAAGCAAAATATTTCATCATTAAAAAAAAGGAAAGTTGTATGAGGCAATGTGTACCCTAATACCCCACTTGAAGATATGTTTGGACACACACTTAATTCAACCAGCCTCAATGCGAAATGAAATAAGCATTTCCACTTCTGAAATATTTATCATAAACACAAAGCTCAAAGGCAGTTACTACGTTAGGTGTTCTAAATTTTCATTTTAAGGAGGACTTTTAAATAGTAAACATTCATGATATTATCATTCCATCTTAAAAATAATTTCTCTTTGGCATTTGCTTTGAGTTAACGTTCTGCTTTTTATTTATTTTATTGTTTTAGACATTTTTTAATGCTTTTTCATTTTGAGAGAGAGAGAGCATGTGTAGGGGGAGAGGCAGAGAGAGAGAGAAGAGAGGGAGAGAGAGAGAATCCCAAGCAGGCTCCATGTTGTCAGCATAGAGCCTGATGAAGGGCTTGATCTCACGAACCATGAGATCATGTCCTGAGCCAAAATCAAGAGTTGGATACTCAATCGACTGAGCCACCTAGGCACCCTGGGCTCTTTTTAAAAATTAGATCCACATTCTTTTTTTTTTAAATGTTTATTTATTTTGAGAGAGCGAGAGAGAGGATTCTAAGCAGGCTCTGCACTGTCAGCTCAGAGCTGGATCTCCTGAACCGTGAGATCATGACCAGAGCTGAAATCGAGAGTCAGATGCCCAACCAGCAGAGCCACCCAGGTGCCCCAATGTTTCCCTTTGTAATGTGTTTTATGATCAAATGTCTGTATAAGGTAGAGATCATTTTTATATCCTGCAACTTTGCTGAATTCATGAATCAGCTCTAGCAGTTTTTAGGTAGAGATCATTTTTACATTTTATTGACATATATCATCTTGTCATATTACATTATCCCATTATAATAATAAGCTATGCATTTATCACTATACTTTTTAAAATGGAAAACCTCTGAAATGTTTGTTATAGCCTTCTTACAGAAAAATGTTCACTGTTTATTATTATGGTCAATCATTATTTTTCCAAAACACATAAAATGTTAGGAAAAATATGACATACTGTATGATTTAAGGAATGTCAGAAAATTTCCTGAGATTCTGTTATCTCATACCCAAATCCCAAAGAATCGTATCTGTTGGGAATTTGGAAATGTTTTTTGAAGCTCTAACATCTCTTTTTTTTTTTTAATTTTTTTAATGCTTATTTATTTTTTTTTAATTTTTTTTCAACGTTTATTTATTTTGGGGACAGAGAGAGACAGAGCATGAACAGGGGAGGGGCAGAGAGAGAGGGAGACACAGAATCGGAAACAGGCTCCAGGCTCTGAGCCATCAGCCCAGAGCCCGACGCGGGGTTCGAACTCACGGACCGCGAGATCATGACCTCAGCCGATGTCGGACGCTTAACAGACTGAGCAGCCCAGGTGCCCCTAAGCTCTAACATATCTTGATTTTGCATACCACCCCATCCCAAAGCCACTGCTCTAATTGCCAGAACTCTGTCATCTTCCTGCCTTATGAGTCAGTCCCCAGGCTCCTCTAACTCACCCTCCACAGTCCTCAGAAGGATCTTTCTAAAGTGAAAACGGACGGTCATTCCTCTGTGAACTCCTTCCCTGGATCCCCAGCACCTTCACCAGCGTTTCTCAAAATCCACCTGCGGATGACTGCATAAAAACATCTGGGAGTTTCTTAAATGTGGCGGTTTGGGGAGCCTCGTTCAGGCAACACCGAATCACAATTTCTGGGAGCCTGGGGAATCTCTGCACGTTTATCACATCTTCTGGATGGCTTCTTAATAAGCTTTTTTTTTTTTTTAATGGTTAAATACAACACAAATATAGGAAGCCACATAAAACAAATGTACGGATTAATGAAACCGTAATAAAGCAAACACCTGTTGGAAGGCAAAACCTTGTCACTCACCCCAGAAACTCTCCACATGCCCCCTCCCAATCGTGATCCCTCCCCCCACCCCCGACCGTCCACCTGCCAATACAACTAACATCCTGGCTCCCTTTGTCTGCTTTTCTTTCATTTTAATGTGCTGCTGAATTTTGTTTAGTCTTTGGTTCTCTTTCTATAGTTGTTTTCCCTTCTTTTTGTAATTCCCTCGTGAATGAAGCCAGATCATTTTGTCTGATGGAGTTTCCCCATCATTGCTAATTTCATCCCCATGGTTGCAGGCCACATGTGCCTCTCTCCTCTGAAAGTCCTATTAATTGGTAGTTGGATCTAGTGGCTTGATGAGATCTATATTTGATTTTTTTGACAAGCCTACTTTACAGGTGATGAGTGATAAATCTTATCTCAGCCATTCTAGTGATAGGACATGCGATTTCACTGTGGTTTTCATTTGGAGTTTCCTAACAATCAGTGACGTTGAATCCCTTTGCATGGGCTTAGTGGCCATTGGCATGTCCTCTTTTGTGAAATCTCAGTCTAAGCCTTGTTGCAACAATCCGTCACTATGTGACAAACCACCACAAAAATTCGTGGCTTAAGACGAAACCATTTATTTGCTTACTATTCTAGTTGCATTCTGAACTAGGCTCATCTGGGCAGTTGCTTTGATTCGGGCTGCAGTCACCTGAAGCCTCAACTGGGGCTGAAAAATCCGAGATGGCTTAATACACATCTCAGGTGCCTCAGCTGGCATGGCTGGACCAGGAGGAGGCTGGCCAGGGGTCTCTCTCCATGGGTTCCCCATCTAGGTAGCCAGATCACTTTGCATAAGAGCTCCAAGAAGGAGCATTCAGAGGCCATAACCCAAAGTGCAAGAGCTTATCTTTTTGCATCACACTAGCTAACGAATGCTCCACAGGGCAAGATAAATCACCTCTCCAAACCCAGAGTCAATGTAGAGAGACTATACAAGGGCATTAATTCAGGGAGCCACAGTTCATCAGGGACCTCCAGCGTGAGTCTACCAAAAGTCTTGTGCCCTAATTGTTAATTGGATTGCTATAGTACAATTACTGATTTTCGCAGGTTAAACCAATCTTCTATTCCAGGGATAAACCCTACTTGGTCATGACAGTTTTTCTTTTTATATATTGCTAAGCCAATTTGCTGACATTCTGTTAAGGATTTCTGAGACTATTTCATGAAGGACAACAGCGTGTAGTATTTCTTGTAATGTCTTGATTTGACTTGCGTGTTGGGTGTATGCTGGTTTCATCAAATATATTGGGAGGTGGTCCCTCTTCCTCTATTTTTGGAAAGAGTTTGTATAAGATTGGTGTTACTTTCCCTTAAATGTTACACAGAATTTACCAGGCCAGCAGTTTGAGCTGACCTGGAGTAATCTTTGTTAGCATGTTTTTAAATGTCAAATTGAATGTGTCTCATTGATACAGGACTATTTCAGCTTTCTATTTCTTTCTGTGTTAGTTTTGCTAAATTGTGTATTTGGAAGAATATGTCCGTTTTATCTCAGTTGTTGAATCTATTGGCATTAAGTAGTTCCTAATACTTCCTTATTATCTTTTTATGTATAGGATCTGGAGTGATGTTCCTTTTTGCGTCCTGATATTGGTAATATCCGCTATTTTCTCTTTTCATTCTTGCTAGCAGAATGAAGAAAGAACTTTAAAAAAATTTATTTGTTTAAGTAATCTCTACGCACAACATGGAGCTCAAACTCATGTCCCCAAGATCAAGAGTTGCATGCTTTACGGATTGAGCCAGCCAGGCACCCCAAAGAACCAACTTTGACTTTTTATGGTTCTGTATTATCTGTTTTCCATTTATTATTATTTTTTCCCACTTACTCTGGGTTTAATTTTCTCTTCTTTTTTAGCCTTTTCATTTATTTTCACCTTTCTTCTTTCTAATATGAGCATTTAAGCCTGTAAATTTCCTTGTAAACACCACTTCAGCTGTATCACACAAATTTTGATGCATTTTGTCTTTTTTGTCCTTATTCAACTCAACATTTTCTAATTTCTATTCCTATTTCTTCTTTAATTTATGGCTTATTTAGCTGTCTGTTGTTTAATCTCCAAACGTTTGGTAATTTTTAAAAGTATCTCTCTTTTATGGTTTTCTAGTTTGATTGAATTTTGATCAGAAACATAATCTGTATGATTTCAATCCTTTGAAATGTGTTGAGATTTATTGTGTGATCCAGAGTAGGGTCATTTTTGGCAAATCATTCCTATGAACTTGAAAATCATGTATTCTGCATGTATATTCTATATGTGTCAATCGAATTTAGTTGGTAAACAACTTTGTTTAAATCTTCTATATCCTTACTAAACGTTGTGTGACTTTCTGAGAAAAGTGTGTTAAAATTTTCACTTTTGCTGGTGCATTTGTCTATTTCTGTTTTTGGTTTTTCTGTGTTAGTTGATTAGTGTATGTTTAATTTTGATTTGTGTATTTTTAAGCTGTGTCATTTTGTGCATACAGATTTAGGACCGTTACATTTTCCTGTTAAATTGACCTTTCAGGGGCGCCTGGGTGGCGCAGTCGGTTAAGCATCCGACTTCAGCCAGGTCACGATCTCGCGGTCCGTGAGTTCGAGCCCCGCGTCGGGCTCTGGGCTGATGGCTCAGAGCCTGGAGCCTGTTTCCGATTCTGTGTCTCCCTCTCTCTCTGCCCCTCGCCCGTTCGTGCTCTGTCTCTCTCTGTCCCAAAAATAAATAAAAAAACATTGAAAAAAAATTTTTTTAAAGAATATTTCTTATAAATGAAATACAATTCAGCTTTTGAAAAATTGATTCTTTTTTTTAAAGATAATCTTTATTTTCCTTAATGTTTATTTATTTTTGAGAGACAGAGAGAGAGAGAGAAAGCTGGGGAGAAGCAGAGACAGAGGGAGACAGAAGATCCAAAGCAGGCTCTGCACAGAGCCCAATGCTGGGCTCGAACTCACAAACCACAGGATCATGACCTGAGCTGAAGTTGATCTCTTAACTGACTGAGCCACCCACGCACCCCTGAAAAATCAATTCTAATGATATCTGTCTTCTAGTCACTTTGTTTAAACTGTGCATATTTAGTATAATTACTGATATAATTGAATTTAGATCTGCTATTTGTTTTCTGTCTCATCTGCTCTTTGTTCATCTATTTTTCCATTACTTTCTTTTTGGGGGTAATTAATTCATTTTTATTATTCCAATCTTTCCCTTTCTTAGGTTCTAGTTATACATTTTTGCAAAATGCTTTTGGTGTTTACTCTAGAGATTTAAAAATGCGTCTTTGACCCATTACAATATGCTTCATTCAGTTCAGGCTGCTGTTGTAACAAAAACACCATAAACCAGTGGGTTAAAAAACAGAAACTCATTTCTCACGGTGCTGGGGGCTGGGAGTCAAGATCAGGGCACCGGCATGTTCGGGTTCTGGTGAGAGCCCTGGTTTGCAGATGGCTGTCTTCTTGCTGTGTTCCCATATGGTGGAGAGAGGAAGCAAACTCATGTCTCTTCTTACAAGGTCACTAATTACACCATGAGGACTCTACCTTTGCAACCTAGTTACATCCTAAAGGCCCCATCTTCAAATACCATCCCACGGGGGACTGGAGTTTCAACATATGAATGGAGGGGGGATACAAACATTCAGTGCATATCACAGAATTACAGACTTCTTACAGTATTAAATTAATACATTAAGCACTGTTTTATTTTATTTATTTATTTTTTTATTTATTTTTGGGACAGAGAGAGACAGAGCATGAACGGGGGAGGGGCAGAGAGAGAGAGGGAGACACAGAATCGGAAACAGGCTCCAGGCTCTGAGCCATCAGCCCAGAGCCTGACGCGGGGCTCGAACTCACGGACCGCGAGATCGTGACCTGGCTGAAGTCGGACGCTTAACCGACAGCGCCACCCAGGCGCCCCTTTTAAGCACTGTTTTAAATTGTTAAAGAAACTTAGAATGATTCAACTCTATTTACAGCCTTCTACCCTTCATGCTATTATTGTATATTTCACTTCTACATATGCTATTAACTCTGTAAGATATTTATATAATTTGTTTTAGAGACAATTATTTTATTTATTTATTTAATTAATTTAATTTAATTATTTTATTTTATTTTATTTTGAGAGAGAGAACGAGAGCACAAGCAAGGGAGGGGCAGAGTGAGAGAGAGACAGAATCCCAAGTAGGCTCTGAACCATCAGTGGAGAGCCCGATGGGGGCTCGAACTCAAACCGTGAGATCATGACCTGAACTGAGATCAAGAGTCAGACGCTTAACTGACTGAGTCACTCGGGCACCCCTCTAGCCAATTATTTTCGACTTACCCACATATTTGTGATTTTTTAGTTTTAGTTTTGTTTTATTTTAAAATTGATCTGTTTATTTTGAGGGAGAAAGAGAGAAAGCATGAGTGGGGAAGGGACAGAGAGAGGGAGAGAGAGAATCCCAAGCAGGCTCCACGCCCAGCACTCCATCTCATGACCCTGAGATCATGACCTGAGCTGAAATCAAGAGTTGGACACTTAACCAACTGAGCCACCCAGTTTCCCACCCCCCCCCCCGCCTTTCTGTTTGTTTTTTCCCATGTTTCAGCTTAGCTATTTTCTATTGAACTGTCTTCAAGTTTGCTAATCCCATCTTGTCTTGCTTTACTCTGTCTTCTGTTAAACATATCTAATAAGTTCTTAATTTCAGGGTTGTATTTCTCAGTGTTAGAATATTTGACTATTTTTTTGGGGCGCCTGGGTGGCGCAGTCGGTTAAGCGTCCGACTTCAGCCAGGTCACGATCTCGCGGTCCATGGGTTCGAGCCCCGCGTCGGGCACTGGGCTGATGGCTCAGAGCCTGGAGCCTGTTTCCGATCTGTGTCTCCCTCTCTCTCTGCCCCTCCCCCGTTCATGCTCTGTCTCTCTCTGTCCCAAAAATAAATAAAAAACGTTGAAAAAAAATTAAAAAAAAAAAAAAAGAATATTTGACTATTTTTAAAAGTATCTTCCACTTCTTTGTTGACAATCTCTATTTTTTATCCACTTTGCCAATCTTTTCTTTTATGCTCTTTGACATATTATCAAAGATATTTTATTAAAAAAAATTTTTTTTAACATTTATTTCCTTTTGAGAGAGAGAGCGAGACAGATTGTGAATGGGCAAGGGGCAGTGAGAGGGAGACACAGAATACAAAGCAGGCTCCAGGGTCCAAGCTGTCAGCACTGAGCCTGTCGCAGGGCTCGAACCCATGAACTGTGAGATCATGACCTGAGCCAAAGTCAGACGCTCAACCGACTGAGCCACCCAGGTGCTCCTATCAAAGATATTTTGAAGTTCTTGTCTACTAACTCCAATATGTGGATCATTGTGGTTCTGACACTGTTGTCTATTTTTTCTCTTGATTGCTAATCACGTTTTCCTGCTTCTTTGTATGTCTAGTGATCTCCAATACACGACACTGTTCAAATTGTAAATTATCGCAATAGAATGAGTGTGCCACGACGTCTTATGGTGGTCTTTATTTGCATGTCTCTGATTGCTCGGGAGGTTGAGTACTTTTTCATGTTTATTGGTCATTTGGTTTTCCTCTTTTGTAAAGTGCCTGTTTAGGTGTTTTAATCATCGTTTCATTAGGCTGTGTTTTTCTTATTGATTTGTAAGTGTATATAAATTGACCTGTTCCTGATGACTCAATTCATTTATCATTATACAGTTGTCTCCTTTACTCTGGATAGTTCCTGTCTTAACGTTCACTTCGTCCGATATTAATAAATACATATTTTTCATTAGTAGACCTCACCCAGAGGAGATTTCTGCTTCCTTCACCTAATTTGGAAATCACACTGTATTTATTGTTTTCCTGGTTATCGCACAGGTTATAAGCTGCACCCTTCGCTTGTTCGAGTCTAGAGTTAATCAACACGATTACTCCAAGACAATACAAAAAATCTCACAATAATTTAATTACATTTACCCACCTCCTGACCTATTTATCATTTTGTCATGTATTTTAATTCTATAATGTTTTCTGTTTTAAATGTCACAAAGGGCGCCTGGGTGGCTCAGTCGGTTAAGCATCTGACTCTTGATTTCTGCTCAGGTCATGATCTCACAGTTCATGAGTTCTAGCCCCAAGCTTTTGGCACGCAACCTGCTTAGGATTCTCTCTCTCTCTCTCTCCCCCTCCCCTGCACTTTCTCTGCCTTCTCTCTCTCTCAAAATAAATAAACATTTTTAAAAAGTTAAACTTGGGGCGCCTGGGTGGCTCAGTTGGTTAAGGGGCCGACTTCGGATCAGGTCATGATCTCGCGGTCCGTGAGTTCAAGCCCCGCGTCGGGCTTTGTGCTGACAGCTCAGAGCCTGGATCCTGTTTCAGATTCTGTGTCTCCCTCTCTCTGACCCTCCCCCGTTCATGCTTTGTCTCTCGGTGTCTCAAAAATAAATAAACGTTAAAAAAAAAAAGTTAAACTTAAAAATAAAAAAAGAAATGTCACAAGACATTATCATTATTTTATACAATCATGGTTCATTTTCCTTGCCCACGTACTTTGCCATTTCATTACTCTTCATTCTTTCTAGCATTTTTTTACCCTCTATTTGGGCTCTTTTTCTTTCTGCCTGACATCTGCCTGTGGGCATAATTTTTCACTTTCTCTTTGTCTGAAAATGTCTTGATTCCATCTTTGTTCTTAAAGGATTTTTCCCTGGGTATGGAATTCTAGGCTGGTTCTTGTTTTCTTTTTTTTTTTTTTTTTTTAAGTTTTAATGTTTATTATTTGAGAGATAAAGAGAGACAGAGACAGAGAGCAAGCAGGGAAGGGGCAGAGAGAGAGGGAGACACAGCCTCGGAAGCAGGCTCTAGGCTCTGAGCTGTCAGCCCAGAGCCCGACGTGGGGCTCAAACCCACAGACCGTGAGATCATGACCTGAGCCAAAGTTGGACGCTCAACAGACTGAGCCACCCAGGCGCCCCTATTGTTTCCTTTTAATATATCTTCAATATATTATTATTCAATATATTGTCAATATATGCTGTCTTCTCTCTTCCACTGTCGCTCTTGGGAAGTCAACTCTCAGTCTACCTTGGTCCTTTTTTTTTTTTTTCAACGTTTATTTATTTTTGGGACAGAGAGAGACAGAGCATGAACGGGGGAGGGGCAGAGAGAGAGGGAGACACGGAATCGGAAACAGGCTTCAGGCTCTGAGCCATCAGCCCAGAGCCCGACGTGGGGCTCGAACTCACGGACGCGAGATCGTGACCTGGCTGAAGTCGGACGCTTAACCGACTGCGCCACCCAGGCGCCCCTACCTTGGTCCTTTAAAGTTAATCTAATTTTGTTGTTTTACCACAATATCTTAGGTGTAAAAATGGTTTTGAATTCATAGATGTCTTAGAGCAGTTTCGCAGCAAAATTAAATGAAAGGTACAGAGTTTTCTCACATTCTCCCTTCCTTCTGCCACCACACGCGGCTTTCGCCACTATCAACATCCCCCTTGGGTGTAGTGCATTTGTGACAATGAATCAACACTGACACACCGTTGTCAACCCAAGCCCTTCGTTTACCTTAGGGTCCACTCTGTATTCTCCATTCTATGGGTTTTGATAAATGTGTAACGGCGTGCAAACAACATTATAATATCATACAAAATAATTTCACTGCCCTAAAAATTCCCTGTGCTCCGGCAACCACTGATAATTTTACTGTCTTTATGGTTTTACCTTTGCAGAACGTCATGGAGTTGGAGTAATACAGTATGTAGCCTTTCCGGGTGTAAATTTTCAAAAATGTATCCTGCGTGGGATTTGTTGGGCTTTTTGAACCTTACACCAAGTCTAGTGCCCTCTGCTCCCTGGCAGCACTCTTACTGAGACTTGGTTTCTCCATATGTAATGAAGAAGTCAGGCCACATGGCTTCCGAGGGCCTATTGGACTCAGACGTTCTCAGACCAGAAAGTCATGGTTTTTCAAACCTCTGGGATGCCACTCGGCTTCCTTCCCTTCTTGGGTTCCCAGATTCCTCCTGCCTCCGCGGGACACCTGAGGCTCATCAGTGAGAGTTCCCAGATCTGCCGCAAGGGGGCAGTGGTGTGCAGAGATTGCTCCGGTTCGGAGGCGAGGGCAGAGCAAGGGGCTCCTCTCCTCTTGGAGGTCTTTGCCTCTCCCTCCCGGAGTAAAGGGAAAATGATTTAGCCTGGGATTCAGAGACCCATGTCCCTTCTGCTTCATTTCATTCATCAAACTCTGGCTGATGCACAGCGATAAGTCATACCCTGTCTTTACCCTTGAGGACCTCACGGTTCACTAAATCCTTCTTTCCAGCCTAGACTTCGGGCGGATTTTCCCATCACCCTGTCTTTGCTCCTGCGGTGCCTGCCCCCGCCCCCATCACTGCCATTACATTTCCCCTCCTTCTTAAGGCTCAGGTCACAGACCAAGTCCTCCCTGGAGCATCCCACATACCCCCATCAGAATCCCCCTCCTCCTCCCCTGTGTCCTTAAGCCTTGTTCTGTATCTGAATTCTGTTCCGGCAATGTGTTTGTCTCACTCTCCAGACAAGAATTTCTTCAGGCCAAGCAGGGTCCCCCTTAACTCTGGGTGCCCTGGGCCAACCTTAGGACACAAGTGCTGGAGGGAGGAAAGTGAGAAGCTCTTCCGGCTGGGATTTCTGGCAGAGCCGAAGGAGTCAGACAGAGCCCAGCACCTAGAGGGCTCCAGCGTGGCAGCTCCTTTCTCTCTCTACCCCAAGCCCCAAGCCCTTTGGGGTCCAGCTTTGTTCTTGCTGCTGAGGAAATGACAAGAGAAGCTTCCAATTCCAGGAGCCAGTGGATTAAAAAATGAAACCATAAAAGCACCGAAAGAAAACACAGGAGGGTTTCTGATTGACTTTACAGTTAGAAAGACCTTTCTGACTCAAAACCAGAAGCGACACTGAAAAAGAAATATAAGTGGCTTTTAAGCTTTTGAAGAGACCCTCAGCCTTATTCATAAGATAACCACAAATTTAAAAAAATACACTTAGGTTTCATTTTTCACCGATCAAATTAGCGGAAACCCAAAAGTTGGATAACGTGGTTTTTTTTTTTAATGTTTATTTATTTTTGAGATGGGGGAGGAGAAGAGAGAGGGAGACAGAGGATCTGAAGCAGGCTAGCGCGCCGACAGCAGAGAGCCCGATATGGGGCTTGAACTCATGGCGTGCGATCATGACCTGAGCCGACGTCAGTCGCTTAACCGACTGAGCCACCCAGGTGCCCCTACCCCATGCTTTTTAAGCATGTTTTTGGACCTTGAAAGTGTATCAATGAATGAAAAAAATCAAATAAAACTAATTGTTTTAAAACGAATCATTGGGGCACTGTCTGCTTCTTTCTGGGCCTGAGCCCACTCCCTCGCCTCGCCCCCACAAGCTGAATCTGGGGAATGTCATCTATGGAACCCTTGACCTCTGGCATTTCTTCCTCCTTCTCCCTTGGGCCCCAGGAGAACTGGAGACAAGAATTCAAATAGCTGTGTCTGAGCAAGCCACCTCTCTGGGACTCAGTTTTCCCATCTGTAAAATGCGGATAATAGCTCGGAGCGTGGGCCGGCGGTGCGACGAGATCATTCAAGTCCAGTGACCAGTCCTTAGAAGGCACCCAGCCCACGGCAGGTACTCATGGCATCCGTGCTGGCTGGAATGTAGGTAGGACCCCTCCCTGCGGAGGTTTCTGTATTGAGATGGGGGAGGGGGCTCCCTCTCATTTTAGAGGTGGGTTGATGAGGCCCAGATGGATTGGTGCATGTCAGAGGAAGGCCAGGGCTGGTACTGAAGGCCCCTAACTCCCACCCGGGCCCTTAACCTGCATGCCTGTCTCTGCCCAAGCACACTTGTGTCCGAGAGGCCATGTGGTTGGGGACACTCTCCCTATCTTCCCGGCTTCTGGTTCATCCTACTGAAGGGCTGACCCATCCAGCCTTGACTTGAGAGGATCCAGCTCCCCTGCTGGCCCCGAGCCCCACCCAGGTGTCCCCCCTACAACCCCGGCATCTTCCCCCACCGGCGACAGGCACAGGGTGACAGGCACAGATTACTGGTGCTTGCTGGAGAGAGCATCCCTGGGGGTAGGGTGGAGCCAGTGGGGGCTGGGGACCTCCTACGAGCTGGGGCACTTGTGGGCACCGATGTGAGCACTGAAATGACCACTAACTTTTGGTGTCTCCCCCTGAAACTCTCAAACTCCCAAGGATCTCCCTCGTCTAATCCTGCTGGTCCCTGAGCTTCCGACCTTGAGGGAGTGCCTTCCCCTCCCAGCACCAGAGAGAGAGGGGTCTCGGGTTCTGGCAAACCCCACGAGCTTCAGCTGCACTTCTTTGTTCCCGTGTCTCATGACATTCCTCGGGATCCCGGAGCGAGATATCGGTCTCTTGTCCAACTAGCGTGAGGTAGGTTCCCGATATGTGAATCTTGCCCTCAGTAATTTGCTCCTTTCAGGAGATGGTGACTGTGTTTCTGACTGGAAAGCATGCGTCCTGGCCCATCTCCGGTGTGTCGTCGGCCCTCTGCCCATGTGTCGTTGCCCACCCCTGGGAGACGCGTGGGGCTGTGACTGTCCAAGCTCATGTACACAGTGCGCGTGTAGGGAGTCCAGACCTGTTTTAGTCCTGCGTGACGGATTTAATCTGGTTTCAGTACGGGTCCACCCAAGAGGTTTGAGCGGGTTTGCATCAGTTTCACCTAGTTTGTTTGTTTTTTTCTAATTTAAATCTTTTTTAACGTTTATTTATTTTTGAGACAGAGAGAGAGAGACAGAGCATGAACAGGGGAGGAGCAGAGAGAGAGGGAGGCACAGAATCGGAAGCAGGCTCCAGGCTCTGAGCCGTCAGCCCAGAGCCCGACGCGGGGCTCAAACTCACGGACCGCGAGATCGCGAGAGCGTGACCTGAGCTGAAGTCGGACGCTTAACCGACTGAGCCACCCAGGCGCCCCAGTTTCACCTAGTTTTAACAGGCTTGACTCACTTCATGTCTGTTTAAGCACATTTGTGTCTCCTTGACTATTCTGAGATCAGAATAGTCATCTGGCACCCGGTGGCATGTCGGCATCGTCGATTCCAAGTGGGTTCCGAATATTCAGTCCTATGATCCTCACACCTCAGGTAGAGACCGTGTCTTCGTTTAACACACGGAGAAACTGAGGCACGGAGAGTCTAAGACGCCGGCCCCAGGTTTCGTGGCTCCCGAGAGGCAGAGTCAGGATCTGAACCTCTTCCTTCTGGCTCCTGAGTCTGTGCTCTGAACTTCGGTGTCGGGCTCTGGCAGTGCGTATGAGTGTTCGAACCCCCTCAAGAGGGGTTGATTCGATCCAAGCCAGTTTGTTCTGGTTTTGCCAACGCGAGCTGCTCTGGTCTGGCTCAGCTGGCAAACGTCCGGAATGTGACACGTGGCAGTTGACACACGGATCTCAGACCCCGTGGATCTTGGTGATGGAGGCCCACTGTATTGGTTCTCTAGGGCTGCTGTACCAACAGAAATTTATTTTCTCGCAGTTCCGGGGGCCCGAAGTTCAAAGCCAAGGGCCATTTTCCCTCTGGAGGCCATAGGGGAGAACCTGCTTCTGGCCCCCCTCCAGCCTCTGGGGGCTTCAGGTGCTCCCATTTCACTCCAGTCTCTGCCTCCGTGGTCACACTGCCTCCCTCCCCGTCCGTCTGTGTCCCCTGTGTGTCTCTTGTACAAGGGACACTTGCCAGGGGACTTAGGGCCCACCCAGCTATCAAGGATGATCTCATCTCAAGCTAATTACATCCGCAAGGACTCTTTTTCCAAATAAAGTAACAGTCATAGGTTCCGAGGATTAGGACATCGATATGTCTTTTTCAGGGCCTCCATTCACCCCATTATGACCACTAAGGTCACATCAAGTATTTCCCCTTCAGGACCCAGCTCTTAAAAGTGACTCTGCGCCTTCACCCAGCTGTTGGGGTTTTATCACTTTCTGCTTGGGGATGAAAGGGCAAAGTGCAAAATGTGCTGGCAGCCATGTGAGAGCCTCTTGGGCTTTTCAAGACCCACTTCATAATATTCCCGGGTGGGAAGGTCAGGGCTTCCCAGAAACATCAAGTAAAGGGTGGAAATGTCTCTGTAAACAGGCATTCAAAGATAGTACTAGCTTTCTAAGGTGTTTGCTGGCCATCTCACCAAGCTTACTATGCCTGGGGGAGCCTTCTTTCGTGAAAGTGATCCCCAACCGAAGGAGGGCAGATAATGAAGAGACGAGGGGGAGCTGTGAACCCCAAATATCCCAGGACTCCTGGCCCGGGTTGGTAAGAAGCTAGCAATTTAAATGTGGACGAAGATATGGAGCAACCGTGTCATTACTCAGCAAATAGACTCTGCAAGGAAGCAACACCCAGGGGCCTTTTGCATTCAACTGGCCCCAACACCAGTGATGCAGAAATATTACACAAAAGCGAAAGCTGGGTTTCTCTGTTCTGCATTTTCCCACTTGCACTGACAGCTGAGAACCACACACACTGGCAGGTAATGAGGGTCCACTTAGCCCTTGAACACATCTGGCCTCTGCAGAGGCGTGGGTCCAGGCTTTCAGGGCTTGGGCTTGAGGTCCTGTTCTGCTCCTAACAGCTAGTGTCACCTTGGGCAGGCCGGAAAGTCTTTCTGAGTCTTGACTTTCCCATCCGTAAATTGAGATCATTGGATCACCCGGGGAAAGCCCTATGCTTGGCACATGCCATGTATGACAGAGAACAGACTGGTGGGCCAGGGCCGTCACAAGTTCATGGTCAGCAACTCCAAATGGTCACGCTGCTCTCCTGGAAATCCTGCTCTGTTTCTCCAGTGGCCTTGGTTGTGATAACGGTTTCACACCTAACCCTTAATCCTTCATCCCTTCTCTGTGCCTGTCTCACTTTGGTGGCGATTTGCTCCCATTGGAAAACAATGGAAACCATCAGAGGAAGTGCTCTGGTCTTTGTGTAGCTAATTCCACAAACCTATCTCCTCTTCTCTTCCGCCTCTAGGGTCGGGTTGCCCTGGCTCCTCTCAAAGCCAGCTGTCTTCTTGTGCTCTGGGTCCCCTCCCCTCTTACTTTATCAAGGACTTTGCTCCTAGGTAATCCCCTCTCTCTGTATCCACAGGTCCTCCCCTCCTGTCACTGCTATCAGCGCAGAGACATGGTTTTGGATCCCCCATAGTTGGACAAAACCCTCCCTTGACCCTTCTCATTCGCTTCCAGCCAACACTCCAGTTCTCTGCTTCCCTTTGCACTAAAACTTCCTGAAAAGTTGCCTCTGGTGATTCTCTCCAATTCACTGGTTCCCATTTGCTGTTGCAACCGTTCCAATCCAGCTTCCAGCCTCTCTTTTCCACTTAGGACAGCTCTCGGCAAGGTCGCCCCAATTTTCCTGTTGCCAAAGCTAGCGGACGTTTCTCTCTGCTCAGCTCACTCGACCCGTGGGTAGCATTCCATACAGGTCAACTCTCCCGCCATCTTGAAACACTCTCTCTAATTGGCTCCCTGACCTCTCAGACCTGGCTTTCCTCCTTCCTCCCTGGCCACACCTGCTTGGTCTACTGTACCGTTTCCTCTTCTCCAACTTCTAATATGGGAAGGTCCCCAGGCTCAGTCTCCTCCTTCTTTTCCAGTCTGAGCTGGAAACCAGCATAGGTCACATGGTAGTCTATAGGTCCAAATGTCCCTGAAGCTGCCCAGACTCTATCTGTCGGCCTAGGAGCAGAGCATTTGTGGCCACCTTCGAGGAGCCCAGGAGTCCCACTCGATTTCTCCTGTCTCCCACCCCTCCCATCTGCTCCTTTGGCAAGTCCTGCCAACCCCACCTCCAAAGTAGGTCTCGAATAGATCCCTTCTCTTGTCTGCACGGCCACCAGCCTCATTCAAGCCCCCAGTGCTGCTAGCCTGGGTCCCACTGTTGCCTCCTACATGGCCCCTTGAAATCCACTCCTGCCTTGTGGTCCGCTGTTCTCCCCAGAGCGGCCAGAGGGGGCCTTTGCTCCTGCGCCTCCCACGATCTCCCTCCCACATTTTTATCTCTTCAGCAATCAGAAGACAATTCAGGCGCCTCCCTCCATCCTGACGGTCCCTCGGGCCTCATCCCACCCCTTGTCTCCACTCAGTTACTGCAGTGCCGCTGGCTCTGGGCTTCTGTTTCCCAAACAAACCAACTTGTGCCAGACCTCCGGGCTATTGTTGCACTCATCGGCTCCCTGCAAAACCCTCCCAGACTCCAGAAACGCTGGCTCCCTCTGGCCCTTCAGGTCTCAGCCGGAATATCGGCTCCTCCCAGAGACGCCCTTGACCACCAGAACCCCAGGTCCCCACGCTGTGTGCATATCTACAGAGACTTCCCTCTGTGGAATGACTTACAGGTACGTTTGTTTGTCTGCTTGTTTATCTGTCCATCTTCCCGTGAGGTGGAAGTCTTACCCTCAGTCTTACCTGCCTCAAGCTCCAACGTGCCACAGCGGTGTACCATTCTGCCTGTCACAGCCCCCAAAGGCAGGGCTTTTCATGACGGAATCCAACAGGCCCCAGGAAGCCTGACATGTCACGACATGACCCAACACGCACAGCATGAGTCCTCGCTTGAATGTCCCAGATATCACTGCTCCAAGCTCTGGACATGGGCAACTGACCACAATGGGCCACAAGGGACCCTCCCGGCCCTAGCCGGAGTGTCATTTGGGACCCAAACATCTGAGTCCCCAAGCCTCAAGGAGTGGGCCCTTGGCCACAGACCTGGGTTCAGTAGAGCACAATGGACCTCTGTCTTCTCAGGAGGTTCTGCTCAGCCTCTAGAGGAGAACGACCCATTCTGAGCACCCAGAGCAGCTGTGTGGTGGCAGCCGCGGTGCGGGGGGACGTAAGCACTGGACTGGGGACAGGAGAGGAGGCTTGGGCCTCTGCCCTGCTGTGTGAGCTTAGGCACGTCACTGTCCCTTTTTACTTACACCTCCCTTTGTAGAAAGAGAAGAGCATGAAAGGGCCTCTAAGGAGCATTTGGGTCCAGATAGGAAACCAAGGCCGAGAAAAAAGGCAGTGTCCGCCCAGGATCATAAGTGAGGGAGGACGGAGTTATCATCAAGCCCAGGTGGCCTGCCTCCCAGAAGGCAGAAGGGCTCAGAGGGTAAGTCCCGCTGTGACTCCTCACCTGTTGCTCTGCCCCAGGCCCTTGGACCAGAATAAGACAGACAATGAGTCCCCGGAAAGGAGGGGGGCCATGGAAAAGGAAAGTGGGGCTGGAGCCCCCACCCTAGCCCCGCCCTTTTCCTCTCCTCTTTGGCCAAGGAACCCACGGAGTCACAAGATTCCATTTGGGCTGGGCTTAGTGCCAACATCAGTGATGACAAGGGACACCCCCCCCCCCCCCAAGCCCTGTTCTTGACTCTGCGATCTTCCCTTGCTCAACAGGCAAAGAGCCAAAACTTGCAAAGAGACACAAACAGACACCTACACAGATACACAGACACTTAGCGAGACAGACACCTAGGAGATAGGCGGGCAGAGACAATGACAGTCACACAGTTATACATACAGACACACAAGCCAACAAACACACAGACACTGGCAAAGAATACACTGACTGACAGATAGCCACACACATGACCGGCACAGAGGTCACATCCAGACGGACACACAGACAACAGCACACAGGTAACAGACAAGGGGACGCAGAGATGTACTCAAGCAGAACACCCGACGAACACACACACACACACACACACACACACACACACACAGCAAAGGCTCACACGGGGTGGGGGGGACCTACAGGGGAGTGATTTGGGGCAGAGGACAAGCAGGTGCTCCAGGACCACACCCCAGCCCCCAGCCCCAGAACCAAACTGAACTTGATCCACAAAGGTAGGCGCTTGGGGTATGAGCTCTTCTGAAGGCAGCCTCCACCCCCCAACCCCGAGGATGTGACGTTCACCAGTGCCTGCCGAGGGGCCCGCCTTGCAGTCAGATGAATGGAGGACAGACGGGACAAGGGACTTCCCAACCAGGAGTGTGTTGAGACTTGTGGACAGTGACTAAGGGTGACTGGAGGGAAAGGGGTGAGGTGGTGACAGGTAGGGAGTCTGCATTCTGGCCGTGTGACCTCAGGCAGGTTTTCTTCTGAGCCTCAGTTTCCCACTAGGCTTTGGGAAACTGAGTCCCACTAGACTCCCAGGTCCTTGCAGGGAGCAGACAGTCCAGCTCCTGGTGGGTCCGTGCTAGTGCTGGGGCCCCAGGACGTTGCTCCCTCCCCCCACCACCCCTGCAACAGGGTGACTCCCTGCCCAGTGCCCCCTGGCAGGGGGTAACCCAGTCACAGATGGCCGTTGTCCTGGTCCCCCCACCCCCACCCCCAGGAGCTGGCCAGCTGAGGACATCCCCAGGCTGGGGGAGGGGTGTGGAGTGGTCAGAGAGAGGGCAAAGGGAATCCCCGTGCCTGATGCTTCCCTCCCCCCGCCCCCTGCCCCAGGGGCTGGTGTGAGATGCCCGTCTGGGGGTGGAGAATCTGTCCAGGTGTAGTTTTTCATCTTTTCTGCTGTTGGAGTCCCCTGGCCCGGACCCAACTGGTTGGCAGAGGGGCTTGCGCAATAGAGAGGTAAAAGGTGACGGCGGGCATGGCGGGACAGAAGCCCCATTGTTTGGGGCCCAGGCCGGGCCCGGGCAAAGGAAGGGTTTATCCCCCGGGCAGGAAGGGGGGGCTCCGCGGGGGGGCACCAGCTGCCAGGGCTCTTGCCCTTGGGCCCCGGAGGGGGGCAGGTGCCAAGCAGGATGCCCTCGGGGTTGATAGAGGGGGCAGTGGTTGGCAAGGCGCCTGGGCAGCCTGGGGAGGGCAGGCCCAAAGAAGAGTTGTGGGCAGGGAGGCGGCCCCCACACCACACCCACCCCACCCCCTCGGAAGGATGAGCCTCCAAGGCCCCTAGAGCAGGGTCCTCAACCGTCCTCCTCTGGATTCCAATCATTCCTGGGAACGGAGGCGGCTTGGGGCGGTCCCAAGCCTGGGGGGCACGGGAGTGCATGGCTGTTTTTAATACTGAAGGGTCAGAGGGGTCTCAGAGATGTTTGCTGTCCCCACCCTCCCCATCATTTCCCAAAGTTGGGTCCAAAACTCGGAGCTCCGCTGCCCCCTCTCTCCCCTTCTTCGCGGCAGCCCCTCAGCCCTGCGGCGAGGCCCATTGGGAAGTCCTTACGGGTGTCAGACCACGATCCTTTCTGCTTCGGTTGCAGTTCCGCCCCCGAAGGGCACGAACGGCTGCCGTCGGAGACCCGGCGAGGACAATCACATGCTCACTGTCCCTCTCACAGGTCCCCGCTCCCGAGTTACAGGGCTACTCCAGGTGCGGGGCCAGCCGGGGCCCCTCCCCCCCGCCTCCTGGGCCGGGGGGCGGTGCTGCGGGCGGGGCGGTGCAAAAAGCGGTCCCGCCCCGCACTCCTCACTTGACTTTGAGTGTCCCGTGGTGGCAGGAGCCGGGAGGCCGGAGGCGCGTGGGGCAGCCCGGGCGCAGCCCGTCACCAGGTAGGGACGCTCCCCTGCGCAGGGGGCAGGGGGTGTGGGGTGTATTCAGAAGGAAGGAACAGAGAAGAGGGGGCAGGCGGAGGGACCGCGAGGGATGGCAGAGAAGGAGAGTGGAGGGGGGCACGGGGACGGACACGGAGGAACACAAGCTCAGGGGGTACCGGCGTCAGGCATGGAGGTTGAAAGAGGGGCAGAGGGACCCCGATAGGAAAGGAGACCTCAGTCCGAGCTGTGGGTGTTGAGCCAGGGGCACCAAGAACGCCACAATCCCCACCTCCTGTCCTTGAAGGTCTCCGGGGCAGGTCAGGGAGGGGCTCCATTTCTTGCCCTGTCCCCTTCCTTCCCGGGTCCTGCCTGGGGACGCAGGAATCAGGGTCTCTGACCCTGCTGAACCCCCTTGGACTCACAGCCCCAGGAAGCTGGGAGATCAGTCCCTGGGGTGCCAGGGAGTCTCTGCAGCCCGCCACCTCTGACCCCTGACATCTGCCCTCCCCGGGCCCAGGAGGCACCATGTGGCGATGTCCACTGGGGCTGCTGCTGTTGCTGCTGCTGGCTGGCGAGTTGACCCTGGGTGCCCGGCGGGGTCGTGGGCGCCGGGAGCTAGCCCCGGGTCTGCACCTGCGGGGCATCCGGGATGCGGGCGGCCGGTACTGCGGGGGGCAGGACCTGTGCTGCCGGGGCCGTGCCGACGACTGCGCCCTGCCCTACCTGGGTGCCACCTGCTACTGTGACCTCTTCTGCAACCGCACCGTCTCCGACTGCTGCCCTGACTTCTGGGACTTCTGCCTCGGCGTGCCACCCCCCTTTCCCCCCATCCCAGGTGGGCACCAGACGGCCAGGAGGGTGGGTCGCCTTGTCAACCCCAGACTCAGCAAGGCTCAGGAGCGAGGCGGACGCACTGACATGTCCAGGGGAGGCTTTGTAGAATCTGGGGAGAGCCCCCGCCCCGCTGTCTGTGGCTCTGGGACGTCCCCCTCTCCCCTCTGGTCTGACTTGAATCTCTCCAGCAAGACTGAAAGAGAGAAGATCCTTGGTCGGTGGGGTTCTAAGCTGGCCCAGGAGAAAGGCAGTCTCCTGCCCTTTCTCCCAGTCCTGTCTCCCTGCCAGACGTGGAAGGTGCTGGCCCCGCCTGCTGACTCACCCTCAGGCTGATAAAGCCTGGGGGGGTGGGGGGGAGCTGGTCAGGCTCATCTCCGCCATTCCTCTGCCTTTGCTCAGGATTCTCTACCCTGAGATGGCTGGTCACACCTGGGAGGTGGGGCGAATGTCTTCCTTCCTTCAGCCCTGTCCCCATCCTTTCCCACGCCCTTGCCCCTAGTCCCATAGGAGAATCACTTGAATCCCTTCCCCCAGTTCTGTGGGCCTGTGGGGGTGAGACCGAATACCTAGGTTGTCACATCCCGAAGTGCTGTGTTATCTTAGGGGAGTCGCTTGCCTTCTCGGGGCCTCGGTTTCCCCACGCCCCTCCCACTCCCCCATCTCCAAGTTTCAACTCATGTAAATGGTAAAGGATCTAAGGAATGTGATGGCTGGTATCCAAGTGAAGCAAGAAGGAGCCAAGTTGGGGGTCACTGAAGAACTTCCCAGGTAGCTGTTGGTATGTTACCCAGCGGGAGATGTCTTAGGAAGTTATAGTTTGACTTTAGTTTCAGTGAGGGCTGGGGTGCGTGTGTGTGTGTGTGTGTGTGTGTGTGTGTTTGGGAGGATTCCCAACACCTGACTTCTGAGGACCTGGCCACCCGAGCCCGTAGTCTCTGGTCTTGATTCCACTTCTCTCCTCCTCTTCCCTCCCTCCAGGATGTACCCATGGGAGTCGCATCTATCCAATCTTAGGAACCTACTGGGACAACTGTAACCGTTGGTGAGTATGTGGAGCTTGAAGGGGGCTTGCCTTGTGGGCTCTATGGCCCGCAGACTTGGTTCAGACCCGATGCCTGCGGCTCACGTGCCGGGGACAAGTCCTTTCCCTTCTCCGAGCCTCAGTTTCTTCGTCTGTAACATGAGAATTTTTACACCCATCCTATCAACTCCTAGAACAACACTCTAACAGCATTCCCCAGGAGTGGCCAGCCATGGATGCCTGGCCCCAGGTGTGGCCCCTGAGCTGGGAGTGCTTCCCTGTCCCTGCTGGCTCGGGCTGGGCCACTGCCCCTCCCAACCTTTCTCCATGTACGGGAGAATCTGGAGAAGGGGGCGTCAGGAAGGAAACCTCTGACTGTAGCATCCGCTGCCCTGGACGGGATGAGGGTCAGGGACGGCTGAGCTGGTCGGCCGCCAACCTGCAGCAGGGCCTTCCCAGGAATGTGGCCCCTCCCCCACCCTGCCCGTTCTGGTAGGAGGATGAAGGGTCAGGGGTGCTCCCCTACTCTAATCTGAGGCCTGAGGTGGGAAATGGGGAGGGGGTGGGTAGGAAGGCTTGAAGGCCTAATGGAAATGATGGGGACCCTGTGGCTCTGAGGAGGTGGCCCTGCACCCACGCCACACCACGCCCTCTTTGCCTGGGACCGCAGAGGCCCCAGGGAGGAGGACACTTTTTGGAATGCATTACGCATAAGCTGTTTCCATTGCCTCACTGGTGTGAGGGGTGTTGGGTCACAGGGGAGTGGGGACGAATAGGGTTCAGCATGTGTCCGCGTGAGAGAACGCGCGTGTGGGTATGGTGTGAGTGTGTGTGGACTGGGCGCGTGTGTTCAGAAACATGGAACGTGCCTGCACGAGCCTGCAGCTCCAGATAGGACGTCTCTGGGCATTGATGGGTTAACCTCTTTCCCACTCTTATCCCTGGGGCCTGGCCACCCTGGGCCCCTCTGGAATGCTGGGGCCTGCTGCCACCAGCCCAGTCTAGACCTGCTTGGGCAGCCCTGGGGGCAAAGGGGGAGGTGGCAGGAAAGGACTGACCAGCCCGAGGTCCCTCACTGCACTTGGTGGCCCCCATTCCCTGTGCCCGGCACCTGAGTGAGGGTGTGGGGTCGTGTCTGCAGGCCTTCTAGGCTGCGTGAGCCCTCGAGGAATGCTTGGAGAGTCTGAGAAGGAAGAGAAGCCTGAGAGAGCCGCTTCCTACGCAGCCTCCTCCCTCTGTCCCGAAAGTGCCCCCGCCCACTCCCGGGGCCTAGGAGCCCAGCCATACTGGGTTTGTTTCCCTTGAGGCTCCTTAAAAGGCAACAGGGGAAGGAGGCAGTTTAGCCTCTTGTAATAGCAGAGTTATGAGCTTGTAAAAGCATTATAGAATTCATAGAATGCCCTGATCCGTCGACACCTATTTGTTAAAGACCTACTATGTGCCAGGCCCTGTGCCGGGCCAGGGAGGTGCAGCCAGATGTGGTAGACCGCCCTTGAGGTTGCACGGGAGCCTCCGGTCTAACAACGAAGGAGCCCACACACAAATAAACATATGACAGCCTGCGACAGGTGTGGCGGGGGAAGGGCATCATGGGTGGGGGGGGGCCCTCGTGTAGAATGGAGTAGGGACAAGGGAAGATGGCTAGACAAGGAGGGAGCATGGGAGCCATAGCTCATGGGAGGCTAGGAGGTGGGACAGACCTCACTGCGGTTATGAGGTGAAGGCCCAAGGAGGTACAGGCCGCGTCCATGGGTCTCATAAGCCGTGCTGAGGGTTTTGCATTTTGTTCTACGTGCCGGGGGAAGCCACTTGGAGGCACACTGCCTGATTTATGTCATTCAGAGATCTCTCGGGCTTCAGAGTGGCTAGGGAATGCACCGTGGGGGTGGGTTGGGCGGGGGTGGGGGGTGTAGAGAGGCAGGGAGCCTGGGTAGGAAGGCATGGTCCGGGTGACAGGTGACAAGGGACTGGAGGAGGGTGGTAGCAGTGGAGGGGGGGCGGTGAGGGGCAGGTGAATGCAGAGCCGTCCACGATGTGCCATCCCAGGACCTGCTGATGGCGGGCGTAGGAAATGGGGGCACGCCATGGACCGCGGCGAGTTCTGGTTTGAACACCTGCGTGAATAAGGTGCCATTTCCTGAGCTGAGGATGTTAGGGAAGGAGCGGTTTGGGGGGAGGGCAGTGTGGGCCATTTTCAGTTTGAGATACACCCAGAGGAGATGTGAGGGGGCCAGGTGGATGGGAGTCTGAAACTCCAGAGACGGGGAGTCTGGGGTGTCTGGCCCAAGACCTAGAGCAGTAGGTAATGATTCTTGAGCACCTAAGATGGGCCAGGCCCTGTGCTAAATGCTTTATAAGCTTTATAAAACCCTGCCATTTAATTCCTGGAAGGTGGGACTATTCATTTCCTCGTTTTATGGACAAAAACACTGAGGGAGAGAGTTCACCTGAGGCCACATGACTAGTCAGCCAGTTGGAACCCAAGACTTGAATTTCAGGACCCCTGCTCTTAGCCTCTTCACCACAGTGCCTCATTCACTCGTTCATCCAACAAATATTTATTGGGGGCCTGCCATGTGCTAGGTTTTGGTTTCTAGGCTCTGAAGATACCACACAATCCCTCCTCTCCAGGACCTGAGCGTCTGTGAGGAAGCAGGGATAAGCTGTACACATCGCTCAAGATATAGCGTGCCAGAGAGTGACGACGTGCTCAGGAGAAAATAAAACCTGGAAGCGGGATAGGAAGGTGGCCAGGGCAGGTGACGTGTGAATGGAGACTTGGAAGAAGTGAGAGTGAGCGTTGGGGATATGGGGGAAAGAGCAGCTCAAAGGCCCTGGGGCAGGAGCACGGCTGTTGTTGACCAGTCAGTGGACCAGCCTGGCTGGAGGCCCAGGAGCCAGGACTCAGAGGAGGGGGTCACAGAGGGGACAGGAGGACAGATCACGCAGGGCCTTGTTAACACGGCCAGGACGCCGGCTCTTACTCTGTGATGTCAAGCCAAGGGGGGGTTTTGGGCAGGGGGATGGCATGATACCACTTGGGTTGCACAGGGTCCTCTGGTAGCTGTAGTAAAAATATACCGAAGTGTGGGTGCAGGGCAGACATGGGGAGAACAGCGGAGAAGCTGCGGCAGAACCCAGGGGAAAGGTGATTGGCCCACGATGGCTGCAGGAGAGAATGAGATGCGGTTTGGATCCTGAATGTGCTTTTAAGGGAAAGCCAACGGGACCTGCCAATGAATCAAATTAGCGCCTGAGGGTAGGCGTCAAGGGTGACTCCCAGGCTCCTGGCCTGAGGTTCGGGAAGGACGGAGTGGACGTTTTCCACAGACCGTGGGGAGAGCACGCATGGGAGTGGGGGGTCAGAAATTCGGCTTGGGATGTGGTCGGGTTGAGCTGCTGTTGGACACCCCAGTGGTGAGATTGTGTCCTTGGATCTGGAGTTTAGGGACAGATCCATCCAGGCAGCAGATACAAACCCGAGAACTGGGCACTTGACGTTGACATCTGAAGCCACCAGGCTGAATGGGATCATCTAGGGGTCTTCCCATCACCGCTGGCACAGAGCCTCAGGTCCATGTTGACTTCTGAGCCCCCCTCCCTTCAGAGGATGCCCAGCCCCCCCCCTCCCCCCACCTCTTCGTTTCTGCTCTTCTAGCACCTGCCAGGAGCAAGGGCAGTGGGAGTGTGACCAGGAGCCATGCCTGGTGGACGAAGACATGATCAACGCCATCAACCGGGGCAACTACGGGTGAGAGGCCCTGGAAATGCCCCCAGGTGGCACAGACACACATACATTCCCCCCGAGATGTACGTGCTGCCAGGCACACCCAGATTTCACCCACGCGTAGGCTTGGCCAGGATGCGTCTCTCCTACCCATGCGCACGTACCTCTAGGACCCTCAGCCCTGGCAGATCTGTGACTCCCACCCCCTACTCTTTCAGATGGCGGGCTGGGAACCACAGCGCCTTCTGGGGCATGAC
Source organism: Herpailurus yagouaroundi (assembly GCF_014898765.1). NCBI lineage: Eukaryota > Metazoa > Chordata > Mammalia > Carnivora > Felidae > Herpailurus > Herpailurus yagouaroundi. The sequence goes on from NW_024412388.1 coordinate 23,909,125, forward strand.
CCTGGATGAAGGCATTCGCTACCGCCTGGGCACCATCCGCCCTTCTTCCTCTGTCACCAATATGAATGAGATTCACGTAAGTCCATCCTGCCATCTCCCCATGGCCTGGGACCCCAGGAACCCTGGCACCCTGGGTCCTGTTCCTCCAAGGCCCCGGGCCTAGACCCCTCCAAGAGGCTGTGTGTCCCTGGACACACATCACTCCCCTTCTGCGGGTCTTCAGTTCCTGCCCATAACAAGATGTGCTGCCCAGAGAGAACTGATGCTCGCATTCTGAGTTCTGCGGTCCCAGCCCGAGTCCCTTCGTGGCCTGCCCAGCCTGGGAAAAATGCTATTCCTCCCAGTACAGCTGGGTCAGGGCCCAAGGGGCCAGGAGGTCACCTTGGTATTTTCGGAAGGGAGGGACAGATTGTCCTCTGGCTCCGACTAGAGAGTAGCAATTCTCGGAAACAAATGCCGACTCAGTGGAACCCCGAGGGAGGAGGGGGCTTCTCCCCTCCTGCCAGTGGGACCCCTTTTGGGCAGAAATGGGAACCATCCCCGGAATAGTCAAAGGGTGAGGAAGGGGAACCACAGCAGGACGGGGCTGGGGCACATGCCACAGGATCTGTCCGTCAGAGGCAGGCAGGGAGGAGGCAGTTTTGGCCAGAGTACCCCTCCCTGCAGAGGGACAGCAGCTCAAGGCTGGGGTGACCAGCCCCTGCCCCTGTCCTTACTCCCCTGGGCCTCTGCTATTTTCTGCCTCCTGCTGTTTGCTTTGGCAGCCTGCCTGGTCACAGGACCTTACTGCTTCTTCCCTCCCCTGCCCTTTAGGGCCCAAAGCCCAAGGTCCTGGTGGGAAGAAGGAAGTGTCAGATCAGAAGGTGCAGAGGAAGAATGAGGGAGTGGGGGTTGAGAAGGAAGAGTAGGTGACCCTGGCCTGGCCACTTCTCTGCTGGCCTCCGTTCCCCCATCCGCAACTCATCAGGACTGGCCACCCCCACCTGACCCTGAGAACGCATCAAATGGTGCTTGGGTCTTCCCCTTGAGTCGATGTGGAGATTACTGGAATCGCTCGGCAGCAGGAATGCTCAAGATCGAACCGCGGAAGGCCCTAGACTCTTGGTGGCCCTTCAGTGCCAACGGGCCCCTGAAGGGTAGACGGGGGCAGAGGCAGGAGGCAGACGGAGTGACTTTTGCTTTGCAGACAGTTCTGGGCCCAGGGGAGGTGCTGCCCACAGCGTTCGAGGCCTCTGAGAAGTGGCCCAACCTGATCCATGGGCCTCTTGACCAGGGCAACTGTGCAGGCTCCTGGGCCTTCTCCACAGCAGGTACGTCCAAGGGTGGAGGCTGGGGCAGCAGGAAAGGAGGGCCAAGGCCCGAGCGCCCTGACGACCCTTCTGCCTCCCCCCCCCTCCCCCACCAGCCGTGGCATCCGATCGCGTCTCAATCCATTCCCTGGGGCATATGGCACCTGTCCTGTCGCCCCAGAACCTGCTGTCTTGTAACACCCACAACCAGCAGGGTTGCCGTGGTGGGCGTCTCGATGGGGCCTGGTGGTTCCTGCGACGTAGAGGGTGAGCAGCAGAGGGCGTGGGCAGGGAGGAGGATGTGGGGGGGGGGGGGCCTCAGGAAGGCAACCCTCAGGAGGGGCCAGGGCCACGCCCATCACATTCACCGCTCCTTCCTCCTTCTCCTCCAGGGTTGTGTCCGACCACTGCTACCCGTTCATGGGCAGCGAGCGGGACGAGGCTGGCCCCGCGCCCCGCTGTATGATGCACAGCCGGGCCATGGGTCGGGGCAAGCGCCAGGCCACTGCCCGATGCCCCAGTAGCCATGTCCATGCCAATGACATCTACCAGGTCACTCCTGCCTACCGCCTCGGCTCCAGCGTGAGTTTATACTTGGTTGAAGGGGCAGAGGCAGGAAGGCTGGCCAGAGGCTGGAGCCTCACGCCTGATCGACACTCTCCTCCCCACCCCCAACCCTCCAGGAAAAGGAGATCATGAAGGAACTGATGGAGAACGGCCCTGTCCAAGGTAAACGCCCCTCATCCTGCCCCCTGGTTCCAGAAGCTCGTGCCTGCTTGAGACCGAGCACGGCACGGCAGCACAGGGGGTCTGCACAGCATTGGGTAGCAAGTCCCACTGGGGCTGGGAGTCAGTGGGACCTTGTCCCCTCCCCACGGGCAGCACCCTGGGCGGGGAGGGGGGTGGGGGGACACTTAGAGTCTTGGTATGGGTCTGGGCATGCGTCTCCAGACCTGTGCCGATGGGCTGAGCCGGGCCTACTTGGACCTCTGCCCACAGCTCTCATGGAGGTGCACGAGGACTTCTTCCTGTACCAGGGCGGCATCTACAGCCACACCCCAGTGAGCCTTGGGAGGCCAGAGCGATACCGCCGGCACGGGACCCACTCGGTCAAGATCACAGGGTGAGGGGCTTGGGGGGCAGAGAGGGGAGGGGGCCGCAGGGCTTGCACTGGGGGGCTCCGAGCCTACCTCGAATCCGTCCCGTCTCTCTGCAAAGCCCCGCTTCGAAGAGGAGCAGACCAAGACAGAAAAAGAGGAGAGGTTTGCCTCGCACTCGAGAGTGGGGGCCTTTGAAGGTTTTCTAGGAACTGGTCCTCCCTTACACACTGTGATAAAATCCACTGCAGTGTAATACAGACAAGGATTCAAGGGTTGCTCAACCTCTCTCCATCTCAGCACCCACCCCAACTCTGCCTGACTCACGGACCCCCACCCCCGGGCTTCCGTGCCCCCACCTGATATACCCAAAGATGTTCCAGTCACTGATTTCAATTGTCCAACCAATGAAATGTACTTTGCAGTGGGAGTCTGGGGCCTCCAAGGTACCCCAACCTTGCGGTCCCTGGTACCCAACCCTCCCTGGCTTCCCAAGTGAGGAGAGAGGGCAGGCAGACGTGTGAAGTTGTGAGGTCCCGGAGACCTGGTCCCCAGGATGTGGGGCCCTGGAGGAGGGAGGCCCAAGTTCTCCCCCTTTCGGCTCACCCCTCCAGTTATTCCGTTGGTGCCCAACCCCACGTGGGCGTGGGCACACAGACTTTGAAAGGTGGGGACTGAGAGTAGAGAGAGGGTTAGAGCCCCGCCCAAGCCTGGAACGGAAAGTGCCCTGGGGTTCGAGCCCCTCAAGGCAGGTGGAATCAGCGTCCTCTCCCTCCCTGGCTCTGCCGCGCCCTCCTCAGGTGGGGACAGGAGACGCTGCCCGACGGAAGAACGCTCAAATACTGGGTGAGTCCCTGCGGGGGGTGCCCTGCGGCCGCTGCCTTCTCACCGCCCCCCCCCCCCCCCCGCTCCCCCTGCCCGCCCCCTTCACCACCGCCCCTCCTCATCCCCAGACGGCGGCCAACTCGTGGGGCCCAGCCTGGGGCGAGAGGGGCCACTTCCGCATCGTGCGCGGCGCCAACGAGTGCGACATCGAGAGCTTCGTGCTGGGCGTCTGGGGCCGCGTGGGCATGGAGGACATGGCGCACCGCTGAGGCCCTGGCACCGCGCCGGGCTGGCCGGCGGAAGAGCCCCTGGGGGGGCGACGCTGCCCATCCCGCCCCGCCCGACGGAGCTCCGGGGGCGCAGGCGGGCGCCTGGGGTCTAATCCCCCTCGCGCAGGTTCCGCTGACGCAGCGCCCCGCCTGGGAGCCGCGGGCAGGCGAGGCTGGCGGAGCCCCCAGACCTCCCAGCGGGGACTGGGCAGGGCCTGGCCCGGGAGGAGCGGGCCTGCAGATCCCAGGCCCCGGGCACCCCCCCGGCTCAAGACCACGGAAGCCAGGACACCCCCAAGTCTCCAGCCCCACTACCCCATCCCACCCCCGTACTCTTATCCTCCAAAGATATTTATTTTTCTTCTCACGGTTTCAAAAATAAAAAGAGTACTGATAACTGTAGTACCTTGGAACTTTGGGGAGTGGAAAGCCAGGCCCTGGCTGGTATGGCATACGGTCAGACAGCAGGGAGGAGGGCCTGAGGCCTTGCTGGTCGGCAGGGGTGGGGAGGCTAGAAATCTTAGTCGCCATTCGGCCCTATTTGTCAGTGGTCCTGGGCACGGACCCACTTGGAGGTGGGCATGGATGGCATGGCCTCTGGCCCTCAGAGAGACACGGGCCCGTGGGAACCACCTTTCAGACGCTGAGTCAGCGCTGCCCAGTGGGGGGAGCCTGACCCACCAATCAGCAGAACTGGCGCCAGTGCCCAGCAGGCAAGGGGGGCACAGCCCCACAGAGGCTGGAGCCTCTGTCTCCGCAGATCAGCCTCTCCAAGCCACCCCGGCGAAGCCCCCCCCCCCCCCCACTGCCTCCTCCCCCTGCCCCTGGGCCACGCTGGACCTGCCTCTCTGAGTACTCTCCCTACCCCACCTCCCCAGGATCCCCGTATTTTTAGGCCATGAGGACCCACTCCACCAGCCTCCTCACCAAAACTTCTTCAGCCCGTGCCCAGGCTATTCCAGAGTCCTCACTGCCCCTCAGATGCCCTGTGCACAGGCAGAACCGTCAGGCATTTGCACATGCTGTTCCCCAGTCTAGATGCCCCTCATTCCATCCTCCGCTTGCCCCTCTGCTGTTTCAAAGCCAACTCCACTGTACCCTCATTCAGGTAGTACCTGAAGGGGCTGCTGATGTGTCAGGTATTGTGCAAGGGACCCCAGCTTTCCCAAACCACCAACCCCACCCAGCATGGCCTCGACACCCCCTGCCTGGACTCATCTACACCCTGCCCTTTCACCCAGTATTTTCACTTCTCTGGGTGTCTACCTACCTCCTCTGTTATGCTGGAAGTTCCTTGAGAGCAGGGACTGGGTCGGGTTCATTAGGGGTCCTGGCACCCACACCTGTACCCTGGTATAAGGGGGCATTACGGTTTGTGGAATGGTTGAGTGGCTAGGCCCTGTTCTTTCTCCCTCCACTTGGCTCCCAAGACCCCCGCCCAGCCGGTCCCTCTGGGCGCTGGGGTCCCTTTCTTTCCAAGAGCCCAGGAGGGCTGCGCTTGGGGAGGGGGCTCCCGGAGGCAGCAATCGTCCTGGTCCCGACCCCAGCCGACCGAAAGGCAGGGGGAGCCTGAAGGGGGACAGCGGGAGGTCCTCCTCCGGGACAGGCAGCCCCTCGGGACCGCGTCCCGGCATCACCTGAAAGGAATGCTGGGCTCCCGATAAGCGGCCGCCTTTGTCTCATTTCCTGTTTGCCAGGACGTCCCGAGCCGGCTCCCCTGGGCGGCCCGCCCGTCCGCAAGGAGCCAAAGCCGCCTTGGGGGGGGGGGGGGGGGGGGGGGGGGGGGTGTGGCGGGCGGGGACGAGGGCGGGAGGGGAGTCCCGAGCGGGGCCCGAGGGGGCGCCCGCCCACCACCGCCTCCGCGGGGCCGGGACGCGCCCGGCTGCTCCCACCCCGCTGGGAAAAACCCCCGTCCAGCGCCCGCGCGGCCGGGCGAGGCTGGAATTTTCTGCAAGGACCTTTGGCGGAAGCAGAGCGGGGTGGGGAAGGGAGGGGAACAGGGGCGCGGCCGCGTCTCGGGCCTCCGGCTGTGCCAACACGGGGTGGGCGGGCGATCTGCGGACCCGTGGCGGTCGGCCCAGCCCTTCCTCAGTTCTGTCCGCGGCCAGGGAGCCCCAGGGCCTCCCGGCCGCCCTGGAGCGGGAGAGGGTGCGGGTGCGGGTGGCGGAAGGGTGCTGGGGAGGGCTGAGCGAGGACCTCAGTAACCTCCGTCAGCCAGGGTACCTGCCCTTGGGTAGTTCATAAATCCTGGCATCCCACTCCCTTGCTGTGTGTCCTGAGGCTGGTCCCTTTCTCTCTCCGGGCCAAGGGCTTGGGTCTTGAGGCAGACCTGGGTTTGAACCCCTGCTCTGTTGGTTACACTCCCCGTGCTTAATCTTGCCGTCTCAGAGCCTCTGGTTTTCTCTCTAGTGGGGATGATAGTACTCATCTCCTGGTGGTGTTGGTAGGATTACAGGAGGCAAAACATGCCAAGCATGTAGCGCAATGCTTGGGACTTATGAAGGGCTCAACAAATGGTGACAGCTGTAATCATTTTAAGGGCATTGGACTTGATAATGCAGAGGCTTTTCATAATGAGCTAAGCATTTAGTGAGTGCTTAACCACAGCTTTCTGCCAGCACATTGTTCTGAGTGCTTTACGTATACGATCTCATTTAATACTAGAAACAAACTCCTATTTCCTTATTTTGCAGATAAGGAACAGAAGCATAGAAGAATCTTGAAAGTTGGCCGATGCAGGATTCAAACCCAGGAGGGCTAAATCCTCCTACTAATTGGCTTTGCGTTAGTGGTAGTGGCTGATTGGCAGTGATGGTCCAGTGTCCCTTCCCAGTCCTCTCCCTGCTTGGGAAACTCTTACTCGTCCTTAAAACCCCAGCTCAAACGCTCCTTTCCTGGCGTCCATGGTCTAGTCCACCATTCTCGGCACAGCCGGAGTACCTGTTGACAGCCTTTGCTCCTACACAAGAATGAGGCAGGATTTTTTTTTTTTTTTCCTTAGTCCTGTCCTTTCCTATCCACTAAATGTTCTGCTTGGGCATTCATCTGGTCTCCTGTGGGGCTCTGTGGGGTCCCGAGTCACCTGACTCTAGTCTCCCCGGAGCTGCTGAGTTCTATGGCTTCACGAGTACTGACGCCTCACATCTTCCTGGTATCTTTGCCAAATCCTCATCCTCGCCTGGTGCCCATTAAGGGAAAGGAATCTATGCTTACCGAGCCTGCAGCAGGCCGGGCCTTGGGTTGGGTGCTTCACATGCTTTAGCTCATTTGTTACTACGCACATCCTTGTGAGAAAGTATATCTTTAGAAATCGATGCCAACCGGAGAGGTGACTCTCAGAATGCAAGGGAGAGGCCAACTCCTAGATTGTGAGCAGAGCTGCTGGGCCCGAGCACAGCCCAAAACAGGGGCCCAGATACTGCTGGGTCTACCGACTGTCCCTCTCTCTCCTCTGCCTTTCCCTCTGCAGACGAACTGCCATGAGGAAGGACATGTGGCCAGTGATGTCAGCTCCTGAGCTTTTCAGCCCCCAGCGATTTTCTCAGTTTGGGTTCCAAACAAGACCGATGGAACAGGGAAGGCTTCTGATCAGCCTGGCTGCGGTCAGATGTCCACCTGTGGGCCAATCACTTGTGGCCAAGGGACAGGATCATAGGAGTGGGGACAGCCCTGGCTGAAACAGTGTTTGGAGCGGAGGAGATCCCCAAAAAAGGAGAGGGCTGCTGTTCCAGGGCAAGTGGGTGAAGCTGAGCAGATGAAAGAACAATGCCCATGGCAGCTAGGGATCACTGTTACTCCTACTTGACAGACAAGGAAGTCGAGGCTCAGGGAGGGGGGTGACTTCTAAGGCCACACAGCTGATAAATGGTGGAGCTGGATACGGACCACACTGTCTTCCAGTGAATTTGTAGAGATCCCCTTTGCAGGTCAAAGAGTGAGAGATTCCTGGGGGGGCGCCCGCGCCCGCCCCCCCCCCAGAATCCGCCCCCCCCCCCGACTCCCTGCTGAGCCCTGGAGGATTTCACCCACTTCCTGAAAATTCTGTGGTTCTGACCACAACCTGCAAGGCGGCCTCTTCCCAAGGTGAAGCAAGGCTGAGTCCAAGCAACCCTTGGAGGGTAGCATCCTGCTTCCTATTCCAAGGGTCGCGGCAGGGTCCACCTCTCAATGCCCTCTCAATGCGATGACGAGATGGTTAACGGGAGTTTGCCACTTCATAGATCAGGGAGACGGCTGCCAAATGAGCCTTACTGGACATATGCGCTATAGGCAAGGATGGTTATTACCCGACCCCTCCCCCCTGTTTTACGGGGAGGAAACGCTGGGGGAAGGGGAGGGAAAGTGAAGTGCCCTCCCCAAGGACGCATTGCTAGGAACTGGTAGAGAACTTCAACTGTCAGGCTCCAAAGCCTGGGTTTTCCCTGCCCTCTGTCCTTGTGCACACGCAGCTGCCATTCATCTTGTACCCAAGCAGGCTCTGTGGCCTCTAACTCTGCACGGATGACTAGGGCCTGAAGTTTGGGGGCTCACAGAAGCTGGTGGTCACGGTGTGCCTGGAGGGAGGGGGAGTCATGTGGGTTATGAACACCCAGGACGGCTTGGCTTGGGGCTGCAAGGAGTCTGCAGAGCAGGAGCAAATCACTGCTCATCCTGGAAAGTCAAGTTCAAAAGCCTCCTCCTCAGGGGCACCTGGGTGGCTCGGTCAGAGTCAGCTTAGGTCATGATCTCATGGTTCGTGAGTCTGAGCCCCAGAGCATGGTCTCTGTCATCAGGGCAGAGTGTGTTTCACATCCTGTTGCCCTCTCTCGCTCTGCCCTTCCCCACTTGTTCTCTCTGAAAAATAAACTTTTTTTTTTTTTTAATTGAAAGCCTCCTCCTCTGAGAAGCCTTCCTGACTCTGTATGGTCATCACAGTCCTCTGAGCTCCTCCCCCCACCCCACTTTGTCCAGCATAGTATGCCTTCCTGACTGTAGGCTTCTCAAACAGGGCTGTGCCTTGCCCTCTGTGCTCTTGGCATCCCTCCAACCTCTACTGGGCACAGAAGGGACACAGGAGCTGTTTGTTGGGAGAGTGGAGGAAAGATTGAAGGAATGGATGACCCTGGCGGGGCCCAGATGCCTGGTCACCCTTGGCAACAGGGCCCCCTGGTGGCTGAATCCGTAGGTCGCCCTACCGCAGCCCAGAGAGATCAGGAAGAGATCCAAGCTGACTGTGTACCAATGTTGGACATACATTCCCTCATAACTGCTCTTTGAGTCCGGAGACTGGCCCAAGGGGATAAAGAAGGAAGGGGCAGAACTGGGGATGGCTCTCAGTCTGTTGGCCTTCAGAGGCTTGTGGTTGCTGTGGCCCCCACTCTGCACCAGTTACCCACATGTCGTGCCCCAGCCTGTCCGCGAGAGGTTTTGGCTTTGAGGTTTCTCTCACCTGTGGCATCATCCCCCCCTCCTGCCTCCACTCAGGCTGCCCTGTTCCCCCCCCCCATCCATCCCTTGCCAGCACGCGCGCGCACACACACACACACACACACACACACACACACTTCCCTTGGAAAGCCTCTAACTCAGAGCCAGACAGACCCAGGTTCAAATTCCAGCTCCCCTAAATTCCTGAATCTCACTTTCCACTCTGATCTTCAGTTTCCCAGTCTGTACAATGGGAACAGGGACCTCTGTGAGACCTAAATTGAGAACTTCCCTGAGAATGAGGATATGAGGGAAACAAGCTGGGCCCACTGAGAGTTGGACACAAGAAATTGATATGTAATGAATCAGAGTAGAGATGTCCAAAGTCATCTCAAAGGGCCAGGCTAGTGTGGTCCTGCAGAAGCTGACAGGCATTAAGTGAAAGTATTGACCCACCTAAAGTAATAAAGTGTCCTCAGACAAAGGTGAGTCCCTGTGACCCCAAGATACTGAGTTTGGCCAAGGAGAGACAGCTCTGGCTATTGAACTAGTGGTCAAGCTGGACAGGTGTTGAAATGGACAAAGTGGGTGTTACTGATGGGCTTTGAGTACTCCCTCCCCCCCCCCCCCCTGCACTAGGAAGCTCTGGAGACCTGGAGGCTGTGACTCTCTTAGCCTGGGGCTATGAACCCAGGGTCTCCGTCTCAATGGTCTTTGAGACCAGGCAGATCCAAGAGCGAGCCAGGAGTGTGAAAACAGGGAGTGGTGGCGCCTGTGTCCAGCACATGTTAGTGCGCCCTTGCCTAAAGGCATTCAGAATCAATGACTTAAACACACGATGCCAGCCTGCATCACTCAGGGTCCCAACAGGAAACGGATGGCATACTTTGATTAGGGGAATTGGGGCAGCATTTATTTTTAAAAGGACTAATGACAAAGCAGGGCGTAGGGGAGTCACAAGGGAGAGTGCAAGAGCCTGGGGCAGCATTAGCAACAGCAGCAAAGCTTTCACCCCTAAGCCTGCAGGGTCAAAGCCAGGGAGAGGTGACCCGTACTCAGATGGAAAGGGCTTCTAGAGCAGAGTAGACCTCAGAGAGAAGGAGCTGGGAAATAAACACCCCGATTCCACTCTCTTCCTTCCATCTCATCTCCTGCTGGGATCCCCATTTGCCAAACCCCACAGGATGGCCCAGCTGTGGACTTTGAAATGAACAAAAAATACACTTCTCTCTTATTTTAAGCACTGTTTTTAGAGTCTCTGTCACACTGGTCCAATCCTAAGCAATACAATCGTAGAGGAAAACACCTGCCAGGAAGTTAGAATAATCGCGAATTTATATGTATTGTGAACTTATATTTATGTTGGTGAGACATATAAAGCGAATCTGGCAGGACTGTAAAGAGACAGTAACGTATCTATAAACAAAGTGGGAAGTGTTCATTAAACTTTCGCAAAACCAACAGCTCAAGTAGCAAAGCATTAGTGAGGATACAGAAGTTTGAAGAATATAATTAAGGAGCTTCATCTACTGGGTAAACATAAACTTCTATTACAGCACCCCCAACACAGAACACTCATTGTTTTCCAGCCCAAGTGGAACATTAAAAAAAATCACATACGGGGGCGCCTGGGTGGCGCAGTCGGTTAAGCGTCCGACTTCAGCCAGGTCACGATCTCACGGTCCGTGAGTTCGAGCCCCGCGTCAGGCTCTGGGCTGATGGCTCAGAGCCTGGAGCCTGTTTCTGATTCTGTGTCTCCCTCTCTCTCTGCTCCTCCCCCGTTCATGCTCTGTCTCTCTCTATCCCAAAAATAAATAAACGTTGAAAAAAAAATTAAAAAAAAAATCACATACGTGGCATGAAGAAAGTCTACAATTTTTTCCCAAAATCAATATCACTGCCAAGTTCTCTAATCCCAATGTAATAAAATCAGAAACCAACAATAAAAGGTTGGCCAAGGAAATCCAATATGCTTTGTAACTTAAAAACTCATTTCTAAATAAGTCATGGGATAAGGAGAACATTATCATGGAAATTACAAGATATTTAAAACTAAATCACAATAAAGCTAAAGTGGAACTTGAAGGAAAAATTCTAGCCTGAAATGCATTTATTAAAGACAGGAAGGATTGACAACAATGAATTAAGTGTCTGACTTGAGACGAGGAAAAGGCCATCAGAAAACCCAAAGAGAGCAGAAGAAAGGAAATAATAAAGCAGGAAGGAACGCTATGGAAACCAACAGAAAGTTGAATTCTTTTAAAAAGACTTAGTAAATTCTTTTAAAAGCTTCAGCAAAATAAACAACTTATTTGCACAAAATATACCATATTAGGAACAAAAAGGATAGGACTAGAGATGCAGTCAAGCTTTTAAAAAATCACTTTAAAACACCATGGAGAGTTCTGACGAGATGTCAAATGAAGATAATAGATAAGACACAGGAAATAAACCCAGAAAGAAAAAGTAGCTTGCAAGAAATGGAAAGCAAAAACATGATTAAGCGTGGGAAATTCAAATAAGAGTGGACTTAAGAAAAATTCTACAGGGGCGCCTGGGTGGCTCAGTCGGGTGAGCATCCAACTCTTGATTTCGGCTCAGGTCACGATCCCGGGGTCATGGGATTGAGCCCCAAGTTGGGCTCTACACTGAGCAAGGAGCCTGCTTAAGATTCTCTCTCTCTCTCCCTCTGCCCCTCTCTCCTACTCCCGCACACATGCACTCTCTCTCTCCGAAATAAATTTTTTTTAAAAATTAAAATTTTACAGACATTTGGGGAATAAAATAAAGAACGTAAGACCAAAAAAAAAAAAAAACTGGGAACAATCAAATTATAGGCAGGAAGCTAAGATCAGGGTTCAAAAGTATTCTAACTAAGGTCCTTGGTAGTTCTAGAAGAGGACATTGATTAACTTTAGACTTTGTTAAGTTGAAGTGGGCATGTTAAAAAATTTTAAGGATGACTAATGGAAGAACAGAAATAGAATGTATTCTAAACCTGCAGAGAGGAAACAAAAAGAATGAAGACAGTCCAATTCGTCCACCTCCAGGCAGGAAATGACAAATAAAAGAAGCAAAGGAAAAGCTTGGTGTGGCTGTCAGTTTCCAAGATGGCCCCAATGATCCTGCCTCCTGGGACCCACACCCATGTGGGATCCCCTCCCATAATGTGCAGGTGGGACTTAGTGACTTGTTCCTGTGTGGTAAAATATGATAGAAGTGATGGTATATCACTTGCAAACAAGGTCGGCTGTCTTGGGAGTATAACCTACATTCTGACAAAGGCCACTGTCCTCACTAGGGCTCCATGCTTGGTTTAGTGCTCTGCTCTCGCTCACTTGAAATTCCTACAAATTTAACAAGGGACCCCACGAGTTATGTAGCCAGTTTTGCTTCCAAGGTCAGGTTATCAGTAAGGTTGCCAGATAAAATTCAGGAAGTCCAGTCAGATTTAAATTTCGAATAAGCGATGAATGAGTATTTAGTATAAATATGGCCCGTGCGAATATTGAAATAGTACCTGAAATTTAAATTTAACTGTGCATCCTGTATTTGTTGGCTAAATCTGGCGACTCAATTAGAAGAGACCGTTGCTCTCTCTGTGTGCTGTCTCTTTCGGATCTCTCACTCTGGGGAAGCCATGTTACAAGCATGGAGAAGTTCATGTGGCAAGGGACGGAAGCTTCCTGTCTCTGGCCACGGGAATGAACTTGGAAGCAGATCCCCAACAGACCCTTCAGATGGCTGTAGCCCTGGCCGCCAACTTGACTGCAACCTCACAGATAACCTGAGCCAGGATCGCGTAGCTACGTGGTTCCCAGATTCCAGACCCTAAGAAATTAGGAGGGATAATAAATGTTTGTTGTTTTGAAATGCTCTTTTGGGGGGTCGTTTGTTACATAGCAATAGAGAACTATTGATCACACACGTGGTAAATGCAAAACACAAAAGAGGATTTAGAAATAACGTTCTAAATGCTAGTCATCACAAAAAATGTCAGTGGACTGGTTTCAGCAGTTGCTAGATTATCGTAGTGCAAGAAAACACATAATCTAGCTATGTGCCGCTCCTGAGAGACATCTAAAACAAAGCTACAGGAATATTGAAAGCAAAAATGTGAAAAAAGACACTTAGGGTATAACTGCCCATCGTTTGAGCAACAGTGCAGCCCAAACCTTTTGCACTTTGACACTGAATCCTGATTTGCTTTTTCTTTCAGGGAGGAGGCAGAGATCTGTTGGTCCAGGAGGAGTGTCTGTCCACCAGCCTCAGTTTATTTCCTGTGATGCCAAAGTACCAGCTGCAAAGGATCAATCACGATTTGGTCTCAGCCGATCGTGGAATCTCATTTCTCTTGGTTAGCGATTAAGGAAAAGACGCTCAAGTGCCCCAGTTCTGGAAACTGGGATGTAAAGAGAAATCTGGAAATGTTTCTTTCCCTTTCCCTTCTCCTGCCTGGCCCGTGGACACCAGTGCCTCAGAGTGCTGCAGCCTCTTTGCAATCTTGATGACAAGTGTGAGCACAAAGGCCTCCAGGCTAACGCTCAAGAGAACGAAACACAGAGCAAGCCTGGGTACTGATGAAAACATACATCAGTTTGCTTTAGCCACTGTCGTTGGGTTTTGTTACTTGCAGCTAAAAGCATTTTTTTAACGTTTATTTTGAGAGAGAGAGAGAGAGAGAGAGAGAGAGAGAGAATGAGTGGGGGAGGGGCAGAGAGAGAGGGAGACACAGAATCTGAAGTAGGCTACAGGCTCTGAGCCATCAGCACAGAGCCCGACTCGGGCTCAAACCGACGAACTGCAAGATCATGACCTGAGCTGAAGTCAGACGTTCAACCAACGGAGCCACCCAGGTAGCCCCTAAAAGCATTTCTAATGAGCACAGGAGGCAAATACTAAGCCAAAAAAAGCTGGTGTAGCTTTATAAATCTCAGATGTAATGGACTAAAGGCATCATTATGGATAAGAGAGTCATGGTATAATGATTAACAAGAAAAATGTTTTAAAGAAGAGAAAAATTGACCAGGGAGATATAATTCTGAGTTTCTTCGAAGCTAACAGCCTAGCCCTCAGGTTACATAAGGCAGAGTCAACACACTTTTCTCATAAAAGGACAGATAGTAAATATTTTAGACATTGTAGACCATACAGCCTCTGTCTCAACTACTCAACTTTGCCATTGTAGTAAGAAAAAAGCCAGAGACCATACATAAACAAAGGAACATGGCTGTGTTCCAATAAAACTTTATTTAAAAAAAATAAGGAGTGGGCCAAATTTGGTCCACGGACCATAGTCTGATGACCACTGATAGAAAGTGAAACTTGAGACAATTCAGAGAAAGATGGATGAATCCCTAATCCTCCTGAGGATCTTATCTTTCCTTTCTCCATAGTTACTAAGCCAAGTGGCCATAAGATTCGTAAATATGTAGAATATTTGAACAACACAATTAAGAAGTTTGGTCAGAAAAATTGGCATGCTTTTCATGCAGTATGAGAATGTTTACAAAAATTGTTCCCATACTAGGTCATGAAGCAAGTCTTCCCACAAAGTGAACTGATGTCTCATAGGCCCTTTTCTATGACCACAATCCACTAAAATGAGAAAACTATAACAAAAAGGTAAATTTTCATTGGAAAATTAAAATCAAACCAAAGGCTCAATGGGACAAAGAAAAAATACAAAATATAAGAACTGGCTGATGATGAAAGCAATACATTTTGAAATTTAAGTGCAGCGAAAACAACCCTTGAGAGGATGTGTATCCTCTTAACTGCCTATATTAAAGATTGCACCTTGGGGCACCTGGGTGGTGCAGTCGGTTAAGCGTCTGACTCTTCAGTTCGGCTCAAGTCATGATTCCAGAACCATGGGATCAAGCTCTGTGTCGGGCTCCATGTTGAGCATGAAGCCTGCTTGAGATTCTCTCTCTCTCTCTGTCTCTCTTTCTCTCTCTTTCTTTCTTTCCCTCTGCCCCTCCCCTGTTCATGCTTTCTCTCTCTCTCTCTCCCCCCCCATAAAAAAAAAAAAAAAAAGATTGCACCTTAATAAAGATTTCCCATTGGTGACCTAAGCATTCCACTTAGGACACCAGAAAGAGACAACATAATCATGTCTCCCCCCCACCCCCGCCCGTAGCAGGAAATAATAAAGATAAGAAAAAAACCAATGAACAGAAAGCAAAGAACCAGCATGGATGATCGCCAAAGCAAATGACTTATAAAACAGGTGCATTTTAGTAAGCGTGGTTAAGAAAAAAGAGAGAAGGCCCAAATGAATAATGAAAAGAGGGAGTTACCTAGACAAAGATTTTTGCTGACCACGAGAAACAACTTTGTGTGTATAAATCGGAAAATGGTGTGTCTTTAAAAGATAACTTATCAAGACTGACGTAAGAAATGGAAATGAAGGGGCCCCTGGGTGGCTCAGTCGACTTCATCCGACTTCAGCTCAGGTCATGATCTCACAATCTGTGAGTTTGAGCCCCGCATCCGGCTCTGTGCTGACAGCTCCGAGCCTGGAGCCTGCTTGGGATTCTGTGTCTCCCTCTCTCTCTGCCCCTCCCCTGCTCATGCTCTGTCTCTCTCTGTCTCAAAAATAAATAAAAACATTTAAAAAAAAACTTAAAAAAAAAAAAAGAAATGGAAATGAAAAAGAAAACGTCACGTTAAAGAAACAGTTGTGTAGACTGTTCTCCCAAATCTCCCCTGGATCTATAGTGATCACATCCTTTTCATTCTTAATATTTACTTATTTGTTCCTTTTTATATGCAAATCAGCCTCGGAGGTTTGAGTATTTTTTTAATCTTTTCAAAGAACTCACCTAATCCTCTCCGCTGTGCCTGTGTTTTCTATTTTACTCATTTTTGTTTGCTCTCATCTTCACCATTTCTTCGCCCTGCTTTCATGGGGTTTACTCTCTGGTTCTTTTTTATTTTCTAAGTGAGAGAAAGAATTTTTCAGCTTCCCTGCCGTCGTCCCAGAGGAAACCGCTATTCTCCTTCTGTCACTGTAGATTAATTCTGTCTGCTTTTGAGTTTCACGCAAATAGAATTATGGAGTATTTACTTTTTCTGGCTTCTTTCACTCAACAGTCATTCTGCGACTTTCCCCCGTGTCGCCTGTCACAATTGTTAGGCACGTGTGCTTGTGTCCGATGCGTTTTGGGATGTGGCATCCCACGGTCCGAATCTACTGCAACCTATTTATCCATTCAACTGTTGATGAGCATTCGGGCGGTCTCCAAAAGCGTGTTTTTAAACTTCCAGACAGGTGGGAATTATTTATTGTTACAGATTCTTAAGTGGATTTTGGTGGGAGAATATGGTGTGTGTGACTGGTGTGTGAGACTTGCTGGGAGGCCGAGAATGTGCTCAATGTTTGTTAAACGGTCCGCGTGTGCTTGGGAAGAGTGAGTCTCCGTGTTGGACTCTCTTTAGGTCGGGAAGCTGGGCTTGTTCAGTGTGAGGTTCAAATCGCCCATACTTTTCATCATTCTTTTTCTGATTAGAAACAGCAGTCCATAATAAAGAGAGGTGTTGTAAACTATCCCGCTTAGAACCCGGTATTGCCGATGTATTATTATTACTGACTTATTTAGCTTGTCTCTACCCTGGTACCTTTGCTTTCTCTTTGTCTCACCTTTGCTTTGCATTTCATTCTCCTTCCTTGCTTTTTTATTTATTTTTTATTTTTATTTTATTAAAAAAAATGTTCATTTATTTTCGAAAGGGAGAGGGAGAATCCCAAGCAGGCTCTGTGCTGTCAGCCTTGGGGCTTGATCCCATGAACCGTGAGATCATGACCTGAGCCGAAATCGAGAGTCAAACACTTAAACGACTGAGCCACCCAGGTGCCCCCTTCCTTGCCTTCCTAAAAGTAGACTGAGTTTTTGTTTTCTTGTTCCTTTTTCTGTCTGCTGGTTTGGAAGTCATTGACCCCATTCCTATTCTTAGAGGGGTTCTCTTAACATTTTGACCTTGCACCCTTAACACAGCTTATATTTAATATCCCATCCCTCTTGCCAAGCAGTACAATCACCTAGGAACACTAACCCCAGTATCTGTCCCTTCCACCTGCACCCAACTTGCATTTCGGCCTGTCCTTTTCTCAGCCCACAAATTTGCCTTCATCCTCAATATATCGTACGACGTGTGTTTAGATCTACCTAGGTGTTTATCACTGTTTTTTTTCTCAACACTCCTTCTTCATCTCAGACTCGTCTTCTTCAATCATTTTTCTGCTCTCCAAGGTACATACTTGGAAGCTCTTTTAATGTAGGTCTATTGGTGATTTAAAAACATTTTTGAGGGGGCACCTGGATGGCTCAGTCGGTTAAGCGTCCGACTTCGGCTCAGGTCATGATCTCGCGGTTCGTGACTTTGAACCTTGCGTGGAGCTCTGTGCTGACAGCTCGGAGCCTAGAGCCTGCTTGGATTTCTGTGTCTCCCTCTCTCTCTGCCCCTTCCCCACTCTCACTCTGCCTGTCTCTCTCTCTCAAAATGAATAAACATTAAAGAAAAACTTAAAAAAAATTTTTTTTTAAATTTTGATATAATTGTATGTGGGAGCTGGGGAGGACGGTGAATCTGAAAACCATTTGAACGCACTTGCAGGGTCCCCGTTCAACGCAGGAATCTCAGGCTCAGTTTCCCCAGCTTGCTCCTGGCCCCATCAGCACTCCTGTGGTGTTGAGTAGGCGTCTGCCTTAGGTAACACCTACTCTGACTATGCGCCCCTCAGAGCCCTGGGCTCAGCTCACGATATTGCTTTGTCTCTTTAGAGATTTCACTTCCTAGAAATCTACCAGTAAAATTTTAAATTACACTTTTTTTTTTTTTTCTCCAGCATCTGATTCTTTGGGAATGGGAGGCCTTTCAGAGAGTACCTAGCCTGCCAGGCTGCCAGACGCAGGTGTCCTTTCCATGCAAGCTTGTATAATTTTGCTCCTATCGTACATAGCCGTGAACAGTTGATAGTACTGATTTGGACGCAGTTTGGACAAATACGCTAAAGTGTCAACAAATGTGCGCATGAGGTTTTCGCCGAGTGGGATGGAGGCAGAGTGGGGAGAGAACAGGGATGGGCCCCGAGCCTTGCCCTGGGCCTCGGAAATGTTAGGGGTAGCCTGTCAATCAGTACGTATCTCTCCAGCACGTTCGTCTTCACGGTCTACTTTGTAGCTCTGACAAGGTTGACTTGTACATTACTCTGTTGTTTCCAATCTTTCACTCTAGGCGGTGTTGTAATGAACATTCTTGTATTTGTCAAGAGTTGCGATTTATTTCCAGAACTAAAGGGCTAGTTCGGGGAGCATGCGCAGACACGCAGCACTTCACTAGATTTTGCCAGATTGCTATTCAAAGTGGTTTAACTTAAACCCTTTTTGGCATTAACAAGAGTTCCCCTGTTCCACCTGTTCCCCAACACTTAGTAGACTCAGGCTGGAAATGTTTGCGTTACGATCCTGAGGAGTGAAATTCCAACTCATTATTGTTTTCATTGGCATTCTAAAAATTACAAGTAGGATTCAACATCATTTCACACATATTTGTATTGTTTGCCTATTTATGTCTTACCCTTGTTTTTCTGTTGAGTGGTTTGTAACCTTTTCATTGATCTATAGAACTTCCGTTGTTTTAATCTTTGTTTATTTTTACTTTTTAAATTTTTTTAATGTTTATTTACGTTTGAGAGAAGGAGAGAGACAGAGGTGTGAGTGGGGGAGGGGCAGAGAGAGAGGGAGACACACGGAATCTGAAGCAGGCTCCAGGCTCTGAGCTGTCAGCACAGAGCCCGATGCAGGGCTCGAACTCACACCCGTTGAGATCATGACTTGAGGTTGAAGTCAGGCACTTAACCGATTGAGCCACCTAGGCACCCCAATCTATAGAACTTCTTTATGCAACCTGAATATTAATGCTTTGTTGTGTACATTATATGTGTATCTTCTCCCAGCCTTGTGGCTTGGATTTTAATTTTCTTTATGATGTTTTTGTTATACAATACTTTGGAATTGTAATGTAGTCAAATCTATCTGTGTTTTCTTTATTGTTTATGCTTCTTAAACTTATTTAAGAAATCTTCATACCGTGAGGTCTAGAAAAGATTTTTCAAATATTTTTTAAAATGTTTATTTCTTTCTTTGGGGTGAGGGGAGGGTCAGAGAGAGAGACTGAGACAGAATCCCAAGCAAGCTCCACACTTGGCGAGGAGCCCGACTTGGGGCTTGCTCTCACAAACCGTGAGATTATAACCTGAGCCGAAATCAAGAGTCGGACGCCTAATTGACTGAGCCACCCAAGCACCCTAGAAAATATTTTTTTCTTTAGAAGTGTTAGGTTTTATTTTTCACATTTAATATCCCTCAGCATTGACTTTGGTGATCATAGGGATATAGGAGTGCAATTCTCTTTTTTCCACATGGAAAACCAAATTTCACACCACAATATATTGGAAAGAACTGTTTTAACTATCTTTTTTTTTTTTTAAGTAGGCTTCATGCCCAGCACAGACCCCAGTGCGGGGCTTGTGGGGCTTGAACTCACGACCCTGAGATCAAGACTGGGATGCTTAACCTACTAAACCACCCAGGTGCCCCTCTTTTTTTTAAAAAGTAAGCACTACCCCTAACATGGGGCTTGAACCCATGACCCTGAGATCAAGAGTTGTATGTTCTACCAACTGAGCCAGCCAGGCACCTCATGAAAGGAACTGGTTGGAATGCCACCCCTGACATATGTCAAACCTCCAGTCTGCACACTTCTGTCTCTGAACCCTCAATCCTGCCCCATTTATTTATTTGTACATCCTTCTGCCAATATCTCCCTGTCTCAATTACTTTAGTTAGTTGTATAAGTCCTGACATCTAGAGGGTGATTCTCCTCACTGTGTTCATTTTCTTCAAAGTTGCCTGGCTACCCTTAGCTATTCTTTCAGATGACTTTAGGATAATGTTTCCAAAAACATTAATTTAAAAGCCCCTTTATTTAATCCTTTGACAGTGAAATAAATGTAAAGATTAATTTGGGGAGAATTGACATCTTTACAGTCGAGTCCCTCCTTCTACAGGCGAATTATACCTCTCCATCTATCTGTATCTTTTGAATGACCATCAATCAAGGTTTCTAATTTTCTCCATAAAAATCTTGCACATCTCTTAGATTTATTTGTAGGCACTGAAGAGTGTTTTGTGCCTTTTTAAATGGTACCATTTATAAATAACACTTTATGTCTGTTGCTGGCATTCAAAAGTGAGATGGCTGAACCATCCATCAAGAATGTAAAGGATCTGGGATTTTACCCTGTCAGACTCTTAGCTACCACAGCATCAGGGATGCCACAGAAGACACGAGTCTTACAGGTCAGAGACAAAGGACTTCATTACTCATGGCTCAACAAGAAGTATGTGCCTCATGTTTGAGCCAGCAGCTCTGCTCCTCTGGTTCCCCAAGTCCCACAGGGATGTTGCGCATGCACTCAGTGGGTTTGCATATTCACTGAGGAACCCTGAGCTCAGGGAACCCAGCTGTCTGATCTTTGCTGCAGAGGGAGACATTATCTTCACTACACTGGGTAATAAGCAAATCTGCCTTCTGCTCCGGAGGAAGAGATTTACTCTATATTCCAAAGATGGTCGACAAACAAACATCTTTGAAGAGATTGTCCAAAAAAAAAAAAAACCCAAAAAACAAAAACAAAAGTCCCAAACCAAAGGTCAGTTAGTGCCTCTGTTTGCAAAGCATCCAGAAATGCAACCGACCCAAGGAAACTCTCAATATGAATCTTCCCGATAATTTTAATAGCTGGTCTGTAGAATCTCTTCCATTTTCTAGGTAAACAATCATATGATCTACAAATATATGATGACCATTTTGTTTCTTCCCAGCACGGGTTTGGGAATCCAGTATAGCTCTGAACAGAAGCAGAGGTAGTAAACATCCTTTTTAGGTTACTGACTTTAAAGGAAATGCCTTTAAGTTTTTACCATCAAGTGATACATTTACTGCAGGTTTTAGAAAGATACTCCTTATCAACGTATCACATTCAGGAAGTTCCCTCCTATTTCTAGTTTGCCAAGAATTTTTATAAACAGCTTAATTTTATCAAATGCACTTTCTCCCATCTGTTTCATGTGATTGTAGGATTTTTTATGTCTTTGAATCTGTTAATGTTGAGCCTTAAAATAATAATTTTCTAATGTTGAAATGATTCTTGCATTCCTGGAATAAACCCAACTTGGTCCTTATGCATTTTTAAATATATTGCTGTATTTAGTTTGACAACCTTCTTTTTAGGATGTTTGAATCTATGTCCAGAATTCACTGATCTAAGATCTTCTGGTCTGAAACTTCCTAGTCTCGGTTTAATATTAAGTTTTTACTAGCTGCACAAAACACAATGGGTAATTTTCACTCTTTTTCTACTTTTTAGAGCAATTTGGATAAGATATGGACTGTCTGCTCTCTGAACATGTACCTGAGCCCAAGATACTTGATTGTTCTATCCACATGCCACGAAGAGTGGCCAGGAGAGGCTTGGCTGAGCCTGTGAGCCACTCCCTGTGAAAGGAGGGCTCAACCTGCTTCCCCAGGCAGTGATGGAGGCTCAGTTAACAGCCCTTGCCCAAAGCTAAGGCCTTTACAGCCATCACTTTACATCACCAATAACAAAAGTGATACTCTGCCTTCCATAATTACTCTTTTACTTGATTTCCTGGCATGTCGGAAACAAGCCAAGGAGGAGAGGCACTATTGAAAGGAGACCTCTTTGGAGGGCCTTGGCAGGAATGCAAAGAAAGCTTAGGCAATCGATTAACGGGTAACCGACATGATTATTAATTAAAGAAATATTTCCCAAAGTTTGGTACATGCACCATTGCTGTGAATGCTATTTGGTGGTAAATAAAACTTTTGTTGTTTTTTTAATGTTTATTTATTTTTGAGAGAGAGACAGAGTGACAGAGTATGAGTGAGGGAGGGAGACACAGAATCCGAAGCGGGCTCCAGGCTCTGAGCTGTCAACACAGAGCCCAACGCAGGGCTCGAACTCACGATCCATGAGATCATAACCTGAGCCAAAGTCAGATGTTTAACTGACTGAGCCACCCAGGTGCCCCTAAACTTCTGTTGTCTTAAGAACTGGGTGTATAGGGGGCATCTGGCTGTTAAGCAATCGACTTCAGCTCAGGTAATCATCTCCTGGTTCATGAGTTCAAGTCCCGCGTGGGGCTCTGTGCTGACAGCTCAGAGCCTGGAGCTTGCTTCGGATTCTATGTCTCCCTCTCTCTGCACCTCCCCCACTCACACTCTGTCTCTAAAAAAAAAAAAAAAAAAAAAAAAAAATGGGGCGCCTGGGTGGCGCAGTCGGTTAAGCGTCCGACTTCAGCCAGGTCACGATCTCGCGGTCCGTGAGTTCGAGCCCCGCGTCAGGCTCTGGGCTGATGGCTCGGAGCCTGGAGCCTGTTTCAGATTCTGTGTCTCCCTCTCTCTCTGCCCCTCCCCCGTTCATGCTCTGTCTCTCTCTGTCCCCCAAAAAATAAATAAACGTTGAAAAAAAAAAATTTAAAAAAAAACACATAAAAAAACCCTAGGAATATAGATTAGAAAATACAACTATATAATTACAAACAACAAGAGATACAAGTCTAACATGAAACATGCAATTTGATAGGTATAACTAGCAGAGTCAGTTTAAGCAAAAGTCATACCATAAGTAAATATTCTGTCTGCCGTTGGCTTGAGTGGCTGGTGTTGAGATGGGCAAGTTTGTGTAACCTGAAAATGTTGGGCTGGTCCTGGCTGGACGCTACTCCAGTCATCATGAAGAACATTGGTGACGGCACCTCAGACCGTCCCTACAGCCACACTCTGGTGGCTGGAATTGCCCGTGATCCCTGCAAAGTGACAGCTGCCATGAGCAGGAAGAAAATCACCAAGAGGTCAAAGATCAAGTGTTCTGTGAAAGTTTAGAACTACAGTCACCTCATGCCCACAAGGTACTCTGTGGCTATCCCCTTGGACGAAACTGTCATCAACAAGGATGTCTTCAGAGACCCTGCTCTTAAATGCAAAGCCTGACAAGAGACCAAGGTCAAGGAAGAGAGGTACGAGAGGTACAAGGAGAGGAGACGTACAAGACCAGCAAAAACAAATGGTTCTTCCAGAAGCTGTAGTTTTAGATCTGTTTCATTTCAGTCATTAAAAATACCAAAAAAAAGAGAGAGTAAATATTAATACAGGTAGTAAGAAGATATGGCAAAAATAGAAATGCTGTTATGAGAATCACCAAAATTAGAAAATAATTCAAAGAAAGGCCTGTTTACGGGGCGCCTGGGGGGCGCAGTCGGTTAAGCGTCCGACTTCAGCCAGGTCACGATCTCGCGGTCCGTGAGTTCGAGCCCCGCGTCGGGCTCTGGGCTGATGGTTCGGAGCCTGGAGCCTGTTTCCGATTCTGTGTCTCCCTCTCTCTCTGCTCCTCCCCCATTCATGCTCTGTCTCTCTCTGTCCCAAAAATAAAATAAAAACGTTGAAAAAAAAATTAAAAAAAAAAAAAAAAAAGAAAGGCCTGTTTAACGAATAAGAAGCCAGCCTCGGCCACCAACAATCCCCTGCAAACACATACACATCAGGAACATACAGAGAGGGGGTAGATTAAACAGTGAGAGAGAACTCCTTTCTAAAGAAATTGAGCAATCTTTTTCAAATGGACCAGCATTCCTATTCAGAGTGTTGGCGATCTAGAATAAATCCCTCCTTATGTTGGCCCGGGGTGAGAACCTGGGTGCCGGCTTGCCTGTCTGCCTCCTTTCCACATGCCCTAAAGCGAAGCCTGTGGGTTGATGTCCCCACTCAGTAAGAGTAAGGACAAATTTAAAACCTTTTTCAGGGGCGCCTGGGTGGCGCAGTCGGTTAAGCGTCTGACTTCAGCCAGGTCGCGATCTCGCGGTCCGTGA
This sequence comes from Herpailurus yagouaroundi, assembly GCF_014898765.1. NCBI lineage: Eukaryota > Metazoa > Chordata > Mammalia > Carnivora > Felidae > Herpailurus > Herpailurus yagouaroundi. Next base: position 23,932,968 of record NW_024412388.1, read on the forward strand.
GTTCGAGCCCCCCGTGAGTTCGAGCCCCGCGTCGGGCTCTGGGCTGATGGCTCAGAGCCTGGAGCCTGTTTCCGATTCTGTGTCTCCCTCTCTCTCTGCCCCTCCCCCGTTCATCCTCTGTCTCTCTCTGTCCCAAAAATAAATAAACGTTGAAAATAAAAAAAAAAAAACCTTTTTCAGACATGCAAAGCTTCAGAAGACTTTCCTTCCATGCACCCTTTGAAAACCCTTTGAAAATGTTATTTGAAGATATCCTCCAGCAAAACAGAGGTAAACACCAAGTAAGAGGTAACAGATTCACCAAACAGTAGAATTAACCCACAAGTGCAACGAATAGAAATACCAGAGGTCCATAAAGCCATCAGTCAAAATTAGAACAGGAAGTCCGGGTTTGGAGGAAAAAGTCTCTAAGAAGAAAATGGGCTTCATTCAACAAATAATGTAATTAAGACGCTGGAAGATTTTAGTGACCTGATTAAAGAGGCATATGTTTCTTTTCTCGAGAAGAAAAGAGAAAAGCAATTAGAAATTCCAGGAGAACAAAAACTCGTAGAAGAAAGTCGTGGTCCAGATATGAAGTGAATTAAAATATAGCATGACTTTGAGTATCTGAGGGAGTATAGGAAAATACATTTGAACTTGAAGCCTGGAGCATTTCCCTTCAAGCAGCATTTAAATCATAAGATTACCGTTCCTTCCCTCTGGGTCCCCGGATGCTAGTTAGCTCTGCAGAGAATAATGTTTACATAATCACAATATTTTTTAAAAACACTTTATTGATTTTCAATTTTTGAAATTCAGAGACAGACAACACACAAAACCAGAACATTTTAATTATGGATACAGAACTAGATGCAAATGTAGTGGTTTAGCAAGAAGATTTAGGAGGAGGGAGGGCAGGTGTGATAAAGGATGTCTCATCTTACACAGTGGGGAGTCAAGAGATATTTCATGAAATGAATGGCCTAAGAAAGAAAAGCTGGAAAATGCGTATCCAACCGAACTCTGGAGGGAAGTTACCTTTCTAAACTTCTCATCTTTCATAGTTGGGCATGGTGCCAGGCACTGTGAGTTCAGTAACCAGCTCCCCTCCTTCCCTTCACAGAACCCCTGCGTTTCCCTGGACACGTGGCTATCCAGAGAAACAGGATATTTCCCAGGCTTCCTTGCAGCTACCTGGGATCAGGTGACCAAATTCAGACCAACTGGATGCAAACAGAACTGATGTGGCTGTCCATTAGCTGGAATACGGATGTGATTGGCCATCTCTGAGCCAGGCCAAGAGTTTTGGTGTAAATAATAATAGCTAACACTTAGACATATTCTAACTATGTTTTCTAACAGGCCTTTTTTTTGTAATTAAAGTTTTTTTTTAATGTTTATTTATTTTTGAGAGAGAGAGAGAGACAGAGCGGGAGCAGGGGAAGGGCAGAGAATCCAAAGCAGGGTCCAGACTCTGAGCTGTCAGCACAGAGCCCGACATGGGGCTTGAACTCACAAACCAGGAGATCATGATCTGAGCTGAAGTCAGATGCTTAACCAACTGAGCCCCCCAGGCACCCCTAGTCATGGTGGTTTTCTAGGTGCTTTAACCTAATGAGGATGTGTATTCATTACCTTATAGCTGCTGTAACAAAATACCACACACTTGGTGGTTCAGAACAACACAGATTTTTTTCCCTTACAGATCTGGAGTTCTGAAGTTTAAAATCAAAGTGTCGTCTAAACCGCTTCTTTCTGGAGACTCAGGGGAGAATTTGTTCCCTTGTCTTTTCAGCTTCTAGTGGGTCACCTGCATTCCTTGGCTCCCAAGTCCTTTCTCATGTCACTATGGCCTCTCATTTCCATCATCGCATCTCCTATTACGATTTCCATTTCCTGCCCCCTTCCTTTAAGGACCCTCGTGATTGCATAGGGCCCACCGGAGCAGTCCGGGATAATATCCCCAACTCGAGAGTCTTAATCACTTCTGCCAAGTTTGTTTTTTGTTTTGTTTTTGTTTTTGTTTTGTTTTGTTTTGCCGTATAACATAACGTTCACAATTTCTAGGGATTAGGGCATAGACATCTTTGGCAAAACATTATGCTCCCTCCCTCAGATTCATAGATAGTATCCCCATTTTACGGATGGCGAAACCCAAGCACAAAGAAATTAAGTGGCACGCTCAGGGTGACACAGCAGCTCAGAAGTGGCAGACCCGTCACTTAAACCTGGACAGTCTGGCACCAGAACCTGTGCTCATGACCGTGACAACACTTCTACCCTGGCCGTACTCGGGCTTCCCGAAGACTGCAGAACCCGTCTAGCTGGCGCTGGATGGCCTGCGGAGAAAAAGAAACTTCCATTTCCTAAGGCACTGTCATTTGGGAGTCTTCATTACAGGGGCTGTATTCTAATACCAGAGTCAATAGCTACTGTAGGTAATTGAAGGCAATGATTTTCCTTGATCTCATTCCTAGTGATTTGAGCCTATGATGAGAAAAATGGGCTTTGTATTCATTGCAAATGTGTTTAAGTTGGAGGGCCCGGGTGTGGATCAATTCACATCACAACCTTGCTTAAACCCTTCAGGGACCCCGCTGCCTTTGGGATGGAGCCCAAGCCCCTCAGCCTAGATTCAGGTCAGCTTTTCTTTCATCCATCTTTCTGTTTCTTGCTACTCTTCTTTTAGGGAGGACCCTTGGACCCCACTGGCATTGACAGTGGACCCAGAACAGACCTTTGGCCGTGTCTACCCCTCACTTTTGCTCCTCTTACTCCCTCTCCCTGGAATCCTATCTTTCTTTCTCTCCCCTCCTTTTTTCTTTTTTTTTTAATGTGTATTTATTTTTGAGAGAGAGAGAGAGAGAGAGAGCAGGGGAGGGGCAGAAAGAGACAGACACAGAATCCGAAGCAGGCTCCAGGCTCTGTGCTGTCAGCACAGAACCTGACGCGGGGCTCGAACTCACAAGCTGTGAGGTCATGCTCACCGACTGAGCCACCCAGGCACCCCTTCCTCTCCCCGTCCCGCTCAGCATGTCCTACTCAAAGCCCATCTGTGAACTCCTAGTCATCCCTCAAGACCCAGCCCAAGTTGCCTCTGGAATATTTTTCTGTTTATCTTGGTCGTTCTCCTGTTAAAGATTTTCCTCAAATGTCTGGCAGTTCAGATCATGGTTAAACAAAACAAAACAAAACAACTCAGTCTACACACACACACACACACACACACACATATGTACACACACCCTCCCAGAAAGATCAGGCTTCTCCTTTTCTTTTCCTTGTGCGTTCCTGGGTCAAAATAACCACATCAGCACACATTTACCATGATCATTGTTTGTAACTAATATTATTTATAATTTTAGGATTTAAGATCACTGGTAGGCTCCTGCACCAATATGTGACTCAAAATAGAAGCAATACCAAATGACAAGATAGCCATAAGGACATCTGACAAAACCCTGATTTTTCCCATGATGACCACTCTGATTTTTTTTAAATATTAAATTATTTTTGGGGCGCCTGGGTGGCGCAGTCGGTTAAGCGTCCGACTTCAGCCAGGTCACGATCTCGCGGTCCGTGAGTTCGAGCCCCGCGTCAGGCTCTGGGTTGATGGCTCAGAGCCTGGAGCCTGTTTCCGATTCTGTGTCTCCCTCTCTCTCTGCCCCTCCCCCGTTCATGCTCTGTCTCTCTCTGTCGCAAAAATAAATAAACGTTGAAAAAAAATTTTTAAATATTAAATTATTTTAAAAAAAAATTTTTTTTTAACATTTATTTATTGTTGAGAGCCAGAGAGAGACAGAGTGCGAGCAGGGGAGGGGCAGAGAGAGAGGGAGACCCAGAATCCAAAGCGGGCTCCAGGCTCTGAGCTGTCAGCACAAAGCCTGACACGGGGCTCGACCCCATGAACCTCAAGATCCTGACCTGAGCCACAGTCGGACGCTTAACCAACTGAGCCACCCAGGTGCCCGATATTAAATTATTTTTAGATACTGTGTGTATGGAAGTATGAGTCTCTGTCTTGCCTTGCCACGGCTGCTCTGCCCCCCTGCCTGTCCGCAGTGAATCCTTACAAGACTCTGTACGCAAAACCTTCCTGTTTTTGCCCTTAGAACCCGTGAAACGAGGCCCAGAGAAGCAGCGTTAGTTTCCTGGGGCCGCTACAACAGATTACTGCCAACCGAGCGGCTTAAAACAACACAGCTTTTTTTCTTGCCACATTTCTTTCTGGGGGCGAGAAGTCCAAATTGGGTCTAATGGGGCTAGAAGTAAGGGCTGAATTCCTTCTGGAGGGCTCTAGGGGAGAATCTGTTCCTTGCCTTTGCCAGCTTCCAGAGGCCGCCCGCCTTCCTCGGCTTGCGGCGCCTCCCAGCGCTGCTATCACCCCAACCCCTGTTCTGTCACCACATCTGCTCCTTCTAACCCTCCCGCCTCCTATTACAAGGACACCCGTTATTCTATTGGGCCCACCTGGATAACCCCATCTCAATTTCCCCATCTCAAGATCCTGAATTTAGTCCCATTTGCAAAGCCCCTTTTGCCTCGTAATGGGTCACAGGTGCCTGGGATCAGGATGCGGACATCTTTGGGGGCCACTACCCAGCCTGTCACAGAAGCGAAGTGACTAGTCCCGGATCACACAGCAGTAAGCAGCAGAACTAGGAGTCTGACCCAAGTCTTTCTGGCCCAGCCCCTTTCCTCTTTACCCCTGCCCTAGCCTGAAGATGCTCTGTCGCTTGTGAAGTCACCGAGGATGCCTGGCTCTGGGTGGGCCTTGGGGCCCCTGCTCTCTCAGTGGATGTCCACCCCCTTCGAGCCACCCAAACCCTGAAGGAGGGCCAGCCCTTCCTGTGAAGAAGGGGCACAACTGAGCATCTGGCCTGGAGACATGAGGTCCCTGGGTCCTTCCCGTTGGCATGGCGCTTTGCCAGGAGCTCCCAGGGCCCGGTGCTGTTGGGCCCGAGGACCGAACCCCACAGCCTCCTCAGTGGCCTGCCGGGCTCAGCGCTCAGAATCCCCCACTTGGGACCCACGGCCCCGCCCCTGCTGGCCCACCCCTCATCCCTGCACACATCCTCTGCCTGTTTTCTGATTTCTGGTCTCCTAAGAGGCACCTCTGCCCTGCCCTGAGTGTTCCCACGCACAACCCAGGCCTGTGGCAGCATCAGCAAGTCGAAAACCCAATTACATTCCGATTATTCTAGTCCTAGCCCGACAGAGGTTACTGTAAGTCACGCTGGAATTGAGAGGGACGGGGAGGCAGACCTGGGGCCGGTGCCCGGGATAGCACTTAAAGATGGATGTGACAGGGACCTGTGGCTCAGAGGTTCGGGATTAGATCAACAAGGCCGGGGATGGCTGGTTCCAGGAAAGAGGTCATGTGGCCACCAGTTTGACAGACAGCTCAGGCAAAGCAAAGGCTTCAGGCCGCTCCTTCCTGGTCAGAGCGGGTGCCAGGGCTGAGTGCCCAGCCTGGAGATGGAGGGCATGAGGTCCCTGGATGCCTCCCCTGGGCACTGGTGCTTGGCCAGGAGTTGCCAGAGGCCAGTGCTATTGGGCCCGAGGACCAAAGCACCACAGCCCCTTGTGGGTCCTCCAGAGCGTCACTGGCCCCTCTGGGTATCGCAGGATTTTCTCTGAGCATCTGCCCAGGGGTCTCTCCCTCGTGCCCACCTCTGCAAACAACTGGCCTCTCTCCTCAGGCCATGGCTGAGGGAGCCAGACTCAGGACCAGAGGGACTTGGGGGCTCAAAGCCTCCTCCCTGACCAGGGTCTGATAGGGAGAAATATTGCTGCCTGGGGGGTAGAAGGAACCACTCCTGATCCTTCGTCCTGGAGAGCAGCCGTCTCTGGGGTCCCCAAGGATGAACAGAGGATTGGCCTTTGGGATCCCTTTTAAGGGGAGCTGAGACTGGCTCTGTGAAGCTGAATTCTCAGCCACGAGTCCTTCCCCACGCTGACACATGCACCCCATGTATAATGGTTTGGGGCACCTGGGGAGCCCCGTGCTCACTCCAGCCTAGGGGGTACGGGAGGTCCTGGACTATGGCATCCCAAGCTCTGGGCTGGGCTCTAAGCCTGGGCCATGCTGGACTCCGCTGGGGCCCACTGCCTGGGTGGGTGTCTGCGTGGGTCTCTACCTGTCGCATTACCAGCTGCACCTTGTCGTTTGCTGCAGCTGGTGCTTGAGTGTCCCCACACGATCTGGCTCCCACCCCACGTCGTAGCCCCTCCCCAGTGCTTCCACAGCAAGCAATCACAGCTCTAGATGGGCGGGGGGGGGGGGGGGGGGGGTAGCGTGGGGGATGAGATGAGTCATCGCTGTGGGGGCAGACGTACCAAGCCCCACAAACACACAGTCGCGGTGCTGCGGACACAAAGGCATGCGTACACTCACGTTCCCACGCTCAGAGGGGCACATGCCGGGAGGCCCGTGCTCCTCAGAGCCACAACTGCACATTCAGACACACAGAGAGACAGACACCCCCTCCACACACACACACACACACACACACACACACACACACATTCCTTATGGACACAACCGCACAAAGCAAAGCCCCATACAGACACATCTCACCCAGGTGACCCCCACGTCACCACCCCAGAGCCTGTTCTCCACTCACGCACACACTCAGAGACACAAACCAGGCACTTCTGTCTCGAGTCCCCTCATCCATTCCCCTGCCTCTGCCAGCACCCCAGGCAGGCAGGACAGAGCGCCAGAACCATAGGGACGCTATGACCCGGCACCCATCCTGCCCAGGGACAGTGCTGTGCCATGGGGTCAGCTTCACTTCTCCTCCTGTTCTGGGGAGGTGAAGGTCACTGACCTGTCCCCTGTGTTCCTCCAGCTCCCCTCTCACACACTCTGGGCCCTGATGGTCCGTCTCCAGCTCTTCTGAGAAAGGACTTTGGCTGCCACAGGGAAGATGGACGTTACATCTCAGGAATCACCTCCAGGGAGCGAAGGAGTGTGAGTCTCCTAAGGTGACAGAGAATGGTGGGATCTGATGTGTTAGGAAGGTCCTGTCCTGAGGCAGGCACAGCCAAGGTGGCTGCCTGATGCCCGGGGGGGTCACTTGTGGCCTACCTGTGGTTCCTGAAACGCCCAACCTCCATAGCTTTGCACCTGCTGTTTCCTCTACCTGGAACCCTCTCTGGGGCCACCACAATCCCCCTTGCAAGGCTACCTTCTCATTTTTCGGGTCCCCGTGTTCTCGCTCCAGGAAGTCTGTCCTGATGCCCCGGCTGAAGCAGTCTGTCCTTCTGGGTCTCCTCACAGCAATCCTCGTGCGATAGCATATTTGCTGGCTTGGGAGCCTCCCACCCCCAGCCCGCCTGGGCGCCTCTGTCCGGCAACGAGGTGGGTAAACCCAGAGAGAATCACAGGCCTGAACCCCACCTCTGCCTCTGCTGTGTGGCCTCGAGCAAGCCACTGAACCCAGTGAGTCCAGTGTCCTCATCCGGAACATGGGGACAATAGCAACTACCTCCCCGGATTGGCCTGAAGAATGAGTGAGATCATGCATGGTGGGGCCTATGCAAGTGGCAGCTGTGTTTTTCTAGCTCATTGGCTGGCACACAGCTTAGTACGTGTTTGTTGCATTAGTCAGCCCCTCTGGCTTCCCTCTTCCTGCCCCCACCTACCATCCATACATCTTGGGAGGGGGTTAAAGTAGGTACCAAGGAAAAGGATGGAGGGGGGCAGATAGAACGGGGCAGGGTGGGGCGCGCTGGGAGATGGACGAGGAGGGCGCTCACTGCAGCAGCTGCAGCTGGAGCCTGGCCGGGGGCGGTGCAGGCACCGGCTCTCACTTCTGTGACCCACCTGTGCCATCATCCTCGTGAGCTAGGTGAGGCCGCGAGGAGAGTTGGCGCTGGGACCCCCCCCCCTCCTCCGCGCTGTGGCCCTCCGAAGCTGCCCGGGGCCCGCCAGCACACAGTAGGTGCGCTCTGAACGCCCAGGGACCGGAGGCGTAAATGCCGACTGAACGCGAACGTATGAATGAACGGACGGACGCGTGAATGGAGGTGGGATGGAAGCAAGAAGTGGCAGACGAGGAGGAACGAGCGTCTCCCCCGCCCTCCCAGTCTCGGGCTGAGCGACGTGAAGCCGAGACCGGCTGGGGGCTCCCCTCCCCGCCGGCCCCCCCCGCCCGGCCGCCCCCCCCCCCCCCACCTCCCCGCGGCGCGCAGGCCGGCGGAGCCCGCGCCCAGCCAGAGCCCGCGTTGGAGCCGCAGCTCGCGCCCAGCAGAGCGAGCCCAGGCAGCGCAGCCTTGGGAGGGGGCTTCCCCGGACCCCTCCCCCGGCCCGGGCCCCTGGAGCCCGACCTTCCGGGCAGGGAGGCGGAGTCCCCGGTGCAAAGTCCGGGGACCAGCAGCCGAGGACGCCAGGGTCCCGGAGCCAACAGGTGCGGGGCTTGGGGGATCCCCAGGCCCGGGGAGGGGGTTCCAAAGGACCCTCGGCGGGGGCCAGGAGTCTTGGGGCAAAACCTGGGTGTTGGGAGGCGGGGTCCCCAGTAGGCAGTGCCCTCCTCCCGGCAGGCTTCTGCAGAACCCCTAGCGCCCTCGCTCCCCCACCTACTCCCCGCAGCCTCCCACAGCGCCCGAGGTGCAGGGAGGTCCCGCTGAGGGAGTGGGCTCGCCGGCGCTGGGAGGGGGTACGAAGGAGCCCCCCTCGCCCTCCCCCCAGCGGTCACCGGGGCCCGGCAACCCTCCCACACACGTCCGGGGTCGTTCCTGCCCAGCCTTGGGAAGGAGGGGTCTGAGCGAAAGAGGAGGGGCGGGGAGCGAGGCCCGATTTATGAATGGAGAGAGCGGCCTGCGCGCCGGCCCAGCGACCCCTGGCGGCCGTCGGGGCGCATCGCGGCCCCGGGGGTCTGAGGGGCCTGGCCGCTGAGCCTGGGGCTCTTCTCTGGCTTCCGGGGAGGTGGTCGGTTCCTCCCTACACCTCTCCCGTGTGTGTGTGTGTGTGTGTGTGTGTGTGTGTGTGTGTGTATCCTAGCCGGGAGGGTCCAGGTCTGGACCTGGGGTGGGGGGCGGGCCCTGGGTCTCTAACGCGTCCCTTGACCATTTTTTCAACCAAAAAATTCAGGCCTGTGAACTGACTCAGGAGAGAACATTTGCCATCGGGATGGCTTCCCCTCACAAATCTATGGTGTTTGGTGGATTCAGACAGACCTGGCATAGTAGCTTGGTGACCTTGAGCAAGGGGCTCAACCCCTCTGAGCTGCTTCTGCAAAGCAGGGTTCTCTAATGGTAGCCCCAGGCGACCCTGAAGCCGGCTCTCCCCGCCCCCCCTCAGTGGGTAAAGCCCTAGACATGCATTAGACCTCACTACGCCTCACCGTGGCCCTGTGAGGCAGGTGATTACTACTCCTTTGGATAGATGGGGAAACCGAGGCTGAAAAGGGCGACGTAAGTTACCCAAGAGCAACTTGCATGAAATTGAGATGCGAGCCACATCTGTCTTTCTCCATCTATTTCGGGCTCACTGTAACCTAACAGCACTGTGAGAATTAAGAGGGAGCTTATATGCTAATTGCCTGGCACACTCCTAATGTTCTTTCTTCTTTCCTCCCCTCCTTTCTTCAGGAGGTTTGGGGCTGGGACCCCAGAGACCTAGGTGCAAGGGAAGTGGGCTGAGGCCAGGCCCGGGCTCCCCTCCCTCTGCAGAGCCCAGGATGCCCCTCGGCTGCAGCAGCTTCTGAGCTCATGGAGCCCTCAGCCACCCCAGGGGCCCAGACGGGGACCCCCACTGGTGGTGGGGAACCGTCACCGGTGCCTCCTGACTACGAAGACGAGTTCCTGCGCTATCTGTGGCGCGATTATCTGTACCCGAAGCAGTACGAGTGGGTCCTCATCGCTGCCTACGTGGCTGTGTTCCTTGTGGCCCTGGTGGGCAACACGCTGGGTAGGTGTTGAGGTTCCTGTGGTGCTGCGGATTTCCCTTGGGGACTGGAAGGGGTCCTGGGCCTCACTTCTCTCTCTCCCCCTCCCCTACCTTCCCTTGGCTGGGTAGTGTGGGGGATGGTTTGGGTAGCGTGGGGGGGGGGGGGGGTGGGGGGGGGAGAGACACTGGCTAGGATGGGCGTGGCTCTGCCCCTGGCTTCACCTCCTCCTCTTCTTCCCACCTCCCCACCTGCCCTGCAGTCTGCCTGGCCGTGTGGAGGAACCACCACATGAGGACGGTCACCAACTACTTCATTGTCAACCTGTCCCTGGCTGACGTGCTGGTGACAGCCATCTGCCTGCCAGCCAGCCTGCTGGTGGACATCACTGAGTCCTGGCTCTTCGGTCACGCCCTCTGCAAGGTCATCCCCTATCTCCAGGTGAGCTCTGCCCGGGTGCTGCTCGTCACCCCTCTGTCATCCCAAGTCCAGAAACCACGGCCTTGCCTAGACCTCAGTGACCCTCAGACTTGCCTTTCAGACAGGACACGGTGGCTCGGTTCCTCTGCACTGTCATTCTCTATTATCAGCGGGGGCAGGCCATGAGGCTTGACACTTGAGGACACAGACACAGCCCCACACACTCCCCCTGCAGAGATCCCCTCCTGGTGACACCCGCAGACCCTCCCCCACACAGCCATGTGTGGACACATGTACAGTCACCTCCAGGCGCCTGGGACACAGTGGAGGAGAGAGGCACAAGCCGGTGGTGACAGACGCAGATGCACGCTGAGCCTGTTCTTTGATTTCAAGGGGGCTGGTTTGCGGGGGTCGCTGGAAAGTATCCCCCCTCCCCTACCATCCCTGGCCAGGGCCTTCCCTTCCCCAGAGGTGGGAATCAGGATGTCCAGATGGGGTTGGTGGGGTGGAAAGAGGGCTGACCAGAGGCCAGGATGGACCCTCAGCTGCACCCCTCGACCCTCTCCTCGTACCCCAGAGCGCAGGGGGGAGTGCTCTCCTGGAGTCAGTGCCCACCTTCACCTCTGGCCTAGGCTTGTGTCTGCCTCCCAGGATGAGGCTCTTTCCTAACGGCCTGGGGAAGGGATGGCATCCTGGGCAGAGAGAAATGCCTCTCGGATTTCCATCGTTTTCAGGTCTTCCGCTCAATGGATTAACCCCGGCAACCCTGAGAATAAAGACAGGGTGGGTGGGGGGGGGGGGAGCGGTGAGGACATTCACCTCAGGCAAATTATTTAACCTTTCTGTGCCTCAGTGTCGTCATCTGTGACACGGGGGTGCGAGTACACATCACGGGGTTGTGGTGAGGATAAAGAGAACAGTGGCATGGAGTAGTTTCCATGAGCGTAAGTTATTCATCGTAGAGGAGCACCCAGTAGGGGCCAGGTCTCGACCTGGACGTTTTCCATCCATGATTTCATGGATTCTCATAAGAATCCCTCCAGGTGGCTGACATGGTCCCGTCCTGCAGATGAGGCTCAGGGAGGGTGAGTGATCTACCCACATGCGCCCAGCCAGTGAGTGGCGCGGTCGGGACGTGCACCACCCCTGGCTGCCTGGTATTTCGGGGCTCGGAGCCCCGTCCCTCACCCCACGTCTGTGGGTGGCCTCCCAGAAAGCTGACGTCCTGTCCCCATGGGGCAGGCCGTGTCTGTGTCGGTGGCAGTGCTGACTCTCAGCTTCATCGCCCTGGACCGCTGGTATGCCATCTGCCACCCGCTGTTGTTCAAGAGCACCGCCCGGCGTGCCCGTGGCTCCATCCTGGGTATCTGGGCTGTGTCACTGGCTGTCATGGTGCCCCAGGCCGCCGTCATGGAATGCCGCAGCGTGCTCCCCGAGCTAGCCAACCGCACCCGGCTCTTCTCGGTCTGTGATGAACACTGGGCAGGTAACGGCGGGAGCCTTGAGCAGGCATCCCTGAAATGGGCACCTCTGGGGCACATACCCCTAGGGCAGGTGTCTGTCCGTGTACTTCTGGGGTGGGCTCCCCCAGGGTGGGTGTCTCCCAAAAGGACACCCTGGAGTAGCCTTCTACCGGCTACCCTCCCAGGGTGGGTATAACCCCTTCGTGGATGCCATAGAACAGCCACCTACCAGGGATACCTCCAGGGTGGGTACCTCCTCGAGTCTAGACATCTGCTAGGAGTCCCTCCAGAATGGACACCCCCAGGCCGGGCAGCTGCGGGGTCTCTCTGCCACGGTGTCTGTATCAGGCCCTGCCACTTGCTTGGGCTCCATGGCTCTAGTTGGGGGAGGGTGGCATGGCTAAGCACGACAAGCTGGACGCTCCCACAGTGGGTCCAGCCCTTTTATCTCTTGACCCCTACAGATGACCTCTATCCCAAGATCTACCACAGTTGCTTCTTCATTGTCACCTACCTGGCCCCGCTGGGCCTCATGGCCATGGCCTATTTCCAGATCTTCCGCAAGCTCTGGGGCCGCCAGGTGAGGCCCACTCTGGTGTCACTGTCCGGGCTGGGAGGGGACGGGGGTACTGGTCTAAGGGAATAGACAGTCCTGTGCTTTCAGAACATGCCATCCTGGCTGCAACCAGAGAGAGGCAAGGCCTAGGGACATGGCAAGGTCAAGGCCAAAGTGCTAGTGCCTCCCCTGGAACCGGATAGTGACTAATATCAGTTTCAGTATCTAATAGCTAATCATCGTTCTAGTAGCAGGAATGTCTTCACAACCATCTCAACTGACCAACAGCAGGTTCTGTCTGGGGTGGAGTGTGGGGGAGAGAATTGCTCAGAAGTTCCTGGCACCAGCAGGACCAAGTTCTGGGTCCCGTGCTTGGGCAATGAGAGGATACAGACCAGAACGTGACCAGCCCGCAGTCTGCCAGCACTTAACCATCCACCCCTAACAGCTCCCCAGTCAGGATGGCGAGAGTCACTGTGCTCATCTAATGGATGAGAAAACTGAGGCTCAGAGAAGGAAAGCGAGTCGATCGAGGAAGGTCACGTAACTCGCGGGTGGCTGAGCTGGCCCTAGACCCCCAGTTTCCTGAGCTGTAGCCCCGCGCCCCTCTGGTGGGGGGTGATCTAGGTGTCCAGTAGTGTGAGACTTCAAGGATATCTATGGCTGCTCCGGGAGCCTGCAACGCTCGTAGGCTTCCGGTCACTGACCTAGGCAGGGACTGTGCTCTGAGGTCCAGGCCATTCCGAGCTGCCCACCTGCTCACCCCTTGCCCAGGCCTCCCCACAGTCAGGCACAGGCCAGGGGGAGGCACAACTCATCCCCCGCCCTTACCCCTACCCACAACAGGAGCTGATGATCTAGAGTCTTCTGCCTCTCTGAGTTTCGGTTGCGTCATTTTTAACTAAGGGCCAGTGACACTTTCCCAGAAGGCACGTTGTGGGTGGGCTCACAATGAGCTAATGGAAAGTGAAAGTGCATTGTTCACCCTCCAGTCCGGAGTGTCAGTCTTCGTCGTGAATATTAGGTTTCTTCGCATGGCGGCGAGAGCGTTTGTTCCCTTCGCCCACCTGCACCCTGCCCCAGGGTCCACCCCGGGGGGGCGGGACCCGGCAAAGGGGAAAGACCCTCCCCGGGAGCTCTGCCCACCGCCACCATCTCTGTGTGTGCTGGACAGATCCCTGGCACCACCTCGGCCCTGGTGAGGAACTGGAAGCGGCCCTCAGACCAGTCGGAGGACCAGGGACAGGGCCCCAGCACAGAGCCCCCGCCTCGGGCCCGGGCCTTCCTGGCCGAGGTGAAGCAGGTGCGAGCTCGCAGGAAGACGGCCAAGATGCTGATGGTGGTGCTGTTGGTGTTTGCCCTCTGCTACCTGCCCATCAGTGTCCTCAATGTCCTCAAGAGGTGAGAGCACAAGGGGGGGTGGGTGTGGGCCCGGAGGAAGGGGCTCTCTCTGCTTTGCAGGAAGACCGGCTCGGGCACTCACCCACGGTGTGGCCTTGGGGTGGGTCATCTCTCTTCTCCAAGCCTCCGAACCTCAAGTTCTCGTCTGTATAACGTGAATAACAGTCCTGGCCTGCCAGGGCTATTGTGAAGATTCTTCTGTCTAGTTACCCAGCCATCTGATCGCAGGGGCTGGGAACAGTGACCACAGGACAAAGTCCCTGCCCTCGTGGAGGCTACATCTAGCGGGAGAGAGAAATAAGTCTCTATTGTACTGGCAGGCAGTGAGACTACTATGAAGACAAATAAAATAGGGAAAGAGGATAGCGATGGTGACAGGAGTTGGTGCGGTTGTGTGTGTGTATGTGTTTTAAGATACGATCTTTATAAAATTTTTTTTTTCAACGTTTATTTATTTTTGGGACAGAGAGAGACAGAGCATGAACGGGGGAGGGGCAGAGAGAGAGGGAGGCACAGAATCGGAAACAGGCTCCAGGCTCTGAGCCATCAGCCCAGAGCCCGACGCGGGGCTCGAACTCACGGACCACGAGATCGTGACCTGGCTGAAGTCGGACGCTTAACCGACTGCGCCACCCAGGCGCCCCTAAGATACGATCTTTAAAAAAAAAAAAAGCTCATCTGAGGAAATGACATCTGGCAGAGATCTGAAGGAAGGGAGAGACCGAGGGACGAGGCCCCACAGGCGTCTGGAGGGACAGGGCTCGAAGCGGAGGGAAGACGGGGCTTGGCACGTGAGGGGCCGCAGGGTGCAGGGAAGGAGCGCGGGCTGCTCGTCAGGAGCCGATCTCGGTGTGTGTTTGTGCGTGGCGGCTTCCGGGCTGTGTGACCTTGGGCAAATCACTTTCCCTTTCTGAGCCTTGGTTTTCCTGTCTTTTAGATGAGGGTAGCGACTCCTGCCCCACCTGCACACATGCACACACATCTACTCCATTTCTGACTGTGGTCCCCTCGGCCCTAGGGTGTTTGGGATGTTCCGCCAAGCCAGTGACCGAGAGGCCGTCTACGCCTGCTTCACCTTCTCCCACTGGCTGGTCTATGCCAACAGTGCAGCCAATCCTATCATCTACAACTTCCTCAGTGGTGAGTGGGCTGGGGAGGCGGGGCGACCGAGGGTGGCAGCGGTGCCCAGGACAACAGGCTGCCAACCCCCAATCCAGGCTGAATAAAGGGATGGCCCCTAATCCCTCCTGGGGATCGTCGTGAGCTTGCTCTGGGAACCCGCATCAGGAAAGACTCGGCCCTGCCCAGGAGCCCTGGTCTGAGTGGAAGGCGGGCCTCACTCCCACCAGCGGCCCGGATCCAGTTGTACAGATTATGCAGACCAGTGAGGGGGTGGGAAAGGCAGGGGCTAGGCCAGCTCACCTCCACCCCCGCCTGGTGCCTGCACAGCGGGACCTCCAGTCGGCCGGTCTGGCCAACACAGGCTCCAGAAGGAGCCAGGCCTGTGGGAAGAGGTGCCGGGAGTGCCTGCCTGGGAAGGTGACTGTGTAACTGAGTCATCGGGGGAAGGGAGGGTCACCAGCAGAGACGGCCCAGGGCCAGGAAAGGGTTTCCCTATGCCCAGCTAGACAGGTACAGGCAGAGTGGCCAGAATACAGAGGGGTTTTCCCTGGATCCACCTGCCCCCAAGACCAGCCATCTTGTCCCCTCTCTGGAAGTCCCCGCGTCTCCACTCCCCCAGCCGTACCCCAGGCCACTCCCCTCTGCGCCCCTCGCTGGACCTCCCAGTCCCGGGATGGTAACCCCTCCACCCTCGGACCCACCTGGGTTCAGCAGAAGAGTGGCTCACAAGACGTCTGGCCCCAGAACTAGGCATAACAAACTGGTCCAGATGGCTGTTCAAGCCTGGGCACAAGTGATCTTTGAGAAAAGGTTGAAAGGCTGAAGAAGGAGGGGCCAGGGGTCTGTACCACAACCCTCATTGAGACTGAAGAAGTATTCCCGGAGCTCAGAGGGGAGAACAGAAGACATAAGGGCTGCGGCAGAGGCGGCAGCAGACTTCTTGCTGGGCATTTCCTGTCTGGGTTGCATTAACTGAGCACCTACTGTGTGCCCAGCCCTCCACTGGGGCCCCACAGAAGCATGGTCAAGGAGGTTTCTGCTCTGGACATCATCTATTTCCCTGGTGTCCCTTGGCTGACCGAGGTGGCTGTGGTAGTCCCTCCTTCCCTACTCTGTCCTCCCCTTGAAGCGAAGGGCTCTGGAATGAGAACCAGGCCTGAACTCTGGCTGGGTGGCCTCGGGCAAGTCTCTGCACCTCTATGCAGCTCCCCTGTGAGGTGAGGATAAAAGCTGCCAGCCTCTCAGGGTGCTGGGATGAGAGGGGGGCGGGGGGGGGGAGGCAGGGGTGCCCGGCACCGTGCTTTGTGCAGGCTGCTGCTGTTCTTTCCATCACCATGGGGCACAGGTAGGGAAAGCCTAGCCCCGGCTGGGGGGCCTGAGCCCCTCCACCTACTCGCCAAGGAGGGCAGAGGTGGCCCCAGGCCCCTGAGCCAGACACCACGTTTTGAGCCCGGCTCAGAGCCAGAGCGCAGTCAAGGAATCAGATGAAAATTGCATTTCTCCTTGGGAGCTGCTCCAGGGCCTCTGTCCTCACTCTCCCTGGCAGTGACGAGGTCGCCTTCGGGCTTTCTCCATCCCAGCTCTGCTCCGCCCTCCCACCCCCTCACAGGCAGCTTGGCTGGAGCTGCGTGGGTGTCCCTGGGCCCAAGGCCCTTCCTGCTTCGTCCATCTCCTTATGGCTGTGTCTTCTGTCTCCAACCAAGGCAAATTCCGGGAGCAGTTTAAGGCCGCCTTCTCCTGCTGCCTGCCTGGCCTGGGTCCCTGCGGCTCTCCGAAGGCCCCCAGCCCCCGCTCCTCTGCCAGCCACAAGTCCTTTTCCTTGCACAGCCGGTGCTCCGTCTCCAAAGTCCCTGAGCACGTGGTGCTCACCAGTGTCACCACGGTGCTGCCCTGAGCGAGGGCTGCCCTGGTGGCGGCAGGGTGTGCAAGCCTTGGGCTTGCTCCTCTGGCTCCTGGGGGACCCACCTCCTCGTGGAGACTGCTGGACGCAGGGGGGAGGCTGGGGCTCCAGACCTGGTTTTCTGCCTGTTTAACTCCGGGCAAGTGACTTCCCTTCTCTGAGCCCTGTCTCCTAAGCAGGATTGATGGGAGGATTAAGCATGCTCGAGAAAGCGGAAAGCCTTTTGTAGATTGGGAAGTGTCATGGATAGGATTATCATATTCCTCTCGAGTGGCTGTGCCCCACGGTACCATCCATCCCCATCGTCCTTCCGCAGCCTGGCCTTCCTCCCAAAGATCCCCCTCCCACCCAATCACAGGCCTTCCCTGGAGTCTGCTGTAAGGGTCCCGGCAGGCATTCCCATCTGGCCGAGTGGCTCCGGCTAAAGCCCAGTTGTTCTGAGGCCCGGGCGAACTAATCTGGGTCCATCCAGCCTTCTCCCAGCGGGAACAGAGCCCCGTCCTCACCAGGCGCCTGGTGCACACACCATAGACTGGACTCTGTTGGCTTTCTGGTGTGATAGAACACTCTCCATGTGGCCATTTGGCATGGAGGCCAGCAGCCTGAAGCAATTGTAATTAAAAGCCTGGCACTGAATGTTCCCTTTCCTTGTCATTGCACAAAATCTGTGCTGCCTAGGTGAGGAGAGAGAAGGTGGGGAAACTTGGGGGAGGGGAGCAGACAGGCAGCACTGGAACGCTAGTATCTGCTGACCGCTCCCACCCCCCACCCCCAACACACTGGATCCCAGAGGGGCTCCTAGCCAGGATTCAGAGCGCACGCGGTGCCGCCCCCTCAGGCGGTGCCAACCCTCCAATGCCCAGGACCCGGATCCTTGCCACATCTGTCCGCTTCTGGGCCTGGCGGCCTCTGGGAGGTAAGGGAGATGGCGGCAGCAGTGTGCGGGGCGGGGAGCGGTGGGCAGACAGCAGGGTTCACAGACTGATTTACTGTTACCTTCCCCTTCTTGGAAACCGGGCTCGCATTTACTTTCTCTGAACTCACAGGATAAAAAGAGAAAGCCGCAGACATGCTCCGTCTGCCACCAGGATGATTAGAGGGCTGCCAGAGGCCCCGATCCCCGTTGCCAGAGCAGGAAGTGGAGTGCAGTCTGAAGCACCGCTCTGCTGAGAGGGTGGGAGGCATCTGGCAGGGGCCGGCTCGGCCGTGCGCACCACCGGCTCTGCTTAACTTGATTAATGGAGCTTCGGGCTCCCTCTGACCTCACCCGTCCAGAAATGGGGCGAAGGCACGGTCCTGCCAGGGGCCCAGCCCGGGAATGCTTTCGCACCCCTCCTCTTAGACATCACGCTTTCCAAGAGCAGGTGGAAGGTACGGCCTGAGTAGGTCATCCACCCCTTGGATGACTCACCAACCTGGCGCTCGTGGCCATTTTCACAGATGTGCGGTCATTGCCAGGCGGGACGGGCTGCCCTCTCCTTCCGCACTCCCGCTGGCCTTAGGATCCAAAGCTGTGTGTGGAGTTTCGTGTAGCCGGGCTCGGAGGTCCAGTGGGCACAGTGAGGTGTGAGGGCTGCGGAACCACTTACCCACAGGGACCAACCCACGGGGACGAACCCAGGCCTGGGGCTCCTCGGCCCTGGCCTAGCACAAGGCCGACACTATGATTGGCACCACTCTAGAGGCAGGTTTCAGTAGACACTTGGCTCAGTGGGAGCAAAGAAACAACAGAAGCTTCCCCTAATGGCCTCATTTCTACTCTACCCTGCTGGCTGAACTCAGTCCCCTGGTGGGCCCGAGGCCTCCCTTTGGGGGGATTCGGATGAGCTGGAGAAAATTCAGAGGACCAGGATACCCAGGTGAGCAGTGCTCAGGGAAGAGCTGCTGAAGTACCCGGGACCACCCAGCCCAGGGAACGAAGGCCCGGGGGACACATGGTGGCACGTTTCAGGTATCTAGAAGCTTGGCATGCAGAAAGGGGTGATACAGGTTCTGGGTGGCCCAAGACAGAAAACCATAGTCAGGGGTGGTGTTTTCAAGGTGGCAGGATTTGGAATCCCATCAGGAAGAAGTGCTGCTTGTCGAAGAGGAAGCTTGTTTCCTGGAAGGGCACTGAGCTGTCCCCGGAGGATGGCAAGCAGAGGCGGGACTCAGGGTAGGGCAACGGGGAGATCTAGCCCCGGGTGGAGGCTGGTCTGGTGCCAGGATTCTAGCACATGGCAGCCCAGGGGACAACAGGGCTGAACTGGCTGAGCCCGGCAAACCTATTGGGCTCACTGAGCTGCTTCCCCCAAGCACCCAGTGCAGGGACAAGAGCTTTCTTATCTTCATCACCCAAAGCAAAAGGATTATCACACTGGTGCCCATGATAAAGTCCCCCAACAAACCAGAATGTCTGGTGTCTTAGCTTTTGATTGAAATTCTGTCAGATCACTACAGACATTTGGTGTAGACTGGTTATCATGCTGATCTAAGGATCTAGCTGGCAAGCACAGATGTCTGTGCTTAATAAAAATGGGGGGAAAGTTATGACTTAATAAATGCAGTTTGTCTGCAAGATAAAACTAAGGCTTGAGATAATGAAAAAGCCATGCTGTGAAAAGTTTAGGGTGGCTGCCCGTAGCCTACCACGCCAGCCCTAAAACCGTTATCAAACACAGCTGGCTTCTTGAAGTGAACCCGGCCAGTCCCTACATTTCAACTTCACCCTGGCAAATGGCACCAGCCCCACGTGGGCCATGTCCCCCCGAGACACTTCTTTCTGCATGGTGTGGTCTACGCTATGTACTTACATACGCGGTGAACGAGGAAGAGACGAGTGGCCGAATGGGCACGCACACGGGGGTGTGAACTGGAGCCAGGAAGTGTGACGGAAAACGCGGAACTCCAGAGTTCTGTCCTTTTATTGAGCTTACAGTTTCACTGAACTTTTGGCCCCGAAAGAAAAAACACACAACTTAAAAAAACAGCATTGGCAGTGGGAGGTGACAACTGTCCCCTGGGGATTGAAGCCGAGCAGAGAATGGCAGGCAAGTGAGGGGTCCGAGCTGCAGAGGGGTAGCCTGGCCAAGGGTGCCCAGAGAGCAGGCGGTCCAAGCCCCCGATCAGGGCCAGCAGCCAGGCAGCTACAAGACAACACACGGGGATTTGGGGACACGGGGTGGTGGAATCCAAGCCACTTGGTCCCGCGGACAAACCTCCCTCGTGCTTGGTCAGCTTCCACTTTGGAGAAACTGGGTTCATCTGACAAGACGGTATGGGTGAAGGGACTCAGGTGCTAATGGCATGAGGCTGATGATCACTTACCCCTGGTGTCAGGGCGGAGAAGTGACAGCTAGAGGCTAGAGCCCAGCGGACTGGACACTAACTGGCATCTTCTGCTCCTGGCACGAGGCTGGGCCATTGAAATACTCAGGGCTCCAAGGGCATTCAACGTCCAGTCCTCTCTTTGGCCACCTCCTGTGTGGCCTCAGCCTAGGTCCCCGCTATTTGGTGACTGACACAAGACTCCCAGCCCTCTTCGGGAACAGCGCTGCATCAGGCAAGGGAGAATCTTTTTCTAGGAGGGACAGGAAAAGCGGAGAGGCCCGCATGCCTCTCCCGCTCTAAGGGGCCAGGAAAGGCCCCTGGTACACTCCACTCTACAGATGGGCTGGGTCATAGCATCCGAGAAGCTGTCATGGTGACGAAGTCCTCGAAGCTGAGCCGAATGGTGCCCTGTACAGCTGTGTCCTTCTCCCGGAAAGCCTCGGTCAGCACCTGCAGCTGGGTGCACACCTGGATGAAGCGGTCTAGCTGCATGGTGGGGTTGGCAGAGCGCGGGCAATAGCGGGAGACCAGGAGCTGGGTGAACTGGGGGCTCAGGTTGTAGCCCATTTGGGACAGAGCTGCAGGGGAGGGAGGGGCACAGAGAGCAGACACAAAACCTTACCACGAGCACCACCATCCACCAGCTCCGTGGAGCATGGCAGTGCAGGGGACTTGGAGGAGATGAGCGCCAAAACGGAGAGGACAGAGGTCCCTAGGGTCTGTCCAAGATGGTGGGAGCACAAAAGGGGCTCTAGCTGGATGGTGCCCTTAGCTGGAAAGCTCCCATCCCTTTCTCCAAATCTCCACTACTGCCTGTTCAGTCGGGGCCACGGGGTCCCAGAAGGACACGGGGCTAGCTCTTCTGTGACTCATGTGCATTACAGAAGGAAGCCCGCGCCCCCGGGACCAACCTTCCCGGGGCGGACATCAGAGGCGGTACGACAGAGTAGACATGACAAAGGCCTGCTCCGTAGTCGAGACAGCCCTTCAGCAAGTTGCTTACCCTCGCTAAGCCCCTGTCTTATCATCCCTAAAATGGGAATAATACTTACCTTGTAGGTTCTAGTAAGGATTAAAGGAGGTGATCCTATAAAGCACTTGGCGCGGTGCCTGACCCATAACAACACTTTGTTATTTGTTAAAAATAATCAAATCGTCTTCCTCTCCCCAGGCGAGGCTGCTGGGCAGTTCCAAGGTCACGGCCTGCGTGCCGCTCTCTGTCCCTCCACCTGGGAGGCTTCCTTTGTTCCTCTCTGCACATCTACCAGCCCAGGCTAAAAGCTCCCCTTTTGCTACGTGGCCCTTGGGGAAGTTGCCTAAACTAAGCCTCAGTTTTCTCACCTGTAAAGGGGCAATAATAAGAGATCCCTCACCTAAGAGTGGGGAACAATAAACAGTAGCTATTGCACGGGCAGAACAAGTGATGTAACATATCAGAAGCGCTTCATACAGTGCCTGGCACACAGCAAGCGCTCCGTAAGTACCGATTTTGGTGGAAACGTCACCCTCACCAATATCCGTGACAGGAGCCGGCATGATCAGTACAGGTCATCTCTGTTTCCTTCAACCAGGGCACAGACATGGTGAGCTCACCCCCACCCAGAGCTCCTCAGTCTGACTGAAATCCACAGTCAAGCAAGGAAGGGGCCAGGTTCTCAGGAGGCCCTTTCCCCCTCCCAGGTGGCAAAGCTCCCTGTCAGATTCTTATCACCCCACTAACCACCCATCTTGTAGAGTCCGAAATGGAACCAGACCTGGAGCTACGGCCTCAGGCCATCTTACCCGAATGCAACTTTTAGCGTGGTCTGGATCCCAGGGTTGGGAAGGAAACTGCCTTCTAGCAGAGCTGGTAACAAAAGCCACCTTTCTGAGTCCTTGTACAGGGCTCTTTCCATTCTGCATGCTAGAAACTAGAGAGGAAAGAGCCACACAGGCCACACACACTGGTCTCAAAGTGCCCTGGGCCGCCGAGCTCCCATCCCCGAGGCTCCCTGCTGGCTGGTCTCTCTCATCTAGTGGTACCAGGAGTCCAGCCCCGATCCCGGAACCAGGTGCCCTCTTGCCCTGGATCTTGGCTCAGTGCCCCAGCCTGATCACAGAAGGGATGGGGAAGGGACCCGTGCTGAGTTTTAGAGTGTAGGTGGACATGTGGGAGTCAGAGGCTAGAGAAAACCCCCTTCCCTGCATAGGGAGTAAATGGAAAAGTCTAGCTCTGCCTGTGCAGAGTCCCCACCGTGGCCCTCACCTTGCTGCAGCTCGGTGTAGCTGATGGAGCCCGAGCGGTCCCGGTCATACTGCTGGAAGAGGTTCTTCCACTGCTGGATGAACTTCCACAGAGCCGAGAAACCATAGATGTCGATGCGGCCTGACTTTGTCTTGTCAAACATGTCTTGGGTGGAGACGGGGTGGAGGGAAGAAAAGCTTCAAGACTGAGGGCCGAGGGTCCGCGGGTACAACCCAGGCCAGAGTAGGAGACTCCACAGAGCCACGGGCCCGAGGCCCAGATGCTCGTACCTGAGACACACTCTCATCAAGTGTTGACCAGCCCCTACCCTTGGCCACCCTCAGCTCTAGCCCTTCCAGAACTGCGTACTCTCTGTACGCTTGGCAGCTGACCACCTCTGTGCCATCTGCTACCAGGGCAGGGGGTCCCACTCTGCAGAACGGAAAACGGCATGTGACTCAGCGGGGTCCGGAACTTGAGAAAAGATCTCAGGGAAGGAGCTCTCAGTCTAGAGGATCTCACCTTGAACCCAACTTCCTGCCTGAAATCCTCCCTGGCAGGAAGATTTCTCTTCAGAATGGCTGCCCAGCCACCATCAGGTCTCAGGTGGCACTGCCCCAGCTCGAGCCCACGGGGAAGGGGCAGGACTCACTTATCATCATGAGGCACGTCTCGTCGTTGAACGAGGACCAGTTGGAGTTGACCAGAGCCTGCTTCAGCTCCTTGATGGAGATGTAGCCACTGTGATCAGAGTCTACGGACTGGAACCAGGAGTAAGCCTCAGGATCCATGTTGGGAGGAACACCACCTGCAGGAAGGGGTGCAAGCCAGAGGAATTAGTCACAGGTCTCAAGGCCAGTGTGAAGAAATACTGGGGAGGGCCGGCCTCGGTGCCTCGCTGGCGATGGGTTTTCCTTACCCACAAAGCCTCACAGGTCCACCGACCCCGTCTCCCCTTAAGCCAACAGCCTTGTTCTCATGGAAGAGAACCTTCGGTGCAGACTCAACGAGTATTTGCAGCCGGCTTCTACTCTGTGAACCTGCTGGGCTTTTCCTACAGTGTTCCAGTCATTTCTCTCTTTGATCTTAAGTTTCTAAGGAACAGGGACTTTCCGGCTGACTGAGAATTCTCTGCAAAGAAGGATTATCTCTTCCCCAAAGACCGGCAACCCAAAAACATTTGCTGAGCAGCTACCAGGCACAGCCCAGGGATGAATATTTTGAGAGTCACAGCAGCAAGGGGCCCTCTGGTGTGGGAATCAGGTCTGATCCAGGTCTGATCTTCCTGGCATGGTGACAGCTGACATATTCTATCAGGAGTCACCAGAGTGTGCGTGGCCACAGAACTCTACCTCTTCTTGTTCCCCATCACCTCCAACGCGAGGACCCATCCCCAAACCTCCCTGGAGACATCTCTGACACCTCCTCACCCCCACACACCCAGAGAGAGCTGCCCGGTTCTGTGAGATCCACACACAGGTGCCTCCTCCCCGTTCCGACGCACCTGCACTGGTTCAGACACCTCTCACGTGGATTGTTGTAACAAACCAAAATGCCTAACCAACCCATCCTTACAGCTACTCTCTGCCACCCTGTCCCTTTAGAGTCATCTCCAAAATTAACTCAGTTCTAACCCATTGCCCCTCGCCTCAACTCAAACCTCTTTCAAGGCTCCCCACCGCCTGCAAAATAAAGTCCAGCATCCTTAACACAGCATGCCAGGCCCTCCCGCAATGTGGTCCATTCTTGCCTACCTCTCGCGCTCTGTCCCCCTCGCAGCTCTGTTCCAGCCGAGGTGGCCACCCCTGCTCATTCCCACAGCGAAGGCTTTGCTGCTCCCCGCCGTGTAACCCTTTCTCCCTCGTCTCTCTGCATCCATTTCCTGTCTCCCTGCAACACCCAAATGAAATGCCGTTCCTTCCATAAAGCCTTCCCTATTCCTCCATCTCTGGACCGGCTTCCTTCCCCTCTCCTTTGTACTCCTTCTCTCGTTTTTTTTATTAGTTTTTAAAAACTTTATTTTTTTGAGAGACAGAGTGTGCACGAGTGGGAGAGGGACAGAGAGAGAGGGAGACAGAATCCCAAGCAGGCTCCGCACCATCAGCACAGAAGCTTGGATGCATGAACCGTGAGGTCATGACCTGAGCCAAAACCAAGAGTCAGATGCTTAACCGGCTGAGCCACCCAGGCGCCCCTGGATCAGGCTTTAGGAAGCGCTGTTCCAAGGAGTCACTAGCTGCACTGGAAAGGAGACAAAGGTGGCCACACGAGGGGAAGCCGCAGATGGCAAGCAGCGAAAGGTCTGAGGCACATTTCTCCTC
Organism: Herpailurus yagouaroundi; assembly: GCF_014898765.1. Lineage (NCBI taxonomy): Eukaryota > Metazoa > Chordata > Mammalia > Carnivora > Felidae > Herpailurus > Herpailurus yagouaroundi. The sequence goes on from NW_024412388.1 coordinate 23,957,559, forward strand.
TCTCTGCAGCCCTAGAGATGATCTCTGGCCTCAGGTCCTATGGGGATAAGCCTCCCAGAGAGGGGCTCCTTCCCCTGCAGTGACCTCACGTGGGCTCACAGACGAGATTTCAAAAGGACGAGGGACTCCGCCATGAAGCTGCTGGGCTGGAAGCAAACAGCCAGAAGCTCTGAGCTCTGACAAGATAAATGCCACTGCCTCGGTGTTTAGAACCCCCAAGGTGTGAGCATCTCCCTCGGGGCCGCCCGCCTGGGAACGAGCGCGAAGATGCCGCAGCCGCCCAGCGGGGCCGCTCCCTGGAGGCCGTGCAGGTGCGCCAGGGCGGTTCTAGGTGCCGTGCTGCTGGCCTGGTCTCCTGGGGGTAAGCGTTCTGTGAAGAGGCTGAGTCCGTGAGGACACAGGGACCCAGGCACTCCCCCTCCCTGACCCCCTGTCTGCAGCCACTTGGAAATTTGCACTGAGCCTGAGGCCGCCCACCAGGATTCTCTGCTTCCACTGGATCTCCAAGCCCCCCTCCCCGCGCCGCCGACCTTGTCCAGTACCTCACCTTCACTATCTTTGATCTTTATTCTCCCTGCGGCATTCCCCTGCCTGTCTCAGTACCTCTCAGTGGTAAGGCCCTCGTCACACGTGCTACCCCATTACATGCGGAATACCTCCTTGCTGAGATGTCCCCGAACGAGTCCTCTTACAGCACAGTGGGTACTAAGGCCTTCCCGCCGTGCCCAGCGTTCACCTGCACCTTCTCATCGAATCCTCATTAATAATCTCATCAGGTCGTGGCATTCACCCATTTTACGCGTGTGGACGATGAGGCACAAACAGGTGAAGTGATCTGGTCAGGTCAGTACGTGGTCTGGTATCAAAAGCCCGGGTTTTCAACAACTTCACTATCTTGCCTTTCTACACATAAGGGCCAATCTCCCTCCCCCAGAAATGGGTCCTCCCCGAGGTGCACTGCCTCCAGTTGTTTGCCGACTCCCCCGCCCCTCCCCTGTAAGAGTGCCGTACGCCCTCTCCACTGCCTGGTGGCTTGTGGAGCCCCTCCGGAAGAGGACTATCCATTCCCATCCTACTGATGGTAGGTCAGGCTTGACCAGGGGCTGTGATGGGGCCGACAGAACGCGGGTGGAAGAAGATGTAAAGAACTTCAGCGCAGGAACTTTAAGGGGCACTGTGCTTTCCTGCCAGCCCTCCCCATCTTTCCTGCCACATTCGCAACGTTATCTCAGGGGCTGCTCCTTCAGCCTGGACGTGGAAAGCACAGACATGTGGCCCAGAACCTCGGCAGCCAAATCCTCAGCCGCTGACACGTAAGCAAGAGTAAGTGAGTGCGAGCAGCGATAGAAATACACGTCTGCTGTTGTAAGCCGAAGTGATTTTGGAGTTGCTGTTACCACAGCAAGTTAACTAACACGTTCCTTGTTCTGCTGTTGCAAGCTGGAGCCAGAAGCAAGATGCTAGGGAGCCAGAGACGAGACTGCCCGCACACCCACAGGAAGGGCAAGGACAGGCCCCAGATAACTCAGAACAAGGTCAGAGGCACCTGGAGTCCAAGATCCCTACTCACCTGGAGGAGGTCCCTGTCCGTAAGGCCCGGGATGCTGGGCACCGTAGGAATTCGGAGGTGGCTGGCCATAGGGACCCCCTGGGGCCGCACTACCATATAGTCCTCCTGGAGTCCCAGGATTGGGGTGTCCATAGGGCCCTCCACCAGCCGGTGGTCCATAAGGCCCCCCGGGGGCAGGACCCCCGCCGTAACTGCCACCAGGGGGTACCCCACCGCCATACTGCCCTCCACCATGGGGGGGTCCAGGGTAGTAGCTACCCGGAGGGGCTCCGGGCGCTTGTCCTCCAGCTCCTGGGCAGCCCTGTAACAAGAGCAAAATATCCGTCAGAATGATAAGGCCAGAAACCAGCCACAGTCTGGCACTTTACAGTTACAAAGCACTGCCACTGCCACCGCCCTCTTGCAGCTGACCCCATAGGCAGGGCTGGAATTATGATCTCGCTGCTCAGACGGGCAACCTGAGGCTTCCAGAGAAGATAAAACTTAGGCAAGATCGTACTGTCAACGACCTGTGAAGTCAGGGCTTGCCCTCCTGGCTCCCCTTCCTCTCACGCCGAGGGGCTCCGTGGGGGCTGGGAGGGATCGTGTCTGGTTTGCCACTCGTATCCCCAGCCCCCAGTGCCGAATGGATGGATGCTCGGTAAATATTTACTGAACAAATGAGGAGGTGAATGAATCAAAATCCCAAATCCTCATCCTGTGCTACCTCCAGCCCTATGTGGCGAATTCACGGCGCAAATGTGATTTGCACCACACACCCCGACCCTCTTCGATCACAGACGCTGTATCGGCAGCATGGCTTCCTTATTCTAGAAGAGGCTGAGACACAAAAGCATCTCACTCGTGACTCTGGGAGACAGGCAGGGGAGACCCTACTCCTCAGGCACCATAGTGCGATCGGTAAGAGGCAAAAAAGACCAGTCTGACTTCAGGCTCTGCCATTTATGAACTGGACTCATGACTTACCCTCTCTAAGCCTCAATATCCTTTGCTCTAAGTGGGAATAAAAATAGCGCCTATCCCAGGTTGGTATGTGAACGAAATGACACCGATCATGTGAAGTGCCCGACCCAGGCCCTGGCACTCAAAACACATTAACTATTAATAACAGCACCGTGCTAGGCAGGAGGAAAGCCAGGTCCAGAAAAATCACGCATAGACCACGTGGAGGGGCTGGGACCAGGACCTGGGTCTCCCGGCTGTTGAGCCCAGGCCACGTGTATGGTAGCACACATACAAGGGGGTGCTCCCTCTCTTGTCCACGTCCCCACACCGCTAGCCAGGGACCCGCAAACTCCGAGTGTTCAGCTACAACTCCCTAAATGACAGAGGGCAGCCCCAGCACATCTGCAGACAGGCTGGGCTCAAAGGCATAGGGAGCAGCTGGGCCCAGCTCTGAGGAGGGTACCATCTGGACGTGTTCTAGATAAACCTGTAACGCACACCAGTGGACTAGCTGCTGAGAGCCTGGACTTCCTCTTTTTGTTGTGTTTGGTAGCTTCTGGGGCACCTTTCCTCAAGGCTAAGGCCAAATTCACACTTCATCTAAAGGAGGTCGGCTTGCTCAAGGAAGGGAGGCTTCTTGAGGGAGGGCAGGAAGAGGTCCTTCCACCTTCCCCAGTCGGCATCGTGGGGGCTTTTCCACCCTGGAAACTGCCAGAGCTAGCAGCAAGGCTCCTTCACGGTGAAATCACAGAGTTCTCACCGTGGGCCACTGGCTTAATCTCCCCGTGCCTGTTTCCTCACAAGTAAAATACAATAATCTCTCCCTCACTGGAAGGTTCTGCTGATTACAAGAAATACATGCAGCAGAATTTTGTCAGTTTAACTCTTAGCTAAAGACTCTTCTGATAAAATGTAATTTTAACAGATAAAAGCAAGTTGCTTTGGTAGAAGCGAGGTGGGGGTTTCAGAGCCCCGACCATGCTGGCCCCGTCTCTTGTCAGATCCTGAGGGAGCTCTGTAGAAACCTTATGGTGACTCGAAAGACAGTTTGAAAACCACTAAAGTGGGGCGCATAGGTGGCTCAGTCGGTTGAGCGTCCAACTTTGGCTTAGGTCTCACGGTTCACGGGTTCGAGCCCCGCACCAGGCTCTATGCTGACCGCTCAGAGCCTTCGGATTCTGCGTCTCCCTCTCTCTCTGTCCCTCCCCTGCTCTCACTCTGTCTCTCTCTCTCTGTCTCTCTCTCTCAAAACTAAACATTAAAAAAAAGAAAAAAGAAAAAAAAGAAAACCACCAATGTAAGAGAAAGAGTTCTCACAATAGTGCCTGGCAAAAGCAAACGATCTATAAATCTTGGCTGTTGTTATTATTATATTAATTATCACCGGCAAAGCCCTGGACCAGATAAATTCTTGGGGGGCGTGTATAAAGAAGCAGAACAGTCTGAAGGAGCAGTTAACTGAACAGTTAACTGAAGAGGCATGGAAACATTCTCCAACATCTAACAAAACAGCAGAAGGAAACGGGTGCTGCGAATGGATGCATAAGCCATGCGTCATGGGACCAGAAAGGAAAGAGGGTGAGATCAGGGGAGTTTCCAGGAGAAAGCCGCATTTGAGCTGGGACAAAAAGAAGGGAGTTGGAGCAGTGTGATGGGAGGGGTGCCAGGAGGTGGTCATCTAACCTAACCCCTTCAGTTTACGGATGGGGTAACTAAGGAAAGGGGAAGGGAACCGCTTGAATCACACAAATCACACGGAGCTGGAGGCAGAGGTGGAGGCAGACCACTCCCCACCACACCCGAGCCCAGTGACTCCCAATGCCTCCCGCTACAGTGCTCTTTCCTTAAACAATAGGGCACAGGATTCCAGCGTAGGATGAGAAAAGGGGTGGGGGCCCTGCAGAGACTGGGCGCACCCAAAGAACAGGCCAGACCAAGGCAGGAAGTAGCTGCTCCGCAACAAGCCCTGTGAGCAAAGCCATAAACCGGACCTGGCCTAGGGCACCTGAGGCACAGGCCTTCCCCCTGGGAAATGCCCCCAGGCCGCCAAAGCAGGTGTCGCCAGGCAGGTCTTCTGACCCTCCTGCTGTCACATTTCAGGGGCCTGCTGGGTCTGGTGCAGTCTGGCAGCAGCTAAACCCTTTCTGGTCTGCCCTGTGTTAGAGCCTTTACCTGAGCAGTTTACAGAGCACTTAGAGAGAGAGAGAGAGAGAGAGAGAGAGAGAGAGACGACTGCTCCTGGAAGAATCCTGCCAACAGTCCTCCAACAGAAAAAGGAAGATTTTTCACACCTGTGAAATGACTTCATTCAGCAAGTATTTATAGAGTGACCACACCGTACTAGGTATGGGGCGGGGCAAAACTAAATAGGGCCTATCCCACTGTGGCCCATAGTGGTTATGATACAGTTTGATCCGTGCCATCAGAAAAGTCTACTTAACTGTTATCAAGGAGACATAAACAGAGTAATTTGTTCTGTTCGTTGAATGACGGATGAGCAATCAAATGAAGAAATGCATGAAGTGGATCAAGGAAGGCTTCCTGGAGGAGGCAGGAGTGATACTGGAGGCGGCCTTGAAGGATGCGCGCGCATTCCCTAAAAGGAAAGCAGGAAAGGACATTCCAGAGAGGAGGGAGAAGATTGATGAAGGCACACATCTATGAGTGAGCACAGAGAGGTGGGGGAATGGCCTGAAAAGCAGGGGCGGGGAGAAGAATGCAACGTGAACTCAGGAAGGCTGGCTCTTTACACGCTCCTTGACCAAGCTCCCCTCCTGCTGCATTTCTGTTAGCTGGTGAGTTACTGGTGTCTTAAGGTATTTTCTGTCTGTCTCTGCCTCCTCCATGCAACAGTGGGCTCCCCGAGGCCAGACACTGGGCCTCATTCATCATGGTACCCAGGGTCCAGCACAGTGCCTGGCACCTGCAAGCCTCCATAAATATTTGAACAGATGAATACCACCCTAAAGAGTTTGGGCTTTATGCCTGAGGACACAGAGCGCCACAGAAGGGTTTCCAATGGAGGAGGGACGTGATCAGAGCGTTGTTTAGAGAATTAGCCAGCAGCGGGGTGGAGGATGAGCTAGCGGGGGAGGCAGCAGCCCAGGTGCTAGGCAGGCAGGGCTTGAACCAGACAGCGGACTTAGACATGGGGCGAGCAGGATGGGTTCTGAAGCTATTTCGGAGATAGGCTAGACATGACTTGACGACTAATTCGATTAGGGAGTAGATGGAGGGGGAAGGAAAGGGAAGTGTTTAGAATGACTCAGGTTTCCAGCGTGTACCCACGAAGAACTGGAGCCTCCAGGCTGCGGAGGAAGTTTGGGGAAGATGGTTTCCAGGGTCATGGAGTTGTTAGCGAAGGTCTGAACCAGACATGAAAACCGGAGTCCCTGACTCCCTGTTCTTTTATGCTACTCCATGCTGCCAACCCTTTTGAGGCTTTTTCCGAGAGCATTTCATGCTGATCGACACAAGACTGTGAAAGAAAGAAAAAGACGGGAGAAGTCCTGCAACCACGGTTCCCAAAGCATCACAGAAAACTATCCCTAGGTCTTTACTAAACGCAAATAAACATTTGACATACTGGGGCAGGGAAGGGGCAATTCACATTGTACTGAGGTTCTGCTAGGTGCTTCCAGTTCAACTGACCCTCACTGATCCTCAGTCCTGTGAGGAAGGGCTATTGCCCCCATTTTACAGAGGAGAAAATTAAGGTACAGAGTTTACTAATGTGCCTGGGACAAACAACTAGAACAGAGGAGCTGGGATTCAAAACGGGGCCTCTACTCTACCACCCTCTGCTGTGTTCACTCAACTGTGACTGAACAGGGACTGTCCTCCATGTAACTGTCAAATACGAGGGGTTTCTACAGTGGACAGGGCTGAAGCGGGAAGGTGGACTGGGTGATCTTTCAGACGCTTCAAGCCCGGAAATCAGGACTCAGAAGAATCTTACTCTTTTTCCAGCCCAGCGCCCAGACCTGATTTGAGAAGCACAGGACTGTAAGAGACCCCAAAGGCCCTCCGGTCCAGCCTCTCAGTAGGTGATGGAATCTCTGCTGCACCATCTTGAACCTCTGTTTGCATTCACGCAAGTAGTGGGGAGCTCAGCTCCCCCTACAGGACCGACTCAAGAAGCTCTGTGTTTTCCTTCGGCTCTGAGCATTCGTTCATTCTTCTACCCCCAAGACCCTCGTGGAGTTCGGAGATATCAAAGGCGGGTGCGTGCCGAGTCCTGAGGGGGAAGGGAGTAGGCAGGCTGCCTTGCAAACGGAGGCCTGTGCTCTGGGGCTGTCCCTCAAGTGTCTGCTGGAGGAAGCGACAGCCCATTCTAAGGGGTTAAACAATCAAGAAGACAGGAGTGGTCTGGGCATTCACCAGCAGAGCCTCCTAAAATATTTAAAAGGCCAGAAACCTGCAGCCAATAGACAGTGGGCCAAGAACTGTCCCAAGACTTCAATTACCGCCTCGGTGCTGACACTCCAAAATTGTCTGTCCAGTTCCATCTCTCCTGAGCTGCAGACCCACATATCCAACAACCTCCTGGATCTTCTCTCCAAATGTATCCCTCCCTCTGTGTCCCCATCTCAGCGAACAGTACCTCCCACCCAGTCACCCAAACCTGAAACCTGAAACCCCAGTGCCCTCCTGGGCACCTCCTCTTTCCTCCCCGCCATCACCCCAATTAGGCACTGAGTTTTCTCAATTCTACCTCCCAAACGCTTCTCAAATCCATTTCCACCAGGTCGCCGTTCTCTGTAATCAAGTTTGCTTCAACCACTTTGAAACTGGTCTCCCTGCCTCGTCTCTCCTACTTCAGTCCATTCTCACAGTGCCCCATGGTGCCAGCTCCAAAGCACAAAGGAGAGAAGACTCTTCAACAGCTCCCCTCATTAGTCAGGATGAAGTCCGCACTCCCTCGAAAGGCATACAAAGTCCTTTAGGATCTGGTCCTTGCTTACCTTTCTGGTCTCATTTCTTAGCCGTTCCCCCCTCTTCACTACATATCGATCTCCTGAAATTCCTCCAAGATATCGGGCTCTCTTTTCCCGACCTTTGTGCACGCTAGTCCCTTCGTTTTCTTCACTCAACTAATGCCGATTGGTGATTCAGCTTTTGGCTTAAATGTCACCCCCTCTAAGATTTCCTCACCCCCAGACTTAGTTAGATGTCCCTCCTGTGCTGTCCTAGTGCCTTACACTTACTCCCACTTAATACTTATCACGCCGATTCTACAATTTATCCATCTGTATCACTCTTTCCTTGGAGTATTTACTACATGCCAGACACGACGCCAAGCACTTTACGTGGATTATCTCCTTTAATCTCTACAGTAACTCTTGAGGTAGGTTCTCTTATGACCCCATTTTAAAGAAGGGAAAACTGAGCCTTGGACTTTTGCAAGAAACTTCTGCAAGGAAATGGCAGAGCAGGGATGTGCAGCCAAATCTCTCAGCCTCAGAGACCAAGCTCTTACTCACCAAAACCCATCAAGGCTGCCCCCCTCCCACCCAGGACCAAAGAAAGGGTCCTTGAGTTTTATGACTTTATGACTCCCAACACCCAGTCCATGCTTGAGGACCCCACGGCTGGAGGCAGTGGCAAATGAGAGGAGTTTTGACTCCCAACAATAGGATGGAATCCTCCAGGGCCACGTACTTACTGGGTGAAGCGGGGCTGGTGTTAACGAAGCCTTTGGATGCTCTAAAACAACCAGGCACTTTCTTGGAACACCCTGGACCAGGAGGGACAGGCAGAGAAGGGTATAATGGGGGGGATAAAAGCATTTCTTCTTCTATTCTAGACACATTTCTCTTCGGGCTCCTCTTCAGTATTTCACTCTGAGCATAAGCCCAAGCAGCATGGTAACAGCAACTGTGGGAGCAAGAGCCATCACCAGGCCCTGCACACCCTTGGTATCAGCAACGTGCCAAGCTCCCTGCAGGCCTCATCGTATTTTGTCTTGATTTCAGCCCTATGAAGGCAGAATCTTCCCTTTTTTTTTTTTCCAACTTTTTTTTTTTCAACATTTATTTATTTTTGGGACAGAGAGAGACAGAGCATGAACGGGGGAGGAGCAGAGAGAGAGGGAGACACAGAATCGGAAACAGGCTCCAGGCTCTGAGCCATCAGCCCAGAGCCTGACGCGGGGCTCAAACCCACGGACCGCGAGATCGTGACCTGGCTGAAGTCGGACGCTTAACCGATTGCGCCACCCAGGCGCCCCAGAATCCTCCCTTTTATCATTCCTCCCTTCCTAAAGGTGAGGAAACTGAGGCTCAGAGCCTGTAGATGGTTTGTCCAAAGGCACATAACTATTAAGTGCTAGAATTAGGATTCTAGCCCAGTTGTATCTAACCTGGAAGTTCAGGCTCTTAATTTCTATGTCATTGCCTCTAGGATGCATACAAATGAACTCCAGATGCTTATTAAGATGTAGATGCTTGGTTCCTTCCTGGGCACAGAATAGGTCTGAGGTGGAACCCAAAGGGGTGCTTTTTAAACAAGCTCCTAGGTGATCGTGACCCAAACCATCCACCGAGAAACAAGGTGTGATGGCAATGTTTTCTCAAACTGTGTTTCTCCAGAATACTAGTGTTACCAAAAAAAAAAAAAAGACCAGACATTAAAAAAGCGGCCAGTTGAGGTGGGGGTGGGTGGGTGGCAGGGAGCTCCATGGTTAAGTAAGTTTAAGAAATACTGCATATTCAGGGGCGCCTGGGTGGCTCAGTTGTGTCGAGTGTCTGACTTCAGCTCAGGTCATGATCTCACAGCTTGTGAGTTCGAGCCCCGCATTGGGCTCTGTGCTAACCGCTCAGAGCCTGGGTCTCCCTCTCTCTCTACCCTTCCTCCACTCATGCTCTGTCTCTGTCTCAAAAATAAATACATTAGGGGCGCCTGGGTGGCGCAGTCGGTTAAGCGTCCGACTTCAGCCAGGTCACGATCTCGCGGTCCGGGAGTTCGAGCCCCGCGTCAGGCTCTGGGCTGATGGCTCAGAGCCTGGAGCCTGTTTCCGATTCTGTGTCTCCCTCTCTCTCTGCTCCTCCCCCATTCATGCTCTGTCTCTCTCTGTCCCAAAAATAAATAAACGTTGAAAAAAAAAATACATTAAAAAAAAAAAATACTGCATATCCCAGTCCTCTCTGGCAGATTTACAAAGCATATTAACAAATTAAGAATTCAGAGATGCCCCATGTTGAATAAACTTATTCAGTAGTATTTAACAGACTATTTCCTAAACCTACCTAAACCACAGAATCTTCCTCTGTTAGCAATGCCTATTAACATTTCATAAGATCCAACAAATGGAATGGAACTTCAGAAACCCTGCTAGGTTATGCTTCCTCCTGACCTCAGCCCATGCCAGCCTTTTTTTTTTTTTTTTTTTTTTCCTACCTCTGCTAGATACGCAATGAAAGGAGTTCTAAGTTCTAGCCCTCACTTGCTACATGTGACCTTGAGCAAGCCACTTAACTTCTTTGGGCTCCTTCCTCAGCTATAAATTGGGGATAATAATCTCTGCTAGAGATTCGGCCTACAGGACCTTCATCGCTGAGATAATAAAGGTCCAAATACTGTGTACAAAAGCCACAGAGTGCCGCACTTCCTCGCCACTCTTTCGGCGCGTGACTATACTCAGCGGGGTGCTAATATCCCATATATTTGTTTTCCAATTTTCCCTGCATGGGTTTTGTCTCCTAAATTAGTATGACCTTGGGCAACTCGAGAGCCCTCCCTGGGCTTCGGTTTCTTAAAATGAAGGTATTTGAGGAACCCCACCCCACCACTGGCTTTCTAGGAGTGTAGAAAAAAATCAAAATAGTTACACTTTTAGAACCACCAAATGCTTTACAAGCATGACTTCATTACTCTTCCTAGCAGCTCTATGAAGTAGACCCTATTACTGCGCCCTATTTTACTAAGGGGGAAACAGGCTCACAAAGGCAATACACCCTTGCCTAGCTGCTCAAAACTATTTAAGTGATAGAGCCAAGGTGTGAGCTTTCCTCTGACTCCAAGCTGAACTTTAACCACTCTACCAATCTGTCGTCCAACAAAGGATTCTGGCGACAGAATCCCCTTGCTGTGATGTTCTTGGCTGGATCAAAATGGGCTGGAGGTGGGCAAGGGCATGTTGCTGAGGCTTCCGGGTTCTGCTGCCTGCCTAGAGACTTCAGATGAGTTCTGCCTTCTCTGGGATTCACTTTTCCTACGCGTGAAACGGGAAGTGTGAGACTAAGTAAGCAAGGTCACTCGTGGAACCCGCGAAAACCACAGATTCTCCTGATTGTTCGCATGCAGTATGTCAGGGTGTGTTTTTCTCCGACGTCCCAAACGATGCCGACGAAACCAGTGCTCTCAATGTTCTGTTGGCGTTGGTGAGGCCGCAGGGAGCCCCCGCGGGACTCCTGAGAAGGTGTGGGGCCCAAGCGGAGCCCAGCCTGGTTACGTGGGGTCCAAGGTCCCCAAATCCTCGCCGGCGCGACGTCAGAGGGGGCGCGACGCGACCTCCCAGACCTGTAGCACTGCGTGACGTGAGACGGGCGCGACCGACCAGCCCTTTTGCCTTCTCTCCCGCGCGAGACCTCACTGAAGCCAGCTTCAGCGTGGGAAGGGCGCGGAGAAATCCGGGAGAAAGCAAGGCAGGGCCGGGGCCTGGATTCGGCGAGGCCCCTCCTGGAATCGCCCGCCCCCCACACTCACCTGCCCGTACGGGTAGCTGGCCATGGCGACTCGACGTCACACGCCGGCGTTGGGCGGAGCTTCCCGGTCCTAAACCTGCCCCGCCTGGGCCTGGGGGGGCGGGCACGCTTCTAATTGGGTGTCCGTCGCTGTCTATCTTGGGCGCACGGGCCGTCGGGAGTGAAGCTACAGGGCGATGGTCGGGTGCCTCGCGGAGAGGCCCGAGGAGCTAAGGGCTGGGTGGAGGTTTCCGGAAATCTTGTTCGCTGTGTTCGCGGTGCTGTTGCTCCCTTTCCTGACCTAGCCTAGGCCCCAGGACTGCTCAGACCCGGGTATTTGGTGAGAAGCTTGGGTCGGTTGTTGCAGTGGTGGCCATGTTTTAACCTGGCAAATGGGACGCGTGATAGTGGTGTAGTTTCAGTTGTCAGTCACTCTTAAGTTTCCGCCCGCCGGAGGAGGGCCCAGGCGGTTGCCGTGACAACGGGAAACAGCCCCAGGCCTCCTGGAAAGGATGGAGGCAACAGCGAAGTACTTCGCTCTAATGTCAGGACACCATGTGCCAATTAGTAGGTTTGGAGTGAGATTTGTGGTCTTTGGAGAGGAAAATCCCTCGCCGTCAGAGGAGGAAAATTAGATCACGTAGGGTCTCTTCTTTCCTAAAATGGGGATCCTAAGGCCCAGAGAGACAGTGACTTGCCCTAGTTCACAGTAGGTTGGGGCAGAGGTGGCCTAGAACTGGTGTCCGTGGATGCCCATTTCTCAGCAGGGAAGCCTTGACTGGTCCACAAAGTCAAATCCTGGTTACTAAGTGACCGCATATAGTCGTACTTACTTGGTCTTGGTGGTTTAGGCTCTACACTTGTTTGCGTGCTTATTTGACTTATTTGTTAAGTTCTTCCATGTGAGCGTGGATTGTGTGTGGTTTTGCTTGTCATAGCTCCTGTACCTAGTACAGTGCCTGGCACTGTAGTTTTTAAAAACTCAATAAAGGAAGTGTTACGAAGTGCTATCCATTCCAGCCCATCTATCTAACCATCTAGCCAGGCATTTTCCAAAATCATTGTGCTGATCATGCTATTTGCCCACTGGGCAGCCTACAATGGTTCCTCTTCATCTGCACCTACAAAAAAGGCCCAGCCTCTTCATTCTGGCACCCCAGGCCCTTCACAATGTGACCCAGTCTCATTGGCACTTGGTCCTGTCACTGTGCTGTAGTCCAGCCTGCCTCATGTAAGAGTTCTCTTTGGTGTTTTCCCCAAAACTCATTCCTCTCCTTCATCTCAGAAAATTCACCCAGACTCCCAGGCCAGAAACCTAGGATTGTTCTAGGGTGGCCTCTGTTTCTCCACATATTTTCCCATTTCCATTTGCTCTGCTTCCAAAGTAGACCCACATCTACTCTTTTCTCCCTGTTTGCACTAGCACTTTAATCCAAGACTCCGTCATCTGTGGCCTGCGTCACTGCAGTAGCCTCATGGTCAATGTCCTTGCTTTCACTCTCTCCCCACACTCTATTCTTCGTGGAGCAGCCACAGTGTTTGTCTTATATGTACATTAGATCGTGTTATTCCTGGGCTTACATCCCTCCAGAGGCTTCCCATACCTCTTAAAATAAAAGCTAAACACAGCCTTATGAACTTCATGGCCCCATGTGACCAACACCTTGCCTGTGTCTCCAGCCTCACTTCCTGCTCCTGCTGTCCCCCTCTGTTCCAGCCATGCTGACCTGGTCTTCACCCATGGAACTGAGCCCATTCCTACCTCCGGATTTTTGGATTAGCTCTTCCCTCTGTCTGGAATGCTCCCGCCTTGACTCTTCACTGGCTGGCCCCTACCTTGCCATCCAGGTTTCGGTTCAAATATCCCCTTGTGGGGATAGGGACATTCCTTGACACCACATCTAAAGCAGCACTGTTCCCCCACATTCTAGTCATCTATCATCTCACACTGTTTTAGTTTTTCATACTACTTGTCACTGTTTGAATGTCCTATTTAAAGTTTACATGCATACTGCAGGATTGTTCTTTTCTTATTCACTCCTGTATCCCCAGTGCCTAGAATAGTGCCTGGCATGAATTTAATAAATGTTATTAGACATCACCATCATCACCGTCATCCTGTATTGAATGCTAACTATGCGCCCATTGTTGTGCTAAGTACAATGTGTTGTTTTATTTCCACTACGGCACTTTGAGATAGATATTTCTGCTCGTTTATAATGAGGAACTGAGGCTGAAAAGAGGCTACGTGACTTCCTTACTATCAAAAAGATAAATGGAGAGGTCAGGATTTAAACCCAGGTGCACATCTTTTGACTACTCAGTACTTAGTAGTCTTGTCTTAACTTTGTAAACTGCCTCCCTTTCACCCAGTCCCCCCCAAAATGGGTAGAATGGAATTGCAAAATCTCAGAAAGGCAGAAGTCCTGCAGTGTGGGCTGAAGGTCAAGGGGTATTTGCTGGGAGAGAAAATAGCTGATACCTGGGCGGCAAGATGCACACTCATTTCATTCCACAAAAATATGAAACCTATTGCATTCCCACCCCTTGCCAGGCTCTGTTCTAGGTGCTGAGGATTAAATGTCTATGAAAATCTCAAACCCCTAACCCCCTCTGCCCAGCAAAGTGTTCCTAGGAGAACGTTCTGTTGGATGTCTGTGCTTTTTTAGGGGCAAGATTGTCCAAGTCCTCTCTCAGGTACTGAGACCAGCCAACGCCAACATCCAGGGCTGTGCCTCAGAGGACGTGGGGCAGGTCCAGGTGTGTTTATTTTGGAGCACGCTGGATAAAAGGGGGATCAGGATCTTCCAAAGACCGAAAAACAATCAGCTCATTTCCAAAACCTCAACTACCTGAGGCAGACAGAGGTGGGTGGGGAAGTTCCTGTTATTGTTTCAGCTTCAGCCAAAGGGGAACACTTGGATTCCAGTCCTTTTGTAAAGCACAGAGCACTTTGCTGAGTTCGTGGGAGCTCTGTGGTTGACCAGTTAGAGGTGAGGCAGAGCTTGGTAATGGAAGGGCCATCCACTGGAAAATATCACCTCCCCTAGGGACACATCATCCGCCCCCCACCACTGCCCCCTGGCATCCTGGCTCAGCTCCAAGCTCCAGTATTGCTTACTGAGAAGGAATACCAACGGTCACCTAATTATTGTGGAATTAATTCTCTTTGATTCCGACTAGAGCCAGTCCTGAAATTTAAATTGCAGTCGGATGCTGTGGAGGAGAGGTTGATATGCAGCTTTCCACAGAACCAACAGAAAAATGAGAACAGCAGACGTGGCATTTTGGCCACACTTCTTTTCCATTATGGGATCATATAGAGACTACATTGATATATTCTATTCCCATAAATTATTCAGGACAACAACAAAAAAGCTAGTCTCGTAATGGGGCTCACAGACCACATGTGAAGAAAGCGTCTAGATTCTGTTGAATTCTGGTGACAGGGGAAACTATTAATGACAAAAAAGGAAGGTTTGAATTCCAGAAGGCATCAAATTGGGGATTTTTCTCTGCGGAAAGAGTGTGCAGCAGCCTTTTCTCCCTCTCGCAGAGCGGAGCGTTTCTCACATTCTCACTTTTCAATTTGCTGCCAGTGAAGTCCCCAGCAGGCAAACCTGACCCAGCGGCCCCCTGCATAAAACCCTTGTCTCCCGCTGCCTGTGCTGCCCACCATCCACATTCCAACCACAAGACACGGTCCCCCTGTCACTCAGCACGCTGTGCTTAGCCACCTCTGGACCTTGGCACATGGTGTTCCCTCTGCTTGAGGTCCCTCAGCCCTGCGCTCCCCTGGCGCCTGGTTGTAATTGCTTGTTTTCCGTGGGTGCGGGGGCCACATCTCTCCTGTTTGCCCCGGACTCCCTGTGACAGTTCCTGGCACAGAGTAGTGAGAGAAAACAGGCTCACCAAGTTAGATGTTACCAATTTGAATGATCTGTATGCTGCCTTTATTTTTTTTTTAAGTTTATTTATTTATTTTGAGAGAGAGAGAGAGAGAGAGAGAGAGAGTGCATGTGAGCGGGGGCGTGGCAGAGAGAGGGGGAGGGAGAGAATCCCAAGCAGGGTCCCTGCCGTCGGTGCAGAGTCTGACATGGGGCTGGATCCTACGAACCGGTGAGATCATGACCTGAGCCAAAATCGAAAGTCAGACACTTTACCCACTGAGCCACCCAGGCGTCTCTGTATGCTGCCTTTAAAGCCTGGAATATACTGAGAAATGAAGACCAAAGAATAACAGGGCAGGAATGTGAGAGAGCCGCCTAAAAGGAGTGGAAATCTTACGCCCCTCCTTTCTTTCTCTTCAGCTTACCCAGCTCCCAAACTTAAGAGCAAAATCCATGGATTTTTTTTTTTTTTTTTTTTTGCTGACCACAGTAACAGAAGAGACTATAAAATCCAGCTTTCCATCTGGTTCTTCATGGTCCAAGAAAATAGAGCAATTCCAAACTCCAGGGAGACAAGCACTCAAATCACGACAGCTTAAACCAGCCTGTTATGCACTCCCCTAAAGAGTAGCATGAATTTGACTCTGGAAGAAAAGGAAAGAAAGCCTCATTTACTATGCAAGGATGGATTCCCTGGGGGCCCTCAAAGGGGGATGCGTGTGACGTTTCCCCATAGTAACATTCCCCTCTGGCCTTCAAAGCCAATGTGCTCAACCCAACAGCTGGTCCTGCTTTTCTCTCTCTACTCACGCCAATGTCCTTATCACGAGGCCAGTCATCAGTTAGCGCTTCGCAGACTGGGCCGAAAGTGGAAGCGGGCCTTCCAATGGGAACGCTTTAACATCTGTCCTCATCCACTGTCCAATGCTGGCTGCTACTTCAATGCAAATATGATGCGTTTGCTTTTTCATGTTTTATGTTAGAACCAGGGTTAGCTGAGAATTGCTGATGAGGGACGAAATAAGAATCGGCACCTCGTTAATCTGAAAGCATCATGGGAGACACCGAGGCGTGCTCCAGAGCCTGCCTGATATCATTCCCCTGGCCACGGGCACACCTCTGCTCCTGGCAGGAGGAAAACAGGGCAGAGGTTCAGAAAAGCCATCAGTGGGCTGGTCTCCCGGCATTTGGGGCCCTACTGGAGGAGGGAGTTTTCAGAACTATGCTGGACATGCCAGCTCCGGAGAGATGACAGCCAGTTTGAAGGCTTCAGGCAGTTTGGATAAGCATCTAGACTCTGGGTACATTTCTGAGCCTGCTCTGTGATCCCTTTGAAGTTTATCCAACTTAAATAAACCCTCCAGAAAGCTGGGACCAGTAAAAAGGCTTTCTTTAGAAGTCCCTCTGGACGTGCCCTGTTGCTTTCTCACAGGGCAGTCAGCCCATCAGCACAAGAGATGTGAAAAAGACAGAAGGAAGAGGCTTGAGATGGAATGTTTCCATAATATTCAACTTGCTCTCTCTCTCACTCTTTTTTTTTTTTTTTTGTCTTCTTTTCTTCCTGGCCTTTTTATATATTGAGAAGGAGACGGCAGATAGATCACCAAATTCCCAGCGGACTTTGAAGACCCTGCGCTTAGATCTGATCATGGCTTGCCCATGACCCCTGTGCCCTTTCCGCCGATGCAACCTGTTTCTGAAGGCCTCGGCTGAGACGTGTGGGAAAAGCACCACACGCGTTGGATGAACAAGGTTTAACAAAAGATGCCATTTGGGGTCCAGGAGAGCTGGTGACAGGGCCACGCACCGGTACAGGCAGAAGGTTCCATTTCATTTCCCGGAGAAGCGGTCCCTGGTTGCCTAGGCCGGGGACTGAAGCCTAGCTTTCCGCGCTGGGTGGCATTTCCCCAGGGGCAACGTGGATTGGCTCTGGGCCGCGCTCAAGAAGTCAGGAGGGTGGGCAGAGGGTGGGTGGGGAACTGAGCACTGGTTTCTCTCAGAAGCAAACAGGGAGGGGCCTTTATGAGCCATAAGTTGGGACTTCATACCTGCTTTTGGCTCATTGGTGAGGACAGGCTGAGTGATGCCCCCACTCTGACTTTGAGAGGCGCGCCACGAAGGGCAGGACCCGAAGTCCACAGAGGACCGAAGCATGACTCGAAGCATCTAGAGAGGAGAGCTGAGCTGGGGGCACCCTATACAGCAGCATCCCACAACTCCACGACTCCACTGGTTGGCCACAGACACGTGGGAAATGCCCTTTTTTGACCCTGGGACCACACGACAGAAGGGGGATGACAGAGAGGCAGGGGCAGCACCAGAGAACCCCACTGGAAGTGGGGTTGCATGTAGTTTTATTTATTTATTGGTAAAAAAATATTAATAGCAATTAAGAAACACAAAACATTCACAACCCATCACAGAGTCCTGTACGTGTCGGCCATTTATTCCCAATGGAATCCTTCATCTGACGGAGGCCGTGATTTCAGCCGAAAGGCCCCTTCATGTTTTTCATGGGCGGGTACTGCTGCTCCATCGGCATGGCCCCAAAGCAGTCAGAGGGGTTACAGTGGCCAGCCTTGCCTGGCTGGCCCATGGGACCCGGAGGGCCAGGGATGCCCGGAATGCCTTGCTGGCCCATGGGTCCGGTCGCGCCCATCTTACCATACCCTGGAGGGCCTTGAGGACCTAGGGAGGGAAGAGTCAGAGAGGGGAGGTCAGGAGACCCAGGCGACAAAGAAGAAATCATGGTCACGGTACCTAACACCTTACGTTTGATAAATATTTGTCAGGCTGTAACAGGTTTTCACGGACACCTGATCTGATCCTTCCGTTAATTTAACAGTAACAACATTACTGGCTGGTTTTATTGGGAGCTTCCACGTGCCAGGCACCAGGCGAGTGCTTCTGATGCATAATTCGATGAATCTTCACGACCATTCCGTGAGAAAGAAACGATAACCTCATTTTGTAGATGAGGACACAGGCTCAGAGAGATTGCACACTTGGGAGTTTGAGTGTTCAGGGAGGCCAGGTCTCAGAGCCAGGCCGTCGGGCTTTGGTCACTTCTCTTTTAGGCTATGCAGCCTGACTTAGCGACCTTCTCAAGGTTCGACAGCCAGCGTGGCGCCGAGCAGGACATGAACTCTCATTCGCTGGCCCCACCATATCTGGCTGTCTTCCCCTGTGTCCTGCTAGCCCAGTTTAGGACCTGGGGACGGGCCCTGGGCCTCCTGCTCCCCTCCCCACCCCCCCCGCCCCCGGCACACACTGGCATTACCATGATAGACCTGTAGTTATTTGAGGTTCTACACAACTATATTGTGCTGTAGAAGGAACATAAGGAAAGCAGATACCAGCTGCTTGAGATTCATGCTCTCAGATTCTGGCTCTTCCTACCTGGGGGGCCGGGGAGACCATTTTCGCCAGCCATGCCAATACCAATGTCCCCCTTTTCACCTTTGGTACCGGGCAATCCTGAGACAAAAGGAATAAAATGAGTCCTATTCCTGAGCGGAGAAATGACACCCCAGTGAGATTATTTGAAACACACACACACACACACACACACAAATATCATATTCGCAATGGACCTCATGCAATGCTCTTGTCTGCCCCAAAGAGTCACATGTGCACCTCGGGGGCACTGGAGGGCAGAGCTACCTCTCATTCCTGGCACACCCTGGCGTCCTTCTCTGCCGATCTGACCAGGAAGTCCTGGTGATCCCGGAGCACCTGGCCGGCCCGGAGCCCCATCCTTTCCTGGGGGTCCTGGTCGTCCCGGAGCTGCGGCCATCTCCATGGGGAACTGCATCCTGGAGGTGTAATAAGCCATCCTCTCTGTAAGAAAGCACAGGGACAGGTCCCAGGGTGTCCCAGGGACTCAGACGGATGCAGACGGGCCACCAGCATGGAGTCCAAAGCCGCCTTTCTTCAAAGGGCAGTCAGAGCAAGGAACACTCCTCCCGTGCCCTCGCCTTCACTATCCTTTGCACGGTGGTCTTTCGACAGCACAGACCTGATCAGGGCCTCCCTCTTCTCCAACACCCTCATTAGTCTACCGCTGGCTTCACAAGAAGGTCCGGACTCCTTGCTTTGCATTCAAGGTCTGCTTCCCAAGCAAGATGGCTAGCACCATCAGGACAGGGGCCACGTTCTCCCCAGGCCCTAGCACGGCCATGCCGGATGAACAAGTGCACGGGAAAAAAGCTTAGAAGCGAAACCACACCAGCTAGCCTATGGCTGCTGCTTGCCCCTCTATTTAGAGCTCGCTTCATGCAGACTCGTTTGATTTCAGCTTTCCTGTCTGTCTCCTCTGCTGCAGTGGGGGCTCGGGGAGGGCAGGGAGATTCATTGTATCTCAGGGCAGAGCAGGTGATAAGGAAGGTCTGAAGTCTGATTGAACATATGCCTGTAAGTGGGCGAGGAGGGGTCTGGGGCGGAGGATTGGGCTCTAAAGGAAAAGAAGGCCAAGGCAGGGCAGAGAAACAGTGGGGAAAAGCCAGCAGCACCCACCGCCGCCCAGCCAGCTGCCAATTACCATCAAACATTTTAATGATCTCTTGTCTGATGAACCTCTTGATTTCATCATAATTCACCATGTCTCCCTGAGGAAAAAAAAAAAAAAAAGAAGAGAAAAGAAAACCTGCCTCAATTATCCTTCCAAGCCTGATGCTCTCCCCCTGGGAATAGACTTTGTGGAAAGAAAGCTTCCAGGAGCGTCCCACAGATACTTAATCCAAGGTCCTAGGGGGGGGGGGGGGGCGGCCCCGGCTGGGTGCGTGGCGTTTTGTGGATCAGTGCATTTTCCTGGGGAGAGGGTTCCCACGCCTCCCAGCTCTCCCAAGCAAGGTTAAGAACCACCTATGTGGGAGTCATGCTCTTTCCCTCGGGGGCTTCTACAATGGTCTCTGCTCCACCCTGGATGCCTGCTCTGTGCGGCGGGGCCCCTGGCTGCCAGCCGTTCCCCTTACCATGGAGCCAGGCACCCCGGGCAATCCAGGGCTCCCCGCAGGCCCCGGAGATCCAGGGTGGCCTCTCTCTCCTGCAGGACCCGGTGGCCCAACGGGCCCCATGGAGCCACTCTTGCCGGGCCCACCAGGCATGCCAGCTCTTCCCTTCTCTCCTGCCTGGCCCTTCTGTCCTGAAGGTCCCGGATCACCCTACAAGGACAGGAAGCCATACCCAGCATTGCCAAGGACTGTCAAGTCCACCTCTTTTTTATGTCTCAGCAATCAGCCTCTCTCTCTGTCTCTCACCCTCTCTCTCTCTCCCCATCCCCCCAACCGGCCCCTGGCATCTTCTTCTGACTGTGGTCACAGCATCCTACAAGCTTGCCTGGCCTCACAGCTCCCAGAGCAGTCCGGGTCCTTCGAAAAGACAGTTCTTCATGCTGTTACTCCCTGTTTAGAAATTCTGATGCCTCCCAGCTGCCCTCAGGCTAAAGAGTTGATTCCTTGGCCAGGCACTCAAGATCATTCATGATGTGGTTCCCATCACCTCTTTTCCAGGTTCATCTCCCTGCCCTCGAACCTACAGCCATGCCTCACTGCTTATGTCTCTGCTTCAGCCACGCTGTCTTAGCCTTCCTTGCGTGGAATGCCCTCTCCCTCCTTCTACCCGGCTCACTCCTCCTGCTCAGCTGAAATGTTCCTGTCCTATGCACAGCCTCCCTGACTCCCCGGGCTGACTTGGGTGCTATGTCTAATCTTATGTAAAGCTTGCCATGCCCTAGCATAAGTGTGGCTGGACAAAGTGAGTGGCTACTGTTCAGAGACCTCTGTTTAGCCAAAGCTGGGACAGAGGACCTGGAACATGAGAGGGAGCAGGTGCCAGCAGCATGAATGAGTCAATCAACTGATCAATGAGTGAATGAACTTGAGATTTCCACCCTCCCAATCGTAGCTAAGAAATAGGCCCCCGTGAGAAACTTTCAGAGATGAGGTTGCTGCAAATTCTGAGTTCTGCTCACTTTTTTATTCCTGCCCACTGGCCTTCCTGCATCTCCTCTCCATGGCTAAAGTCGTAGCTTGGAGCTGGCCTTAATCACTCGTGAGTTCTTCATCTCAAAACCAGCCAGTGCCCACTCACCTTTGGACCGGGGGGTCCATAAAGTCCCTGTTTTCCAGGGGGTCCCTAGAGAAAAGCAAAAGTCAGGGGTCAAATCTAGGCAGCATCTCTGAGCCGTCCTGGGGAGGCAGGTGTCATGAAAGGACCATCTGCCACAACCCTAGGGCCCGGGCTGTGTCCAGCTGAGCTCTGGGTGAGGAAGGGCGACAGCCTCCCTTCTGTTGGCTGACAGCTAGAAGGTAGAATGATGTCCCCTAGGGCATCATCGTGTTGGTTGGGTCCCTTGTCACAGACAAAAAGAGGTGAGAAGTCAGAATGAAAGGGCCAGCGCATGGCATATTGGAAGGCGTTCAGGGAGTGATTACTGAGCGAAGGAAGCAGGGTGGGGGCAAGGCGAGGGGCAAGCAGCAGCATCCCCAAGGGAAGGAGAAACCCAACACAACAGTACCTCTTTGCCAGCTGCACCGTCCGCACCAGGCTCACCCTGTGGAGTAGAGAGTGGTAAAAAGCCATCAGCACCACCCCAGCATGGCATCTGGCTCCCCTTACCCGCTACGCATGCCCAGCCCCTGTGCCACGAAGGAACCATGATCCTCTAGCCCTCACCCTCAGCCGCTCTGGACACAGGCCATGGAAACTTAGAACCCCACCCCACACTCCAGCCTGTCCTGGAGCCCCACGCTGGCAGCCTGGGCCGCCTCCCTGACTGCGCTATGCAAGGGACAAGCAGACTGCGCCTGCCTGGCTGCTGGCTTGAGGTCCCAGAATCTCGCGGGATCCCTAGCTGTGAGTTTCTGTTACACGTTTGCCAAACAAAGGCGGTAATTGTGAACCTCTGCCCTCAGTGAGGTCCCGGAGACAGGCCAGGGTGGCCTGAGCCTGCTCCCTCCCCAGGACAGGACAGGCCACACACCCTGGGCCCAGCCTGCTTCTGGTATGATTGTGGGGAAGAGGAATCTGGGATTGCAAGGCAACTGGCAGATTCAGCTAGGGACCCTGGAGGCTCCTGAGCCTACAGGCAGGGAGGGACAGAGGCTTGGAGGGACCCGCCTGCCCCGGGGCCCTGGCGAGAATCCGAGTGAGTAGGTGAGACTCGACCCTCTTGGCGGATGCACCAACCATCACCCCTGCACGGGCAGGAGTCGTCCACCCCATTGAGGCCACCAGCTCCAGGGTCATGGCCACTGCTCCCAGAAGAAAATCCCCCGACCCGGGGGCTAGGAGACCTGGGCTCCTGCCTCAATTTCCCCAGGAGAGTTCATCCCTGAGACTGGCAATCCATCCACCTGATGTGGGTCAACTGTCTGGAACCTTGGAAAGAGGGAGTATTGTAGAGTGGCTAAGGACGATGCAAGTTCAGGAATCCGGCAGGCTTTTCCACTCGCTAGCTATGTGACGGTGGGCAACCTATTTAACCTTGCTGAGCTTTGGTTTTCTCCTCTGTAAAATGGGAACAATCAGACCTACTAAACGGGATTGCGGTACGGATTAAATGACCAAATGTCAAGCACTTGGCTCACCATTCAGTGCATTGTCGGTGACCAACATGTCATAGGTCTTAGTACTAAACACTAGCTGAGACCAAGGACCGGTTTGTGAGTTGCCGAGAGGGCTGTGATAACGGCTCTGCATTTCTGGCTCCTGACATGCACAGATTCTCTGTGGTTACCGGAGAGCTCCCCCAGGGAGGGGGCAGGGCAGGGGCAGAACAGGCGCCAAGTCTCCCCGGCCTGACCCCTAGGGTGGTGCATGGTCAGAGGCAGCGGCCTGGGGTGCGCTTGGCAAGCGCTGGCTTGCAGAACTTGCCCTTTCTTGCGGATGTGATATGATCTCGTCGGGCTGCCATCTTCCCTGCTAACCGCCTCTCCTCCCCTGGAGACCCCAGATGCGTGGGGCTGTGCTCGACTGACAAAGCCAAATGTCCCTTTCCCTCAGGGCTGTGCAGTAAGATGTGGGGTCTTACCGGGGGGCCAGGGTGTCCGGGGGTCCCAGGCTGGCCTGGAAGGCCTAGCATCCCCCTTTCTCCAGGGGCTCCCCGGTCTCCTTTTAGGCCCTGGAAGAGAAGGGAGGTGGGTGGTGAGAGGGGACGGGAGAGACGGCAGTGAACCCCACAGAGCAGAGAGGCAGGCGTGATTGTATGCCAGGGACCATGCACCCACCCCCCAGGCCCTGTGGGGCAGGGTGGCGTGGCCTGAACCTGAGGCCGGGGCCTGTGATGGCCTCCAGCCCTCTCCAAAGGCCTTTACTGAATGCCACCTGGGGAGACCCAGGAGGTGGGAGAGGCTGAAGGCAGGGAAGGAGGGGGACAGGCACAAATTGTTCTCACCACCCCCCTCTGTGAAAGAAGCCCCAGCCAGAGTCCTGGGAAGGAGGGAGGGACGAGGGGAGTAGATCACTCACCACTGCAGAGATCCCAGCTGGGCCCGGCTGGCCTGGAGGTCCCGGTGGCCCCTAAAGAAACATGAAGACAGCGGGATGGAAAGAGTCTCCGATAATAAGGCCCCCCCGGGAGGCAGCGAGGGACCAAAGGCAGGAACAGGCCCAGAACTTCAGCAACTCCATCCCTCTTCCCTCAACCCTCCTTCCCTTCCGGTCTTGCACTTGAGCTTCTCCCAAAAAACTTGTGCCAGAGCTGACACCCGGGGGGGGGGGGGGTGGGGTCCCCGAGCTCAAAGGACCTTCACGCCTGCCGCGCACTGAGTGGTTCATCTTGGGCTGTGCCAAAGGGATGATCTGGAAACCACAGCCAGAGCCGAGGGCAGGGGGCAAAGGCCTGAAGGTTAACTATGTGGGCCTGAGGTCTTCTGAGGCCCTCCTAGCTCCTCTCCTCCTGTTCTGTGGGAGAAGCAGGGGCTCAACTCGAACCCCAGAGACCCAGTGGGTAAGCCTGGCCTCAGGCCTTGGGTCTCCCACTCTGCTGTCCCTGGAGAGCGGTGGGACTCAACACACAGAGTGCTGTCACCCTGCTGGGCTGGGGCGGGGCTGGAATGCCATCCCCATCTCTGAGTCAAGTTCAAGTTCAAGTCAAGTTGAGCTCTGAGTCAGCTCAAGTGCCAGCTCCCTGGCCAGAGCTACCCCTCTGAAGCCCAGGGCACACAGGTCTCTCTCCCAGCATGTCCCTCCACACTCCCAGATGGAAAGTTCTGGAGGCACGGACTCTGTTCCGCTCATCACAAGTCTTCTGGGGGCGGGAATGCCCGGCACTGGGACTGGCACGGAGCAGGGGCTGAAGCTGGGCAGACGGAGGTGAGAGGAGGAAACTTGTGCCCCCTCTCCCCAGCCCCCCGATGAGTCCTCAATGGGATCACAAATCAGTGTGTGGCTCCTTTCATCTGCAGTGTGAACAGGGACTAGGCTGGACCTGGGGTCCCTAATCCAGGGCCGCTAGACCCCTTGAGATCCATACACGCACTGATGAGGACCCGAGAGTTCCTCTTTTTGATCATGAGCTATTTTTAACACTTCCAGAAGCCTCCTGGAAACTGTACATCTGCCACAACAGGGCTGCAATCAAACGCCAGAGTGTTTCCTTTGCTCGGGAACCCCATCAGCTCTAGCTGTCACACTGATCAAAGGCGCCCATAGGCAGCCATCTATGTTACTGAGGAGTAAATTCAGATGGGAAACTCATTATTGCTTAATAACTGTCCTCTCCAAGTCGTCTTACCTTTGTAAGTGCACCACCCATGCACCCAGCCGCCCACCCACGCGCAGGAGTCATCCCTGGCTCCTCTCCCTCCACCGCTCCCTGCCCCTCCCCCATCCAAGTCGGCAGCAAGTACTCCAAACACAGCCCATCTGCCACCCCAGCTCCACCCGACCATCCACCACCCAGGGACACCTCGGCTGCCACCCGTGCCCCTCTCCTCCTGAGGTCCTCCAAGGTCCGAGGTCGTCACCAGGTCCTCTGGAAGCATAGCTTTCTGGCTCCCACTCATGCCTTTCTCAAACTCCATTCCAGCCACGCTGACCTTGGAGCTCCCGGGACACACCGGGCCCCTCCCTGCCTCGGGCTCCTTGCATCAGCTGCCCTCCCCCGCCCCCGCCCCCCCCCCCCCCCGCCTCCTGCCTGGACTGGACGTTCTCCCCCCAGACTGCTGGACAGATGGCTCCTTCTTGTCATTCAGGCCTCGGCTCAAATGCCACTTCTGCAGTAAAGGTTCCTCTAAAGGCGCCTCCCAGGCCCTCCCGGTGACATCACATAGCTGCCTGAAGCTTTCGCATTAATTTGTTTGTTTGTTGGGCCTGCGTGGAAGCTCTGGGATCAGGGGACCTTGTCTGTCTCGCTCCCTGCCACAGCCCAACGCTTGGAACAGTGCCTGGCATGGAGCAGGTGCTCAATTATTGTTTGTCGAATAACTGAATGATCTTTGTTTGATCAGTAAACTCAAATGTGCCCAGAAAATAAGAAAATGGCAGAAAGCCTGGGGACCACTGGGTTAGGTGAGCCCAAGGCCCCTTACTGCTCTGTAGGGCTGCCCCTGTGGTCAGTTCTTTCAGGCCATCACCGGCTTGCCCACCCCAGCCCCAAGAGGATCCTAACTCTAATAGAGGCAGAGGCAAAAATGGTTTAACTCACAATATGGCCAGGGGGGCCGGGTCTTCCCTGAGGTCCCATGGCACCAGGCTCACCCTGTAGGAGCCAGAAAAAAAAAAAAAAGAAAGCAATACAGAAACAGACTTACACACACGGGGTTGTTATTGGGAAGGAGGCTGAGCAGAGCAGGTAGGACACCGATAGAGGAGCTGAGCTGGGTCCTGGCCTCCAGGCCCACGCTTTCTGGGGCCCGAGGGCCAGCCCTGCCCACGATTATTGTTGGAGACAGATGTCAGAGCCCCCAGCCTGAGAAGGCCAGGCCTTGCTTTTTAGGTGAGTGATCCAACAGCCTGCAGGGAGGGGAACCAGTTGCAGGAGGAAGGAGGAGGTGAAGGTGTGTATCTTGGGGCAAAACCTCCCCCAGAAGGCCCAGGAGGGAAGGCAGCCCCTTGGCCAGTAAGTCTTGGACTCAGCAGAGCCCCAAAGGCTGCCCGAAGGTAGCACGTATGGACCTCAGCCCTTACCTCTGCTCCTGGCCGGCCACTGCTGCCTGGGGGCCCTGGTTTCCCACAGTCACCCTGCAAGAGAGAGGGCCAGCTGGAACTCGACAGACCTCTACTTGGCTCCCCCAGCCCCAAGACGACCCCACATCCGAGGAGTCCTGCCCCCTGCCCAGACTCTGGCCAGCAGCCCTCGGATGCTCTCGGGCTGGTGGACGGCAGAGCCTGACCCGATCCGCTAGGCCCCCGTGGTCTCAGGAGGCTTGGATGCTGGGATGGCGTCTCAGCCCACTGGTGTCAGGCTGCCATGTCTGCCTGGGGTCAGGCCTTGGGTATGGCCGAGAACACCTGCTTGGCAGAAGGCGCCAGGCCCTTCCTTACCTTCGGTCCTGGGAGGCCAGGGTGTCCCGTTTTTCCCTTGAAGCCCTGGAAGGAAAAGTGGGAGGCTGCCACGGCCCTCGCCTCAAGCAGAGGCGACTTCCCTTGCCTCCTCCCGCAGGTTGAAGGAATCAGACCCACCCAAAGTCACAACCTGGTCCCCAGCAGATCTGGATTCGGGCTGCCCACCCTCTAAGGCAGAGCCCGCACCCGTCAGCTTTGGGACCTCCCCGCTCCCAACTCCTTCCTGCAGCTCAACTTACCGGGGGTCCCATGAGTCCAGGAGGGCCAGCGGGGCCAGGGTCCCCCTGTGGAAGAGACCAGGGGCATTGAGACAGGACGAGCACACATTTCCCACTGTCTTCCCTCTCGGCAGCCCCTCCCCCGGCTATCCCAGGGTGGAGGGAATGTCAGGGGAGGCAGAGGGAAGAATCCAAGCTGGGCTTGGTCTCTGACTGGCTGTGGACCCTGAGTGAATCCCAGCCCTCTCTGAGCCCCGATTTTCCTTCTTTTGGGTACAGAAGGGGGTTGACTCTGATGCTCTGCCCTTTGCCATGTCGCATCCCTTTCACATTCCCCAGCAGCACCAGACCCAGGGATCCAGGGCTGCTCAGGTCCTGCCAGGTCTGCGGCCTGTTTTTCTGACACCCGGCCTGGTATCTTTAGTATCCTGAATTTCTGGATATAAACCCACCCCCTTCACTGCCTGCCTTTGGTGAGACCCGGCTCATCCAACCTGGTTAAGGCTACCAGAAGAACCAAGGAACCAAGGCCTCCGGTGCCATCAGAGAAGGGGGGTGTGGCCAGGAGCAGGTGGAGGGAAGGCAGGGGTGTGGGGGAAGGGGATTCCGTTTCCTTCATCGGGGTTCCATTGACTTTGGCTCTTGGAGGAGGAAAGAGAAGGGAAAGGGTGCCCATCCTCTCACCCTCAAGCCAGGCTTGCCGTCCTTCCCGTCCAGACCATCCAGGCCGGCAGGGCCCTAGAAACAGGAAAAAGGAATGTGTGGATGCCTGCCGGAGCCCCAGGAGGTAAGATACCTGACCCAGCCCCTCCACCCTGTCCACCGCTCACCCAGCTCCCACCCGGATTAGACACACACACATGCAGGCACGCGTACACACGCATGCACGCCGCACGTACCTGGCAGGCCAAGGGGACACACACTCACCTGGATCCCAGGCGATCCTGGTGGCCCAGGGGGACCAGGCATGCCTGGTGGGCCTCGGATGCCTTCACTGCCCTGGAAAGGAGCCAACCCCCACAACACAGTCAGCAGGGCCTTGCCCACCACCACCCCCCACCAAGCCCCCACCCCCGGGAGATGAGGCCCTAGGCGCCGGGTTCTGATGATTACTGAAAGTCAAGACCGCTGGTTTCCAGCCCCAGTTCTGCTGGATGTATTCCACACCACTCCCCCAGAAGGATCTGTCTTTGTCTGCAAAGCATCCCTCTTTCTGCACTGTGATATGAGGAAGGGACAGAGCCTGTTCGGTCTAGCACCTTCCTCAGGGTTGACCCAGGGACTGGCACAGTGGGTGTGCAGGAACGTGTACTGACTGAAGGCATACATTCAGCGCGCGACGGTCCCCACAAAGTGCCAAGCACTATATAGCCTCTGATTCTTCCCTGTCCTCAAGGAGCTCACGGTCCAGCTCGGAAGAGGGGGCTGCTCACTCTGGCCAGGGGTCAGGGAGAGTGTCACAGAAGCGTCACCAGATGCTAGACTCTGAAGGATAGGTGGGATTCGGGCAAGTGGACAAGTAGAAAAGAGCCTGCCGGAGGGAACTTCAGAGAACGATGCAGATTTGGAAGTGGTCACATGCCTGGCCTGGCCAGGATGTCTGGGGAGCCAGTGTGACAGGAGGGGTGGGAGGCAAGCCTGGAGGCTCTAGGGAGAGCCTGACAGGGGGTGTGCCCGGAACACCGTGCCAGAGTCTATCCGACAGACCAGTGCTTTTCACACTGTACTCCTCAGAGCCCTGGGGGTTCCTGGAGGAGCATCAGAGATGGAGGCACAAAGCGGGAGCCCAGAGGGTGGGACCCAAGACCCTTGCTCCCGCCTCAGTCAGAGCAGCTCCACTCATATCTGATTGAGAGTTCACGGGAGCTTCTGTGTGATGACAGGGCTCAGGAACTTCAACATAAAGTCTGGGAACCACTGCGACAGGCACTGGGGAGCCACTGATGGTTCAAAGCAGGGGAGTGATGAGAACCAAGGTGTGAGCTAGAATGTTCACCGGAGAAGGGAGGAGGCAAGCAGCTTGGTGTGGAGGGCTGCTGGGTACCCCAGGGGAGAGAGGGTAGCTGCCCTGGAGCAGTGGCTGTGGAACTGGCCAAGGGGAAATGATCTAGCTAGAGACACCCCTCACCCTCCCATGGGGGGGTGGGGAGGAAAGCCCCCCCCGTGGCATTGCAATGCCATCGGCTACCAGGAGGGGTCAGCACAGCCCCAGAAAAATGTCAGTCCCACAGGGAGTCGGGACAGAGAACCACTGGCCAGAGGTTTGGGATTCTCTGCAGTGACCAGCCTAAGGAGAGCAGGCAGTGCTGGGGGTACAGAGCCAGCATGGAGGGCTCTGGCAGGGGCTCCCACTGAGAAGGGAGGTGACACCCACCACCGCCTCTAACGCAGCTGATAGGCACGCTGGCTCTGGGGAGGCGGGGAGGCGCCTGGGGGCTCACCTGGGCTGGGAGAGAAGTCTCAGCTCTGTTGCTATTTTGCTGTGTGCCCCTGGGGCGCCCCTAACCTCTCTGAGCCTCGTTTCCTCACCGGGACAGTGAGAAGTTAGACCAAGGTGGCCCTTTCAACAGTCCCTTCTAGCTCTGAGGGCTGTGCGGTGTGTTTTCAGAGGAAAGAGGCTCTGTCTGAGGTTGTAGGCCTCTTGCCTCTCCCTTTGGGTCATAAACGCCCCACCCCCACCCCAAGCTTAGAAGTCAATTTGGGGCCTCGTAACACTACCCAGCCATCACATTTGGGGAGCCCAAGGGTTGGGCGGAGACAGGAGTGCCAGCCCCCAGGCCACGGCAGAGCTAGTCTCCAAACCCAGGGCAGCCAGTGCAGGGGCTTCCCAGGCTGCTGTCCTTCTGACCCTTGTCATCAGCTCATAGGCCATGCCTGGCCCCCCTGGGCCCCTGGGGACAATCTGAGCATGCTTCCTTCCTGCTGTTGTCAGACCCAGAAGGCAAATGGCCAAGCTGCTCTGGCTTCGGGACTGTGGGGTTTCCAGTCTGGATGTGCTCCCCTCCTTCGCTCAGCTCCTCCCCTTCCCCCTTGAGTCCCCGCCTCTGACTACACCCCCTGCCTCATCCCCACCAGGCGGGGTCTCTGGCAGCACAAAGGCCAGCGGGTATCCTGGGCTTGGGGGCCACTGGTCTGTTGCCCAGAGGCAGCTGATGAGCCGAGGCTGGAGATCTCTCTCCCCACCCTTGACGTAACTGAGCCACTCCTTGAATTTCCAGAGGGCCGGTAGTGGGGGTGGATCGGGGTGTGGGAACTGCATGGCTCAGATCTGCGGCGGCGGCCACCTCACCTTGGGGTCCTGCTCACCTTCTCCGCTTGTGGGCCGGGGGGGCCAGGTGCTCCAGCTTTGCCCGGGAATCCAGGAGGACCCTGTATCAACAAAGGAGCAGGCGAGGATGAGAGTGGGGCTTGGGGGGGGGGGGGGGAGCTCTCCTTCCTTCTTCCACCTGGGTCTGCTTCACTGTGGTTAATGCGATGCATTCTGACTTCCTAGAAACACCACCCAGGAGCAGTACTGCTGGCTGGCCTGCTGGTCCTGGGCCCACCCAGGAGGCTCTGCCCTCCAGGTCCCGGCTCCTGGAATCAGGCCTGGCCACCCAGGCCGTTCCTCCCGTGCCTCTTCCCTCCCCTCCCCAGGCCCATCCTCGCCCAGCCTGGCCTGGTCAGGCCTTCCCCTCCCAAACAGGATCACATCAGACAGAACTGGCTTTGTGTCTCCACTCACCGGTGGGCCGGGAAAGCCTGGCTGGCCTTGAAATCCCTAGAGGAAGAAGCGAGGGACAGTTTGCTGAGCCGCCCACTCCCTCCCGCCTGGCTGCCCAAATGGAAAGAGTGACAGGGTGAAGCTGCCTGGAGCCATGGGGCCTTGCCCTCCACTCTGCCCAAGATGACCGGCAGGTGAAACTCGAGCCATGAGCTGGGAGGTTGCAATACAAGGGCGGGTGAGGGCTGGAGGCTAGAGCTGGTCACCCCTCCACACATGAGGGTGGCCATCAGGGAGAGGACCCAGCCTCTGGGACCCCTTCCCTGTGCCCACCCCCACCCCCCAAGCCATCTCTCATGGTCAGGACAGCCAGCCAGGTCCTGTGGTCACTCACCTGGTCGCCCTTCTCTCCCGAATTCCCTTGGGGTCCTCGCTCTCCTCGGGGACCCTGTCGCCACAGAGAACAATGAAGCTAGGACCCAGTCTTTCTGCCCTTAGACCCCAGGGCTGGACCAGGACCAGGGGGCCCCATGTCCACTCTCCCGTCTCCTCCTTTACTCACTGCTGGGCCTGGGGGACCTGGGAGGCCTTCAGATCCTGGTGGGCCCTGGGGACACAAAGGAGCGGAATCAGTCACTCTGACTAGGGTAAGTGGGAGATCAGGGGACGGGGCAGGGGACAGGGCAGAGAGTAGATGCAGGGGATGTGGTGGGAGGTCCCTCCAAGCTGTCGGGACACTTCCCCCTGGTTCGCCCCGACTTCCTTTCTCTTGCCTGAGCTTTTGAACCAGTCTTCTAACTAGTCCTGCCACCTCCTGGCTCATGTCAATCCAGCCAGCAACTGGCTGCCATCTTTTCTTCTCCAACATAGTTCTGATTATAACACTCTTCTCGCTCCAAAACCTTCCATGGCTCCCCTCTGTCCCACTGAATGAAGTGCCCAATTTCCACCAGTGCTGGGTTTTGAGGCATCCTGTGATCTGGCACCAACCACCCTTTCCTGCTTCACTTCCCTCTCCCTGTCTTATTTTCTGCCTTGCTTGGTCAGACCGCTGTTCTCTAAACATACTCTATACATTCATACCCCTGGGCCTTTGCACAGCTGTCTCCTCTACCTAGAATGCCTGCCATTACCCCCATCCTTTCCAGGGCCCTTAAAACCTTACCCAGGGATTAGATGGCTCCAATATGTTTCCGACGTGCCCCCACCCAGGGCCTCCCACTGTGGGATTCTCCGGGACAGATAGCCACGTGTCTTCCCCGCCCTCAACTCTATTCAGGGCTCCGCTCAAACACCACCTCCTCAGACAGATCTCCCAATCCTCTGCCTACTGGCACCCCATACACCAGTCCAGCCCCTTGCCCTGCTCTATCTTCTCTATTGCTTTCTCATCATTTATGTGTATTGGCTTATTCATCGGTTATCTGCCTCCCTCGCTGGAATGTGAGCTCCCTGCGGTGAAGGGACACAAGTGCCTGTTTTGTTCACGGCGACACCCTCACGGCAGAGCCTAGCACCCAGAAGGCCCATGAGAAATGTCCGTTATTGCGTAAATGCACGTGGGGTTTGCTGTATCCCACCGGGGCCCGATGTGTGAACAGAAGATAAGACTAAGGTTTGGCAGGTTGGCCACAAACAGACTTGGGTTCCAGTCCAGGCTCTGCCCTAACTCGCTAACTGGCT
Organism: Herpailurus yagouaroundi; assembly: GCF_014898765.1. Lineage (NCBI taxonomy): Eukaryota > Metazoa > Chordata > Mammalia > Carnivora > Felidae > Herpailurus > Herpailurus yagouaroundi. Next base: position 23,989,760 of record NW_024412388.1, read on the forward strand.
GCAGCATGCTGGGTGAGCCATGCCACTTCCTGAGCCTCAGGGATAACCTCACGGATATGATGTCCTCGCCTGATAACAGCCCCAGCTCCTGCCCTCACCCAGTCTGGGAAGGGTCGCTCAGGGCTTGCGGGGTCAGGCTAGGCTCCACGCTGGATCTAGGGTTCCAGGCCTGCCTCTCCCCAGGCTGTCCTGCCCGCCTGCCTGCCTTTGCGGGGTGGGGGGGAAGGAGATTCTCCTGCCCACCGACTCCAGGCTCCCTGCCCCTTGGCAGCCGTGGCCAGCCAGCCCCCAGCCCGTCTCCGCGAAACCTGCTGGGATCCTCCTTCCAGCCTCCCCTCCGCCTCCGCAGCAACCAGCCTGCGCTGCCTGCTTGAGCTGCAGCTGGAGGGACTCGGGGGGCAGGGAAGCAGGGGTCCTGTCTCCCCCTTCACAGGCTGCTGGGAAAGTCTCCTCGGGTGGAGGTGGAGGCGGGGCAGGGACTGCTCCCTTCGGACCCCTTCCTCCTGCCCTGAGCTGAGACTCACCGATTCTCCTTTCTCTCCCGGGGGCCCGACGTAGCCCCGCTCCCCCTTGATGCCCTGACAAGCAAGCAGAGAGAGAGCTGAATTAGCCCCGTGGCCCGCCCGTCATGGCGCTAATGCGAGGGGTGGAGACTGCAGCTGGCACAGGCTGGCACTTACAGGCAGGTGGCACCAATGATGACGGCAGGGGGAGGAGGAGGGGGGCTGCTTCCCACCCGCCGCTGTGGCCCCCAGTGGAAAGCGGGACCCGCCCACCCAGCAGCCTCCTGCATGGGTTTGGCCTCCCCAGCTCTCCTGCCCCACCCCCACTCCCCCAGGGGCAGATCTCAGGGCTGGGGTCTGTGTGCTCTGAGAATCTGGCCTTCTGTGTGCAGCGGCTGCAGCAGACTCGCAAAGTGGAGGGGCAGGGCCAAGCTGCACTACCAAAGGGACTTTGGGGACCTCTCCAGGGACAGCCTGGCAGAGGAACAGGCTGGTATGCTTGGAAGGGAGGGAGCTGCTGGGGGATGCCCCAGCCTGGTCCTGTCCTGACCACCATCCCCAGGCTCTGCTACCTCCAGAGCCAGCATCCCCTTACTCACAGGCAGTCCCGGGGGGCCCATGGCACCTGGGTAACCAGGTTGCCCTGGAGGACCCTACAAAGAAAGGTAGACATTATGAACCCCTCCCCGGGCAAAAAGCGTAGCCGCAGCCAGGATGCCTGATCTGCCAATTCGGGAGGCACACACACCCACCCCAGGACAGCCACCACCTCGGACCAGTTCCCAAAGGCCCAGGTTTCTTTGGTCGAGACCGCCACTGCAAGGCTGGGGCTGGATGACAGGTGCCAGCCTGGCCAGGACCCTGGTTGCTGAGGCAGAGGAAAATGCCCAGAGCAGGGAGGATGAGGACGGGGGGGGGGGGCGGGACGGGGGAGTAGGGTATGGAAGGAACAGCTAAATGCTGCAGGAGGAGGGAGGGAGAAGAGCCCCCAGGATGCTGCTAGAAGCCAGGGGGCAAGTCTGTTTGCCCCTTCCGGGGGGAGTCAAGGTACAAGGAGATCAGCCTCCTTTGATCCCGGGGTGGGGGGTGTGAAAACCCCCCAATCTGAGGGATCAGGGGCAGAGAGTTTCAAAAGGAGTCCCCCTCCCATCTTCCACTCATCCCTGGGGGCCCAACTTTTGTCTCCCCAGGGTTCCTGATCCGTCTCCTTCCCCTGTCAGCCCCCTCTTACCGGTTCCCCCTTCTCTCCTGTCAGGCCCCTGAGGCCTCGCTCTCCTTGAAGACCCTTGGGGAGAAAAATCATGAGAACCTACAGGGGAGGGCAGTCCCCACCCAGCCCCCGACTCCTTCTCCTTGCCCTGCAGCCTTCTGTCCCCGGTCCGGGCAGAGTTGGGCTTTCCTGATGCCCTTCCTAGGGTCCCTGGCAAGGTGACCATGGGGTGTACCCCGGAAGGGTAATTGTGAGAGGTATAAACTCCCACCTAGGGGTGCCTCTCAAGAGCATACCCCCAAGACAGGTAACTACAGAGATATGCACCCCCCCCCAGGTAGGTGACCCTCAGAGGGTACCTGTCAGGCAGGTGACTGTCATCGGTGTGCCCTATTTTGGTAACTGGCTGGGGTGTACCTTTAGGAGGCTGACACGTGTGTGCTCCCCGTGAGGGGCAGCTGTCGGGAGTGGCGTCCCTACAGTGACGTTCCTCTGCCAAAATGTATCACCGGATACCCAACACTTACCTGTACGCCCCCCAGCCCCAGCCCCAAATCACCTTCTTTGAGGGGTACAGGGGAGAGGCACGGGAAGGCCCCCCGAGCACACTGCTCCCTCCAGAGCAGTCCCTGTCACTTTTTAGGGTGGAAAGGGATGTCACTTTCAGTCAAAGCCAGAGCCCCCACCCCGACCCTTGTGGGTTCGCCACAGCCTTAAGGGGCTGCGTCTGCCCCTTCTCCCTCACGCCCTCGAGAGACGGTGCCCACACCTTTCCACAACACAAGACAGATGGCTAGACGGACAGATGGCCCCTTCACCCAAGCAAGCAGAAACAGACAAGGTCCGGCCAGGATGAGGACATGGGGACAGATGGAGCTGTGACAGGAGGGGCCCCGCTCCCTGAGCCTCCATCACCAGGCCCGGGAGGAGAGGAGCCAGGCCCCAGGAACACCAAATCTGACAAACAGGAGGTTAGTTTCCGTGACCCAGGAGGGAGCAACAGTGACGATGGGGACGATTTAAACACACTCGTGACGATGACGGAGGCAGGGCAATTAACGACACCTGGCGGGAGGGGCAGGCCAACGCACCGGGCACAGAGGGGCAGGGCCCCACGACACCCAGAAACCCAACCGGCTGGCGTCACCTGCCCAGCCTTGGAGCAGACCGGGCCCGGAGCCAAGGGAGAGGAAAGGAAGAGGAGGAAGCTGAGAGTTTCCTCTAGGACGCTGGGCGAGGTGCGAGCGTGGCTGCCTTCGGATCCCCGGGGCGCCTCTGGACGGCCCTGCCAAGCAGCGGGGTGGCAACCTGTGCCAGCCTGCGATGTGAAGCCCTAAAGCTTTGGCATCTCTGCCGGGCTCTGTGCCAGGCGCCTGGCAGGGCCCCAAGAACTACTTCCAGCAAATCTTCAGCCAACAGCAAAGGTGGGAGAAGCAGGAGGCAGAAGTGGGAAGGGAGGCGTAAAGAGGCCCCTGGAGGCACCGGCTTCAAATAAGAAGGTAAAGCAGGCCTGGGGGTGGGGGGTGAGGGGTGGGGGGGCAGTGACGTGGGACTAGGGGAGAGAAAACGGAGACTGCAGGGGAGGCGGGTGGAAGAGAGGAGATGAAAGAAAGCAGGAGCAGGGGGAGAAGGGAAGAGGGAAAGGAGGCAGAGACTTGGGAGGATGTCCAAGCCGCTGGGACCTCAGGGGGAACCTGTGTCGTTACGTGCCTGCAGGGGACGGAGACAAACATGGAGGAGGGGCCAGGCCTCAACAGGAGGGGACACAAGCAAAAGCCACAGAGACCTGGCTGGCGGGGGAAGGGGAGGTCGAGCAGCGCTAGGTTCTTACAGGCAATCCGGGGGAGCCAACAGCACCAGGAAAACCTGGGGGGCCCTGGTGGGAGAAACAGGCAGGTCACAACTCACAAGCACAGTAACCCTGGACATAGTCGGGGGCAGGGGGTCATGGGGAGAGGAGGTCACAGGAATATTTCCAAGGCAGCTGGAAAAGAGACTCAGTGAAGGCAGCCGCTCCTCCCCTCGGCTCCAGGAAGAATGGCTCCGCCGTCGGCAGAGATGAGAAACAGCCCCCAGAGTCCCCCCGAGTCTAGCTGGACACCTTGCTGGAGAGCAAGCCCATCATGCCTGCCACCTGACCTCCATAGGCCCCCGGCCGGGTGGCTCCCTGGTTCTAAGGTGGCTCCCACCAGCCACTTGTTCTCCAAAGAAAGCATTTTCGGTTCTTCCAGACTTTTCCTGGTCACTTCTATTTTCCTGCCATAGCCACACCAGACATCCCTGGTCTGGCCTTCGTAGACCTGTCCTAGAGATGGCCCCACAGAGCAAATGCAGCGATGCTGGCCCCTGTAGTGACTGGTGTCACGGAGGCATGAAGAGATCCGGCCAGGTTGCCATACACTTCCCTGGCAGCCGAGACCATGAGCCAGAAGCCTAGGCCTTCCCGCCAGGGCAGCCTGGGTCCGTGGTGCAGGACACTGCGGGGACGGGGACAGGGAGACACGAGTGTGCCCTTGAGGGCCTCCCCTAAGCAGGACCACAGGCAAAGTGGGACGGAGCAGGCCAGTTCCAGGGGATTCGATGGTGGGGGGGGGCCACAGTCCCCACAGATGCTCTGATGAAGGAAAGGAGTGGGCAGCAGAACGCCCCCTCTTTCTGCCCTGCCCAGTTTCCCGGATACGAGGCAGTAGAATGGTGTCTGGGCGTGGTGACCCCTTTGAGAGCTTCTCAAGTGGGCCAGGAAACCACGGATACTTACAATAGGGCCTGGAGGACCCGGGGAGCCCCTCATGCCAGGCGGACCCTGCAAAGGAAGCCAAGGGAAATGGACGGAGAGGCCCGGGCCCCGCCACAGAGCCCCAGGGTCTCTGCAGCCTTCCTCCCAGCTCACCACGGCCAGAGTCAACAGAGGCTGGTAGATTTCAAAGCGGGGCCATTCAGCTGACGTTAAACCTTTCGTTCAGTTCATTCAATCATCCAACACACACTTACTGAGCAGCTATTATGTCCCAGGCACTAGTCCAGGTGCTGGGGACACAGCAATAAAAGGAACATAAAAATCCCTGCCTTGTGGCACTGACAACTCTAGGGGAGAGGTAGGCAAGAACAAATAGAACAGGGGCTGACTCGTGCTCAGCGGATGTGTGTGGACTGTTCCTAAACGAATGAAGTACACGGTATTCCGAGGGTGACACGTGCACTGCATGAAGGGGGCTAGGGTTTCTAGGGACGGTGTGGGGCATGGTCAGCTTTTTGAGAGGGTGGTCAGGGAAGGTCTCCCTGCGAAAGTGATAGTTGAGCAGAGGGGGTCGGGGGGGAAGGGATGAGCCCTGGAGAAGAGCTGTGGGCAGAGGAAGCGGCTGGCAGGGGCGGAAGGGTGTCCTACGGGCCAAGAGCAGCCAGCGCGCCACCAGGGCCAGGGGCTCAGAGCCGCAAGAGGCACCGGATGACCTGACGCTCGGAGACCCCTGAAGGAGCCACCGGAGGGCCCAGGAGGACATCTGGCAGGAATGAAACTGCCCCTAGGAACTGAGGGCCACTTACATGGAGACGCCAGCCCCCTTGGGGCCCTGCCCAGATGAGGGCCTGGTCCTACCTCTTCTCCTCTCTGGCCGGGCAGTCCTGGAGGACCGGGCAGGCCAGGACTTCCAGCACAGCCAGGATCCCCCTCGCCGTTGTCTCCCTGGAGTGGGATGGGGACGGTGAGCTGAGCGGCCAGGGCCCTCCCTGTGGGGCCCGGGGCACGGGCAGGAAGCGGGCACGGGTGCACTCACCCGGGCCTCCTCGGCTCTGGGGCGCTCCCGCTCTATGAAGCACTGAGGACAACAGGAAACCCTCCGTCAGGTGAGGTGGCCGGGCGCTCTCCCCTCACCAGGCCGCCCCTGAACCCGGCCTCCTACCCGGGCACAGCTGTCCAGGCCTGGCACGCCGGGAATGCCCTGGTCTCCCTTCTCCCCTTTTTCCAGGAGCGCCACCGGGTGGGCCGTCCGCCCCTGGACACAGTCCCCGCAGAGGCTCTGACAAGAGAGAGGAGAGGGCAGTGGGGCGTGGGTCCCAGAAGGCCAGGGCGGGCCGAACGGGGGAACCCCACCCTGAACTCAGCCAAGGCGCCCTGCCCGGCAGTCTTCCCCCCCCCACCCCGCCGCCCACACTCTCTCTTTCCCCAGCCACATCCCTGTGGCGGCTCTGTTCCATCCTCAGGGGACCCAATCCCAACACTGGCTTTGAGTTTTCTCCAGGAAGCAGCTCTGTGGGGCCAAGCCAAAGCCACTTTCCAGACAGGCGTGTGGGAGGAGGCGGAGGGGCCCGCAGAGGGACCATCTGTCCCGGCTGTTCCTGCAACCTGCACCCACTGTGAGGACACGCCGTGAGGATTCAGGCTGAAAAGGCCAGCCCCAAACACCAGCCTCTCTGCCCAAGGGAGCAAAGGAGCGGCTGCAGGAACCAGGCCCTCTGCAGACGCCCCGCGGGATGGGGTCTGCCCTCCTGCCCCAGCAGATCCCGACTGGCACGGGCTCCCCGGTTCGCCCACCCCTGGCGGGGGTTGTCCCTGGACCCGTCGTCAGGAGCCCCCCGCTCCACCTTCACTGTTCGCTGCAAAGTCCGGGGATGATGGTTGTCACTGACTCAGCGCCCGTGATGCCAGCCATCGGAATAGGCCTGTGCACATTATCACATTCAACCCTGACAGTGCAATGAGGCAGGTAATCTTATAAGCATTCCGGAGATGAGAAAGCCGATGCTCAAAGAGACAGTGTGACTTGTCTCAGGTAAGTGGGAGCCTGTACTGGGCGCTGCTGTGCTGAGGCCAGAGCTGGCACTCTGTCCACGGGCCCGGGTTTCCTCCGGGGTGGCATCTGAGCCCTTCTCCAGACCACACACGGTTCCGGTTTGGGGTCCTCCACAGAGCATGTTGACTAAGAAGCCGTCAGGTGACATGTTACACAGAGTCGTGCAATCACTTGCCCGGGGGCAGGACTTGGGGGAACCCTGGGCTTGCCGGGAGCCTAAGGGAGAAGAACTGGGGTTTCGCTGCCACACTCCCCTGTGATCAACCTATAGCTGCTGTCAGGAGGTTAACCTGAGTTAACCTCTCAGGAGGTTAACTGCAAGCCGCTTCTGGAGACATCTGCTGTCCAGAGCAAGGGCCGGCCAGGCAGTCCTCATGCTGTGGTCTGACCAGGACCCACGGGGGGAAGTGGGAGGTCCAGGGCACTGGGTAGTCAGTGCTAGAAGGGAGGGGCCCCGGAAGTTGCTGGGCTGGAGGAGAAAAGAGACCAGCCCTCATCTCCACAGGTGACTGAGCGAGGGAGGCCCGCGTCACCCTCGGTCCAGCCCAGCTTGGGAGGCCCGGCCAGAGCCCCCAGTGAGATCCTGATGGCCTGGCACAGGCCAACCCTGCCAGGACCCCAAGTCCCCTCTCTTGTGCCACTGGAATTGTTCCTGAAATCCCATCACCTCCCTGAATTCTTTCTGCATTGACCAGAGGACAGCTGAAGCCTTCTTCCAGGCCCTCAACCCAGTCCCGTCCAAACATATGCGACCTTTGCAGCTCGCTGCCTGATGACCCTTATAACTGCACTTGCACCCTCCTGCTGTGCTCTAGAAGCTGCTGGACCCTGCCCCGGTATGACCAGGGTGGCACAGGGCCTCACTGGTGGCTCCTGTGGGCAGGCTTTGGGGCAGGAACTACCCACAACATCCATCACGTGGGTACCTTCGCGGGATTCCTTCACGCACTCATCCAGCAAGTAAAATGGAGGGTCTGGCAGCAGCCAGGCGCCGTGCTAGGCCCTCGGAGATGGGTGCTTGGAATGCACATTCCCCACAAACAGCTCCGTCTGTAGCTCCCCTGTGCTGTGCTGAGACTTCCTACGATAATCCCCTCAGGAGACTTCCCTGCCAATTCCTACCCCATCCCCGCCTACCCTCTTACCTTAAGGAGGTGCTGTTCAATTGGTAAGGATCCCTGCAAGAGAGGAGACAGGAGGGCTCCAGGGCTCAGGCAGGTGTGGGGAAGGGGGATGGAGACTTATGGGATCAGGTAGAACCTTGGGAAGCCCCGTGCCACCCCGGCTTCCCCCTGCCTTGCACAAGGGAGAGAAGAGGGTCCCCCTGCATCTAAGGGAGCTGGCATGACAAGTCAGCCCCGGGAGGGGCAGGGAAGGGCAGGGAGGGGGCTGCCCAGTGACGCCTGGCTGGGACCTACCAGTTCGGCCGTTAGCCCAGGCTGTCCGGGCAAACCGGTGTTTCCAGGCACTCCCTGCAGCCAAGAAGAGACACGAGTGAGCGGGCTCTTCTTTTGAGCCCGAAGGCCACCCTGCTTCGTGCCCGCCACCCCCACTGCCTCTTCTCTTCCTGCAGAACCGGGGGCCTGGCTGGCATAAGGCTGGCACCCATTCTTAGCTCAAAACCTCCAGACTGTTTGCAGGGAGAGCCGAGGAGGCCCAGAAGGCTGACCCCCAAAACCAGTCCGATGGGAGTTTTTCCTACATGTTAGAGGGGCATCAGAAATCAGGCAAAGGGGCTTCTGCACAGTAAGTAACGGCGTTTCTTTCTTGCACACGTGTCCTCTGTATTGTCCTTAATCACGGACTTCCTGGCCAGCTAGGTGCTATCGCCTCCAACTTGAAACCAGAGCAACGAATTCAGAGAGGGCAAGTAACTTGCCAAAGGCCACAAGACGAGCAAAATGCAGAGGTGAGGCTCAGAGTCAGGACCACTGCCCTCAACCCCTCCCTTAAGCGTGATTCCAGCACCTTCCTCAAAAGACATTCCCTGGAACACAGCAAGGTGGAGGCTCGGGAGCCAGTTGGTGTGAACCCCAACCACCTGGGTAATTTCTGGAGGGCTACTTGGAAAAAAGAAATCTCTGTGCCTCAGTTTCCTTATCTGTGACACAGGGACAGTTTATGGTGAGGCATAAAGGAGCTCACACAGAGCTTTGCCGCCCAGACTCCCTGTCGCCCCTGCAGGCTCGCGGTGCACATTTGCATATTAAATACCCCGTGGAGGCCAGGAGAATGTTCCCTTTTCAATCCCCAGTGCCCGGCACAGAGGAGGCATGCATTAAATACGTGTCGAGTGAACGCACTGCTGCTCGCCCTGCTCTCCCCACACCGGGATTTCCTTGGCCCGTCCTGAGAGCTGGCCTGCCTTCAAGTCCCGGCTTCCGGTGACAGAATGCACCGCCTTCCCCGGCGAGCCCGCCCAATTTCAGCCCAGGCTCTAGCGAGGCCCGAGGCAGACTGGGGTCGGCCTGCCTCCGGCAACCCCTGTGCCACTCATTCTGCGTCCTGAGTGAGTTACCAGGGTCATGTGCTTAGGACAGGGCCTGGCGCGGGGAAAACACCTCGAACCCATTCGTGATCATTATGCACCTAAATCATTCACCCCTGCTCCCCTCCCCACTGCCTGTGTGTTACTTCAAGCCGGATACTTGGTGATTTTCTTTCCTCGCCCTCCTGGAACCAAATGTCCCACCTGTTGTCCTACTGTTAGAAGCCAGAAGCTACGCACTCACTAGCTACTAACTGTATGGCCTCGGGCACATTGCTTGACCTCCCTGCCTCAGTTTCCCCCGCTGGGAAACGGATGGGAATTATGTGGGATTACATTACTTGGGCAAATACATGCTGTCTATCTCTGGGCCTGCTTCTGAGCCTGAAGACAGGAGCTGCCGGGCGTCCCTTCCCTGAAAGGGCTGCAGGGCCAACCTGGCCAGGAAGACTTGCACCTTGCCTGGCACGGGGCAGGTGCCTATTAGTGGCAGCTTGGCTTGGTTTACGGCACTGGCACCAGACGAGGACTCCGGTGCCTGGGACCAGACTCTGCAGTCACTCTTTCTGCCTTGTTCCCCCAGCGTGGCTTGGCAGGGTTCACACTCCATCAGCGTGTTAATGGGTCACTTTGAAATGACTCTCATGCTTCCCCAAGCAAACTGCAAAAGACCCCTGCAGACAGATTCCTGTTTCCTGGTGGTGCGGCAGGATGCAGGGACACTTGGCAAATGTGTGGCTGGCCCGTGGGGGACTGAGAGTTGGCTCTGGTGCTGAGCTCTTGATGAGACAGAGAAAATTGGATCCCGGCAGAGACTCCCATCAGCCATGGGGACTCACCAGAACAGATTCTCACCCCAGGGTGGCAGCGGGGGATGTATAAAATCTCCAGGGCAGGGGGAGTCGTTTGTAAGAAGCTTCCATGGGATTCTGCTCTGCTTCCTCAGGAGCTGGGGGCCAGACCTGCAGAAGCCTAGGACCTTCAGGAAATGTGACCTGGTGTGCAAACCCTTGGGGAACCGTCCTGCGGGGCAGCGGCAGGAGGAAGCAAATGTTCTGTCCTGGGAAGCCCTGTCCAGCGCGGCCGGTTCCTAGCTGGGTGACCTCAGACAAGATATTTCACCTCTTGGAGCCTGTTTGCCTCGCTGTGACTTGGGGATAACACCACCTGCCTGTTGGAGTTGATGTAAGACTCAAACGAACGAGAGTACGGACGTAAGATAATAATAGAAGTCATGGTCCTAATGATGGCTAATGCCTTCTAAGCATTTACTATGTGCTAGGACATATGGTCCCACACATTTCGCGTGCATTAACTTGCTTCACGGTCACAAAAGCCCCATGAGGTACTTGCTGTAATTATCTCCACTTAACAGATGAAGGAACTGAGACACAGAGAGGGTAAGGAATTTGCCCAGCATCACACCACAACTAGCACAGAGCAGGGCTGGCTTTCAAGGTCAGGTTCATTGGCTCTGGAATGCACGCTCTCATCACAGTGCCACACGGATCTCCCCTCCCACTGCTCTCCCCTCACTGTCTCTGGCCTCCACGCGATTGTCAGGCACAGTCCCGCCTCCGAGCCTTTGCACCTGCTGCTCTCCGCTGTCAGGAACACTCTCCCTCGCTCATTTCCGCTCAGTCTGGATGCCTTCCAACACGCCTCTCCAACATCTTCCTTGCCCTCCTCCCATTTTCTGACCCCACTCCCTGCTTTATCTTTCTCCTTAGCACATACCGCTCTTTTAACATGCTATGTTGTGTTTTATTTTTATCTTGCTTATTGTCTGTGTCTCTTACTAGAATGCACACTCTAAAAGGGGAGGGGTTTTTATTTTTGCCCACTGCTATAGCACCAGCACCTAAAATAGTGTCTGGAAAACAGCAGAGGTGCAAAAAGATTTGTTGCATGAATGAATGTTGGACACCGTTCCAAAACAGGGGAGCTTCACACGGTATATGGAACTATTTGACCCAGATCCTGGGTTCCTGACAGCTGACCAAGGCCTGAGGTTGGCCCGGGTGTCCATAGGGTGTCTGGGCCAGCGCAGAGCAGGGTATTCCCTGCTCAAGAAAGGTCCAGGACTGCCCACCGCCCGTGCTAAGGGCTCAGAGCCTCGCCCCCCACCCCATGCCGCACTGGGGAGCAGGAACACAGAGGAGTGAGGATGGCACGCGTCGGTGTCGGGCGGAGATGCGGCCCACTCAGGGGCCCACACAGACCCCGAGCCCTGCCACCCTGCCACCGCGCCTCCTTTACCTGCAGCCCCGGCATTCCAGGGGGTCCAGGGGGTCCAGGAACACCCGGGGGACCCTGAGGGAGAGGAGAAGCAATCAGACCCAAAAGAAAGCTCTGCCCCACTGCTGGGGGCAGCGGCATCACGGTGGGCAAGCCACAGGGCGCTGGCGGACAAGTGGAGACACAGAGGAGACAAGCGACACACACCTGCGGGCCCGGCTGCCAGGAGCTGCCCATCCAAAGTCCCGGAGCACCCTGGGTGGGAGTGGGGGTCGCAAAAGAAGGGAGAGGTTATAGGCAACGTTCACACCAAGCGCAGGGCTGCGTGGGGAGGCAGCTGGCTGGGGCGCAAAGCCCTGTGGGGCCCTCGCATGTTGAGCCAACACAGGAAGCCAGGCCTCTCGCCCCCGGCCGGGGGGAGAGCTCTCAGCATCACTTACCGGCATGCCAGAGAAGATGGGGTCCCCTCGAGAAGGGCAGGAGCACTCCCCTGGCTCGCCCTGAAAAGATAAGAGCCTTTGTCAAAGGGGGGGCAAGGATGGGGGACCTTTTGGAAACCAACATCCGGGAGGCAGCACAGGCTCTAAGATGGAGAGGCCAGCGTTTAAATCCAGAATCTGCCTCTTACGACTGTGCCCTTGGGCACCCTGTTCAACCTCTCAAGCCTCAGTCTCTTCATCTGTAAAATGGGCAGCAGAGCACTACACGCATAGGCCATCAGGAGGATGGAATGGATGAACGCATACAGAGTTCCTGCCCCACGGAAAGCACTCAGCCCTCAAGTTCTAAGCGCTACTGTTAGTCCTGTCGGAATAGTAGCAAGGAGACCAAAATGACTCCTCAGCTCCTGTCTTGGAGTCCAGCACCGTGTGCATACATTCCCCCGGGGGTGGGGTGGGGGGCTATAGGGGTTGTTAATTTCTCCACGGTATTGGCCACAGGGCCTGGGGACTTACCTTCTCTCCCTGAGGTCCCTTTTCACCCTGCAGGGAAGAAACACAGCGAGGTGAGTAGATAGGGGTGTGGAGGCGAGACCTGCTGGGGCTTCCTGCCGCCCTGAGGCACTGTACTCACTGGAATCCCTCTGGCTCCTGGAAGTCCTTGCTGCCCATCAGGGCCCTGAGGGGAGAGAGCCCATGGTCAGTGGCAGCCAGCCACGTGGCCCACCGGCAGGGGAGGGCAATGGGACAAGCAGAAGCCTGCACCCCAGTGCCTGTGTCCTAGAGGAGGGGACTCTGGCGTAGGAGACAAGGAGAGAAAGAAGGAGAAAGACTGGCATTTCCTGAGCACCTTCGGGGGGTCAGACACGGGGCCCAGCACCTGTCGGAGAACAGAGTGGGATCCCCACTCCCATCCCTGCAGGACGGTCCCGTTCTGTTTTCCAGGTGAGAAAACTGAGGTTTATTATTTTTTTTTTAATTTATTTTTTTTTTCAACGTTTATTTATTTGTGGGACAGAGAGA
>NW_024412388.1:24002851-24081999 GCF_014898765.1 Herpailurus yagouaroundi
CCCTCTCTCTCCCCCTTTAGTGCTCGCCACACGTTCCATCACAAAGGTCATCTCAGATGACTTAGCAGGAGATGGGAATTTCTGCCCTTAGTTTATCACCAAGGATTTGAAGACTCTGAAAGGCTGTCACTGGCCTAAGGTCACACAACTTGCACGGTGTGTGGGGCTGGGACTGGGGGAGGGGGCCTCCCGGCTGGGGTTCAGCCTGAGGGAAGAAGATCTGGAGAAGTCTGCCTGGCTGTTCAGGGGCATTCTGATGGCTGCCTTCCTGTGGGACATGCCACCTTCACACACGGGACTCGCAACTCCACGAGAATCGGGACTGTCTTCACTTTTACCTCCGCCTTTACCCAGAGGCTCCCTGGAACAGCCAGGGACCCTGTGTCTGGGCGACACAGACTGGTTGCATGGATGTGGGCGAGTCCCTGTCCCCTCTGGGCTTCAGGGCACCCTCAAGAGGACCCTATCAGTGATATTGCCAAACCGGAACTGGAATTTCTCTAGGGACCCATAAACACAGAAAAGATATCTTTCACTGGGCTGTTTTCAACATTCCCAGAAACCCAAGAGAAATTACACACTTGCCCATGACCTGGCATGGCACAGCCTGGCTGCAAGGTAGCACTGCTTTGATTTAGGCTAGAATTATACCATCTCGTAAAATTCTAGTGGGTTCATGTGGAGTAGACGCTGACTATTATACAGGTATTTGATGAATGAAAATAAAGAAAGGCATTTATTATTACTTAATCTATGCAATTTGTTCAATAGGCACATCTTTTAAAACATGGGAATGAGGGGCGCCTGGGTGGCTCAGTCAGTTCAGCGTCTGACTTCGGCTCAGGTCGTGATCTCATGGTTCGTGAGTTCGAGCCCCGCGTCGGGCTCTGGGCTGACAGCTCGGAGCCTGGATCCTGCCTCGAATTCTGTGTCTCCCTCTTTCTCTGCCCCTCCCCTGCTCACACTCTGTCTCTCTCTCTCTCTCTCTCTCTCTCTCTCTCTCTCAGAAATAAATAAGCATTAAAAAAAAAAATAAATAAAACATGGGAATCGTGGGTGGGACAGGAATAAAGAGAGGTCTTTGAGGGTAATGAGGTTGGTCTAGATAGATCTGTGCTGGCCAGTATGGTAGCCAATAGCCGCATGTGCTTATTTAAAATTTAAATGAATTGAAATGAAATGAAATGTAAAATTTAACTCCTCGGTCACACTAGCCACATTTCGAGGGCTTGAAAACCACGTGGCTACCGGCTACCCTCTCGGGCAGAGCAGAATAGAACATTTCTATCATTGTGGACAGCTCTATGGGGCAGCACCCATTTAGATGAGCCCCCAAGGACCAGGCTTTGAAGTGGGGTGGGTGAGTTAACATATGGGCTTTGAGTCAGACAGACCTGGGTTCAAGTCCTGACTCTGCCTGCTCATTCTCTGGCCTTCCAGGGGACAATGATAGCCAGTCCCTTATAGGGCTGTTGTGAGGTTTAAGTGAATCTCTGTTGCTTTAGAGCTCAGCACAAGGCCTCAGCGCAGTCACTGCTCCAGAAATGGTGGTGATCAGTGATGTCATTCAGGTGCCCTCCCCTCCAGACAGTGTGGCTTTCCTTCTCGGAGGCTGGGCCTCTCTCCTTCCCTTCCCCACGCTGTGGGGCCCGGTCAGTCAGCCCTGTGCCCTCTTCCCAGCAGCACCAGCCCGGCCCCAACAGGGCCTCCAGCACAGAGCACAGACAGGACCCTTACCGGAGGCCCAGAGACACTGGCACCAGGGGGCCCCATTGGCCCGGCAGCTCCTTTCAGCCCCGGAGACCCCTGCAGAAGAGAGAGCACAGAGGCTAACGGCGTCAATCGGGCAGGTGAGACGCATCAGACCAGGTGTTGGGTGGCCCACCATTGGGCATCACTCACTCCCATGTCCCTGTCCCCCCTGCCAGGGCACTCAGAAGCACCGCAGGTCTAGCGCCCTACGAAGCAGAGGCTCACCTTGGCACCTTTCTCTCCGGTGGGGCCAGGTGGTCCCCGAGGTCCCGGAAGCCCCTGCAGACAGAAGGAAGCACAGTTCCTTAACCCCTGGCCCGAAGTGGCCCCTTCCCCCGCCAGACTCCTCTAGGCCAAAAGCAGACGTACCTGAATGCCAGGCAAACCCTGGACTCCAGGCTCCCCCTGCAATTTAGAAAAGACAGACTGGGCCACAGGCCCTGCCCCACTGGCAGACCTGGTCTGGGGTGGGGTATCTGCCAGCCCAAATTCAAGAGAGCTCCCCGGCAAGACCGTGAGGGTCAGAGAGGCGGGGGTCAAAGCCAAGGTCCCCCCCAGGAGTGATGACAGGCCAGGGCTACAGCCCAGTTCTTCTTCCCGAAGCTGTGCCCTTGAGCACTGGAGACCAGGCAGAGCCCCATAGTTTTGGGGACAGATAGGAGTGGGCAGATGGTTAACAGAAGTATTGGGAGGCTGGGGGCAGGCAGGCCAAGGGGAGGCTAGAGACTCACCTGCGGCCCCTGGATTCCCCTTCCCGGAGGTCCAGGCTCTCCCTGAAGAGACAGAAGGACAAACCTTGGCTTGGGATTCCCCACTCACCCAATAGCCTCTTCCCCAGCCTCTTCTCCTTTACCCCCGCACCTCCACCTTCTCCCTTCTCTGGGGCTGATCTTCCCCACTCCAGGCCCATGCCCCCCACCGCCAACCCTCACCACACATACCTGCAGCCCAAGCTCCCCGTACACACACCTACCTGGGTGCCCTTCAGTCCTGGGGGCCCTTGAACTCCAGGTAGACCAGGCTGGCCCTAAAAGACACAGGTGGCCCATGGGTCCCACAGGGAAAAGGGTGCAGGTGGGAGAGAAGGCAAAGCTCAGGCAGGGAGAGACCAGAGGGCTGGTAGCCGGAACTCACCGGTTTCCCAGGCCGGCCCACACCTTCTGGGCCCGGCTCTCCTTTGGGGCCCGGCTTCCCAGGCAGTGCTGCCGTGCTCGGCACTGCCCCCTGCAGGCTGGGGCAGGCAGTGCAGCCATCACCCTGGTCAGAGAGAGGCGCAGCCAGCTTTCCTTGAGCCAGGGCTGACAGGCGGGCCAGGAAGAGGCACCAGAAAGAGGGGGGGGGGGTCCCTGCGCCCCTCTGAGAGCTCTGCCCCTCCACTGCCCCCACCTCGGTCTGGGAAATCAAACCACGCCCCCGACCCTCCCTGCTCTTCCCCTCCCTGCCTTGCAGAAGAGCTGAGGCATCACCCAGCGATTCCGGTATCCCGCGAGGCTCGCAGCCTGACTCCGCAGTCCTTCACCTCATCAGCTCTCAGCCCCATTTCTTTTTGCCCGGGCAACAAAGTGCCCCCTACCCGACTGACCTTTTCTCCTTTCGGGCCCATGGGGCCCCGCACGCCAGGTTCTCCCGACAGTCCCGGCCGCCCCGTGGTGCCTGGCACTCCAGGATCTCCAGGGTTCCCAGCATCACCCTGTAAGGAGCAGGCTTCAAGGAGGGCAGAGGTGGCCCAGCTGGGGGCAGACTGCCTCTTGGGAGCTAAAGGCACTCAGAGCCCTTTGCTGGGGCCTGGGGGCTGCCCAGGGAGTGGAGAGCGGGCACAGGGCGGTCAGGAAAAGGAAGTGGAAAGCGCCTCAGAGAGGCGGTGCCCACCCGTGCCCACGAGGCTCTCTCACCTTGTTCCCCTTCGGTCCACGCTCTCCAGCCTTGCCCTGGGGAGAAAGCATTTCTAGTACCCACTCACTCATAGCGGACACCCCTAAGCGTCTGGCACCGTGTTAGACCCAGGGAACTCAAGAGGGCACAAAACAGTCCAAAGTCTCTTCTCTCGTCCTAGCGAAGCAATGCCGGATGGATTAAGAGAGGAGCCGAGCCAGAGTCCTGTCTGGGTGACCCCCGGCAAGCTGCCTAACCTCTCTGTGACTCGGTTGCCTTACCTGTCAATGGGAATGCTAAGAATGGCGTTGGCTTCTACCCTGTAGAGTCCTTGTGACATTAGACGAGCTAACGTGTGTGAAGCAGTGTGTGGCACCCAGCATACGCTATGGCAGTGCTCGCTGTGACCAGTAGAGCGAGGACAATAATAATCAGTCCCGTGGTAACCACGGGTCATCCTGAACACCTATCGTATGCCGCGAAGTGCTTCACACACGCGACTCCTAGGCCCTAGGTGTTGGTGATTGCAACACCACCACGCAGAGGAAACAGAGGCACAGAGAGGAGAACAGTAACTTGTTCAAGTCAAAGCGTGAGTGAAAGGCAGAGCTAGAATCTGAACCCAGGCCCGCCTGGTCCCGAGTTGGTGCTCTTTCTTTCGTAGGCCCTGCCAGGCCGGGTCCCAGGATGAAGGGCTGAGGCATCCTCTGGGGACAGAAGCACTGACCCTTCCATCGACTCCCACCTACTCCCCACCATCCAGGGAGCCAAAAGACCCGGGCAGGGTTCGTCCCTTCCTTTGCGCCTCTCCTGCAGCAACCTGGGAGCTCACCTGTTTCCCTGGCAAGCCAAAGCCCGGGGGCCCAGGCTCTCCCTTCTCTCCAGGAGGGCCAGGCAAGGCCACCGCGTAGCTGTCCCCATCCTGAGGCTCGGACAGGGCTGGGCATGGCTCACAAGGCTCCCCCTGCCAAGTGAGGACACAGGGTTGGGGGATACCAGGCCGG
This sequence comes from Herpailurus yagouaroundi, assembly GCF_014898765.1. Lineage (NCBI taxonomy): Eukaryota > Metazoa > Chordata > Mammalia > Carnivora > Felidae > Herpailurus > Herpailurus yagouaroundi. Next base: position 24,007,480 of record NW_024412388.1, read on the forward strand.
GCCTGGAATCGGGGGCTGGGGAACGGAGCCGGGCCTGACACAGCGTCCCTGCTGGGCGAGGGATATCTCAGGAGAGATCGCGGGAGGACAGGCAAGAAATGAAGGTGGGGGCCAAGTCATCAAGGGTCTTGAATGCCATGCTAAGGAGTAAGATGTTACCCTCAGGCAGTGGGGAGCCTTGTGGGGATTGAATTAGAGCAAGATAAGTGTGTGTTTAGGAAGTTCACCCTGGCTGCAGAGGGGAGAGTGTCGCCAGACTCACCTTCTCCCCTTTGATGCCTGTGGATCCCACTGGCCCTGGTGGACCCTGTGTGATTAAAAAAAAAAAAAAAGAGGCCACGCGTGAGGCCCAGCACCTGCCTGGGCTATGCTGGGGCACAGTCCAGGTCTGTCGTCCCCACCCCCCCCAGTAGTAGGTAGCACCTCCCGTCTTCCCCTTTTCCCAAGAGCTGTTGTTTCTAGAGCACTTACCGGCCGGCCAGCTGGCCCTGCCTCCCCAAAATTACCCTGTGCAAAGCAGAGAGCAAAGGGTCAAAGAGAGGGTGCTGGGTCAGTCCCCAGCCACAAACCACAAAAGTTGCCTCTTAGGATGTCTAGACTACCCCTCTCATCTCCTGGCTAGGGAAACTGAGGCCAGGGATTTCCCCAAGGTCCCCAGGAGAGTCTGTGGCATGTTCCCCAGGCTCACTTCACAGAATCCTAGCCCCGCACGCAGCCCTCACCCAGCACACGAAGATCATTAGCTCATTCATTTGTTCACTGGATGCCTACACGGCTGTGCCCCGGGCAAGGTGCTGGTGGGTCGCAGTGAACAGCACGCCCGAACACCTTGTGCAATTTACACACGTGTGGGGGACAAGAAGTAGTTTTTAAGTCACAGTAAGTGTAAACAGCCAGGAGGGCTATGAAGGGCACAGACACAAGGGAGGCCATTCTGGACAGGGTGGTCGGAGAAGTGTTGACCACAATTATTATCAGAAAGACGAGAAGAAGGCCATCCAGCGAAAGAATAGGGGGAGGGGGGAAGAGAGGGAGAACGTACGAGATGGTGGGAGCCACGAGTACAGAATCTAAGAGGTGGGGACATTCCTGGTTCCAGAGCGGAAGGAGGCCAGCACATCCACAGCCCCGGAAACGGAAAGGGAAACGGAGGAGAGGAGAGCGGAAGAACCGGAAAGGCAGGCAGGGTCCGGCCAGGGTCTTGTTAAGCATAGCAGGACTTTGCTACAGAGTCAATCATGAAGGATTTTAAGCAGGGAAATAATGAAACCCGAGTTCTTTTTGCGAGGGCACGTTATGTTAGCTGCTGGGTGGCAAACGGCCTGTGGATGAGCTACGGTGGCCACAGGCAGGCCAGACTGGGGGGCTGCCACCAGAGTCCAGGTGAGACTGGTCGGGACTCAGATGGCGGTGGCGCTCACAGAGGTGGAGAGGAGCGGAGGGGGGGGGGGGGCGGACAGAGATGCCTGTTGGGGGGGCTGGGGGGGAGGAGACGTGGGGGAAGGCAGGGATCCAGGCTGTGGCAGGTTTGGGATCTGAGGAGCCGGGGACGTGCCATTTACTGGGACAGAGAAATCTAGAAGAGGAGGCAGCTGTGAAGTGAGGGTACAGGGGCCCCGTCTTGAGAAATGACGGGTGTGGTTTGCCTGACAGAGCAGAGTCCGAACATATATTTTGGTATTTCTCACGCTTGGACACGCATCCACCCGTGGAAGCCCTCATTTGGGTAACACCGCATTATAAGTTCAACGCTGTCATTTGTCCCCAACGCAATCATAAATACAAATGTGAACACGGGCACTGAAATCGAGTAACCCAGCCGAGCAGCGAAGATTACAGACTCTGGGGCCAGATTCCTAGGCTCGGATCCCAGTTCTACACCCGAACACCCACGTGACCTTGGGTAACTGACTTGGCCTTCTATGCCTCTGATTCTTCATCCGTAAAATGACAATAATGGAGTAGCTCCCCCAAAAGGTTTTAGGGGGATGAAACAAGTTAATACGTGCCTAAGCACTTGGAACGGTGCCCGGCACATCGTAAGTGGTAAAGGAGAGGCAAATATTGTTATTTTATTAAAAGGTGGTCTTAAACGTGCTTAATTGTTTTAGGTTATCAATAAAATAAACACACGGCACTAAGGAGTTCTCTTGGAGAAGGCAAGGGCTCTTCCAAATAAGCTCATTGACTCCAGTCTGCAAAGCACGGATGAATTTATTTCACTGTGGGTTTACAGTTTGATCTCTCGTCTGTATCGTCCCTATTCCCTGCCTCCCTGCCAAGAAACCGTGGCGTCACTGACAGCTAACCCAGAGCTCACCTTCTCTCCTTTCAGCCCTGTTGGCCCTGGAGCCCCAACTTTCCCCTGAAAAACAACCAAATCACAGTTAGAGCGCCTTCCCACTCCCACCCCTGCAAAACCCCATGGTTCCAGTGTCCCCCCAGAAAGAGAAAGGCCAGCTTGGAATTACGAATGCCACAACTCCAGCGGTAGCTGGGCAGTTACTTCTTTTATGCAGCCGGGCACTTGGAGATTCTAAGAGGGAACTCCGGGGCAAGCAACCCGGGGGGGGGGGGCGTAGGGGTGGAGGGAGAGACCAGGCTGCAGGCCTGGGACACCTGCCTCAGGGCCTCCTTCCTGGTCTCTGCCTTGAGACTCGGGGGCTGTGGGGCCAGGGAAGCCACCAGTGTGGCAAAGATGGGCTGGTCACTCACCGGAAGGCCGGGCAAACCGAAGCCAGGGAGGCCCATGTCTCCTTTGGCCCCTGTAGAGGGCCCAAGATGCTGGGCCCCTACCGCTAAGCTGCAGGACAAGCAGGAGTCCCCCTGGGGAAGGAAGTGAAAGAATTGGAAAGGTTCCCAGGAGTCAGAGGGGGGCAGCCAGGGGACCAGTGTTGCCTTACCTTCTCTCCTTTGGGACCTTGGATGCCAGGGTCTCCCTGCAGGGGAAAAAGGTTTATTGGCTGAGACTGGGCACGTCGGGGCACCCCAAACTTCCTAGCCATATGCGAGGACAGCAATGGTACATACCACAAACCCTTCAAATACCCAAGGGTCCTGTGGGGTTCAAGATTAGCACCCAGAGCCGGGGCTCATCAACCCATGTAATAGATGGAGGAAATCAGGCCAGGCTAAGCTACCTCACTGGAAAGTTCCTGTACCTACCCTATCACCTTTCCATCCAGCAGATCTCAGGCCCTCCTGAAAGAAAGTGTCAGTGAGGGAGTGGGGTGGGGAGTCAAGGCCAGGACCCGAACCCGCCCCAGCCCACTCCCTTCCTCCACCCCCAACCAATCCCCAATCGCCAGGAGGAGGGCCAGCCTCACTCACTATAAGGGTGGGCTCCACCCCAGCTTGCCCAAAGGGCATCTTAGAGCCTCCTCAAGAACCCCAGGAGGTAGCTGTGGAGACGTGGGTGACCTTCTAGCCCAGCCCTAAACTCTATGGTTCAGCCCCCCTCCCCTCAAGCTAAGAGCAGGGACCCTCTGCCCACAATCTCTCTATGGCCAAGAGATGTACCCAGTCCCTCTGCCAAGTACCCAACTCCTCTTCACAACCACGCCTGCAGGTTTTTGTGGTGCCCCTCAATGGCGCCCCTCCTTGGGCACTCACCTTGGCTGGTGCAGGATCACCTGGTTCCCCCTTGGGCCCTGGTTTTCCAGGGAGCCCTACGAAACTCTGGAACCCTTCAGGCAGCGTTGGGCACACTTCACAGGGGTCACCCTAACAGAAGGGAGAGACCGTGAGCAGACAAGTTGAGGCCGAGACCCCGAGGAAGACAAGGAGCCCTAGACATTGGATGTGCCGGCACCCTACCCCCAACATCAAGGTGGACAGTGGGATCACTGGAGGGGCCTTCTGTTCGACTGACTCATTCACTCCACTTACGGTTCCTGGACATCACAAAACGATATCCTTACAATAAGCCACGAGAAGCCACTGTGTCCCATTTACAGATGTGGACACTTAGGCGCAGAGGAGCTAATCGACTTGCCACATTCATAAACCATGTGAGCGGCCGAGGCAGGATTCAAACCCTGCTGTCTAACTCCCAAGCCAGGCTCTTGATTTAGTAATTATGCACACACCACAGGAACAAAGATGGGGTCTGCTAGAGAAGGTCCAGTACCGCTGATGCTCAGAGTGTCGCCTTCAGAGAGGAGATCCCACTCCCACCATACCCTGGTGCAACCCGGCCTGGGACTCACCTTCTCTCCCTTCAGCCCCGGCACCCCTGGCTTCCCCTGTTGGAGAAGAAGCAGTGAACATCAGTGCCGGGCAGAGGAACTGATAGGCCAAGAGAGGGCCCAAGGACCTAGCCCCCCTCTCTCTGGAGGCCTTGGTAGAGCAGCCCTGGGCATGGTGGGCAACAGCACCCCTTCCCCACCGGACTGGGCTTACTTACAGGTTTCCCACCGGGACCTTCCTTTCCTGGCACTCCCGCGCTGCCCTGCGGTCAGAAGAAGTATTAAGGGGGAGGCTCCTGGCCATGACCTCAGCCCATTCACCCCTCCCCCACTTAGTCCTTTCTCAGACTCCCTCTGTATACCCCTGTATACCCCTTCCCTGGTACAGCAGGTCAAGAGGAATCTAGGTGACGCCAGAGGAACCATAGCAGACAAGACAGCCAGACGTTTCCAGGGCACAAGATCCCAAAATAAGCCCGGGCCCTCTAGTTAAGGCCTCTCTGGTCGTTACTAGACTTAGGCCTACCTGTCCCCATGTCTGGAACCCAGGCCAGGGCTCCCATGTCAGCAAGCACTGGGCTGGGGACACTCCCCACCGAGGGGCCTGGCTGAGTTGAGCCAGCCTCAGCTGAACGCCTGGCTCCTGCCCCCCATGGATGCCCTGCTGCCCCTGGACTGCTCCCCTCTCTCCTTCCACCATGCAGGCAACTCCCCCAAGCGCCCCTGACCCTGCGTGTGCTTACCTTGTCTCCCTTAGGGCCTGGCGGGCCACCCGGGTCCCCCTGAGGGCAGAAAGAGCATCAGCCAGAGGCTTCCTAGGGAGCCCCCCACATCACAGTAAGACCAACTCTAGCCCCCTCCTTTCAACCAGGACCCCCAGACCGAGCCTTATCTCCCCAGCCCGGGCCAGGCAGCAGAAGGGTCTCCGAGGAAAGAATAGCAGAAGGGGCAGGAAGTACTCACCGGGGTCCCAGGAAGTCCTATCCCAGGGGCCCCAGGGAGGCCAGGGGGCCCAGGCTCTCCTGCCAGTCCCTCGGGCCCAACAAAGCCAGGGTCTCCCTGGCACAGACAAGGCAGGTATGAGAGAGCCGCCGCCCCAGCCCCACCTCCCACTCTGCATCCCACAGATACCCACAACTCACCTTCTGCCCTTTGGGTCCCATGACGCAGATCTCCCCTGGCCGGCCCTGTGGGGTCGGGGAAGGTGGAAGAAAAGCCTGAGGCCCTGAGGCAGCGGCCCTGCTGAGAAGAGGCCACACCTACCTGCCCACCCTCAGTGCCCCTCTCCAAAGCCAGACTCCATCCCTGTGTCCCAAGGTCATCCGAGGTCAACCTCTGGGCATTAGAGATCAGGGGCTGTTAGGCTGGGAGCCAGGGCTCCTGGGTTCAGGTCCTTTTCTGTCCCCTCTTTGCTCTGCTTCCTGGGGCACAGCCTCCCCCTTTCTGGGGAGCAAGGCTACCAGGCTGGGTTCTGATGGCAAAATCCAGCATTTCACTGAGAGACACGGGGTTGTGGTGAGGAAGGGTCCCCAGCATCGTACGTCTCGGCCTGGCTTTCCCGGCGAGCCCTTAACGCCTCCGTCTCCCTTCTCGCCTTTCTGGCCCTAGGGAAGGAAAAGGCAAAGTGACTGGGGTTGAAAGAAGGGGCGAGAAGAACCAGAGCAGCTCTAGCTGGAGGAAGGACAGTTGCCTTCTAGACCCCTGGTCTCTGCCTCCCCTGGGACGGAATGGCTTCAGTCACTACAGGAAAGTAGACGACAGAAAGAACTTTCGAACCAGCCAGGCCACTCTCGGGGAGTCTACGGCATTGCCCTCTGGGTCTGGTGGGAACTTGGACAGGACAGGGTGACTGGGAGGGAGAGTGAGTAGTGCCAGCTCTGTGCCTTCCATAGGGATGGTGGCCTCCTTCGTCTGGGAAGATTCCAGACATCTTTCCTCAAGTCTACAAGGCCCACGCACCTCCTTGCCACCCACCCCTCCAAATCCACGCCCATTACCTTCTGGCCTGTAGAGCCCGGAAGTCCTGAGGGTCCCTGAGATAAGGCGGGGACGCAAAAGAACAGGTGAGGGAAGGCGGGCGAGGCTGGGCCAAAACCCCACCGCCCTGCCCTATCCCTGGTGCCACACTCACCAAGGCTCCTGACTCTCCCTTTTCTCCCTTCGGGCCTTCTGCACACTGAGCAGGGAGATAAGGCGTTGAGAGGGTCCGGGGGTCACCCTGTGGCCTTCCCCGGGGGCTGACCCCATAGTGGTCTTGAAGTAGGCCTTGCCTCCAGGTCTTACCTGAAGCGGGGCATCCGGGGAGATCCGGACACAGTCACTGCCCTGTGGGTAGGGAACAAGGGATCAGGGGTGGGACCCTGTTCTGAGAAGGTTGGGCTCAAGAATCCCGCAGTCCCAGCAGTCATTTTCTAAGGACCCCTAAAAACTAGACATTTCCCCCTACTAACTCCTAGAAAGACCCTACCCCTCGGCCCCCGTGTGGGCTGGGCTGCAGGGTTTTTTGGCTGAGCCATCGGGGACGGTTCACACGCCAGCCCAGCCTCAGGGCACGGCCGGGGAGGGCCCCCCGCGGTGGGCCCGGCTGGGGCACTTACCCGGGCTCCCTTCTCTCCCTTGGGGCCTGACGGGCCAGGAAGGCCTCGCTCACCTCTCCCTCCCTGTGGACGAGATCAAATCGGGGGCTGGGACCAGAGGGACCACATGGGAGACTTGAGGAAGCTCTCCCAGTCTGAATTCTCTACACATCGACCACACAAGGGTGTTTAAGTGAGCACACTACCCCCCAACCCCCAACCGTGCACGCAGCATATGGATTCCATATGCATTCGTCCATATGGCCCTCCCACCCCAAGAGGCTATATTTGGCAAATGTAGAGTCTCACACAGAGGGTACTCCCCCCACGCCCCTACTCAAGCACGCAAAGCTCGCACGCAGCCCGCCCGGGGCCACATGGACGCATGTGCGTGGACACGCACACGTAGAATGACAGAGCCGGTGATGGCGAGAGTCAGGCCCCCTCGGTTCAAATCCTGCCCCTGCCACCTACTGGCACGTGACTCAGGGCAAGTCGCAAGTCACCTCTCTGAGCCTTAGGGTCTTTAACGACAAAAAGGGATTCCGGGGGCCGTGGCAAGGACGGAACATGACACCACAGGCCAGGTGCTCAGCGCGGGGCCTGGCACCCACTGGGCCCTCACACGAAGGCGGCCCCCGGAAGTTGTGCTACATACTCTCCGGCTCGCACCAGCACGCTGTCGCACCTTCACGCGTGCACGGCCTGTCCCGTCGCTCACAAGCCACACGGGGCTGTCGGGCCCACGGGCACACGGGCTCGCTCTCCCCATCACCGCGGGCCACGCACAGGAGAACATGTGTCCCAGGAAGCACGTCGCCAGACCCCCACACGATCACTCTGACACCCCCAGTCCCACACAGGGGCACAGCTGGGTCTCACTCAGTGTTTTCTGAAGCAAAATGATAGGACCTGTCCCCACTGGATGCTTGAGGAGGCAGGAAGGCAACGTGTGCACAAGTGAGGCCCAAAGCCCGATGCCAGGAGGAGCCAGAAAAGGAGCTCATCACATCCTTACACACGTGCACAACCCCCTACTCTCTCCAACACACACACACACACCCACACACACACACACACTCACCTCCCACACACACAGGGTTGGGTAGCCCTAATATAAACACACAGCCACGGGGTCACATGCTGTGAGACAGGCTGGGACTGCCAAAGAGGGCAAGAGTGTCCTGTTCTCCATCTTGGACTCACCTTGGGTCCAGAAGGACCAATTGTGACCTGGATGGGGGGTGGCGAGGCAAAGAGAACATTATACCGCAGCGATGGAAAGAAGACCGAGGGCACAGAGAGGGCAGGCCATTAAGCCAGGGCCACACAGCATTGTGGCTGCACCAACAACAGCCTGAATTCCAGCCCCTGCTCTGCCTCCCAGGCCAAGCACCACGCCGACTTTATATCCCAAGGCTGTCAGACTTGCAGAGGGGTCTAACCTACCTTCTCCAAACTGCCTGACTTTGGCTAGCTCCACCCCCTAGTTGTTAGGATTGCACAGCTGCGCGGTTGCCATGGTAACCCCTGCATACCTGGGGACCATCAGCCTCACCGGATTCCGGGGGGGGGGGGGGGGGCTAGATGGAAAGAAGGCCAGGCAGCAGAGGGGGTACTTCCTGATGTCCCCCGAGATCAGGGGGCTGGGAGCCAAGGGCAGCCGGGATTATGCCATTCGTGGACCAACGTGGTACGTCAATTCAGGATGTCAGGCCGTGGGAAAGTAATGACTCACGCTACCCACAGAGGAAGCACAGTTGGGTACCAGCTGTGCTCTCACTGAGCCCCTCTCCCTTGTCTTTCTAGACCCCCAGAGGGAGGCTGGACCAGAGCCAGCTGGAGAGGGATAGGAGGGGGGTCCGGAGTCAACATGTGTTTGGGCACCAGTGCCGGGCTGTGTCACCCTGAGTCAGCCTTCCCCTACTCGAGGCCTCCAAGGTGACGTAGGAAGCCTTCAAGCAGAACGGCCCTGAGTCCTCGTGGGGGAACGGAAAGCTGGGATCATCAACCAAGGTCCTGATCCCACCAGTCACCACCCTGTCCCCAGCGCATTGCCCAGATCACAAGCCGTGAGGCTTCCTTCCGTGCAGCCCTTGGTGGGGCTGGGGTGGGCGTCAAGGCCAGCTCTGGGGGATGGGCAGGGAGGCGGTGTGATAAGAGCACAAAGACCCCCTTGTGCTTAACCAGGAAGCTACCAGGCCAACCTCTAACCCACTCCCAGCCCCCGCCCACCCCACCCTGCACACGCTCTATTCACTCACATTGCTCTCCCGGGTACCATGGACACAGGGTGGGCACTGCAAGGGAAGAATGGGCCAGGAGTTCAGTTCTGAGAGCCTGGGACCAGCCCTCACCACCCCATTCCCCCGCTTACACACAGCGAGCACACAGAACATCACGTGTGTCCTGTGTGAAGTCCAAGGGAGCAGGAAGATGGGAATCCTACCAAACAAGCCTCATCTCCCAACTCCCAGCAACCCAGAGCCATTTCTCACTGTAGCCCAGAGAGGAAGAGCAGTGCGATCTGGGTCACACCGCATGTGGGGGGCAGGGTGAGGCCCAGGATCTGGGGTCCCGCAGCCAAGGCCCGGACTCTTCCCGCGATGTGTATGGCCGCTTGCTGCCCACACAGCAGGAGTGTCCAGGACTAAGCCCAACCCTCCCCTCCACCCACCCACCCAAGGAGAGAGGCAGCAGGCGGACAGGGCCCAGCATTGCGCCCCGAAGGAATGCTGGGAGCTATGTAGTCCTCCCAAACCCCTACGCCCAGCCTCCAGTGCCCCAGAGCCTTGTCCAAAGGGTTCATGCTGGCACCTCCAGTCTAGATGGGAGGCTTACCTCATCGGCCGCTGTCTCCTGACGGGCCTGGGAAGAGGGAGGGCATGGTAATGGGCAGGAAGCAGAGGGTACGAAGCACTGCTTCCAACACTCCTACCCAAGAACTGCCAGGAGCGGGTGCCCTACACAGTGCCAGTTACTGTCTGTCTCGCCCCCAGTCATCCTTCCTTCCCAGAGCTGGCTCCTATACATCCTAAGCTCTGTCCAGGAGTGGGGGCAGGTGGAAAGAATGTGGGAGTAGAGTGGCTTAGTCAAGGGGTTTACAGAGGGCGCGGAGAGCAGACCGAGGACACCGTGAACTCCTCCCCCTATACCCACTGTCTCTACCTTTGTTCCCCTTTCTGCCTTCTGGCTGATGCTTCCTGTCAGCTGGGCATCCACCTGGGCAGAGAGAGCAAATAGGAACTGTTGAAGAGGGGGCAGCGCAGGGGCCCATGCTGGAAAGGGGCACCCAGGTAGGGGCATGGACCCCAGGTACCCCCTCAGCGGGCACGTCCCAAGGCATCAAGAGCCTGCTCAGGCCCCTGGCACTCCCACAGGCCCCCCCCCTCCTTTTCCCCCCACCCACGTGATGTCGGAGAAAACAAGACCATGAATCAATGGGATCCTGTGTTCCTGCAGCCAAAGGCTGGGCACGATGCCCAGCGGGCAGGGAGGCTGCCCAGCCTGGGGGTGGGGCTAAGGGAGGAACTGGGCTTCCCTGCCACCCTAAAGAACCTGAGAGTGGTAGGGCAGCTGGCCATGGTGCTGGGGTGTAGAACCAGCCTGGCAGTGGCTGGGGCTGGGCCCAGGACAGCGAGCAAGCCCCGAGGGAAGCAGTATGGCCGGGCCTCTGATCCCGGGTACCCTTGTCCCGGAGAAACTGCCCCTCGGTGCAAGCCTGGTCCTGACCTCACCAGGAGGGTCTGGGGTGGCATCAGTGAGGGGTTGGGTAGTGGCAGAGCTAGATGGATATATCCCTCAGTGCCAAAAGGCAGGTAGGCACAAGTTCACGCAGTGGGCTCTCTGCTTCCTTGAATCCTATAGGGGTAGTTCATAGATAGGCGGGACTTCCGGTGCCCTCCCTACCCTGGGAACAACTGAACCCAGTGCTGGACCTCAGTCAGGTCAGGGGAGGAGAGTCCCACTTGTACCTACCTGTGGTAGGTGCCACAGGTACCTGTCTACCTACCTTGCTGTTTTGAGGCTCCTCCAGGCAGAAGCAGCGAGTGTAGACCTTGCCTTCGGTCTGTGGATTGATCTCAATGAGCTCATTGCTCTGGGTATCCCGGCGGGCCTTGGAGGTCTCTGGGGGACACTGTCCAGCACAGGGGAAGGGCTGGGGTCAGTACAGAAGTCAGATTGCCCCTCACCCTCTCATCCCAAGATTTCAACGCATCCCCTCGCTGGTTCCCCATCTGTAGCACACTAGCCCCTGGGAAGTGCCCCAAACCCTCCCAGCTGGGCTGGAGCTGGGCCACTCACCCCTCCGGGTAAAATCTCACAGCATCCCTCCTCCAGCACAAGCTCTGGGTCGCAGTAGATGTGTGCCTGCTGAAGGTCAAACTGCAGGGGACACACAAGTCAGTTTCACTTCATTTTACCAAATAGCTCAGTGTCCTGGCTGCCAGGGAGGCACAGAGATGGCTCCACCCCAGGATTAGCCCTCAGAGACCTTCCGGTCTCACCTGGGGAGACCATCAAGAATATGGTGGTCACCAAAAGCAAAACGGAACCGCACACGTAGGAAAGAGGGAGAGGAAGGAGGAAAGTTCACTTTGGCCCAGAGGAACAAGGCGGAGGAGGTTCCATTTAAGCTGGGCCTTGGAGCGCCTGGGTGGCTCAGTCGGTTGGGCGTCCGACTTCGGCTCAGGTCACGATCTCGCGGTCCGTGAGTTCGAGCCCCGCGTCGGGCTCTGGGCTGACAGCTCAGAGCCTGGAGCCTGTTTCCGATTCTGTGTCTCCCTCTCTCTCTGCCCCTCCCCTGTTCATGCTCTGTCTCTCTCTGTCTCAAAAATAAATAAACGTTAAAAAAAAAAAAAATTTAAGCTGGGCCTTGAAGGACCAGTAGATATTCCGCAGATGGGTCTGCACGGAAAAGCATTCCAGGGGGAGGTGACAGCAAAGACAAAGATGTGGGGGTGGGGAAGTAATAGGTGAGATGTCCAGCTAGGAAGGAACTGACCAGAGCAAACAGTATGGAGAGATGTAAAGGAAGGTAATACCATAGACATTTCTAGGGACCAGATCATGAAGGGCCTTGCATGCGAGGTTAATATGTTTAGGCTGCATCTGGAGGGCAGTGGGGAACCACGAGAGGATTCTGAGCAAGGGAAGGACCTGGTCAGATGCAGATTCCCGGGAGCTCACTCAGGCTCCCAGAAGGCGGGAGCAGAGGCCAGAGCCCGACCTCGCACTCACCGAAACGGGTTTCCCCTGCTCGGCATCCAAGCCCAGAAAGACATGGCCCACAGGCCGCATGGGTCGCCGGGGCCCCAGAGGCCGAGAGGAGGCTGAGGTGCAGTCCACGTGCACGGAGGCCACGCGTCCAGCCACACTCAGCACCAGCTTGTGCCAGCGCAGGTCAAAGAGCTGGGGCACCGGGAAGATGCAGGACACAAAGTCACCATCTTGGCCGCGGGCCCGGAGCTCCAGGCTCCGCTCTTGACTGTTGACTTCCAGGGAAATCTGTGTGGAATTGAACAAGGAAAGGACAGAGAATCAGAGCCCCAGGGCCCCCAGTATGGCAAAGTTCGGGGCCCTCGAGGTCATTTCACAGGAGGGGAAACTGAAGCCCAGAGAGAGAAGGAAGCTGGTGGGGGTCACAGAGCAGTTCGCCCTGAAAGAAAGGCATAGGTGTCGCTGGGGCAGGGCTAGCCTGGAGGGTGGGCGCCGGGATGGAGCAGAGAGGCCCCAGAATTCACAAGCTGGGTCAGAGGCTGGGCCGGACTGGCATGCTAGATGCCCCAAGATCCATGGGGGGGGGGGCGGGGCGGGGGGTCCGGCTCACCTGTGGGTACCCGTCTCCATCGGTCACTTGAAATAAATACCACGTGTTCTGGCGGGTGTGTTTCTTCAGCAATAGTGTCAGCACCAGGGCAAACTCATCAGGGAGGCCCCGAGGGAATACTCGTCTGGGGGTAGAGCAGGGAGGGGACCCTGAGGCTCAGGTGAGAGGCCAGCTGCTGCCCACCCTGGGCCCTCAGGACCGCCGAACCTGCGTGGGACACGCACCGGCCCCCTCCTCCAAACCGACACAGCCATGGGCATGTCACTCTACCGACAGTTATTGGGTGCCTACTATGTGCCAGGTGGGTCTGGCTGCCGGGGATAACAGTGGTGAAAACACAGAGAAGGAGAAGGTGCCTGCCCTCGAGGAGCCTTCAAGTCTGATGACGGGTTGGGGAGAGGTAGGGCCCTAAACACAGACTCCCCAGGATGGCCATGTCACCATTTCATTACAGTTGTACTTAAGTTCTTCCAAAGAATCCAGGATGCCCTGGAATCCAGAATAGCCGGGGCTGGCCTAGGAGAAGAGGTTTTGGAGAAAGCTAAAAAGCATGCAGCCCGACAAGAGCAGGAAGAAAGAAAGAGGGCCATTTTGGAAGATAAGGCTGGAGAGGGAAGGAGGGACTAGACCTCCCTGAGACTTGTAGGAATTTGAACTTCACATGTGGGCACATGTAGGTGTGTGTGGGCACACACACACACACACACACACACACACACAGCTCTTGCCAGGTTCCCACACACATCCTGGAGTCCTCACAGTGCCCTTAGGGTACAGACCTGTCCCCCGACTGCTAGCCAGAAAGAGGGGAGGGACAGAGGAGAGGGTGGGCCTGCCAGGCATCTCCTCTGTGCCTATCCTGTAAGCCCCCGGGGGTGGAGACCAGGTCGACCCCTGGCAAAGGGTGGGATAAAATGACCCACAGGGGCCTCTGGGTTCAGGCCCCCACGTCCAGAGTTGCTGGGGAGCATTGATTCCCAGTGGTCACACTGGGGCCTTTACCGCATGGGCTGGGTGAGGGGGGCTGCCCCCAGTCGCAGGATGAGGGGCCCCTTGGGGTTGCGGATCTTCTTGATGGCAGATGTTTTCAGGAGGTTGAGTCGGCGGATGAGATTAAAGCCTTTGGGGGGAGACACCAGATGAAGAGCTCAGCTGGGCAGGTGAGGAAGGGGTAACAGCCACTCCAGGAAGACGTAGAGGAGGGACGGCTGAACGAGATGGGCACTCACCAGTCACGTTAGTCGATACATGGCTTCTGTGTTCTAACCTGAGTCCTTCCTGGTGTGAAGGTGGGCATTGCTCACCTGGAAGAGAGTTGGCAGTGGGGCACTCAGTAAGCTCTGGCTGAGGTGGCTGTACAGCCAGGCCCTTGGGAAAGCTGGAGAGAAGCAAGTTTTTATTCCCCATTCTGGACCTTTAACCAGGCCCTGCCTTGGGGCTGTTTTTACCTCTTGCCTTCTGACCCTGGCTATCCCGGGAGCCAGGAGGACCCCCAGTATACAGATGGGAAGACCGAGGCCCAGAGATTGAGGCTGCGCTCAGGGCCACTGATTTCACAGCAGAGCAGGACGAGAACTCCCGGAACCCAAACCCCCGAGATTTCAGGAGGCAGGTCAGCAAGAGAGAGAGCAAAAGAAACTCGGGGCAGCCCTAGAACTCAGACGGAATGGGGGCTGGATATATACATGTGCTCCCTCCTTGATATACCCTAGTCGGTGTGCGTGGGGAGGGGGGGTGCAGAGAAACACTTCGGGGGTAAAGAAAGCTCACATTATGCATGCCTGTGTTATATACAAGTACATTTGCATGTCTGCACACGTGTGACTTGGGGATACCCGTGCCACCAGAGATGCCACGTGCAGCTGGTACACGTGTTCTCAGCAATGGCTGGGGTTTGCTTCCTACATCTAAAGCAGAAAGGCAGGCCAGACAGAAGACTTGAGTCAACAGAATGACTTTTCACCTAGATAATAACTACCTTATGAAACAGTAAGAAGAGACTGAGGGCCTCAAGAGACCACAAGCTAAAGGGAACCTCTAGGACCTTGGGGGTCCAGACGGGGTATGGTAAGTGGGTAGAGGCTCCTAGAGAAGGAGATAGCTTAATTAGGGTCTTCAGAACCCTGAAGGGACAGATGGGCAACTATGGGGCTGCCTCCTCTCCAGGCTGACTGAGCAAAATGTTAAGAAAGGTGCTATAACAGGAGTTAGAGGTGAGAGACTCCAAAAGGCCTTCCCATCAGTGCAGTTGCGGTAGCTGGGACAGGATAATGAGGACAACTCCTAGAAGCTGGGCACTGGACTCCCTGGCTGCCTAACTGAGGAAGGAATCCTGGATCTCTAGGCCCAGTGACCCCACTGGAGTCTCCCTCCCCCAGGTCTGGCCAGAAAGACTATCACTGTCTTCAGCATCGGCAGCAGCAATGGGTGACTCACCCTTGGCCATGGGCCCAGATTCCTTACAGATGTTGAAACTCTCTGCCCCATCCCCCAGGCGGCCCGGTAAGGGAGAGAGCAAGGCACTCGCGCATACAGGCAGAAACACACATGTACGCACACAGCCCTGCAGGCAGTCACGTGCACCCTGGGGGCACACCCCTCTCACATCTGCACCTTGGTTTTTGTGCCGCCCTCAGCTAGATGAGGGTTCTAGGAGTTCTATTTCTGCTCAGCGAGGCAGCTAAGCTACGAAGCCCAGAGGGCACCCAGCAGGGCAGGGCAAGTTGCCCGGTCAACTTCCTCTGGCTTTGGGCCCTGGAAAGCTGCACCCTCTGTCCCATCCAGCGTCTGGGCCTCGAGGCGGGCTCTTCATCCAGGATCCAGGGCCAGCCGTGTGGAGGAGGAACACGTGGGCTGGAGGACGGATTCTCCTCCATGAAAGGCACTGGAAGGGCTTGGGCCTCTCTCAAGATGCAGCTTCCTTCTGCAGGAACCTCACCGGCCCTGCCAACGCTCTGTGCACACGGTGAGTTTACGTGCCGGGAGGAGAGTTGTTCTCTCGCACACGGAGACAGAGGGATATGTACAGAGGCACAGAGAGACTCTGCGATGCTCAGAGATACACAAACATGCAGACAGAAACACACATACATACACTCTAGCTCACACTGCACAGGCTCACGGGTGCAAACACCTCAGACCACCCTGAGCCCAGCCTGGGACTCTTACAAATGCCCACGTGATCGAGGCACGGGGTCACATATGTACACAGGGCTCCTGTATCTCAAGGAGCCGGTCATAGGCCTATGGCACCCTGAGCCTCCTGTGTCATCTCACCTGTATCTGCCCCATGGCTGCAGGCGGCCCAGAGACTGAGCAGCCACAAGCCAGAAACCCAAGGTGCCCACATCCTGATCCAGAGAGGTCGGCCACAGCTGCAGCACCTGAAAACCACAGAGACTGTGAACACGGATTCCTGAGTTCACGCAGCATCATACATAGGCGAGTAGCAGCCGGCCCATGGGGCCCAGGCCCTAGTACTGGGGTGGCAGGAGGTCTGGCCAGGCACCCGTCCCTCTCAGAGGCCCAACCACAGGCCTTGGGCTAGGCTTTTCGCCAGGGTGATATTCAAAATATTTAACCACTGGTATGGCACGGACACCGACCAGCCAGAGCAGAATGCTGGCCGGAGCATTGAGACTGGGTCCAGGCGGTATCTGATGGCGCCAGTGGATAGTTGCTGCGTGAAGGAGAAATCTAGAGGGTCCTAGAAGGCCAGGTGAGTTGGGATAGGGAGGGGCCTCGAGACAGAGACTATTTGCCAAGACACTCGGAAGTATTTCAAGATCTTAACCGCCTGTGCATATACTAGCCTGGTACCTGGCTAGCTGCACCCAGCTCAGCCAGGCAGCCCTGCCAGGCACCCACAAGGTCAGAGGCCAAGTCTCCTAGAAGGTATCACAGAGTTGTGTGCGGGCCAAGGAAGCTTCCCCCCTGGGTACAGTGGGTGGGAGAGCAGGTCGCTGGGCTCAGGACCTTGTTGCCAACCTCCCCTGCTGATGGATGCTCGTCTCTTAGTTTTATTAAACCCTGATGGATGGGCCCAGATAAATCAATGCAGGCTCAGCGAGCGGCCAGGAGAGCCATACATCATCCGGCCTCCCCCGAGACGGGCAGCTCGCGCGGGCACACCCGGAGTCATTCGTGTGTCAGCATGACACATGCCGGCACACGGGCACATACACACACACACACACACACACACACACACACACAC
The DNA here is from genome assembly GCF_014898765.1 of Herpailurus yagouaroundi. Lineage (NCBI taxonomy): Eukaryota > Metazoa > Chordata > Mammalia > Carnivora > Felidae > Herpailurus > Herpailurus yagouaroundi. The sequence continues at coordinate 24,024,289 of NW_024412388.1, forward strand.
ATCTGTGCCAGTGCATGCATGCATCCAAACCTACCTGCACACCGGCATCCTCCCCGAGACACATGTTCACGGATACACCCTGACATACGCACGTGCCCATAGCCAGCCTGTGACCGTCCCTCCGGTCGGCCCTCCTGCCGGGAAGTTCTTGTGCAAGTCTGACCTCGTTCCTCACCCCCCCCCCCAGCTGTTACGGAATTCTATCACCCTTCCTGAATAGGGAGTGAGCACAGGAAGAACCCCTCACCTCAATACTTTTGGAGATAGGACCCCAGACCCCTTGTTCCCGGGGCAGAACTGTTTCTCCGTCCTACTCATCCTTCCTCCTAGTGGGGTGCACATCCCATCCCTGAACCCTGTTCCGGCCTCCTAGTCTCGCCAGTCAGTGGAAGAGCTACCAACCGCGGGAGGCATGTGGACGCATGTGGAGGCGGGAATATCAGTGTGCCTGTGTCCCCTTCCGACTCCTCCTCTCTAGCCTCCATTCCCCTGGGCCCCAGCCACGGCAGGGGCTGCGGGGACAGGAGAGAAGCTTCCTGAGGATGTGATCCCATCCCAATACAGAGGCGCAGGTTTGGGGGCAGGGAGCGAGCAAGCGAGCGCAGACCTGGGATGGAGTTTAGAGCTCCCCTACAGAGAAGGCGACTGAGGTCCAGAGAGGGGATGCCATTTGGCCCAGGTCACACAGCACGTTGGGGGCCGCCGAGTCCCCAGCCCCCCCACCGGAGGCAGCCCACTCCACCCCCACTTACCGTGGCTGGGGATCCCCCACCTCACTGAGTAATGCAGGCAGCCCAGGGCAGCCAGCCAGGGGAAAAAGGGCCTGGGATCCTCAGGCCCGCTGCGAGGGTCCTCGGTCACTTCTGGCGGCGCGGGGCCCCCGGCTTCCCAGGTCGCAAGCTCCTGGGGCTGAAGGCTGCCCCGCGAGCCAGCGCGCGCCTGTCTGCCGGGGACCGCCGGCCACTCCGGGTGGGGGAAGAGGGGCGGTTCCAGGGGGCTGGGGACTTGCCAGGGCCGCTAATGGAACACAGCTGGACCCGCCCGCCGCGCCGGAGGCGGGAGGGAGGGCCGGGAGGGGGCTCCGGCGGTGGCAGAGGCGGCCGGCGGGACGCAGAGCCCCGCTCCCGGCCTGGCCCCGCGCCCAGGCCCGCCCCGCCCGCCTCCCCGCCAGGTGAGCGAGCGAGCGAGCGAGCGAGCGGGGCGGGGACCCTGCGTGCCCGGAGCTGCCCGGCGAGGGGGACTCCGCAGCTGGCGGGGGCTGGCGGGTGGGCGGGGAATCCGGCCCTTTAAGGGCCCGGCTGGACGTGAAGGTCCTCCCCGGTGCCACCCCCTTCGCCTCTCCTGGCCCGGCCTTCAGAAGGCTGGGGCGGGCGGGTGGGGGGGGAGGAGTGTTGCGGGAGGAGGGGGGGGGTGTTGGAGACCCTCCTCCCCAGTTCCGTGGCAGCGGTGACGTGGCTGCTGCCCATGCCTCCTCGGTCAGCTTTTTCCAGCTTCTCAGCCTCACAGTCCCAGTTAGTCGGTTTCTCTCGGTTGGAACTGGGGGGGAGGGCCCCTTCGGGTGTGGGAGTGGGCGCTTCATTAACCCCTTCTGCTCTAGCCTCGTCCCCATCCCCCGGGAAGTGGAACCCAGCCAGCTCCCTTATTCTTCCTGACTCCGTGAGGTTAGAAGGGCTCCAGTCTCTGTCCTCGGCTCTAGCTTTGTGGCTTGGAACTTACTATTTGACTCCCTTTTTTCATCTGTATGATGAGATAATGACCTGTATACCGTTAGTCTGTGAAAGTGCTTATACAGGGTCTGGCACAAAAGAGCCCAGTATAGGGCGCCTGGCTGGCTGCGTCGCTGGAGCATGGGACTGTTGATCTTGGGGTGGTGAGTTCGAGCCCCACCTTGGGGGTAGAGTTTACTTAAAAATAATAAAAAAATAAACAAACATGCAAGAATAGCTATAACCCCCCCCCAAAAAAAGAAGAGCTGTAAGAAACTAGGTTTGTCAGCTAATAAAAATGGTATCAAAAAAAAAAAAAAAAAAAGAACTCAATAAATAATTCCCTGTTATTATGACTGTGAACACCAGCCAGGGGTGGGGGTAGCGGGAGGGAAGGAGGTCGGGATTCAAGCATCCACACAAGCGATGGGACTTCTGAGCAGAAAGGAGCAGGTACAGTGTCCCCTTCCATCCAGAGGCAGGGATGATCAAACCCTCCCAAGGGTCCCCTGCCCAAGGCAGCAACCAAATTTCTGGGCACCAAGGCTGAGGAACTACCCAGAATTGGGTTCAAAAGACTCATGAGTGGCTCAGTTGGGTTATGCGGCCAACTCTTGATTTTGGCTCAAGTCATGATCTCACGGTTTGTAAGGACGAGCCCCCGCATCGGGCTCTTGGGCTCTGTGCTGACAGTGCAAAGCCTGCTTGGGATTCTGTCTCCCCCTCTCTCTGCCCCTCCCCAGCTTGCCCTCTCAAATAAATAAATAAATCGGTTCCCAAGTCCTAGGAATGGATATGGAGGGAGGAGGGAGCAACTGGGGTGTCCTGACCAGGGGAGACTTCCTGTAGACACAACATGGTTGAATGGTAGCCCTGTGGCCCCATCTAACCCGGGAGAGCGGGGAGCAGGCCTGGGATTTCCCGCCTTAAGAGCCAGAGGCGCTGAGTCAGCGGAAACCCCAACCAAGGCCACAAGAGGAGCCCCACTGTGGTCCCAGCCCAGGGAGCCGTCCCAGATGTGGCTATGACAGTGGTGGGGCCTGGGAAATGCTGAGCTCAGCAGGCGGGAAGTGGAGGGGTGGGGCTTTCTGGGCACTCCCCGCCTGAGGGGTGGGTAAGCTCTGGCTCTGCCTCGGGGTAGGGTGCTGTCCCAGAGGAGGGCACTTGGGAACTAACAGGCAACACAAATAGGTCAGGGTCTGTGCCAACTGAACTTCACAGAGGCTAACTCCTTGACTCCTCACAACCACCCCAGGAGGGAGAATTCTATTCTTGTTTTTCTTTTTTTAAATGTTTTCAAGTTTATTTATGGGGCGCCTGGGTGGCTCAGTCGGTTGAGTGTCCGACTTCAGCCTAGGTCATGATCTCGCCGTTCCCGAGTTCCAGCCCCGCACTGGGCTCTGTGCTGACAGCTCAGAGCCCGGAGCCTGTTTCAGGTTCTGTCTTGCTCTCTCTCCCTGCCCCTTCTCCACTCACGCTCTGTCTCTCTCAAAAATAAATATTAAAAATAAATAAATAAATAAATAAAGTTTATTTATTATGGGAGAGGGAGGTAGGGGAGAGGCAGAGAAAGAGAAAGACAGAGAAAGAGAGAGAGAGAGAGAGAGAGAGAGAGAGAGAGCAAGTCCCAAGCAGGCTCCGGAGCGGCCAGCGCAGAGCCTGACATGGGGCTTGACCTCACGAAACCGTGAGATCATGACCTGAGCCTAAATGAAGGGGCGGGTGCCTAACTGACTGAGCCCGCAGGTGCCCGAGGAGAATTCTATTCTTATCCCCATGTTACAGATGGGGAAACCTGGAGCATAGGAACAGCACAACTTGCCCAAGATCACATGGCTAGTAGGTGGTGGAACGGGGACCCACACCCAGCTAGTCTGGACTCCCAGCACACGTTCTTAACTACTGTGCCATCCCGGACAACTCCCACCTTTCCCCCCTTCAGAGTCGACTCTCCCAGGCAGGAAGGGAGGGCTGGACCCAGATCAGCCAGAGCTGGAGGGACCAGAGAAGGTGGAATGCAGATAACCCCTCGTGGCACCCCAAGGCACTCGCAAGAACAGCCAAGCCTGGAGATACTACAGGCACAGTCTGGAAACGTACCTACGCCCCTCCCTCCCTCTGACGCGTACGTGCACATATCCAGGAACATACAGATATGCTGTCTCACAACACACGTGTAGACGTCGCACGCAGATGTGGGCACTTATGCTTACACAGCCACATGCACACACATACTCCACATAAACAGACACACAGAGACGCGTACATGAGCACGTACGAACCCACAGAAATGTATCCCTGGACATACGCACGGCCCTGTGTGTACTTGAACGTACAGATACATGCAGGTACGCACATACACAGGGAAACACAAACCCGTGCCCACAGGTATCACGACTCACGTATGCAAGCAGAGAAGCCCGAGGATCTACGGGGCGCACACACATGTGCACATAGACACGGGCAGCTCCCACAGAAACCCCCCACTCACACACGGACACATGTACACACATACAGGCACACAAGCGTTGCTGACACATTTATATGCTTCAGCCCCAGAAAGCTCTACACGCCAGCAAGCAGGGTATCCTGTGGGGCTGGGCTCAGTGCCCTCACCCCAGATGGCATCGCCACGAGATAATCAACGCCGCTAATCGCCACCAGCTGCCCTGGAGCCTGCCTGCCGCTGCCGGGTGGGGCTACCAAGGCCTCCTGGGCCCCGGGTAGGATGCCCAGATGTCAGCTTGTGCCCAAGGGCCACCCATCCCACTGTCCCAGCTGGCCGTTGGGGAATCCCTATCTGGCAGGGGCAGTACATGAAGCCGGAGGAAAGTGAGAAGCCAAGATGGGGCCTGGTCCCAGGACAGGCCCCAGAGGCTCCCACAGCCAAGCAGAGGTGGTCTGAGCTCCACATGCACAGGTGCACACACATGCGCGCACACATGGCCACAACAGACCAAGCCACGCGCTCTTCTGCCTGGACTGTTGCGGGAGACTCCCAACCCCTACTTCCCACCCAGCAGCCATCCAGGCCGTTCCAGATCTGTACCTGTTGGGTTGACGCTCCCGCTCCAATTTTCCGGTTCTCATTTCGCCTAGAGTGAAACCCCAGATCTTTTCCCTAGCCTCACCCCAGAAGCTGTGGACCCCACTGGCTTCCGTTCTCAGTCTTGAATTCACCAGGTTGATTTTCCCTTGTACCAACCCCTCCCTCTGCCTGGGTTTGCCCCTGATCTTTAACTGGGCTGGCTCTTTGACAGGCCTCACCTCGAAGTCACCTCCTAGAATGGCCTTCCCCGTCCACCAGATCCAGAGGAATCCCCAGTCGCTCCTAATCCTGAGTCTGTTTCAAATGTCTGCGTAGCTGCGGTATTTGTATGTGTGTGTGTGTGCATGTGTGTGTACCGTCTTTCTCTACTAATAAGCAAGAAGCTCCACGAGGGGTCATATCCACTGGTACCCTTCACCGACAGCTTGAGCCTGGCACCCCAGAGGCATCCACTGGGGAAGTAGCGGGTAAATGCACACGGGCACCCTCCAGGCACTCAGACACAGACGCGCGCCCACAGGAGGTATCCCCCCCAAGCGTAGGCATGCAGGTACACGTGTGCAGAAATACCCACACGCACACAGCTTCTGGGCCGTAGAGGAGAAACTGAGACCAGAGCGCCAAGGCCACTCTCTGCCTCCCTTGGCTTCTCCGGGTGTCTCTGTCCATCTCTGGTTCTCTAGCCCGCCTTCTTCCCCGTGACTCGGGCCCTTCTGTGGCTCTCTGGCTCTCTCTTCTTGCCTTTGCCTCGCTGCTTCTAACTGTCCTGTGTCCCTCTGTTTGGGGAGCTGCCTCCCTAACTCCGAATCTCCGTCTCTCTGTGTCTCTGGTCTCTGTCCTTTTCCTTACACTTTCTGTATCTTTATGTCCCTCTCTCCTCTCTTTATCTCAGAGTTGCCCTGTTCTCTGCTTCTCTTCACCCGGCCGCTGTCTCTGTCTCTCCCTGTCTCTATCTACCTGCGTCTCTGTTTCTGGCTCTGTATCTCTGACTCTGACTCTGGTTTTCGTTCTCCCTCCCTCCGTCTTAAATCAGCCCTGCCTCCACATCTCCACGGCTGTCCACGTCCCTGTGGCAGAGAGACCCATCTTTCACCTCTGGTGGCAGCTTTATGGCCCCAGCGGCTGGGCCAGTGCTCTACTCTGCCGATGCCCACCTCCCCTGCAGGGCCGCGGCAACCTCCACACCGACAGCCCTGGCCCTGGCAGCATTTACAGATGCCCAACCAGGGGGCCTTATTTCAACAGCGCATAGCACCAGGCACCTGCTTGGTCTGACCACCCTGGAGCTTCTGGAGAAGTACCTGTACCTGTACCTGTACCTGGAGAAGTACCTGTTACACAGGTACTGACGGGCACTGATGCAGATGTGGCAACGGCCAGACAGGTGGACACCTGAGGGAGGAAGGGAGAACATGCCAGGCAGTCCTGGGCCCCAACTCGGTTGTCCCCTGGGCTCAGCGCACCTGTTCCGAGGGATCTTTGGGGAGGTAACAGGCACACAAGAGCCCTGGATTCCGGTCCTACCTTTACCCAGACCCTAGGCTCCTGCCTCCCCAGCGTAGCACTGTAGGATCCCCCATCAACCCACCTAACCTGGTGTGCGACAGCACCTCAAAGCACCTCGCCTGACTACTCTACCTCAGTCGTTCTCTACCGAGCCAGTTTTGCTCCCCAATTTCGCCATGTCTGGAGACGTTTTTGATGGTCACAACTTGGGGGCGTAGAGGCCAGGGATGCCGCAGAACATCCTACAAACACGCAGGGCGGTCCCTTCGTAATAAGAGACTTATCAGGCCAGAATGTCAGCAGTGCCCAGGTGGAGGACCTCTGCTCTACGCCACGGGGAAAATTCTGCTTCTCAGAATTCCCGCGCTCTCTGACCGCCCGCGGACTCTTCGTGCTCTGACCAGGGGTGGGGGCCGTGAGAAGACACCAGCGTTGATCCCGGCTCGGCCTTTAGTGGCGGCAGCTAAGATTTATTGAGCCTTTCTAAAGCACTGGGTGGCACCAAACGTAGAGAAACTCGTCTCAGTCTCACAATCATCCACAGGAGGCCCCGGGTACTATGGCGCTGCCCGTTCTAAGTGTGGGGACGCAGGCAGAGAGCAGTGCGTCATCAGCTCAAGGTCACATAGCTGGCAAGGGTAGAGATGGATTCGAACTGGTCATTTGGGGACAGACCCACAGGACAGAGCCCTCGCTGGGAACACTCCTGGGCAAGTCCTTTTCCATCTCTGAGCCTCCCCTCCCTTCTTTTTCCACCTAGCACGTGGGATCTCACTTAACCCAGCCAGCAGCCGTTGCAGGAGGTAAGGCACCGTCCTTACCTCTTCGTGGGCTAGAAAGCCAAGGGCTCGAGATTGAAGTCTCAAGGTCCTAGGGCTGGGAAGGGGTGGAGCAGAGATTTGAACTCAGCTCTGCCCGACCCCAGGGCTCCTGATCCTAATCAGTCACCTGCAATCGCCCCAGGGCTACAAAGCGGGAGGGCAGAGGTCCTCCAGCTTGGAGGACTCGTCAAAGACAGCAGCCCCCCAGGGTTTCTGATTCAGTGGAGTTTGCTTTTTGAGTAAGTTCCCAGGCCATGCAGATGCTGCTGGCCCAGAAACCGTATAGAGAACTCCTGCAGGAGAGCCTGGGATTAGATCTCCTGTCCCTGGGTTCAAATCCTGGCTCTGGCTGTTGCTTGCTTCGTAACCAGGGGATGTCGCCTAACCTCTTCCTCTGCAAAGCAGAGATAAAAGCAATATCTATCACTTAGAGTTTGCGGAAAGGATTAAGGGAGATAATGACAAAGAGAAAGGCACTTTTATGGTGCCGGCTATCTAGTAAATGCTCATAGATGTTCACTGGTAAAAGGATCCCCAAGCCAGGCAACTCCCCGCCTCCCCAGACAGACTGGAAGCTCCCGGAAGGTGAAGGACACTTCTTCTCCTGACTACCAGCCACGGCCCCAGGCCTGCGTGGAGGGGACATTTCAGAACAAGCACCGAAGGGGCGGTAGACGTAGCTTTCATTGATCAAGGCACCCCAGGGGCACCCTGGTGGCTCAGTTGGTTAAGCGTCCGACGTCGACTCAGGTCGTGATCTCGCAGCTTGAGATGCGAGTTCGAGCCCCACGTCGAGCCCCACGTCGAGCTCTGTGCTGACAGCTCAGAGCCTGGAGCCTGCTTTCTGATTCTGTGTCTCTCTCTCTCTCTCTCTCTCTGCCCCTCCCCCACTCGTGCTCTGTCTGCCTCTCGCAAAAATAAACAAACATTAAAAATTTTTTTTTTTTAAACAAAGAAAAGGCACCCCAAAGGGCCTCTACCCCACAGCACAGGGCCTCCAGGAACATGGTGAGGATAGGACACAGGCAGCATTGAGGACCCCCAGGCCCACCTGGCCCCCAGCCTTCCTCCGAGCTCTGCCCCACCCCCAGTAATCCCTTTCATGGAGGGTGGGAGGGGAGAGCGTTGGCCTCCCAAGACCCTGGTGGGAGACAGTTTGGACCAGTACCCGGGCCTCCCTTTGGCCACCAACCAAGGCAAGTCAATCGTGCTGTGCTGTGTGACTCTTAGCCAATCCCTAGTCCCCTCTGGATCTTAGTTTCTTCACTTAAAAATCAAACAAGAACTCAGCATAGTAGGTGAGGATGGGGTCTCCAGCCCCAGAATAATTGGGCTCAAACCCCACCTCACCACTTACCAGCTTTGTGACTTGTGGCAAATCACCCCACCCCTTGCGGGGAGCTTCGGTTTCCTTGTCCGTAAAACAGAATTGTTGGCAGCTCACAAGGGGGCACTGAAGGCTACGTGAGACGCCACGTCGAAAGTGCCGAGCTCGGTTCCCGGACCTCCGTAGATGGCAGCTATTCCGTACACACGATGAGAAAGGGTAACCCTCACCACCACGACACGCGCGAGCTCTTGGCAGGCTCTCCCCCCACCCCGCCCCCCAGCCCTCTACACTCTTCTTGAGACTGTCTTCACCTTCTTGCCCACTCTGGGGTGGGGGCCCGTCTTTCAGAAGAGGCACATCTCAACAGAAGCTTGGAAGAGGGAGCGGTGTCATCAGTTATCCGCCACCGATTTATCTGAGTGTCTTTGTGCCCTTCGAGACTATAAGCCATACAAAGAGCTGCTTTGCTACCATTTTATCCCCCAGAGCCTATGACAGACTAAGCCGCCTTATAAATATTTGCCGCATGAATGAAAGAAGGGGCCCAGCCCCTCTAAAGGACAAACTCCCCGCCCTGGAGGGCAGGCCAAGGAGTCTCCTGGGGGAGGTGCGGTGAGGAGGAGAGCATCCAGGGACTCCCAGATTCTTTCTTTCCATGCAAAAGCCTCAGACATTTGGACTCGTAAATTTCTTGAATCCTGGAATCTCTGGGTGGAGAGAAGCTTTGTTGTTTTCCAGCCCCACCTCCTTCCAGTGGTGCCCAGGGCTGGGCTGGGGGGGGGGGGGCCGCCCGGGAGGGGGGCGGCGCCTGTCAACCTTGGCAACTGGGCCAGGAAGGGAACCTAAGGGATTGGGCAGGGGAAGGGGAAGTTCAGGGTGAAAATTCAACTTTTTCATCAAGGCAGAAAATAAAATCAAAGGTTGGAGAGGGTTTGATCCTGACTCTGCTACTTCCTGGCTTTGTTCTCTTAGGCAAATTCCTTCACCTCTCTGAGCCCTTGGTTTCCATATTTATGAAATGGGGTTTTAATGATAACCCTAACCACATGGAATTGGGGGGCGGATTAAATTCGCGCATGTGAAACTAAGCCAAGCCCATAGTAAACACTCACAAATGTTCGTTGTTAACATTATTATTATTGGGGAGTGTTAATAATTCATTCCTGCCCTGTAGCTCACATCCATGTTCATATCTGACCCCCACCCTGGCCCCTTCACTATTTACATAGCTGATTTCATGTCATCTTGAGAGGTCAGTGACATTTCTGACCGATATAAGTCAGGTTCCCCCCGCCCCCGCCCCCTCTCCCCCGCCGCCTCGAAGCGGCCTAAATAACAAGTAATATATAAAGAAATAAAACTGACTGGAGGGCTGTCAGCCTTGACCATTCAGAGAAGGCCTGACAAAGAGGACAGGTGGCTGGAAGTAGGTGGATTCTTCCAGAGAGCCTAAGATTGTGGACCAGGGTTCCAGGCCAGGGCTTCCTCAATGCAGGGGGGGGGGGGGGGGGCGGGGCGGGGGAGGTGTCCCTACCCTTTGGCAACGAGGTAAAACTGAACTTGGGAACTCTTGAGCCCATTCATGCCCCCAAGTCTGCAGGTTTTAAACCTGGATTGACCCACATATTCCCCCTCGTGAGATCTGGAAACAGGGTCGGGTGAGCCAGACCTGTGCAAAGCCCAAGATGCAATGCCGCCTCCCCTTCCCCCCTCCCCACTCACAGCCAAGTTTTGCACGTCCATCCCAGCGTCCCTGTGACCATGCCCACACCACCTTAGCTGAGTGGCTCCAAGGAGGGGAGATCACCCACTCATCCGCCTCTGCACATCCAGAGGGGAGAAATATAGGTGCCAGTGATGGCAATGAACTTGCTGGGCTGGGGTTGAACCCAAGTGAAACTCCCAGTACGCCTCGGCTGCTTTCTAAAAAGTAATTTTAATCATCAGGACAATCCTACATATCTATCATCTATTCATCCTCAGCCTGAGCACTTTACAGTAAGGAAACAGTGGCTTGCTAAGAGGCAGAACTGGATTTGAATCCAGGGCTCTTACAGTACAGTCTGCTCTGTGATAGACTCCTTCCTCTCTTTGGGACTCAGTTTCCTCATCTGTAGAATGGGGTGGTAGCTCCAGAATCTATAAGATCCACATTGAGACTTTTTGCAGCTCTGAGCTCAGGTCCCCACCCAGAAGCCTAGAACAGCCCAGAGGGCCTGGGCGGGGAGAGAAGGGCAGGTGTAGACCTGACTGTCCCGCCAGGGAGGTGGGGGAGCACCGTCGCCAGACGCACAAAAACAACTAAATAAATCAGGGCCGAGAACTTCTAATCCTTCCCGGCTGTGGCTGCTACCGCTACGCCCAGCCTGGCCTGCCATCGCCTGGCCGGTTCCCGGGGCCTGGGAGGAGGACAAGGCACAGCCAAGAGCCCAGAGTGCAGCCAACAGAGTCGGAGTGATGCCCGGCCATCGAGTTGGCCTCGGCTCCCAGAGATGAGGGGAGGCCCTGCCGGCAGGGTGACTCAGGCATCCCAGACCCCCTCCTGGGTGGGCACGTTAGGCGCCTAGGTCTATTTTTAGAGCCGGCTCCAGGCCTGAGCTCGGAGGGGCAGGAAAGGGGGGCCTCGTAGGGGCGCAGGGGCCTGACCAACTCCTCCCCGCTCCCGGCTCAAGCCCCCAGGCCCTCCAGCGGCCTATCTAGAAAAGAATGGAAACGCGGCGTGGGGGGAAGTTGCAGGGATTTCGGCGCAGGCCCGAGAATGCAATCCCCCGTCCACCCTCCTCCCTGCAAGGCCTGGCAGCTCCAGGGAGCTGGGCGCGGCCTCCCGAGAAATGACCTCTGCTAAGCAGGGCCAGGAGCCTCCCGACGGCGGGTCTGTCTGGCTATTGGACTGGGGGCCAGGGCGGGCGGGGCTCCCGGGCGAGCCAAGAGGCTAGGGAAAGAGAGGAAGAAGCTTCCAAGTTCGGGGGATCCCGAACACACCCCCACTCCCGCCCGCCGCGCCTCCGGAACACTCAGGCCACGCCCCTGAGGCCACACCCACGGTCGACTCCACCCTAGGCCCCGCCTCCTATTTGGCTCTGCCTGGCCCTGGCCAACCTTGCATCACGTCTGCAAGGTCCAGAAAGGCCCAGATGCCGGACATCTGACGGCCTGGGACTGGACGGAGGCCTGCCTCTGGGGGGCCGGGACGTAAGTGAGAGGAACGGGTGCCTCCTCCCTCAGCGTGGGGTCGGGGAGAAGGAGAGCCTCGCGGGGTGGGGGTCAACCACGGCGCCCTTGCCAGGAAGGTCTCTAAGCTGAGGGCGTATCCGTGGGAGGCCGCCGGTTTTTGAGGCCCCTCGGAACACGGAAACACTGCTGTATTCGCGGACACACGGCGGTATGCCGAGGAGGCTGGGGCAGAGGTCACTGGGCTGATACCCCCACTACTGGACCGTAGAGGTTGAGGCCACGGTCCTGGGGAGCGGGGGCAGCTGAGGGCCCCAAATACTTGAGCTCTCGTGGCGAGTTCAGGGACGCGGGGTTTGAGGAGGCCCAAGTGAAGGCCCATCCCTCCCGGGGTGAGGTGCAGAGGATGGGAGGGGAGCCGGTCTCTTAGCACCAGTCCTCCATCTAGCGGGAAGTTTGGGAATCGCAGGGGGGATGCCGAGGTGGGGTGGGGGGAGGGGTCCACGGCACCCCAAATCCTTCTTCTCCCTGGGTGTCCTGCTGGCACCTACATCCCAACCCAATCTGCTCCATCTCAGGGACTGGCCCCAGATAGTCATTCGAAGGCCTGTCCTCCCCTAATCCCAACCCCCAGCCCCAGGTCCTGCCCCTTCTTCGTAATGATCTGTGGCTGGTGTCTTCTTCCGCCGTCCCTCAAGGCCACTGCCCCAGGTTCAGGCAGCCACTGTCCTTGGATCTCTGCAGCTCCTGCCAACCGCCGCCCCTGCCTCCAATTTTACCCCTTCCCCCATACATTCTTTACTGCCAGCAACGTGGTGTTTCGTATCAGAAATCTGGTCTTGTCACTCCCTTGGTAAATATCTTTCAAAGGCTTTTTATGGTCAAGAACTCCAAACCTCGGCTTTTCACCACCTAGCCCCACCTCCTTCACGAAGGCCGACGGTCAGTTCTTCACACACCCCTGCTGGCTCTCACCAAGAGGCCTTCCCACCTGCTGTTCCTTTCTCCTGCAACACTTTTCCTCACCATCTTCAGGGCTCAGTCTGGCAGAAACTCTGCTCCTTGGGAGGAGACCCCCTAGGAATGAGTCCGGTGCCCCTTGTCTGAGCTCCCTCCTGTCCCTGGTGTGTCCCTTCAGTCTCGGAGCTGTCTCAGAGCGCCATTGCTAGGGTCACTAACCCACTCCCTCGACAGGATAATGTATTGATATGTTAATTGTTTTGCTCCCCTCCCCGTTCGAAGCTGGTAGCCCAGCCCTTTGGTTTTCCTAGCCCCAGGGAACAGTGTGGGGCTGCTTACAAAAGCTGTTTGAAGTCTGATGGCTCATCCTGACTTTGGAAAAAGCTAACCTTCTGAAAGTGATGTGCTAGGTGTTCCCACGTGGAGAGAAGAGGGTGGGAGCCGACGGGGGAGGGGAAGGGGGGAGAGAATGGAGACAGAGCAGCTAGCTGCAGAGTGGGCAGGAGGGGGTGGGTGGTCCTGGGAGTGGTGGGGACATGTGTCCAGCAGCCCCACCCCTGACTGGTGGTGGGAGTTGTGGAAGATGGTGCACCTGGGGAGGCTGGAGTCCAGGTGGGGGAGGGGGGAAGGCCTAGCCTCAGTAACAGAGGAACAGCTAAATAGCCGGAAACTTCAGCGACCACGTAAACTAAGACAATGGGCATCTCTGTGTGATCAAAGACAGGTGACCCCTCCTCCATGCTTAGGCCCAAGTGAGACAGCAGGTCCTTGCACGAGACTCTGGACAAGGTGGCAGGGGACCCCGGTGATGGTTGAGATTGCATTTTCTGCCAACTCGTAGGAAAGGGCTTAGCGTGAGTCAGACTGGAGCTGACTTAACAAGAATAGAGAATTGGAGTATTTCTGGAGTTTGTGCACCAGGATCTCTACCTGCCACACCTGTCTGTTGTCGCAGCGCGGGGCCGGGACTGGGCGCCTCACTCCAAATTGAATCATCAGGACCTAGCGGGGTGCCTGGCACATAGTAAGTGCTCAAAATGCATACATCGAATTCGCTTTTCCTCTGTAGCTACAGAAATCTTTCCAAAACCCAGGTCTGCTTCCGTGATTCCCCCAGCAACCCTCAGAATAAAATCCAAACCCCTAACATGGCCCTTCGAGGCCCACTGTGATCAGAACCTGCCTCCCTCCGGGCCTCATGTCTGCAGCCCAACCCCCTCCTCTCCTCTCCTCTCCTCCCCTCTCCTCTCCTCTCCTCTCCTCTCCTCTCCTCTCCTCTCCTCTCCCCTCCCCTCCCCCCACCTCTCCTCCCCTCCCTTCCCCTCCCCTCCAGCCAAACCACATGATTCACAGGGTTTCCCAGACTTGCCAGGTTGTTTCATGCCTCCATGCTTCCTTTGCTTACATGGCACCCTCCTCCTGGAGTGCCCCTTCCCCTTTCTCTGCCTGCTGAGCTTTCAGTTTGTCTTCAAAGCTCAGCACATCTGCTTCCTTTCTTTAAGAAGCCTTCCTGGATACCCTCCCCACAAAGGCAGAGGAGACCTCTCCCGCTCTGGAGCCTATTGCTTACGTCCATGTCTGACTCCCTCTTCCCCTAGCCCCAGCTCCCAAATTGTGGCTTCTCTAGCGTGGGGAGTCCCCAGTGTCCCGCACAACACCAGGTATACCAGAGGTTTTCCATAAATGCTCACTATTCACTCAACATTAGCCCTGACCCTCCATGGACTCATGATGTGACCTCAAGCAACCTCTCTCCCCGCTGTGGGCCTTGTCCTCTCTGCACAATGCAGGGGAGGGGGGAGGGAGTGGAACGCAATGGTCTCTAAGGGCCCTTCCTTCTCTCGGTTGAGCTTGGAAGGGATGACATGTAAAACGCCATCCACCTGTGTGCACCGCAGGCCAGCTAAGGGCAGGGCACGCTGGGACACGCAGCTGCACACGTAGCACCCATACATGGCCACCTGGGAACAAGCCCCGGCCTATATTGCCACAGGTGACACCCTCGCCCCAAGGTGTATGTGGTCTTCTGGACATCCATACTCTGTCCTCCCAAACCCCACCCCCAATCAACCCCGGCCCTGACCGTGAAAAGCTCAGCAGGAGCCAGAGCCGCCCTCCGGCAGCAAGTTAATATGCAAGGAAGGAGCCTCTTGCAATATGCATGCCCTGAGGCTGGTGTCCTGTGGGGCTTTCTCCTTTCTAGGCTTGCGCATACAATACCCTCCCCCCACCCCCCAGGTCCAGACACAGACACAGTCAGCCTGTGGCAGAGCAGGAAGGGCCAGAGCTTTAGCTCCAGGTCCCCCACTTCTTGCTGTCCTATGGGAACCTTCAATTCCACATCCATTCAGCAATATCTATTAAGTTCACATCATGTGCCAGGCAATGGTATGTATGTCAATGAATCTCACCCTGTGCCGTGCTCTGAGGTTCACAGTCTAGTTGCGGGGTTGGGGGGGGGGAGGGGTGGAGACACACAATAAGCAGGTGCTGTAATTTCGTAGGGGGGGGAGGGGAAGCAGTGCTATGGAAGGATTAGGCTGTAATATAAAATGTCATACAAAACGTAATGTGATACAAAGGGACTCGGAGGGGCGAAGTGTATGGAAGGAAGGCCTTTCTGAGGAGATGGCTTCAATCAGAAAATGAGGAGCCAGCAAAGCAAATCACTGGGAAAGAGCCTTTCAAGTAAAGGGTGTAGCACGCGCAAAGGCCCTCGTCTAGGAGAGAGCATGAGATGTGTTTGAGGAGCAGAAA
Source organism: Herpailurus yagouaroundi (assembly GCF_014898765.1). Taxonomy (NCBI): domain Eukaryota; kingdom Metazoa; phylum Chordata; class Mammalia; order Carnivora; family Felidae; genus Herpailurus; species Herpailurus yagouaroundi. Next base: position 24,039,589 of record NW_024412388.1, read on the forward strand.
GGAGGCCACATAGCTGGAGCTCCATTAGTGAGGAGAGAGTGGCAGGGGACACATTAGAGCTGCGGACGCGGACAGGGACCAGATCAGTCCCCACCTCTCGGGCCACAGTGGGAAGGCTTAGCTCTATTCTGAGAGCAAAAGAAGGCCCCTCGGAGGTTTTGGGCAGAGGAAACAAAATCCGTCCTGCTTCCCTCCTCCTTGGTATCCTTCCTAGGGACGTTGTCTTCCTCATCTTCGCACTGTCAATGCCCAGCTTGGGCCTGGCATGAGCTGGCAGTGGACAACGTTTACTGACTATGTGAACGACCACTTCAGGCTCTCCTGACTCCAGGCTTGACTGAGCGGCTCAGAGTGGATGAACTGGGCCACTGAGGCGTCCTAGGACAGCTCCGGATGGGAGTCACCTGGGCCAGATTAAGATATTCAAGTGTCCTGCCCACTGAGAAGAGTCTGGCATTTTTCATACATAACTCGTAATAGAAATAATGCTATTCTGTGAAGCATAATACGCATATGCTGAAACGGAAACAACTTCTTTTCCAATTTTTCAACCGCGAGATTCTGGATAAGCTTATTGAAGCAGAATTTCTTTCTGAACGTGTGTGTATGTGTGTGCGTATGTGTCTTGCTGTCACCTTCTGGTGCCCCAAGCCGGACCGTTCGGTCAACCAGTGCTAGAAGGCAGGCCTGGCCCAACTATCCCCTCAGCGATGTGGTCTCAGCTTGCGGGCTCTGGCTAATGAGGAGTGCCAAGGTACCACGGTGGCCCAGGCCTAACTGATAGCAAGTGGCCTGTAGCAGCATTTGCTGGCAGCTTCTCAAGGCTGCACCAGAGTTGGCAGGTGTGTAGTGCGAGAAGGCTGGTAACGCCCCCTGGGCCACTGCGGCTTGCCCCTGCCCATTTCTGACCCTCTGAAAACTGTACAGTGACCAAGGCCCTAAGAGACTTCTCAGAGGAAGAATCTAGGGCTCAGAAAGTTTACTTAACTTGCCCGAGCCCACTGGGCAAGTATCAAGCTGCAATTTAAGCATGAGCCTGGCCCCCAAGCCAACTCCATTCCCCTCCTGAGGGTGGGTAGGCCAGGCTGGGCAAGAGTGCCAAGGGGCACAGCCCATCTGCCAGGATCTGGATCCCCAGAGGTGACAAGAACAAACTGTGGAGCAAAGCCCAGCACAGCCTTGAGGTGAGCTTTGCCCTCCCCTCGGCCTCTTTTGCTGCCCAGCTGAGCTCTAAACTCAAAGCACTCCCAAGCCTCTCCTTGGGCCTAGAGCTGGATCCTCATCTCAAGGTCTCCGTGTGGGTCCCACAGCATTATACAGGCACAGTGCTAGGCACCCAGAGGGGTTCCAGAAGCTCGAATGGAATAGCCCTTGGGCCCTGGGTCCTAGGATTCCCTTCTCACTTCTCTCCCACAGTGGTGTGCTTCGCAGGTTCTATCTACCATTCAATTCCAACCACATCCGCTCTGCTTGTGGACCCTACAGGGAATTAGACACAGTCCCCACCGGGGAGGAAGGTCGACTTCTCTTCTCTCTTCCCCACCTCAGTGCACTCCCTGGGGCCAGGGCTCAGGAAACTCAAACAAAGCAGATCAGAGATTCTCAGGCAGAACGGGAAGCAAGGTGGCTCAGGGCAGCACCCTCATGTGCAAGCCAGTTTTCTCAAGCCAACCTCAGAGTGAGCTCTGCCTCTTCTGCGCTCCAGCACACTCCACCCCCGCAGCCCCCAGTAGGTGGGAAGTGACAAATGAGCCCGAGGAAGCGGAGAAGGGGAGGCAGCAATCGATAGCATTAACATGATGCCCAAATTAAATATTGACTTTCTTGGTGGACTCTAGGGAGGCCTGGATTGATGGCTGGGGCTGTGCCACGCACCACAGGGGATGGGGACATACCAGCCTGGAGCAGGCCCAGTGGGGAGGATCGTGGGGAGGGCTTGCCCCTGCTCCTGCCTGGTCAGGAGCAGCAGGGGCAAGGACTGCTGAGAGCCCAGGGCACGTGCCTTTATCTTGTACCCTGGAAACTTCCCCCGGGAGTCCAAAGCTTCCTCCTCCCAGAGGTCCTAGAGCTGAGGTCTTGTTGCGAGCCCACCTCTACCTTCCATCCCCTCTTCAGGAAGTGTGGCTGGCCTGCAGCCCAGCAGATGAGCAGAATCAGTCTCCGTGATGATACCCATTTTTCCAGGTCCCAGGACCCTGCCTCCCAGAATGGCAGAGCTGGTTATTTTTGGTCTGTCGTTATGTAGGATCTTGAGGAGGGGGATAGGATGACCTCTTCCTTGCTGGAAACATTCCATCAATCATCCTTGCCGGCTAATTCACCTTTAGAGCCTACAGTGGGCCCTGAACTTCTTCTCCCTTTTCATAGCCCCACTGCAAGAATTGCCTATACTGTCTTCATTTCATCAACTCCTGCTCACTCTACGAGCAGGCCCACTCCAATACGGCCTCCTGCCACACCAATGACTCTGACCCAGCTTTGTGTTCCAGTCCTGTGCATCTAACCACCTACTTCCTATGTGAAATTCCCCTTTGACCATCTCCAAGGTATTTCCAGGTTAACACACTCAAAGCCAAAGTCATAATCATGTTCCCCAAAGCTGGTTCTCTTCCAGTGCCCCAAATCTAATGGCACAGTCATCCACTGAGGTGCATAAGACGGAAGGCCATGAATCATCCTTGGCTTCTTTCCATACTGTCCATATCAGGGGCTGACAACTCCACCCACTACACACATATAAATTCCATGCCCCTTCCACTAAAAGTTCCCTTCATGGATGGTCTCTTCACTGGTCTCTCTGTATCCACCCTTACTCTTCGTTAATTATCCGCCCCCATCCATTTCCCTCCACCCAGAGCAATCCTGTTAATATATAATCTGATCACACCAGTCCTCTGTTTGACACCCTTCCTGACTTTCCACTGGCCTGAAATGCCAAAGCCCTATTGGAGGCTCCTCTGTCCTGACATTTAACATGTATGTTGAGGGCCTAAGAGGGTAGGGGTCTTCCTGGGGTTGGTGGCCTTGGAGAAGTGCAGGGAGGAATAATGGAGGCTGCTGGGGACTGCCCCTAAAAAGCCCCAACTGTGGGACCCCATGAACTTCCAGGGTGGGCAAGAAGCCTTGAGGGAAGTAAGTCCAGAGAGGCAGAAGTTGGCAGTATCCTGCACCCAAGGTCTCCCTCAGGCCTCCTTGGTCACCTAATTTCCTTTTAATTGGTGCCTAATGGAAGTGAATTGTTGAGTTTTAATGTGTCTGTTCGAGTGCCAGTCTTAACCTGCCTCCCTTTTCCCAGGAGTCCGTGGCTGCAGGTGGAAAGAAGGAAGACAGGCTGTTGAGGGTGGGGAGGAGTGTGCACCCTTCCCCCAGCCCTGCTGAGGTAGGCCTGACAGTCCACAGGTCTCCCTGGGACCTTCTCTACTTCCCCAACACCCCCTCCCTGTCCACCTGCATCCCCTGAATACCTAGGTTCCAGTATCACTGACTTAGGACCTACTTTGTGCTGGCACTGTGCTGAGAATTTTCCCTGCATCACTTTCTTGAACCCCCATCAGAACCCAGTGAGGCAAGTAGTACTTGTACCCCCTTTCCACAAATGACTCTGAACTGACATGTCCAAGGCCACTGCCTTTATTCTATCTAGAGCTGTGCTCTAGATATGGTAGTCTCTAGCCACACTTGACTACTGAGCACTTAGAATGTCACCAGGCTGAACTGAGATGTGCTGTATGTGTAAAACAAACACTAGACTTCAAGACTTAGTAAGAAAAGAGAATGTTGGTAATTTCCTTTACTGATTATGTGTTGAAGTGATTTTTTGATATATTGGGTTAAATATATTATTAAAATAAATCTCACCTATTTTTCTTTTTATTGTTTTTAAAGTTTATTTGTTTATTTTGAGAGAGAGCATGTGAGCAGGGGAGAGGCAGAGAGAGAGAGGGAGAGAGAATCCCAAACAGGCTCCATGCCATCAGCACAAAGCCTGACACAGGGCTTGAACCCACAAACTGTGAGATCATGACCTGAGCCAAAATCAAGAGTTGGACGCGTAACTGACTGAGCTACCTAGGCACCCTTATTTCCTTTTTAAAAATGGCTACTAGAGAATTTGACACTTAAAATTACATATGTAGTTTTCGTTTTTTTGTTGGGCATTTTCCCAGGGTCTGGTCTTACACACATAGGGCTGGTCTGCTCACCCATGACCCTGCCATGGCCTGGAAGGCAGGGGAAGCTACAACCAAGCTTGGGTGAGTCCCGAAGGCTGTCTCACCTCTTGGGAGGGCTGCGGGTCCCTTTCAGCACCCTGGACAGCATCCAGGGCTGTCTTCACCTTGGGTCCTTGGATCGCGCCAAGGCCCAGGAAGGAATAACCGAGACAGGGGCAGGTATCACCTGCAAAATGCTCCCCATGAATAATAATATCAGTGAGGAGGGCTGGGTAAGAATTATCCATATCCCCATTCTGCAGATGAGGAAACCAATGTTGTTTTGTGCATTCCGTCTGTCCACTCAATAAAGATCCACTGATGCCTGCTCTGTGTGGAGCCAACTGAACATACAAACCTGACCAGATCAACATAAATGACAACAATTCTGTGAGAAGTTTGACAGTGAAAGTGTGTGCCAGGACTTTGGGAGCCCAGTGGGTGCCAACTCCTGAGACAGGGAGTTCAGGAATGACTTCACAGAGGGGCCACTTGGGCTAGATCTAGAAGGATGAAGGGGGTTGCCAGGAGGGAGTCCCAAACAGAAGAAATGACATGTGCCTAGGGACAGAGGGCAGAGAGACAGGCCAGGAGAGTTAGGCAAGGGTCACATCACCAAGGGCCTAGATTCTAGGCTACTTCTAGGATCCTTAGGAGGCTTCTGAGCAGGGCAGTGGCCAGGCCACGTCTGCATTTTGAAAAGATCACACTTGGGCCAGGTGGACCAAGAACTGGAGATAGGAGGCAGAGAGAATAAGGAAGACAACAAGGTGAGAAATTCAAGTCCAGGAAAGAAATGACGAGTTAGCTATTAGCCCTAATGGAAGAGCTCTCAGGCCTACAGATAAGGAAACCCAAGCCAAGGGCCCAGCAGCCTGTGCAAAGTCACACCCCAAGTCAGGGCTTGGGGGAGTGAGGACTGAGGGGCAGAGGGATGGGGCCCTGAACCCAGGAAAGCTCTGCCACAGAAGCGGCGAGCCTCCAGCCTGTTTGAGCAGAACCAACAAGGTGAATATTAAACTGCCCCAAACCAGATGCACAGCAAGAAACCACAAGAGGGGAGGGGAAAGCACATGGCAGCTCAGCCCCAGAGATCCCAGCGGTGGCCAGTGGAGCCCAGGGCCAGGAAGAAAGGAGACAGGAATACAGCAAAGGCGCGGAGACGGCTTTAGGTGGTAGCTCAGAGAAAAGCCTGGCCTGCACCATGGTGGGGGCCCAAGGTCAGGGCCAGAGGCTTTTTTGTGTGCCAATAATGTCCATCACAGCACCCGAACCTCCTCTCTGGGGGCAAAGCAAGTGCTGGGCGCTGAGAGAAGGAAACCCAGTGCGGGGGGTGAGGAAGCTTGCCTGGAAGAATGAAGCTGACACAGAGCAGCTGTGAGGAGCAGAACGCCCAGTGGCACTCCGACCCTGGGTCCCCTCACCCAAGGCCAGCCACACATGCCCACCACTGTCCTTGCTGCAGCTTGCAACTCCTGAGTGAACAAAGTTCCCTTTTACCTGGGCTGGCTGGTATCGAGATCCTGCCATTCACAGCCCCAAGTCCCAGTAAAGCCACTGACAAGGTGTGTGAGTTTGGGAAAGTCATGTCCCCTCTCTGAGCCCTGACTTTCTCATCTGTAAAGTGGGGGAGTCACAATACCTACCTTGAAGACTCAAATGAAGTCGTGCCTGAGAGAGCACCGTGCGCAGTAAGTGCCTGGGGTGCCCAAGGGGAGGCGGCCTGGAAGGTTCAAAGGAACTGAGGGGGCCTGGAAAAGCCCAGGGCCTAGGGCCACAGGCCTGAGGACTCTGCTCCCACTCCCCTGACCAGGCCCACAGCAGGCAGAATTCAGAGAAGACTGAGGGAGCCTGTACCTCCATGGCCATCCCTCTTCCAGCTCCTTCAGGAGGCTGTTAGCTGTCACCCCTGCTGCAGCAGCCAGTCCCTTCCCCCACTCTCTCATCCAGGCTCCCACAGCACCTAACCCCTCCCTCTGATGTGTCAGCCATCCCCGGAGACTGAGTCCGTGGGGAGTGGCCCAGGGGTGCCCACGCTGCTGAATGGCCAGGCCAGCAGCTGCACCTGTGGCCCCCGCTCCCAATGCTGCCTGACCACAGAAGCACACTACTGCACAGACTGCAAGCTATTTTTACATGCTGAGTCTGTGCCCCCTTTTCCTGGGTGCCTGGGAACTGAGCAAGGGTCCATCCACTCAGGCATGTGAAGCATACACCCCAGCAATGAGCCTCCCATCCCGGCCCTCTGGCACCAAGGCAGCCTGGTCCCCCCCACTCCACACCCGCACTAAGCCCTGAACCCCGAGGCTCCACTGCCACCCAGCACCCTGTCGCTCCCCTGCAGCCATGAAGCTCAGGTGCCGAGAGGTGAGTTGAAGCTTCCTGTCCTATCAGGGGGAGGCTGATAAAAGGTATACGAGGGTGGGCTCCACTGTCCACCAAGCCTGGGTTTGAAATCCCAGCTCTGACTCTGACAATGGCCTTGAGCAAGTCACTTCCCATTTCCAGCCTTGTGTTCCTATCCACAAGCCTAAAACCTTCCAGCAAGGTTATTCTGAGGCATCAGTGGTTGTGTGTGCAAAGCTCCTAGCACAGAGCGCAGCATGAGACCAAGTGCCAAGTGATGATAGCTAAGACTTGAGAAGCGGCTTCTGTGCCAGGCACTCGCTAAGCCCTTTGCATATATTAATGTCTCATCCTCTTAGCCACCCTATGAGGTAGGTACTATCACCAGCCCTATTTCACAGAAACTGAGGTCACTAAGCACTGCCTTGGCTCCAGCCTAGGCAGCCTGGCCTCTGAGTCCCAGTGAACAGCAGCCATGACCATCATAGCCGCGGGGGAAGGCCAGCTGCAAGGGGTCCCATACCACACGCCCAGTCTGCTTACCCACCCAGGCCCTGATGGGAGACAGGATGCGTCCGAGGTCATCCAGGAAATCGGGGGCAAAGATGGAGTCAGAGCCCAGGTGTCCCCTCCCAGTCAGGGCTGGCCTGACCCCATTATGCAATTTGCTGAGACCAAGTGAGGTGAACCAAGGAGACGGGGGAACAAAGCTGGGGTCCCAGGGCTGGGCCTTCACCTGGGGGAAGCAAACAGCTCAGCAGCAAAATCCACAGAGTGAAGTTTATTCCCGACAAAGTTCCCCTCCCCCCTCCCCAGCCCAGGACAGGGACAGACAGCCTGGGGTGAAGATGGGGGGGCCTCTGAGAAACAGGGAAGGGCCCTGGCCCCCCAGGCCATGCCGTGTCTGGCTTCCCCAGCCCGGCCGAGTCCACTGCGCCTCCCTGCCCAGCCCTCGGGAAAGGGGAGGGGGCGCCGGCTCCTGGGTGGTTCCAAAGTGGAGTGTGAAAATAGAGAGATATATATATTTATACGCAGTGGGCAGTCCGGTGTGGCACTCACACCTCTGTCTGGAAGTCACCATCAGGTGGTTCTGTGGGCTCCCAGGCTGCTGCTCGGTGCAGGGCCAGCCGTTCTCGGGGCTTGGGGGGCAGCGAGCCCAATGTCATAGACTTGAAGGTGCTCCAGCTCTGATGTCTCCGCTGTTGGGACAAGCCGGGGTGCTCCCCAGGGCTGGGCTTCTCCTGTGGGGGCAGTGGGAAGGAACCCATGGAGATGGGCCAATACCCTCTCACTCGTTGTACAGGACAAACCGAGGAGGCCCAGAGAGGGCTGGTGAAGCCCAAAGTCACCCAGCAACCAGGTGCCTGAGCAGAACTGAAACCCAGATCCGCCTGGTTCCGTAGTTGGGTTCCTGAGCCCGATGCTCTGAGAGGCCCCTGGGATCATGTCTTCTGTGTGCCCCCCCCTCCTCAAGACCCTGCTGGAGTCTCTGGCAATGCTCCCCATCCCCAGAGCAGCCTCACAACAGTCACTTATGCCATGGGTGGACCCTCAGTGAGCTAGGCTGAGGTTGCCCAGGAAGGGGAGGAGGGCTGGGAGGGAATGAGCCCCTCGGAGCCCACCTGACCCCAACCCAGCTCAGGGGCACTTACGCCGGTCACGCTCCGTTCGGCCGTCCCACCCGAGGACACACTCCACCGCTTCTCCCTCTGCAACGGGGGCCACGGGTCAGGGTCCGACCCCAGGGGGCCCTGTGTCAGGTTGGGCCCCGAGCTTTGGGCAGGGAAAACCGCGGGAGTAGCCCTCACCTTGGCTGCGGACTGGCTGCGGTAGCGGTCGAAAGTGTGGAATTTCTGGTTGAGCTCGTGGTAGAGTTCCGAGTGCCGTTTCCGGGTGTGCATCACCTTCTGGGAGCCACAGGGTGTGAGAGGAGGTGTTCCGCACTGGGATGGCACTGTGAGCCACCCCCCACCCCTGTCCCCTGGCTCCCCACATCCCTGCCTGCTGTTGGCCCTCTGGGACAAGGCCTGGGTCTCCCTCTACCCCGGAGTGATGCTTGGGCTGGGATCGGGGGATGGTGGGAAGCCCCCATGGAAACCACGGGTTCAGGGTCCTTGGGTCAGACTCTGCAATGGGGCTTTGGCTAATTTTAGGAGTGGGCCCTCCAGGGACAGACACCACCCACGGATGCCCCCCAACACACATGCGCATACATGCACATATGCGTGTACACACACACACACACACACACACACACACACCCCACTTACCTCAAAGTCCAGGTCTGAATATCGTAACTTCTTTCGCTGGGAGGGAGCACCAAGGAAACAGTGAAGGAGAAGAAAGCTTTTTACCACATGCAGTGGCTTTAGAGACAAGAGACCTGGCACCCAACATCTGCATCTACCCCTGTAACCTTCCTACAGCACAGGCCCAGGAGCTAGGAATACTTCAGGGCAGCCCTTGGGGTTGTGGGAACAGGACGGAGGTCTGGGGGATGAGGAGCTGAGGCATGACCCGGCCACAGGGCTGCAGCTCAGGCCCCAGGCCCACACCCCTGCTGCTCCCACACATGACTGAGCCTGCAGGCAGACGCTCACAGGGAGACCGCACACACACACACACCACAGACGTGCGACCACACACAGACATGGGTTCCCACATGGGATCACAGAGCAGACACTCCTTCCTCTGTGCCCCGGACTCTACCCCTCTGCCCCATCTCGCCCTACTCTCTCTGCCAGCTACAAGCTCCCCTCTCCTTGGAGCTCTCCACTTGTCCTACAAACACGAGGACTCAGGTTTTCAAGTCCTTCCTTTGACCCTGCCTTGCCCCTTTCCCTGGTCTCTGCACCGCTCCAGGCCCCTTCCAGCCCCTCACTTGCCCAAGAGCATTCAAGGCCCCGGTGACCTACGCAGCATCCATAACTATTCGAGGAGGAGGCCTTAGAATCTTAGAACGTTGGCACCAGAAGCACTCATGAGACCAAAGTCAACTGTCCCAGGTTACACTGGGGAAACTGAGGTCCAGAGAGGAGAAGGGACTTACCCCAAGGCCCTCAGGGATGATGCTAAGACCGCCATCTAAGATTTCCCAAGTCCCAGGCCCAGCAGACATGGTCATCACCACTGGCCTCTATGACACCACTCTCTCCTGGTCCTTCCGCCTCTCTGCCTGCCCCTTCTCCACCGTCCACCCTGGCTTCCCCAACACTGGGCCCTCCGCGCTGTGCCCTGGACCTTCTCCTGCCCTTCTCTATGCACATGGGTGACACATGGGTGTCCTCTCTGTTCTGGCCACCTCTCTCTTTCTGGAGGCAGTGGGACATCTCTTCCTGTCCCCAGGCACCACACACACAGCTGTGCCCAACTAAAAAAACTCAGAATTCCCCGCCCCAAACCTGCTCCTCCGCCTCCACTCCATTGCGGTTGCCTGCACCAGAGTTCTGGACGTCATCCTTGACCCCTCAAGATACTGCCACATTTATTGCTACCTCCCACACAAGGAGCCTGAAACTGGCCCCGCCTCAGTGGCCCAACCCTGGGCAGGTGTCCACAGAACAAAACCTGCCATGATGCTGAATGCACTCCTCCCCAGTGCCGGTGTCGTTTTGTCTTTGTTATGCCTTCCGGTTTTTGCCATCTGCAGCGGGAGCAGGCACCAAATGTTCAAGAAACATTTTGGGAGAGAAACTCAACTTGCAAACCTCTAGCTGCTAACTTAATTTCCTTTGTGCGGAGGATGGGGAGAGGTTTCTGAGGCCAAACATGAGCAGCCAACAGTGTCTGAGCCGTGACTCCTGCCCCTGTCCTTATCCACATTTCCATCATTACTCCCAGAGTTCCAGAATGTTCTGGAGTTCTACAGTGGACCACTATCACCTGCTTGTTCTCAGCAATTCCCTGACATGGCCAGAGGGAGGGTGGAGCCTCCACAGAAAACACACAGGTAGGGAGAGAAAGGGGTTTGTGTTTTCTCAGGAAAAGAGGGCCAATGACCACAGGCCCATGGGCAGTGTCTGAGGCTGATTCCAGGGATGTTAACAGCAGCAACTCCCAATTATCTAGCACTTACTACCTGTTCCACACAGACACCAGCGTTTTATACCACTCCATTCGTCCTCGGAACAACTCTACAAAGAGTCTCCCCACTTTACAAGTGAGGAAACTGAGGCTCAGAGAGAGATTCGCTCAAGATCTCACGGCTGATCAGTAGCGCCCAAATCCAAACTCAGACCTGCCAGACTCAAGAGACCCAGGCTCCCAGGGCCTGGTGTGGCTTCCCTAACAACACAACATTTAGCCTGAGCCACAGGCCCCTCAAAGGAAGACCCATCCTAACCAGTTACCTCAAAGAGACACTGAAACAAGCAGGAATGCACCGAGAAGTGTGCTCTCAGCACACCAAGTCCAAGCCCATTTCAGGGGTTCAGAGAAGCCAGGGTTCCCTTGTGTCCGTAAGCACAGACGGAGGAAGAAATACACAGTGTCCACGCTCCCAGCCACTTTATACAAAGGTGCCGCCCTGGGGAGGGGGGAGGTGCACTGCTGGCTGTCCCTTCCCTGCGGCTGCCCGTGACTCAGACACCGTCTCGGGCACACAGGGGCAGGCCTCCCACGCCCACCCCATGCCCTCCAGCCCCTCACCTCCAGGGAGCCCAGCTTCATGGTGGAGCCCGGCACAGTGCGGGGCATGGTCCGGCTGCGCTCCCCCGGCTCAGATACTTGGCGGGCGCTGGGTGTCGGTGGTGGTGGCTGGAAGGTCATCCCATAGGGGTTCTGTAGAGACCCATAGGCGGGGCCCAGCCCCAGGCCCGAGTGGTCCACAGACAGGAAGCTGGGGTAGCCTTCGGCAGCATGGGGCACTGTCTTGGCTGCCCGTCTAGGGGTGCCCTCGGGCCGGGCCCTCGGGGGATCTTCACCACCTCCGCCCCCGCTGCCAGGCTGCAGGCTCAGAGTCCGCCGGGGCAGCACCATGTAGTCCCCCTCGGAGCCCGGCTCGGGTCGCAGCCATGTGAGGTCCAGCTGCCGCAGGCCGCCTTCCCCACACACGTACACGGGGTTGGCCTCCTGGGGGGGCGGTGGCTCCCCCAGGCCTGGCGAGGCTGCCATGGGCACCAGGATATTCCCAGGCAGCGGTGAGAAGCTGAGGCCGCCCTCGGGACCCACGAGGCAGGACTTGGGCTCCTCGTCCTCATCCAGGGACAGGCGGGACAGTGTGCCCGTGATGGTAGACGGGTTGCAAGTGTTGACCTCCTTGAACAGAACTGGGGGCGGGAGTGGGAGAGAGGTAAGTCCTGGGGAGGAGGAGGCCCTGATGCCCTTGCCCAGGCTGGGGAGGTATACCAAGCCCCTGGGCTTGGATGGAGGAGGAAACTGAGTCTTGGAGAGGTGGCTACAGGGTAGATACTCTCTCACACACCGGGCATGTTAAGAAGAAGAGTGTTCAGACTGGCCCAGAGGCCCACAGCAAGGCAGGGCAAGGCAGGAGCTCCCATAGGTCAGTTCCCGGTGCAGGTCCTGAGCTCTGACCCCCCACAGCTACGAGGCTGTCAAAATGGCCTTGCTCCTCCCCATTCCCTGGCAGCTCCTCCCCAGGAGCCAGAACTGGAGATTCTGGCAAGAGGCATGGAAATCATATAATAAGGTAATGGCCACTAGATGCCCTGCACCCTGCTAAGCATTTGACGTTCCCTCATTTATTTAAGGCTCAGAGAACTAAGCTGTTCGCCCAAAGTCACACATTAAGTGGCGTTCACAACCTTGACTCCAACTTAGGGCTGTCTGACTCTACAGCTAAACAGCACGACCAGACCACTAGCAGGGCCTCCCACGATGGGGCAGGAGGCCCTCCCTTCTTACCCACCCCTGGGGGCCGTTCTCGGCTCCGCACCCGCAGACTCACCTGTCTGACAAGCCAGATCCACATCCTTTTCAAAGTCTGACTATAGGCAGAGAGGGACAGAGCACATGGGCAGAGAGAGGATCCATGTATCAGGGTGGGGGGACGGGGCTCAGGCCCCTCCCTAGCCACCCAGAGGGGCTGCCCTTGGCACACTGCCCAACAGAGCCCAGAAGAGCCTGAGACATGGTCTTCTCCAGCCTCGCCAGATAGGTGGGAAAACCGAAAGGGGAAAAGACTTGCCCAATGCCACCAAGCGGTCAGTGGCTGGGCCTGAATCAAACCCAGTCTCGGTCCCCTCCCTGTCTCCCATCCCCTCCACGGATGGGGAAGATGAACGTGGGGCAGGGGGACGGGGGAGGGGTGGGGAGCACACTCAGAACCCACCCTCACCCTGCCTAGGCCACCTCACTCACCAGGATCTGCAGCTGTCCATTCTTACATGAGTCGGGCGAGTCTTCACTCTCATCGGCCCGGCACACACCCATCTGGCACTTCACCACGTCCTGGACCTGGGGGCAGCGGGTGTCTGCTGGGCCTGAGGCCACCACAGGGCCCCCGGCCACAGCTGGCTGTGCCTCCCACCCCAGGCGCCCAGGCGGGTATGGAAGGAAAGAGGCGCATCCAGTGTAGGGGAAGGTCAGAGGGGAGAAGGAGCCCTGGGAGGCCAGGAGTCCAAGGACAAGGCTGTCCCAGGCTACCAGCTTCTAATACCAAGGGCTGCCCAGCTGGGGGCCCGGTTGGGGCTTGGATCCTCCCAGTCTGCACAGGTGAGGTGGATGGGAGGGGGCAGGAGACGCCCAGCCCCACCTCTCGGCGCAGGAAGCAGTGCACAGCAGTGATGACAAAGCCCTGCGCCGAGTTGAAGACAGCGAAGAGAGCCTGGAAGAGGACTGAGCGGCGGTCTGTCATGGCCAGGACAGCTGACATCCATGTGAGCGCCAGCAGGGGCAGCACCACGCAGGAGCTCCAGAGCGAGGCCCTGAGGACAGCAGCAGAGGGTCCATCAGGGTGACGCTCCAGGGGCGGTGTGGGGGGCTGAGTCCAGGCCTCCACTCGGCCTGGGGTCCTTAGGCTGCCCAAGACTGGCAGGGCCCCAAACTCTAAGACCTCAGCGATGTCCCCAAGCAGACAGAGGCTGAGGAGCCCGAGGCAGAGAAACAGAGAACAGAGACAGAGGCAGAGAACGGTGGGGGCCAGAGCAGGGACCAGGAGAGGTGGAAGGGGCTGACACAGTGGACCTGAGCCACAGTCAGAGGTAGCATCAGGGGACAGAGACGGGGAAGGTGGAAAGAGCCGGTGGGAGAGAAAAGGAAGAGGGAGGCAGACGCAGACGCTGTGAGTTTCAGCCCCAGTCTGCACGGAATCACGGGCCTGGGCTGCACCCCCCAGAGATTCCAGGAGAGGAGGCAGGAGGCTGGACGAGGAGAGACACCGGCCAGGGAGAGCGAGCGTGGAATAAGCAGACACACAGAAAGATTCAACAGCGCGAGCGCATGGAGGACGTCAGAGCGCAGATCTTTGGGGATGGGGTCCGGCCCAGTGAAGCACAGGCTCTTCCCTCTCAGGTCCCCAAGGAGGCGGTGCCAGGCTCCCAGAGGCTGCTCAGAGCCCTGGGCAGAAAGATTACAGCTGGGGCTGGCCGTACAAGCTGGGGTCATGACCAAACCCACACATCCACCACCTCCTTGTCCAGGGTGGGAAAAGGCAGATGGGGTCCTGGCATCCAGGCACAGGAGCCAGCCCGCCCTCCCTGGCTACTACCCACATGGGCACAGTGGGGCAGGCTTGCCATGCCCAGCCTACTCTGCCTCGTGAACACCTGGGTTGGAGAGTCAGGCAGCGGTGGGAACAGCTCTGCACCAGGCAGAAAGATGGGCAGGGGGCCAAGACCTGTCCTAGGAAGAGAAGTTCAGGGCTATTCAGCCTGGCAGGGGGCGGGCCCAGTGGTCTCCACAGCCCCCGGAGGCAGAGCCAAGACTCCGAAAGGGCCTAATCACAGTCATAAGAGCTACCATTGATTAGCCACCAATCCTCTGCCAGGCCCTACACTGAACAATTTACATACATTAGTTCGCACTGTGATCAAAACAACTCCAATAAACAGGCATGGGGATTATTATCCCAATTTACAGATGAGGAAACTGGAGTGTGCCCAACTAGGAGAGAGAGACAGAGCTGGGATGCAAACCCAGCTTGGCTGCCTCTAGAGCCCCAGCTTTTAACCGCTAGTTCTGAGAGACTGGGTCAGAGAGGCAGATGGCAGCCTGAGCGAGAGGGAGCTTTCTACGATGCACAGCTTCCCAGAGATGGTGCCAGCCGCCTCCAGAGGCGGTGAGCCTCCTGACCCTAGAGGTGTGTAAGATAAAGCTGGACCCCCACTGGTCAGGGTGGCTCAGATGGATTTCTGGCCCTGGGTGGGAGGCTGGGCCCCAGGCTCCTATGGATTCATTCATTCATCCTACTCGCGCATGGCTGCGATTTTAAGATTGTCACCTTCCAGAGGTATCTCCTCGAAATAATTCTCTAAGATTCTCTGCCCCCCAATTGATTGTGAGATTCAATGCCTCTGAAATTCTAAATCTCAGATTCTATGACAAATGATAAGACTATGATTCACTCATTCTAACATTCTTAGCTTGTGATTGTCTTATTCTAAGATTCTATCGCTCTAAGGTTCTATGGGCTCACAAATTCTAAAGGCCTCACATTCTAAGAGCCTCTCTAGGTTGGGAGTGTAAGGAGGGCTCTGCAGCTGTGCCTGGATAAAACATAAGCTGGGAGTGGGGGCAGGGGTGGGAGCAAGGGGTGGGCACAGGAACCCAGCATTTTCCCAGAGGCACAGACATTCACTCCCCGTTGCCCTTTGCCAACGTCGATGCCAAGCCCTTGAGAGTGTGTGGAAGTCGGCAGGGCAGGGCAAGCTTTCCAGGGCGCTGGGCTGATTCCCTCCTCCCCCCAACCATGGGCACTGCCCCCCATTCTTTTGCCCCCGCCCGCCCCCACCCCCCCCCCCCGGGGGGCACAACTAACATGGCGTTCCTGGCCGAGGCTGAGCTGAGCAGGGGGCTGGGGACCGCTCCACACGCTGAGCAGGGGAGGAGCAGGCTGGCCCAGGGGCACCGCTCCGACCTCGGGGGCGGCACAGACACGGGAGAGGGGGGGAGACACATGGGAAGCGGGAGGAGACGGGGCAGCATGAGCCCCAAGTGGGGTGGGAGGGGGAGGGCAGACGAGAGAGAAAGAGGTGGGTTAGGGTGGGCGAGGGGCTGCAGCAGAGCACTCCGGGTGCCCACCTTGCCTGCACCCTTGATGCACCAAGGTCAGGGAGCCCCGGTTGGCATCGTCAAGCCCTGAGTCTCCAAGAGGCCCGGCCCTCCCTCCCCGTACCTCTTCCTACAAGGCCAAGTCACAGCCCCCTTACCCGGCCCTCTGCTTCTTGGACTTGTCCGAGATGCCATCACGTGCCATGAGCTTGTTGAAGACGATGATCCCAATGAGCATATTCACCTGGGGGCCCAGCGGGCAGGGGGACACAGGATCAACAGGCGCCCACCTGGCAGGGAAACCCCCAACTGGGAGCTAGGGTACAGGGAGATGGTAGAGCCCCTGTGGCCACATCCCTCCCAGGATGCTAAAGGGGCACATACCAGGACAATGACGGCTGCGGGGCCCACAAAGGCATAGAGCAGGCCGCCCTCCAGGGAGAGCCAGCAGCTGGGGTGGAGGGAAAAGACGGGGCATCAGACACCCGGGAGGCCTGCCCCTTGAACACCACCGCTCGGTGTCCCCTGGACTGCCGATGGGGCAGGGCCTCCAGCTGGGTTACAGTGAGCCCTGGGCTCCTGCTCAGCTTCAGTTTCCCCTCTAACAAAGACCCGGCCCCAGCCCACCGTGGGGATCAAAGGCTGATCCGTGAGCTAAACAGTTTTTAGAGATTACCTCCAATCCCAGCACGTGCTTTTACGGTCAGGGAAACAGAGGCTTGGAGACAGGGAAGAATTTGCCCAAAGCACTACAGGCATGGGCCTGAGAAGGCCCAATGGCCAGTCTGATGCCCTAACAGGTCCAGTAACCCCTGCTGCCCACCAAGGGAGGCCAACGTACTAGCTGGATGTACCGTATCCTTTGGTGCGAGTAAAGCCGACAGACACAGCCACCACCAGGGCTGGCAGACCTGGAGGAGGTGGGGGGGGGGGGGGTGGCCACAGTGAGACGGCTGTCAGTCCTCAATGTCCCCTCTCCTCCCAGACCCAGCGCGGCTGGCCCCTGGCCCAGACAGTGGGGCCAGGGCCAAAGCTGACTCTATCCTCCTTCCCCTGCCCCCAAGGCCCAGTGACAGAGTCCGGCACGGGCCCTGCTCACCCCAGCCCAGGCAGAGGAAGCGTTTGCGAACGAGGCGGGTCCGCATCCGTCCGATGACAGCCAGGTAGGACTGCCAGGCCTCAGTGAGCACCCAGCAAAAGGAAGAGAGGAAGAAAAAGTGCAAGAAGGCGGCAGTCATGGTGCATACACCCTGCAGAGAGAGGGATGGGAGGGAGTGGCCCTGAGCAGGCACCGGGGTGGGTGGGGCCAGGCTTCCCACACCCGCTGCTGGGCGCGGCCATGGCCGCCCACCCGAGCTCGGCCCCCCACAGAGCCCTGTCAGGCACCCCCGCCTTTATGCACCCACACACGGCACGACACAGGCCCAGTGACACGCACGCAGAACTCGACATCCGGGAGGCGGGCAGGCAGGCCACCCACGTGCAGACGGGGCTGGCGGGGGTGGGGGCTGGGGGAAAGACAGGAGCACCTGCCACATCATGGTCCGGCGGGCCCCACGCCTGGCACTCGCGGTGCTGGCACCACAGAGAAGGCCAAGGGGGCCTAAAGGACAGCCGGCATGGGTCATCCGTAGGCAGGTGGCACAAGAGGCCTCACTTGGGCTCTCACAGACACGGGGAGGCCCAGGCTCCACAGATGCCACCTGCCTGACACGTGTGCCCAGCTCACGTACGTGTTCACAGATGCACCCGTTCACCACTCGAGTGCACACACACCCCTCTCCAACGCCGTCACGTCCACTCCACTCACACACGCTACTTCCCCCCCCCCCCCCACATACACACCCCCAACGCATGGCTCTGAGGCATACGAACACCCGTTACTTGGGCAGGTATGTGCAAACACGCGCGCTGGCACCTGCAAACGCTCGCTCACTCCACTCTCACCCTGGCGCCCGCCACCTGCACCTGCCTTGCTCAGCACCCGTGACTGGCCCACGAGGATCAGGACATTGGACGCCAGGATGGACAGGCAGAAGTTCAACAAGATGATGGAGCGCTCGGATTTTATGAACCTGAGAGGGCACGGCGGGCGGGAACAGAGGCGCTAGCTGGCCCAACCCAACCCGGGGTGGCCGGCCACCTCCCGCCCCAGCCTGCCCGGTGTCCCACCTACCTCCAGAAGGCCGCGTAGATGGCAAGAAGGGTGAGCAGCGCCATGCAGGACACAGCACAGCCGATCACGAGGGGGACCGAGGGGGAGCCTGCCAGCTCCAGGGTCTAGGGAAGATGAGCCGGTGGTGTACCGGGTCACCAGGAGAGGCAGCCGCGGGGGGGGCCCCCCCCTCCCCTCCCCACTCCCTGTCTAGCCCAGACTGGCACCTGCACCTTCCTCACACTCACAGGGAAGGAACTCGCTGCTGTATCCACGTGTGCACAGGGCAGACCCAGTCACACACGTGGGTGTGTATTTATGCTCAGTCACCCACGCTTCTCTACACACAACCACACACGCACGTGTGTGTACACGCACATGACTGCCACCACCACACATCCCCAGGTACGTCATCCCCGCGAGCACCATCCCAGAGGCACAGACTTCCATGGCGCGATCCCACAAGTGCACCTGCTCAGATGCACGTACGGGATCACCCAGGTCTCTGCCAACACCGTCACAGATGGCCACTGGCAACCCGGGAGCAGCCCTCCCTCCCCAGGCCCAGGCGCTTCCCTCCCGCTCACCAGGTCCTTGGGCGGCTGGGCCAGCACAGCAAACGTGGACAGATGCTGGCACTGGCAGCGGGTGTGGGCTGCCTGGGTCTCCAGGGTCTGGCAGCTCTCAGTGTCCCAGTCCCCTGAGCTGGCATCTCTTGGGTGAGGGAAGAGGTGGAGTGATACCCAGCCCAACTCCGTGGCCCCACTCCCAGCGCTGGCCACTGCCCCAGGACGAGTGAAATCAGAGCAAGACCACACCCGAGAGGCAAGTGGCTAGGGCGCCCCGGGATGTGCCCTTGACACCTCGAGCCCGAGGATGGCCCTGAGGAATGTTTTGGCCTTCCAGGTTAAGACAGCCCTCCTGACAGAGAAGTGCTAGGGCTGTACCCCCACCACACTGCGCCCCTGCCCCACTCACGCTCTGGAGTAGTCCCAACTGGCGCAGTGGGGGTCCGTGGTGCCCTGGGGAACAGAAGTCATGAGTGTGGTGTGGGGTGGGGAGGTCACCACCAGGACAGCTACCCATCCTGCCGTGGCAGGCCCCACACGGGACCCACTATCGGGGCAGACCGCCTCCCCATCAGACAAGCCTTTGGTTGCTCACGATGGGGTATCCCCAGGGTTCCTGTCTGGGCCCCAACTCACGTTGATGATGTAGGAGAGCTCCACTGTGATAAGGGGCTCAGCTGGTGGCTGGGTGGGGGGCCGCACAGTCACTGTCATCACCCTGGATGTGACGGCCAGCGGGGGCCTGGGGACGGGTACTGAGGTCAGCTCCTACCACCGCTGCCCAGACCCAGTCTGGGACCTCAAAGGTGCTCTGGATCAGTGGTAGGGGGCTACCAGGGAGCCAAGACCAATTAAAGGCCAAGAGTTCCATGGGGCCCAGGACTTCAGGTGAGGTCCGCAGCTTAGCCTCTGGGAGCCGCACAGACATCTTTGAGAGGCACCTATGTCCAGGGTCAGACAAGGGTGCCCAAGGCCGCAGGAGGCTGCAGAGGGAGCTCCCTGTGACCAGCACAGCCTCAGTCCTCTTGGTCTCACCTGGGCGGCCCCACGCACCCCTCCTGGGGACTCACCTGGGAGGTGGCAGGATGAGGCCGAGCGTGCGGTAGAGCACAGCACCGATCACAAAGTAGGAGGAGGACTCCTCAGGGTCTGCCGGCAGGAGGCGCTGGTGGGAGTGGCCTGGGCCAGGGGGCACGGTTCCCGGGCCCCTCCCCTTGCCAGGGTTGCCCGAGGTGCCAGATGCCCCTGGCTTCCCCGGGGAGGAGAGGCTGAGCACCTCCTTGGGTAGGAAGAGGCGGTCCTCTGAATGTCGCACCCAGTCCTTCATGCCCCTGCGGCCGCGCATGGGGAATGTGATGTCACTGGACACGGCGGAGACTGGTTCCCGCTGAATGCTGATCACTGCAACCCGTGCCCGAGCCAGAGGGACAGAGGCAGAGGGGAGAGTCACAGGGGAAGAAGCCGATACGGGAGAGACAGACACCAGGACGCAGATATCGAGGTTGGTACAAACACACGGGTGGGGCACACATACACACAGAAACAACACAGAGGTGGAGAAGGAGAAGACACAGAGAGAGATACAAAGAAGGGGTTAAACGAGGGAACTACAGGCCCCAGAGAGAGAGAAAAATAGGAGGAGCCCTCAGAAACCACCCCACTCCCACAGCAGCCTGGGTTCTGCCATGTCCAGCCCCGCCTCCCTAGCCTGCCTCCTGTACCCAGGTTGTCTGTGACAATCAGAGAGCTCTGGAAGGCCTTGAGGGCATCGCCCACCAGGTGAATGAAGTCCTCCACGACACGAAGCAGGTGCACAGAGCCAGGGGACACCTGGAGACAGAGAGTGTATAAGGGTCCGAGGCAGGGGTCGGTCATGGGGGGCAAAGCCTGGAAGCCCAGCCCCTCACCTGCTGAGCATCATCCCACTTGTCCTTGTTCTCCGCATCCACCATGAAGCTCACCACCTGGAAGAAGCGCTGGGGCAAGAGCGGTGGGTGTCAGGAGGTTCCAGCCCCAGGGACGGAAGCTTCCCCATCAGAGCCACAGGTGCTACCCCCAGCAGACTCTGCCACAGGGGCCCAACCTCCCGCTTCAGTCTAGGGTGCCCTCCTTCCTTCTGGCGGGGCAGGGCAGTACCTGCACATCATCAGCCGAGGGCACGTAGGTGGCCCTCTTGAAGGTGTCAGTGACATTCCTTAGAATGTCCACGGAGAAGAGCAGGTCCCCACTGTAGTAAGTGCGCCGGGCCAGCAGCTCCTGCAGGCTGCGCACGACCTGTGACATGCCCTCGCCCGCCAGCATGCGCTGCCCCTTGGCCAGGTGCTCCCGAAGCTGCAGGGGACAGGCAGGCTGCTGTCACCAGAGTGTCAGGAGCTGGGACCGGCCGCTGGCCCATCCCACTCCAGTCCACCCTCTGCTTGCATCCAGAGGGAGAGGGAGGGTGAAAAGGTCAGAGAGAGATGCTCAAAGGGGCTCATAGGAGACAGAGTCCAAGAAAAAGACCTAAAGATACTTTAAAAAGACTGAAATAGAAACAGCTAGAGGAGGAAGGTGCTCAGATGTACATATAAAAGATGACAAGCACGGCACAGGGACAAGGCACCTCCCCATCCCAGAGGGGTCATGCCCACTCTGGAGCGTAACGCACTCTCTCACTCTTCCTTCCAAATACAAGCTCCAAGTGCAAACACGCAAGTACCAATTACAGCCAGATGAACACAGGCCACGTTCACTGCCAACATTCTTACCCCATGACAGGCCCTGGGTGGGGCACTGGGGTCACAGAAATCAATTCGACTTTGTCCCTGCCTTTAAGGAGCTCATAGTCTTAACAGGACACAGACATCTCGATGAGCATCCACAACACCTAATGACTTTGGGAAGCTCAGGGGACAAGAGGAGCACAGAAATAGGCACCAGGAATAAGGAGAGACACTTGAGAGTCAGGTCTTGAGGTATGAATAGGAGCTTGCCAGACAAAGAGAGGCGCGGCCAGGCAGAAGTGGGCACAGCAGACGTATGCCAAAGCACATGGGCAAGAGCAAGAAACGAGCTCCCCCCACCCCCTCCCAGAGTCTGGGACAGATCCTGGGTCGCCCCAGCCCAGCGGGGCACACTCACTGACAGGTACAGGTAGCGGTACTCGTGGGAGATGCAGCGGGCGAAGCTGGGCAGACCCCAGTATGCCACGCCCTGGGCACTGAGGAGACAGCGGCGGCTGGCAGACCCTGCAGGCAGACAGGACACGGGGCTGGGTGTGGGGCCCGGCTCTCATCCACTTCACTCCGCGCCTCAGGCTGGAGGCTCCCACGGGCTGGGGGCCTGGAACGGAGACGGCAAGAATGGCAGGGGTGGGGCCCGAGGGGAGAGCCACCTCCCCCCCTCACCTGAGGCGTTGGGGGGGCACTTGTTGTAGATGATCTCGCCAGCAGCCGCCTTCTTCCACGTCATCAGCATCACGTACTCGTCCCTGCACATCTCATGGAAGGCTGCGGGGGGACAGTGGAGGGGCTCAGCCAGTCCCCACGGGCGTGTCCCTCAACCCCCAGGGTCCTGCCGCCGATACCTGGACACCTCTTCTCGCTGCAAGGCTTCACCTCCTCTCCAGTGCCCTCGCAGGGGTAGCCCTGCGCACCCGTGGCCTGGCACATGCGGAAGCGGCGCTGCCAGCCCGTGTCACACGTCTTGGAGCACAGGCTCCACGCGTTCCACGGCCCCCACTTGCCATCTGTGGCTGCAGGAGAAGCGGGGCGTGAGCGGCCCCGAGTGCCCCCAGGGCCAGGGCTGCCACCTGCCACCCGTGTGCCGAGCACTCACCCGGGCACTCAAGGTTGCTGCACTCGCGGGTGTCCGTGAGGGCACCCGTACACGTGGCCCAGGCCGGCCCCGCCACACTGCACTTCCGGCTGCGCTGCTGGGTCCCGTTGGCACAGGATGTGGAGCACGGGCCCCAGGGACCCCATTCTAGCCACTGGCCTTCCACTGCATGGGAGACACAAGCAGGGGTGGCCATTGAGCAAGAGGTGTGAGGTCTCGTGGGGGCAGAGCACCGCAGGGAGATGGCAGAGCCTGCCAGGCATTCAGACTTGAGCCAGGCCAGACCCACTGGAGAGGGGTGGATGAAGGGGGGGCTGTAGCGAGCAGGTGGTGCCTGGGCCTGGGCCTGCCTGCCTGCCTGCCACCAGCTCCAGGAACACAGGATACCTCTCCACACTCAGCCCCGAGGTGGCACATGCTCTCTTTGGGTTAGGGAAATGGGCCCCAGGGGCACCTTTGGATTTTTGCCCACGCTTAAGCCCAGATCTATGTCCCCTCACAACCCAGTTGCCATGAGCACCCAAGGGCAATGGACGGCAAGGGTATCCCAGGGCTTAGGGGAAGGGGCAGTCTTCTTTTGATGGACCTGCAGTGTGCCAACTCCAAGTCTGGGCGGGGCCACATCACCTCCCACGCCGGCAGGTACACTTCGCCAGTCCCCCCACCCCCCACACTTGGTTAAAGTTCGTGGGCCCCCAGGGTCAAGGCACTGGACCTGACTACCTCCCCTGGGTCTCCCAACCCCCACCCGGCTGGGCAGCGCCCGCCTGGAAGCCCACGGGCGCTACTGACCCGGGCAGGCCGCCATACTGCAGAGCTTAGTCTGCAGCTCGGGACCCTCGCAGGCTTTGCCGCCGTGCTGGGGGGGCACGCAGGTCCGCATCCGGCTCCGGGACCCCCGCCCGCAGCTGCGGGAGCACAGGCTCCAGGACCCCCACTCCTCCCACACGCCGTGCACTGCAAGGAAGCACGTGGCCGGTGGCAGGGCGGCACCCTGGCCCCGCCCACTGCCCATCCGCCCACCAATCAGGAGCTCCGGCAGCTCTGCTACCGCTCCTCATTGGCTCTGCACTGGGCCCCAGGACTCCACCCCTTGGGGGAAGACACAGGAGTCTAGTCCCAACTGGCACAGGATGCCTCCTGTGGCCACCAGGATAGGGAGACTAGGACCCACCCGGGAGGGGAGCCAGGGCTCCTCCTCTCCTGGGAGCACAGGGAAAGCCCAGGAAAGGACTCAAGATTTGCCCCAGCCCATCCCCCCTCCCTTCAGCCCTCCCCATCCCCAGACCCGAAGCAAGAATCCAACATGGCAGACCTGGGGCAGGAGAAGCGCCCCTCCCCACCCCAAGCGCATGGACACACAAAGAGACACGAACCTCTACATGGACACTGACACAGAGAGCTCACACTCTGGAACACAGCTTTGCCCCAGCCCTGTGCAAGCTCTTGCCACACCCCCAGGTACCAAGACCCCTTCCCATGTAGCCTTGCTCTAAATCCACAGCCAGGAGCTGGTTATGGCCTAGGCACCACTTCACTCTCTCAGGGCACGAGGAGCAGGCCTGGCTGAAGCTGGCCCCCCACCATGGTGGACCACCTGTCCCAGGCAGGCACATGCAACATTCTCAACACTCCATGCTGGACTGAGGAGGCTCTTTGGGGACTGGGATGGGGAGTCAGAGGAGGGAGGGGACGGTCAGGCAAGGTTTCATTTAAAAAAGAAAAAAAAAAAAAGTGGCATTGGCATTGGTCTTAGACCTTGAAGGTCAGACTGAATTGTAACAGCCAAGGTGGAGGGGCGGGGGGCGGACAGGATAAGAATAAGCAAATGCAGGGAGGTGGGAAACTGCAAGAGGCGCTGGTATGGCCAGAGCAAAGGGAATACGGAGGGCGGTGAGGGTAAAAAGATGAGCCTTGATTACCAGGACGTAGGCAACAGGGGAGTGGTGGGCCCAGAACCGAGCCCGCTGCTGTGGGCCCTGGTCTGATTCATCTGTGTCCCCAATGCCCTGTGTGGGGCTAGGCACAGTGTGGGGGACAGTCAAGTTTGATGAATGAAAAAAGGAGGCAACCAACCATCTTTGGAAACTGAACCTGCCCGAGTCCCAGGCAGGACCTAACCCTGCAGGCAGACCAGGCGGGAGGGTGGGCATACCTGGGCAGGTGGCTGAATTGTTGCAGGGCCGGGTCTCCCGCAGGGGCCCGCTGCACAGGGTCCCATAGGGGGAGGACACACAGGAGCGGGTCCGCACCTGCAGACCCTGCCCACACGTCAGGGAACACACGCTCCACGGGGACCACTCCTCAGCCGCCGGGTCGCCTACGAGAGAGGGACAGCGTCGGCGGCAGGGGGCACCTCCCAAGCACTCAGCCTCCTAGGGATCCTCCTACCCTGACCCCAAGTGACAGGCTCTTATTAAGGAGGCCACCCAGCCCTGCCCACAGGCCTCACGTGGCAGAGATGTGACTGAGCTCTGGGACATAGACACAGACGGGCACACGCCAAGCACACATGCCACCAGACGCCACACAGTCGGGCCCCCGCCACAGAGGAAGGGAGGCGGGCCCGGGTTACCTGTCTGCGCCATGTATAGCCCAGGCTCATCTGCAGACCGTGGCCACTGGGTTTTCACCTTCGGTTCCTCTTCCGGCTCCTCACCTGGAACACGGAGGTGGTGGCAGGGGCTCAGCCAAGGCAGCCTTGCTCGCCCTCAGCCTGAGGGCCTGGAACCAGCTGCAGGCAATGCTGAGTGAGGCTCAAGTCCTTGCCCCTGCCCCACCACCACCATTTCGCAGATAAGGAGACTGAGGCTCAGGAGGCCACACAGGACTTGCCCACGGCCTCACAACCGTCTTTTCCTTTTCCTCCTCTTGCCTCAGCCAGCCTGGGGGAGACCGAACAAGAGTGGCCGCTCACATCAACGAGCTTCGGGAGGCTTCTGTGCCCACGTGCTCTCCATACCTATCTCCTTTAATCCTCCTCTGGGAGGTAGGGACCAACGTCTCTGTTTAAAGAGGAAGACACTGGGGCGCCTGGGTGGCGCAGTCGGTTAAGCGTCCGACTTCAGCCGGGTCACGATCTCGCGGTCCGTGGGTTCGAGCCCCGCGTCGGGCTCTGGGCTGATGGCTCGGAGCCTGGAGCCTGGTTCCGATTCTGTGTCTCCCTCTCTCTCTGCCCCTCGCCCGTTCATGCTCTGTCTCTCTCTGTCCCCAAAATAAATAAACGTTGAAAAAAAAAATTTTTTTTAATAAAAAAAAAAATAAAGATGAAGACACTGAGGACCAGAGAGGAAAAGTGACTTGTCCAAGGCCACACAGCTTGGTGAGCCTGAAGCCCAGGCTCTTTGCCTTCACAGGACGGACTCCTAAGGCTGATGAACAGACCACCCCCCAGGCCTGCCTCTGGGACACGATTCATGCCAAGCCAGGGGCTGAGTCTCAGGTCCAGAAATCTGCTCCCCATGCAGCACTAGACTGTGGCCTGGAGGTCAGAATGAGGTGCCTCTGAGACCCAGGGGCCTAGGGTGGGTGCCTACAACCTGCAGACCCTCGTCTCCGCTGCCCCTGCAGCTGAGAGAGCAGCTGATGCTCCCAGAGGCCGCTGCTGCTGCGGCCCCAGCCCCACCGGGCTCTCGGCTCATCACTCTGATTTATGTGTCTGGTCTAGGCCTTGGAAGCACCACCCGCGCTGGAGGAGGGGTGGGGAACGCCCATTCTCCAAAGCTGCTCAGACATGAGCTCAGCCAGGCCCTCTCCCACAGGCTGGGTAGCCTAGATGGG
Organism: Herpailurus yagouaroundi; assembly: GCF_014898765.1. Taxonomy (NCBI): domain Eukaryota; kingdom Metazoa; phylum Chordata; class Mammalia; order Carnivora; family Felidae; genus Herpailurus; species Herpailurus yagouaroundi. The sequence continues at coordinate 24,065,634 of NW_024412388.1, forward strand.
GGCTGACACGAGTGTGAGGGGAAAGACCCAGCCCGTGGAGAGACTGCTGGGCAGGTGGGAATAGCCTCTGGGACACGGCTCAGCCCATGCTGTCCCCGGACTAGAAGGGACTGCTCTCCCCCACGCCCACCCCCCACCCCAGGCCCTCTCCTATTTCTGATAAGCCAGGTCAGCACCTAGCAGGCACTCAGGGTTTGAAGGAACCCGAGAGGACTGTGCTCTTCCTGCCCCCTGCTGCCCAGTCCGGTCTCTGCGTCCGTCCAAGGGAAAGCTCTTTCTGACCAGGCATGAAGACGGCCACCTGGAGCAAACCCGCCGGACAGGGGGCCCCGAAGTGCCACTCAGCCTAGCTTATGGTCTCATCAACTCCGGGGCCCTTCCCTCCACTGCGGCCACTGGTCCCAGAGCTCAATCTATGTTCTCCCCCAAACTTCTCCACCGTCTCGCAAACCTGGATCCCCAGGAGAGCGTTGGACTCCAACAATCCTGGATCCCAACTGGGACACTGACCAGCTGTGTGACCTTGGGCAAGTGTCTTTGCCTCTCTGCCCCTGTTTTCGCCTCTGTAGAACAAGACTCGAACGCCCCCTACCTTGAGGGCTGACTCTCGGACTCCCCGACAGGAGGCCACGAAGCCCTTGGCACCCTGCTTGGCATGTGGTGAGTGCTCAGAAGGCAGGAACTGTGGGTTTACTTTTACCATGCCCCCTCCCCTCACAACCTGCACCTCTTCCCCACCCTCCCCTGCCACCCTTCAGGCCCCTGGGCCTCCCTTCAAATAGCATCTGCCTCTGTCAGGTCCCTGACTCTATCGGGACCGCAGAGAAGGTGCTGGTGCCGTGCCTGCCGACTCCCGAATCCCCTCACCCAGCCCTCCACCCCACCCGCTCAGCCAGTCCCCAGCCCCGGAGCCTTGTGACAAGCCGCCTTCTCCACGCCCACCCCCAGGCTGCTGAAGAAATCCACAGCTGTGCCAACTGGCACCACTACAGACTCAGGGCTGCGTATCCGCTGGGCGCCCGGGGCTTCTCGGCAGCACTCCCCGGCTCCCCACCTTCCCCACTCCCCACCTTGGCTGGCTGTGCCAGACCCTGACCTCTCTCCTTGAGCTCATCTCTGCCCCGCCCCCCCTGCAATGAGCTCTTCTATAAAGAAAGCAGCGTAGGATCCCCCCACACACACACACTTCTTGCCCCATCCCTCCAACTCCCAAATTCCCTGCATCTACTCGCAGGTCCAGCCCTGCATCTACTCCCCCCTGCCCCCTGCCACTTCCAGGAGGGCTCCATTTGAGCCATCCGTTAACCCTCTGGCTCAGCATTTGGTCGGCACTGTCTTTTCACGGCAGCCCAAGAATGGACCTCCATTCTGGGGGGAGCCCCTCTTTGAACCTCCTTCCTCCTCCAGCCACTGCCCTCAGCCTCCTCCTCCCCAGCACTAAGTGGTCCACAGCTGGCACTCTAGTTTCTCACCTGCCACTCACATCCTGGCTCAAATGTCACCTCGCCTGGTAATCCACTGCAGTCTGGCTTCTGACCACATCTTACTGCTGAAACCGCTCTTGACAAAGTCATCAACGCCCTCCTTATCACTAAATCCTACGGACACTCTGCAGCTTTGTCCCACTTGACCCCTGGGTAGCACGGGGCCCTGCTGACTGTTCCTGCCTTGAAACACTCCCCTCCCTGGCTCTCCAGGTTTCCTCCTACCTGTCTGGCTCCTCTGTCCCAGTCGCCTTGACTGGTCTGTCTTCCTGCCCCTTCCCCTATCGGGCCTCCACGCTTCGCTCCACACTCCCCTCCCCAAGGTTCAAGTAGCCCCTCTGTGGCTGCTCCAGAGTCATTACCCCCAGCGCCCCACTCGGGGCTTCACTCCTGGGTGGCCTCCTGCCTTCTGGACAGGTCTACTGATGAGGGGCCCTCAAATTCAGCACGCCTAAGACAAGATCACCCCTTCTTCTCGAATCTCCACCTGCTCGTTCATCACCTCCTTCACCTGGGAAACTCCTACCTGATTTTCAAAATCCACCTCACATGGCTTCTCATTTGGGGGGTCTTCCTCATCCCCCATTCCTCAGGCAGAAGTGGCTGTCCCCTCCTCTGTGTGCCCTGTCGTCCCAGAGGATGCCATCTTCCGACCATCTGAACCTCCCCGCGCCCATTGGCCCTTTGAAGGCAGGCTGTGCACGCCATCTCCCCGACCCCAGTGAACACCGGCCCAGAGGAACACCAGCAAACAGCAATGAACACACTGCTCCTAGCTTTCCCTGCCACCCCACGGGGGTCACTGGGAATTAGCACTTGTCATCCTGAGTAGCGACTCTGCCCAGCAGCCCTCCACCTACAGCAGCCCCGGGCCTGACACCCATTTCTTAATAAACATTCTGCAGATGCTGTTCGACCTATCACAAATCCAGCTGAGGATCCCGTCATCCGGTTCCTGCTTTGGCGTCTTGACCATCATCGTGTCTGTGGCATCCACCAGCCTGGCGTCCGGTAAGGTCAGGAAACACGGACATGCGAGACAGCAGTCTGACCCCCTCGCTGCTTCCCGTGGTCCCCACATCCTCTACAAACCGTGCACCAGCACTTTGCGGGCCAGCCCCCACGACACAACCAGAGGTGATGGAGGTGGTTTCTAGGATCCACCCTATTTGAAAATCAGAACGTGTCCCAGGCCCAGCTCTTGAGTCCCTCTCCCGGCCTCCCGGGCTGGGCCAGAGAGGGGAGGGAACAAGCCCGAGGCTACCCAGCAGGGGCCTGCACTGACTGCCCTCCCTTGTACCCCCTCAGAAGGGGGGCTGGCAGTCTATTTCCCCCACGTGTGAAAGCTAGTTCTACCCGAAGGGGAGGAACACCAGGGGGGTCACCCACTCAAACAATGTTTCAGCTCAGCATATGCCATGAGGCAGGCCACAGCCAGCTCTGGGCCCACAGCTGGGGGAGTCTAAGAGGCAGCTGAGCCAACAGGACAAGAAGGGGTCCAGGAAAAGGCAGCTTGTAGGACCCGGATCCTCACAAGTTCTGCAATCTATAGGCCTTCCCACCTGCGAGCCCGCCCTGGTGTGGACGGACCCGCTTCCCCAGGACACGCTACCCTGCTCTACCCCTGAGGACCTCCTCACTGTTCCGTTTTGTTTTGAATGAGGTAACACTCACTACACAACCCGCTATTGCCAGTCACCGTGCACCTCGTTTAATCCTAATGAGGATGGGTTCTCCCATGTTACTGATGAGGAAGGAGGCTCCAGGGTCGCACGCCGGAGACAGGCTGCGTGGCATTCGAAGCCAGGCTTGCCTGACTCCTCTGGAGCCCGTGCTCTTTCTACTGAGCTGCGCTGGCTCTAACAAAATGCAGTTGGAGCCTCCTGAGAGATGGCTTTCTTAATTCCCATAGGACCCTGAGTCACTCCCTCATCCCGCCAAAGCCCCTCACACTTGCTACTGTTATCCTGTTTTCACGCCACCTTCTTATTGTTCCTTTGCACATCCACTCCCCCACTGCCCCCCTCCCCCAGGTGAGCCTGATTCTCTTCAGCAGCCTCCAAAGTGATCCTCTGGGAGCCCAGCGCAAAGCGCACGAACTCCCCTGCTGAGGAGCCTTCAGTGGCTCCCCACTGCTACCAGTGTAAGCCTCTGAGCCTGGCATGTGCCAGCCTCTGATGCCCTGTCCAGTCCTGTTTTCCTCTCCCCACCAGGCAGCCAAGCACACTGCAAGGTCATGTGGACCAGTGGGAAGGACATGGATTAGAGAACCAGAGACAGAAGCAGATTTGATTCTCAATTCTGCCAGTCTTGCTGTGTGCCCTTGGGCAAGTCGCCTCACCTCTCTGAGCTTAAAAAAATCTTCAACTGAAAATAAAGAGGACACGTCCTACCACAGGTTCAGAATTAAATGAAACAAGAGATATGGACCGCCTGGAATACAATAAGCTCTCTGTGCAAAGGGACTGCCCCCTCTCTTGTTATCCACCTGCTTTCCTCCCTGAGATTGGTGTTCCCTCCCCCTTGCAATGCCCTCCTCTACCTCCATCTGCCAAAATCTTCTACGTGTCAAATACTGCCTCCTCCAGGAAGCCTTCCCAGGCTGACCACACAGGGGTTTTGGTATGCTGGCCCCTTCTCCTGTGGCTGAGACCCTAGATTGTCTTCCACTGCGGCTGAGAGTAACCTAGGCTCATCCCTCTTGTGGGCACTAAGGGAGGGTATCAATCTCCCTCACTCCTCTTGCACAGAGGGCCCAGCTCTGAGCAGCCAGACACAAGACAGGCATTCAGCAGACATGGGCCAGATATCCCTGAGGGTTCCTCCACCCCAATCACCCAGGGGCCACTCTTGTTCCCCCCTTGCACCGGCAGGCTGGGTGGGCACAGGGGCTCTCTGCCATCTGAGCAGGACGGTAGGCACCTGCTCCGCCATGCTCTGCAGACCCTGCCCCCCAGACTCCACACAGTCCAGCCCCCTCAGCCTCCTTTGTCATGAATATGTTAAAAATAACCACGATAATCATCACTTCCACGGGGAGAGCAGTGCAGATTTACAAAGCAGCCAGCCCTCCCAGGGCTCTCTACATCCTCCCTGAAGCTGGCCCTGGAGCCCTGAGTAGGCACCAACAGATCCCCTTGAAACATGGTTCTGTCATGTCCCTCCATGGCTTCCCACCCCCAGCAGTGCTTCGTGAACCCTACAGTGCCAAAAAAAAAAAAAAAAAACAAAAAAAAACCCGGGGGTGGGGGGAGAGGGAGGGCAGGGGCAGAGAGAGAGATGGCTTTTGAAAATTCCAAGCTCTACCTCTGCAGTCCAATGCAACTGGGTATCCCTGTGAGACCAGATACTCAGCCAGAATGCCAGTTGCGGCCCCCCCCCCCAATGACTCCCTCCCCCGAGCTGCTGGCCTATCTGCCCAGCCTCTCGACAGAGCTAGCTGGGTCCCTGCCACCTCCCCCCACACAGCCAGGAGCTCCTCGAGAGCGGGGACCACAACTGACTCATCCCACCTCCCCCACGATACCCAACTTCTTGCTGGCTTGAGGCCTTTGGTCAATGGAGGCGGGGGTCCCAGTGTCTGGGGATGGCAGTCAGAACCTTGGGCCCATCTCCCACCACCGGGGCTCACACTTCCATGTCCTTGCACAGGCTGCTTCCTCCTGCCAGGTTTCCCAAAGCGTGCAGCAGGAAATGAGTTGGGGTGGCTCACCAATGTGCCCTTAAAAAACCCTGCATCATGGACTGGGGCAGTTACCCCTTCTAGGTCTCTTTTAATTAGGGTGACTTCCTGCCAATATGCCTGGGGTCACCGGGTTTGTGCCTGCTGCCATGACATAATTAATAGGCCCCCTTCCCCTGCTTTAAAAACCTCAAAAATGTCCCAGTTTAGATGATAAATTATATGGTTGCCTTACTCTTAACCCTTGCAAATGCATGCAAGATAAAGTCTCCGTGTAGTCTGAGACTTTCACACACCGCCGGCACGTGCTCATTTCTCTTTCTAACAAATCGACAAGAAGGACGAACGTCTAGCTAGAATTTGCTAGCATCGCTTTGTTTTCACTGGGGCTATTTCTTCTGTTATCTTTTGCTTCAGATAAGTGATACTCTTTTTCCAGGTAAGATGTGAAATTTCTTCCTAACGTATTACATTTTAGAAGTGATTCAATGTAAAGAAAAATTCCATGGGTAGTGAATTCCTATTCACTCCTCAAAACCCAACTCAGAATCACCTTCTTTAGACTGCCTTCCCACCCCTCTGTGGTTGAACCCCGCACTCTTCCTCCTCCCTTGACATCTGGCCCAGGTACATCAAACCTATGGCACTAAATTATGACAACACGCAGCTATTTATTAGGGATTTACCATGTGCCAGGCACTGTACTAAGCACTGACCTATATTCTCTTGTTTCATCTTTATCATCACTCTGTGAATAGCCCAACTATCCCGACTTTACAGGTAATGAAATGGCAGGTGAAGAAACCTGCCCACGGTCGCAGAGCTTAGTCAGTGGTGGGGCTGGGAATTGAATCCAGGGCCAGGAAACTTCAGCCTGTGGCTTTGACCACCACTGTATACCTAGTGGTCGCTCTCCCCGATCAGAGGGCAGGAGGTACATCTGGTGCACCTGGGATCTCATTCACCCAGAGCCAACCCAAGGCCCGGCACAAACTCCGCTCCAATAAAGACACAGAGATGTGTGTGATGGGTGGGTGGGGACTCAGTCCCTGCTGAGATATCTGGGGGAAACTGGGTCCCACTCCCCATCCTGTGACAGAGCACACAGAGCTCCAGAAGCACAGATCTCGGCTGGAAGGACCTTCTAGGAAATGTACTGAATGTGTGAGGTGCCCCCTCCTCCCACCATGAGAGAGGCCTGGCCTCCCCGGTGTCTGAGCACCAAACAGGCAGGTAAGGCTGCACTTCCCACCAGCGGACCAGGCTGGCCAAAAGAGGACAGCAGGGCCTGAGCACCGGGAGGAGAAAGACCAATCTAGGACTAGGTTGGGCAGGTACAAGGAGCTTCCTAGAGGAAACGGGTTGAGCAGCCCTGGGAAAAATGGGAAGTTGTGGAAAACCAAGGCCAAAGGGCATTCCAGGTGAGGGAAAGGCCCAAGCAAAAGCAGGGAGTCCAGAAAGCAGGGGCTCAGGGGCCAGTGTGAAGCCCTGGTCAAGGGTAGGACGGAACTAGAGGGAAGGCTGAATAGCAGGTGGCAGCTGGGTCTGGGGTGGGGCTGGAATGCCAGGCTGAAGAGTCTGTGCCACGATGGAGAGTATGGGGGCTGGATCTGGGAAGTGATGCACAGATTACTGGAGGCCCCGAGGCCCCCGTGGGGCAGCCCATCGTCCAAGTCACCCAGCAGCAGTGGCAGAGTGGGGATTTGAACTCTGGCCTCCGGAATGGGGCCTGGGTGATGGGGAGGTGGGTGAGCAGCAGCCAGCCAGCCAAGGATGGGACAGCACCTCTGAGGAAGGCAGGGAGTGCGGGAGAGGAGAGAGGAGGTTCCCCCAGGTGTCAGTCTGCACAGCCATCCCCACTGGCCAGTGTCTCGTCAGGACCGGGGAGGGGTGAGCAGGCAGGAAACGCAGGGTGGCAGCGCCACGTCTTCACCGCGATTCCTGCTCCCTGCCCCCCACCCCGGCCTCAGCCAGCATCCGCTGGGCTCCTTCCTGCCTGCCTTCCCTTTCTTCCTCTCTCCCCACTTAACAGATTGCGGCAGCAAGATGGCACAAATTTATGGCTCAACTCACCAAAAATAACAAGAGATCTATCAAAGGCAGTTTGCGTGAAATTAACAGGCGCCTGTACCCTCTTGTCAAACGCACTGGGCTCTGAGGCGGGCCCAGGCACTCCACCCAGGCACTGTCCCCCAGTGCCACTCTTCCAGCACGGACCCAGTCCCACTCCACCTGGCCTTGCCTTCGACGGATTCTATGCAGAGTGTCCCAGAGAAGGGGAACACAGCTCCCCTGCCACAGGGCCTGGCAGAGGGGCTAGGACGAGGGTCTTACTCTTCCTGTTCACCGCCTTGCCCACCAATCTCGTTCTCAATCTGGCAGTTCCACATGTGAGCCGGTCCTCCCACAGCTGGTACACGTGTCCAGCTGGCCCAGTGGGGAGGAGGGGGTCCTGCCAACCAGACACAAAGGGCCCTGAGTCCTGACAGTGCCCTGTCCCTCAGATGCCCACTGCCACATGGAACAAATCGAGACATACGCCCACTGTCTCTTGCCCCTAAGAGACTGGGCAGAAGGAAGGAGATGGCAGAGAGGAAAAGTAAAAGCCTCTTGCCTGCCAGGGGAGAGGAAGGGGCTCTGGGCACCAGTGTGCTGGACAAGATCACTTAGGATGACCAATGCCACATCACCCCCTGTAACTCCCCACGAGGGCCCTCCCTGCAGGCAACCCCATGGAGCAGCCTGAAAACATGCCAAGCAGGACAAGGAGCATGAGCAGAGGTCAGGTGTGGAACAGCTGGGAGCCTGGGACTCCCAGCTCAGAGATAATACTAGGCCTCATGCCCAGGGACAGTCAGCACCCAATCTCCACCCATGCTCAGTCCCAGAGGCCCCCAGCAGAGGCTGTGATGATGGGGACAATGGTGGCCTTCCCATCACCAGCCCTCTCTGACCCCCAAAGTCACTCCGACTACCAACCAACTCCTGTTTCCGGCTTCACCAAGCCCAGCTGGCTGCTCCTGGCTCTGTGCTCCACATGGCAGCTTGCCCAGATGGTGCCCGCCCATGAGGGCAGAGCCTTGCTCCGTCCACTGGAGACCACTGGGCCAATGGACCGCAGGGAAAGCCAGACAAAAGAGCCTGCCCTCTGCTGAGCGCGATGGGGGAGGCCCCCACAGAGTGACGGGCAGCGGCCGCCAGGCAGGAAGAGTCATAAACCTCCTGATATACGCCTGGCACTCTCCGCCAATGTTCGACAAAGAAGCGAAATTCAATTTCTTCCTGCAGGCACTAAATCCCAGGCCAGCCTCCAGGGCCTGTAACCTGCCCACGGCCTGGCTGTCACTCGGACGGCTTCATCGACCGATGTTAGAGGCCAAGCTGGCCAGGGGGAGAGGCCAGAGCAAGGCCACTGGGCACTTGCCACGGATAGGCACGGTGCCAGATGTCTCACAGGGGAGGTTGAGAAGTGCCTCCCCACTGCATTGGGAGAGGCCACTGTCATGATAACTGGCCCTCTAATTAACTCAGAGACAGCTCCCCATTTTACAGATGAAGAAACTGACGCCAAAAAGATGGGATCCACTCAAGGTGATAATAGTCAAAGGCAGTGCTCAACTCCCGGGCACTGGCCTTCAAAGCAGGGGTGGGGACAGATCATACTCCTCCAATACTCCTAGCAGCCCTCACACAAGACCCCCTGTGTCCCTGTAAATCCTCTCAGGCCGATCTCCATGGCTCTTCTGACTTCCATCCCTGCGTGACATCCTCATGATGGGAGGCCAGCACCTGTTATCCCAAATGGGGAAACTGAGGCCAGGAGAGGGAAGGGAACTCCCTTTTAGTCCCAGAGCTGGGGACCAGATCCCAGCTCTGCCTCCCTCCCACCCCCACCCCCTGGCCAGTCACTGGCCCGGCACTGTTCGGTGGGCGCACAGGATCCAGATGAGGGCCTGGGGGCTTTGTAGCTGCAAGGAAGGAGGGTCGGCAGAAAGTGGCTGTGGTGAGGGAGCCGGGGTGGGAGCGGGAGCAGGCAGGGCTCAAGGGCTCGCAGAGCTTTTGCCCAGTCAGCAGGAAGCTCTAGCAGCTGTGGCAGCCTCGGTCCCAGAAGACATGGGCCCAGAGGGGGAGACAGGGGATGCTGGGAGCGGAGCCAGCCCAGCCCTCCAGGGCAGCCTCGAAGCCCAGTCCTCTTCACCCAGGCACATTCTTCTGCACCTCCCTCTGCCCTGACCCTGGGGCCACTGCCAAAAAGCGCCGACCCGTGTGGGCAGGAACATGTCCCTGCTCCCTGCCTACTCTCCAGCCTCCAGGCAAACTTGTCGACTTGGCACGCACTGCTCCCTCTGCCCGGAGCGCCCTCACCACTTCTTTGGCTTGGCTGGCTTCCACGTGTCCTTCAGATCTCTGCTTGCGCCTGTATCACTTCCTTCAGGAAGCCTTCCTTGATTGCCTAGTGGGAGGGTCCTCTCCCTGGGTTCACCACGCTGCATTGTCTCATCTCTGCCCCCCATTCACCTACCCAGACTACAAACAAGAGTTTGGGGTTAGTGGGGTCTAACCCCAATCCATTTCGGGGACCCCAGCACCCGGAGAAGGCTGGACACAGAGGGGACAGGGGCGAAGAACTACGCAAATGGCCTGAGGATCTGCCAAGACGGGGACCAGAGCGTACCCTCAGCCCTGGGCACGCCCACCCCACCGGGGCCCTGCTCTGACTCACCATATCTCATCTCGGTTGTGAACAGGTCATTGCTGCTCCCTGAATGCAAATCGGCCTCAGCAGGTGGGGCCGGGCCCCCAGGCACCAGGGCATTGGACAGGGTGTGGGCAGCAGGCGGGCCCGGAGGCGCGGTGGTGGCCGAACCAGCCCCCGCCTCCCCGGGGCAGCTGCAGCCTGGCTGGGCGAAGCCACAGGCCCTGCCAGCAGTGCGGCCGCACTCCTCACTCCAGCGGCACAGCACGCCACAGGTGAACTGGCTGGAGTTGTTGTTGTTGATGAGCAAGACCTCGACGAAGCGGAAGGCCAGGGCAGCGGGCGCCAGCAGGCGCGGGGCCTCCGAGGGCTCTGCCGACAGGCACAGCTGCACGAAGTTCTTGTCGAAGTGCAGGAAGGTAAAGGGGCCCGAGCCGCCACACAGTTCCAGCCCCGCTGCCTCCTCCTCCTCTTCTGGCCGCCCCGCCTCTGCCTCCGCCTGGGCCACGGCTTCCTCTGGGCTAGGCCGCAGGCAGGTAAAGTTGACCAGGTAGTGGTCCAGGGGCAGCAGACGGGGGGCAAAGTGGGCGCACACCTGCTCCTGGCGGTTGAAGCGCAGGTAGAGGGAGTACTTGGTGGGGTCAGGGTTCTCCAGGGTCCAGGAGCAGCCTGAGGCGATGGTAGGAAAGAGGTCCTGCAGTGAGAAGGCCCCGTAGAGCACGCCCGAGGCCAGGGCGGAGCAGGCGCTGGGGGCAGGGTCGAAGGCGGCGGCCAGGCGCAGGGACAGAATCACAGATAGTAAGAGGGGACAGGCTGGGGTCATCCTATGTCCCTTGCCCTGTGGAGAGAGACAGTGGTCAGCAGCCCCAAGAGCTGCCAGCGTGGGCTCTGAGTCTCCTGTGGCAAGCTGCAGGAGAGGGCCTGGCGGTTAAGGCTCTGGAGTCGCCCAAGTCCACCTGTGTGATCTTAGACAAGGGACGTGACTTCTCGGAGCCTCAGTCGCCTTACCTGTAAAATGAAGGCACGTGGGAGAGTGTCTGGAAGTCTGTAAGCCCTTAAGAAACATCAGTTGTTGCCTCTGTTATCCTAGGATTCCTCAGTCAATCTCATCAGCCACCGGCATCTTGGCCTGACACTTGGATCTCGCCTCATCCCCACCACCCAACTTAAATTCTCCAGAACTGTTGCTCTCAGTCGCAGCGTATCGTGATCAGTTGTGAGCCATGTCACGCATAATCCAGCGGTAATTGTCAAAGGAGCAGTGTTTGACAACGATTTGCTTTTTTATAAATCAGAGCAATTCAAGGTTATTCCCAGAACAATGTCGTTCTCACTCACTTGCTTTGCTGAGTGGGAGAGAAAGGGGAGGAGTTACCACTGGGGTGCCAGGGACTGCGCACAACCCAAGCCATGCCCATGGAGGGCATCACAAGTATGAGCGTCATGAGTATCACTGCTGTGGATTTCCTGGTGGAAACAAGGGGAGATGTATCTGCAAAATGGGTGCAGTATTCCCCTTAACCCCTTTTCCCTTCCTGCCATGGGTTATCCTCCAAGGCCTGGCTCAGGGTCTGCTACCTGCCCCCCACCCCCACCCCACCTCCGGAGGCCACCAAGCCATCGCCCAGCTCTCAGCTCCCACAGCCCTTTCCTGAAAGCCCATGCCCGCCAATCATCACCTCTATTCCCTGCTGTCTCCCCAGGGCTATCTCACTCATCTCAGGAGTGGAGACCAGAGTTCACTGATTTCTCCCTCCCCGCAAAGCGCTACATACCCTAAACCAAACTCCCAGAAGGCTGCAAAATTCAGCAGGTATGAATGTACTCTCCATGCGTGGGCAGGCAGCCAGGACCCAGGCCATGCCCCGACAGACACTCAGGACGGTCAGGGCCGAGTGGACAGAAGCTGGTGGGCAGGGCACCTGCAGGTGCCTTCCCACCTACCAAGCCAGGACAGAGCCACTGCCCACAGCCTGTCCACACTGCCCACAGCCTGTCCACAGCGCTGTCCGGAAACCAGAGCCTGGCACCTGGGCTGGCTCAACCCTGCTCCCGGCCCTGCCCCCTAAGTGATCCATGCTGCCTCCCTCCTCCATGCCGGCAGCATAGCTCACAGCACTGGATGGGCCCCTAGAGCCTGGTTGCTCCACATTAAAGGACAAAGGATGAGGCTCCAAGAAGGGAGGCAACCTGCTCAAGATCACACAGAGTGGTCCAGCTGGGACTGGAGCCCGGGACCTGAGGCCCCAGCCTGGGGTTCCCTCTCATCCACCTCTGGGGTTCCCTCTCATCCACCTCTTGCTCTGTCCCCTTCCTTGCTCAGGCTGCACGCCCAATGGAGAAGCCATTGGCTCTGGGAACTGAATCACAAACATAGGATAACTCACAGGTGTGGCTAGATTTTCCCAAGACGTAGCTGCTCCCCAGGCACAGATTTCCCCTTAGCTTTTTAGGAGCCTCAATAGTGGCTGGAGGTGGGGGTGGTGAGAGAGCAGGAATTAGAACCCCAGAATTCCAGCCTCTGTGCAGCAACCATGGAACTCCTCACTCCCCCAGATCCCGCACTTGCCCCTCCCCAGCCATAGGGGGAAGGAGGGGTGGGGGCTCAAGCTCCAGGCAGGCTCATTTATTGGGGAGGAGCGGCCCCACCCTCCCCCAAAGACCCGCCTGGAGTTATCCAACAAAAGTCAGAACAGGCTGTGTCTCCACTGCTCCTGTCAGAACTGCAAAAGGGACACAAGACCCCTGGCCTCCCCCGCCCCCACATCATGCCTGTCCTAAACTGTTCAGCCCGCCCAGCCTGCTGCGGCACCAGCGAAGCCAGTGGCTGATGATGACTGACATCCAATCCCCCCGCTGCCCCCAATTATTTTTAAGCAGGCTGCAAAATTCAGGCCATAGCTGTAGCTCAGCAGAGGGGAGGTGGGGGCTCATTATAACTGGCCTCGCCTCCCCCACTTAGAGCAAGGTGAGGAACACACACACACACACACACACACACACACAGGCTTGAACATTGCTGTGCCATGCGACGTGCACACAAAAGCATGTATGCACAGATGCATGTATAGACAGGTGTTCACAGGCATTCAGCATGCACACAGATCAGTGAAGCCACAGATGAGTGAATTCACGTGCACACTAGGGTACAGGCACTCACGTGTACAAGGTATAAAAGAGCCAGACACTCGTACACATGGAGAGAGATGGAAATATACTCTCTAGTGTGAATATACACAGGCATTTGGTTCTTTGAGGCTTAGCATATGACAGCTAAGTGGCAGGTGGGGTCTGACTTGCTGTTCCCTCCTTTGTGTGTTCCTGAAGCTGGGGGCTCAGACCACCCCCCCCCCCCAACCCCACCTCCTGGGCCTCAGCTCCTCCCTCCTCCATAGCACCAATCCATCAAGAAGCACTAGGTCCACATCCTCAGAGCCACAGCCTGGCTTCTCCAGAATTGAGCCGCCTCTAAACCCTGACCAAGCCCCCTCCTCCAGACAGCCCCTTCACACCAACTTGGGAATTTCACCCTGGGTATGTATTACCCTCGTGGTTCCTGCTATGACATAAGACCTTTGGGCGCCCTTTTTAAATCTCACTCCACATCCACAAAATAAGGCAAAAAGCCCAATTCCAAGTCAGAGAGACCCTCTCGTGGGAGGGGACCTGGAAGGATCCTTGCCTCCCAGGCAGCCGAAGCGGTTATTAGCCATGTTCAACCTCCCTGAACAGAGGCAAGTTCCCCGCTCTGTGGGCTGGAGACCATGATCCCTGCCCCCAGGATTACACACACTTTCTTGTTCAGCGTCCCAGTGAGTTCCCAGCACAGAGCCTGGCACAGACAGTGTATGCACACCTTCCCTTCCCCCCTCCCACGGAACCTCACAAACTCTCCCGGCTTTCCTGCTGAGCTCCACCGCTATCTCTGGGAAGGCCCTTTGGGTTGAGCCATGTGAATGGCTTGGCCACCTCCAAACCCAAACAGCAAGATCACATACACGCACAAGAGCTAGAGAAGATAGGTATGGAGCTCAGCTCTGAGGAAGAACTTCCCGCGTCAGGAGGTTAATGGAGAGGATAATCTAAAAGCCTCCTCCCTCAGGACCTCACTGGGCTGAGATGGGTGAGTTGCCCATTGGCATAATCTCAGTCTTAGGGACCCCCTCCTCCAGCTACCTCCACCGCATGCCTGCCGCCCGCCAGCAAACTTGAGAATGCCACCCACCCTGTGTCCTAGCACACTGAGACCCCCTTCCTCCCAGACCCCGCAGGCCTGCTCAGCCTCGGGCTTCCCTTCTGCACTAATGAGGGAATAGGAGGCTTTCGCAGCAGCTGTAAGGGAAAAGACTGGGGCTGGGGGGGGGGGGGGCGGGGGGCACCTCAGGGCAAGGCCTGGGTCTCGGGGATCCCGGGGATCGACCCCCTTGCGCCCTGCCGGCTGGGAGCAGCGCGGCGCTGGGTGACCGGGCGCTCGGAGCCCAGGGCCGCGGTCGGGGGAGGGGCGGCGGGTGGGGGAGGGGGCGCAGCGGTGCGCACGTCGGTCGCGTTTATCCACCTGGCAGCTCCAATTCGCCCGCCCGTCACTCACCCTCCGCCTCCCGGGCGCTCGCTGCCGGGCCGAGCCCAGGCCGACACGCAGGCGGGGACCCCCCACTCGGGGCCTTCGGGTCCCCTGCCCCTGCACTGGCCGGCTGGCAGGGTCCCCAAGGACCCCTCTCCCGGAGCTCTGGTACCCAGGAGGGCGCACATTTCCATCCAGCCTCTGGAGCTGGCGGGCAGGACCGAGGGGAGGGGGGTTCCCCCCCCACCCCAGTGCGGCCCCGCCTTCTCCACCTGGCGGAGCCGGCCACTCCTCCTTTTTCTCAAGGGCCTTTCGGTCTGGGGAGGGGGCCTTCCGCCCACCAAGAGAAGGGAGACCGGGGTGGGGGGTGGGGGCGGTGCCTCGAGGGCGGCGGGGGAGGGGGCGGTGACTCAGCCGCCCTCCGCCCGCCTCCCCGGAACTTTGCAGCAGCTGGAGCCGCCGTTGCTACAGGAACCGAAAGCTTTTGTTCCCCAATGTCAGGGCTACCCGGGCAGACTGGAGGCTGAGAGGCTGCCACTCCCCGGTGGGACCCAGGCCCAGCCACACTGCCCAGAGGACTTCCGGCCCAGCAGAACGCCGTGGATTCAAGCCCTCTCTCTTCTCTCCCTCTTACCTGCCCTTCACCAAGCCACTCACGCCAAAGCCAGGTTTCTTCAAACTCTTGGGCCCTGAGCCTGGGTCGCCCCCTAACTCTAATCTGAAGCACTAACTGTCCTGGAAAGTTCCCGATGGCGTCTGACCTCCTGGGGAGAGGTAAGAGGCTCCTCTGTGCACCATGTTCTCCTCTGTGGCTGATTTCCCACGTGCCCTCCCCCCCCCCCCCCATTAGGCAAGCCTGCCTTTGGGGACCTTGACCTGGGTTTCTTCCCTGCATTTTTCCTACCTCCCCAGTCTCCACACTGGAGCCAGGACCTCAGAGACCTTGGCCTGGCTTTCACTGATGCCCCTCTGGCCAGAGCTGATCCCAGAGCAGTCCAGTGGGATGGTGAAAGATGGGTGAGGGAGGGAAGAGACTGATAGTCACAGGCTCCCTGGACCCACTCTGGGGAGCTAAAGGTGTTTTCTGGCTTTATTATCCTGGGGGATAGAGTGAAGTCACTAGAACCTGTTCTGCACTTCTCCTCTGGGAATAGTAGAGTGGCAAAGGGCCTGACCTTGGCCTTGAAGACGAACGCCCAATAAGCCAATCATTGTTGAGCACCACTAGATGCCAGACACTCTATACAACCTAATTTCATTCTCCCAGAAACTATATGAGGCATTTATCACTGACCCATTTTATAGAGGGCCAACTGAGGCTCAGAAGGGTTATGTAGCCTGCCCAGGTCATACATCTTTTGAACCCAGGTCATCTGACCAAAAGCTGAGTTACTAACTACTTACTCAGCTCCATTACCTGGGGGTTGGGAGGGAGCGAAGAGGGCAGAGACCAGCTGGAACCTTATTTGGGGACACAGAAATGCCTACCACACACAGCCACCCCAGGCGAGACCTATCCCTTTCTGAAGAGTGATGGGGGAAGGGAGAAGAGAAGAGAAGAGAAAATCTGTCAATCTGGGTCCAGGGAAGACCCTCCCTCAAGCCTCACCACCACCACCATCAGGGCATACCCAGTACAGAATCCATACTGACCCCTGTGGCAGCGAGGGAGACACTCCCCAGGTGCCTGTTCTGCCCCAGGGCCAGGTGGACTCTCCCCCACGTCTACACCATGCCCAAAGTAGACCAAGCCCACTTTTGCCCCCACCCTTCACCTAGTGGAGACTGCCATGGGGTACACAGAGGCTCTCTGGGGACACCCGCCCTAGCCCAAACAAACCCATCCAGACCATCTCAAATCCAGGGGCTAGTCTTCCTAGTCTGTCCCTGATAGATCAAAGGGCTCCGGAATTACTGCTGGGATGAGCCCTCCACCCCACCCC